>NW_024063144.1:0-1200000 GCF_006381635.1 Hibiscus syriacus | reverse complement strand
TTTGCTTTTGGATCCAAGTCTAGAATAGACCGACTTTGACACAAAGGAACAATTACTTTTCAAGTAAGATCATACTAAATAAAGGAAAATGGTAAAAATGGGGCCATGCATTCAGTGCAATACAGGGGAGCCTAAACTATTGGAAAAAGACAGCAGAAAAAGATAGGCATAAATTATTAAAAAAATTATAAATAAATACTATTTGATATCCTCAAACTATTAAAAAATAATTACTCATAGATTTCTGTAGACCTTGATGGTAAATAATTCAACCATATGTTGTCTGTCGCATAACATCTCTTCAGATATCCCTACATACTTGAAATTATTACATACTTTAAAAAAAAGTATGAAAGATGCAAATTAATATATACAGTAGTTAAACCTCTAAACCGGGTTGGGTGCTTGTCCCGTTACTTTTAGGTGTCGTTTAGTTGGATGAAATCTCTTGGAATTGATGGGAATTAGAATCCAATTCCACCACTTTTCCATGTTTGGTTCAAGTTTTTCAAGGAAATTAGAATCCTTGATGGAATTCAATTCCATCAAATGAGAATTGAAATTTGATGGATGTAATTCAATAGGGAATTGAAATTTGACTATACTACCCTTATCAATCATTTGGTAACTTATTCATATATTGAATAAAAATATTTTTTTATTATTTCGGGTCTGGTTTCTAATTCATATATTCGTGTCGGGTCGGGTGAAACTTTATTTTGGTCGGGTCGGATCGGATTTTTTTAAGTGTGATATTCGGGTCGGGTTTGGGTTTAGGGTGAAAAAAATCGGACCGACCCGAAAATATATATAATTCAGGTCGGGTCGGATTAAGTAACTGTTTTTATTAAATAAAAATAATTTTTTATTATTTCGGGTCGGGTCTGGTCGGGTTGGATTAATGCATATATTCAGGTCGGGTCGGATGAAACTTTATTTTGTTCGGGTCGGATCGGATTTTTTTAAGTGTGATATTTGGGTCGGGTTGGGGTTTTTTAAGTGTGATATTCGGGTCGGGTCGGGTTTGGGTTTAGGGTGAAAAAACCGGACCGACCTGAAAATATATATAATTCGGGTCGGGTCGGATTAAGTCACTGTTTTTATTAAATAAAAATAATTTTTTATTATTTCGGGTCGGGTCGGGTCGGATTTCTAATTCATATATTCGGGTCGGGTTTTTTAAGTGTGATATTTGGGTCGAGTCGGGTCGGGTTTTTTTAAGTGTGATATTCGGGTCGGGTTCGAGTTTAGGGTGAAAAAAACCGGACCGACCCGAAAAAAAATATAATTTTACCTTATATATTTAAGAATAATTACAATAATACCCATCTATATATAATTTTTTTTCAATTAAGTCAATATTTTTATTGAATAAAAATAATTTTTTATTATTTTGAGTCGTGTCGGGTCGAGTTTCTAATTCATATATTGAATAAAAATAGTTTTTGGTATATTTTTTTGTAACTAATTAACATACTCCTATTAGAATGTATCGAAATATTGCTCTATCTTTTGGTAACTTATTAACATATTTTGATTGCGATGATTTCAACTTATAATGTTTATTAGCATGATTTTTATAATTTATTGAAATGAATAATCAATTAATAAAATGAAAATTTAATATTTTTTAATTTTTTATAATATATTACTACATGTAAGTTGTAAAATAAACTAAAATAAAGCAAAAAAACAAGAAGGGCAATTCTGTCATTTACATTACTAAAATCAAATTCATCTGACATGTTGCGAACAAAACAGAAAATGGAATTGGATTCCAATTCCATTTTCTGCCAACCAAACAGAATATCGAATTGGATTCCAATTCCTACAGATTCCAATTCCTTCACAGATTCCAATTCTCTCATAAACATTCCAACGGACCAAACGTCACCTTAGGGTTTTTGGATTAGACTCGCTTTATGAAATATCTCTTAGTCGGGTACTCGATTACTCGGTATCTGACTTTTTATATATTTTTTATTTTTATTTTATATTAGAGTTTTTATTCTTAATTCTCAAATTATTTCATCCTAACATTATAAATTCTTAATTTCTTAAATAATTCACTATAAAATTCTAAATTCTAAAGTTTTAAATTATTTCACACTAATATTCTAAATTATTTCTTTCAACTTTAATATTTTCCATTTAATTATATTTATTTAATTGCACTTCTAAATAAATTTTATCATACAATTAGTTAATTTGAATTTTTAAATTTAATGTGTGGACTATGTATTGTATCCTTTTAAATTTTAATTTTTTTTCTTTCTATGTTTATCTTTTTTTAAAAACATAATTTAAAGAAAAAATGAATCAAATATCTGAGACGCAACCCGATGTTCAATTATCTAGACTTAAAAAATCGGGACATAGGCCGATATTTTAATATCCGAAAATCTCAAGTAGTCTGTATTTTGGAGACCCGATATTTTGGATACCTAAAAATGCAAGTTCCAAGTTTTGAACACCCCTAAATTTTGGTATTGTTTGAAGTATGCTTAAGGTCATCAATTTGATTCAGGTTTGTTGTTTCACTATAATTGATTTTTCAAAAAAAATATTTTACTTAATTTTTAGTGTTAGGTTAGTGTAGACACTCATTTTCTTAAAAGATAGAACTAGCAAGAGTTTCTCTCCTAGGATGACTCTTCCACCACCATATCTTTTAAAGCAACAACCACACCAAAAAACTTGCAACAACCAAGCAAGGAGTCTAGTTGCATTAGGATTCTATTGTTAATAGGATTCTAAAAATAGTTAGTTTTTTCACTATAAATACATGTAATCCTACCCATTTGTAAGACACGATTTACATACAAAATACAGAGAAAAGCATGGAAAATACAAAGATAAAGTTATTGTAAATGATTCAAAAAGGAAATAAAAGGTATCATCTTTTTACTTTGATTCGATCTCTTACATTTACGTTTTAATTATTATTATATTTATTTAACTTTATTTATATGCACATTTCCCTTGTTACTCATTTTATTTAATTGTTTTGTTATTTTTTTTTCATGTAATATTTTTTTACATTTTCTTTTTTACTTTTTTACTTTAGTATATATTTTATTTTTTAGATTATATATATATATATATATATATATATTTTTTTATTATCAGTTTATTAATTTATATATATATACTATTTACTATTTTTTATTTTTTATTTATTATATATATATATATATATTATTTTTACTTTTTATTATTATTTTATTTATTTGTTTTATTTATATATATTTTTCTTCTTTTTCTTTATTTTTTATTTTTTATATTTATTTTACTTACTATTTTATCTTTGCTTTCTTTATCTTATCTTTTATTTAATTTGTTTTTTCTTCATTTTAATTAATTAATTTATTTATTTCTTACCTTTTTATCTAACATGGTTTTTTGACCTTCTTAAGGCCACACCTTTAAAACTATCTAAGGTAAGTAATTGTGATCGTATTTTTACCTTTTAATTTTAAATTACAATTTTCTTAATTTAAGACAACTGGCAAATTAATTGGTACCGAAAGGACGATTCAAGGGTGCTAATTCTTCCTTGACCGTAACCGACTCCCGAACCCGACACATTTCTGGTAAAAACGCAGATCAGGTAAGATGGTGTCCGACCCACCTAAATTTGTTTTAAAGTGGTCGGTGGTGACTCCCAACCCAATTATTTCAAGTCGAAGCCCAATTTGTGGCCCAACCGAAAGACGGTTACGACAGCTTGGCGACTCTGCTGGGGACAGGTAAGTGAGTCAGGCTAAGGTAATTTCCATTTGTCTTTTTAACGAAAAGGGTAAGTTTAAATTGTAAGGTAACATTTCGATCCTTATTGCTTACTTTTGATTATATTTTCGAGTAAATAGTTGTACTAACCGTTTTCTAATGATTTCAGCCCTTCAAAGCTTGTTTTTCACTTAAGGCTCTAAACCCGAGCTTTGAACCCTTTTTAAGTGGGGGTAAAAGCGACACATTCGTGTGAATTTATTCACCGCACATGCCTAGCAAGTAGCATTCGGGATTCATATACCTTATGTCTTCGTGTGAATTTATTCATCGCATAGACATAAGGGAATGTGTCCTCTCGAGTTTATCTTAGTCCACACAGGCCTGTGATGGGTTTAGGACTAAGGGTCTGGTAAGCCCAAGGGGGCGTCGGCAAGGAGAACTCGGGTACCATTTTCTAGAACATAAACCGGGAGATTACAGGGAATTAGAGCCCACCTCAAAACCTCATTCCAAACCCTAGGCTGCTTTGTTTCATGCTTTACTTTCTGTTCAAAGCATGCGAACTAGATGCGGTTAGGATTTGTGTGAAATTAGCATGCAGGATAGAGATCATGTCCGGGTATGTGGGGTAGGATTTTTCGTTTTTATTATGTTTTGATTTACCTCACTAACTCTATTTTATTTTTGTTCTCTTTTATTTTGTTTTCATCATTTGCATCATTTAAAAGAGGTGTTGATCCACCAAAAACGTGTTTGTTAAAACAAGAATGATCTGCATTAATGGACAAAGGGGTTGTAATACAAGAGGTGAAAAACGCAGGGGTCCGACTATGGTCAGAAAAGACTCAGAAAGAAAATGAGGATAATCTGGAAGACAACTATGTGTCACATTCGATCAAGAAGACATGGTGCCCACAATCAAATAGATCAAAAGTCAACTTTTCAAAAATGGGTTGACAAAGGTGGTAGGGGCAAGACGAGAAAAGGTTACTGATCTCGAGAGTCCCTTCAAAGACAACAAAAATAAGATGACAAAACGATAGCTGAATTGGAAGCCATTGTCGACAATTCAATGAACTTCAGATAATCCATTTGATGGAGGATTTCAATGATGTTTCCGTTATAGAACAAGTTCAGAAAAGGATGAAAGCCAGAGATACATTCATTCGATACTTCTGGGAACAAGTACAAAAAACAACTCGTCACTTGCACGATTTAGCCAGAGAAGCCGAAGCGGTTCGGCAGGGTATTCGACCGGTGACAGACGAAGGTAGAAGACTAGTCAACTTGTTTCAAGGTCTAGAGGATTTAGTCTGGATGTACCTTTAAATATGTTTATTGTCTTTTAAAAGATAAAACACTTTTGTCCCAATAAAGATTATTTATAATAACAGACATGTTTTTGGACCAATGCCTCGAACATTTCATGCATTTTGCATTTTGCATCTACATTTCATTTTTAAGCATTTTCATAAACATGAAATTTCTTCATGGAGAATTCGATGAAGTGGTTTTAACCACATGACACCACATGGAAGCAAGATTGTAACATCAAAAGAAAAAAACTGAAATCACAATGAATGAGCCCGATCAGCTGGTTGTACGACTAAGCCTGCCAGGATGATCTGAGAAAAGAGTCTACATATCCTAAGGGCTACGATGTTGAAGCTGTTTGTAGTTGCCACATAGGATGCTCCATACATTCCTCTGAGAACTATAAGGCGCTCAAGCGCGAGATCCAAAACCTGATGGATTCAGGGGCATGGACAACCGAAGAAGGGGACATTGCATATATCATTTTCACTTAGAGGATTGTTTTGTTTGAACACATCTTTGATCTTTCATGTTTGCTTAATCTTTTAAACGATTGAATTTATATTACTTTCTAAAGTGGAGCAATTGAACAAATTTTAATCTTTAGTTCTTCGAATATTAAATGAATTAAAGATTCTTTTAATTCTTTAAGAATTATAGATTTTTTGACATATGGCAAAATTAGACCTTTCTTATCTTGTCTCAAACCCCAAAATAAAATACCTTGATTCTTTACCCAAAATAACTCATGGTCATTACCAAAAAGACCAAATTTTGACATTACATCCCTTTGAAACTTTTGAACATTGCCTTTATCTTTTGATACACCCATACCTTTCTTTGAGTCAAATAATGTCACTCCATTGTCTTTTTAGACTTAAAATTAACATTTTTATGCCATTAGAACCCAAGGCATTGAGTTGTTCATTTGAACATGAGTCTTCTTCTAAGACACAACTTGGGGTATCTCGCAGGGAGCATGAACATTGAGACATGTTGGGGGTAAGAAGCAGAAAGAAGAATTCACTCGGAATAATTCTACCATGCATTAATTGCACTGTTTTCATGTGAATAAAAATAATCCTAAAAATCTATCCCCCTGGGGATACCTCTTCTGTGAGGACTTCCATGTATGAAATGATGAACGACTTTCTTTCTTCATCCCTTCACAATAGGAGAAAATATATATCCCTTGTGTCCCCTTTTGAGTCTATAGTATTTTTCTTCTGATTCAACCCTAACCAAGGATCACCCTACACACTGGGGGGCAAGGTGGAGAAACTCTGCTCATATGAGTGAAGACATTGATTCAGATGAGATACTGAAAAGTGAACCAAATTCCATGTGCAAAGATTTAATCAAAGCAAAAAGAGAAAAAGAGAAAAAACAAAGAGAAAATAAAAAGAGAAAAAAAAAGGAAAATTGAAGAATAAAGAAGACAAGATGCATATGCAAAGATTCTATCGATTAAATGACGCATCGAGATTCAAACTATTAGATTGATCAAGCAATATCATTTTCGAATCACTGAACCACTTCACTTGAAGATCATAGAGCATCAAATGAGATTGATCAAGCACAATTATTTTTGAATTACTGAATCACTCCACTCGAAGATCATGGAGCATCAAGAGAGAGACACATACGAGCATATTCAAATTGATCAAGATATGATCGAAGACATCAGAATGAATTGATCCTTGGTTCAATCACCCTTAAACACTTATTTGGGCCTTTTATCCATTTCTTTCATAACCATGAACCATGGCCTATGTTACGTGCCTTAAAAGTTCATTCTAATCATACATGGATTTCTAAATAGAAGAGACTATCTTCATATTTCATCCCGTCCATCAGGATTAATCTTTATTTGCAAAAAATAGTGTAATTAATGCATGATAGAGAAAAATAACAAAAGGGGGTTCAAGACATAAATTACGAATGACGTCTTGAAACCAAATGAGGATTCGAGTTGAAAACCTAAAAAGGTGGCTCAAATACAAAAATTGGGCAGCTGAGGCGATCACATGAATTCCTTGATAAGGCATCGCACAATCCGAGCTTGACCATGAAAGCTGGGAATCGGAGAACACTTCCAATAGAGGAGCATGCAAGATACCCCATAAAACCTTTGTGCATCAAATAAACAAAAATGCCAAACCTTTGACCAAACACAGTAACCTGAGACATTTTTATCCTTTCCTTACTTAACCATTTCCCAAAAATAGATTTGATCTTGGCACGTGTCAAACGACTATAATTTATTGAATGATTAGCAATGAAATTAATTCTTTGATAACCAATAAACCCTAGTTTTATGATTTGTCTCAATTGTAAAACCGTGAAAGGGGCAATATTTTCAAAACTTTTGGTTAAACATTTTTCGAAACTCTTTTTTGATATTTTCAGAACTTTGAAAATAAAAAAGAAAGAAAAATATTTTTTTTTCAAAACAAGACAATCTCTCTAGAGTGGATATTGGTAAATGACATGTGGCTCTCAAACACAAAACTCATGCTTATAATCAATGCTGAAGCAAGAAATCAGGAACAATGAGGGCATCTTTGAAGATTCAACATCAAATGTTTGGGCATTTTTTTAGATTTAACATCAAATGTTGAGGCATTTTTTGAGATTCAACATCGAATATTGGGGCATATTTGGGAATTCAACATCCTGATGCAAATTATCAGACCTTTTGAAGGCATTTCCTCCATATGCAGGAACAAGCACACAAAGCACGAGATTCTATCCATGGGATAAAACAGAACTAATTCATGTTACATGCATCTTAGACATACTTAAGAGCATCGCATTTATCATTTTTTGTATACATAAGTTTTTGCAGCTTTTAGAGTCAAGTTTCAACTTCAAGATGAAGGATGCTCGATTCAAAAGAACATGGTGATTGCTCTACCTCACAGCGAAGGGGCGACTGTCTGACAACAAAACAACTTTTCAGTTTCAGTCAGAGTCAATTTAAACTTCACGGCGAAGGATATTGAACTCAAAGCGACACAATTTGCTCGAGAGTAGATTTCAACTTCATGATGAAAGATATATAGCTTGAAGCCAAACTTCATAATAAAGGGGTCATCCACGGTTTCGACTTCACGACAAAGGGAATCGTGTCCACCCGCAACATACAATACTTGGATTTTAACTTCACAAGGAAGGATATCCAAGTCAAGGCTCAACTTCACGACGAAAGGGCCACCTGCGATTTTCAACTCCACGACGGAGGATATCGTGCCACTCGAGACAACACAAGTTCAACTCCACAACGAAGGGACGACTGATTATCAACAAACAATTTCCCAATTTCAGAGCCAATTTCAACTTCACAGCGAAGGATATTGGACTTGAGACAACACAAGTTCAACTTCACAACGAAGGGACGGCTGGTTGTCAACAAACAATTTCCCAATTTTGGAGCCAATTTCAACTTTACAGCGAAGGATATTGGACTCTAGACAACACAAGCTCAATTTCACAGCGAAGGGGCGGCTGGCTGTCAACAAACAATTTCTTAGTTCCAGAGCCAATTTTAACTTCACGGCAGAGGATATTGGACTCGGAACAATACAACTTACTTGGATTTCAACTTCACGATGAAGGATATATAATTCCAAGGCTCAACTTCACAACGAAGGGGTCATCCACGGTTTCAACTTCACGACGAAGGGAATCGTGCTCAGCATTGTCTCTCTTGAGACAGTTTCCAAGTTTCCCTTGAAACAAAATATTTGAATCTATTTTTCATTGAAACTAATTTCGTCTCCCTTGAGACATTTTCTTTTGGAACTAAATTTTGTCTCCCTTGAGACAGTTTCTCTAGAAACATAAACATTGAAAACATTTCCCTTGAAATGAATTTTATCTCGATTGAGATAGTTTCCATTGAAACGAAATTTTGTCTCCCTTGAAACATAAACATTAAAAACATTTCCCTTGAAATAAATTTTATCTCGCTTGGGGTAGTTTCCCTTAAAACAAAATTTTGTCTCCCTTGAGACAGTTTCTCTTGAAACATAAACATTGAAAACATTTCCTTTGAAATTAATTTTGTCTCTCTTGAGATAGTTTCCCTTGAAACAAAATTTGTCTCCCTTGAAATAGTTTCTCTTGAAACATAAACCTTGAAAACGTTTCCCTTGAAACACAAAATATTTAAATCAGTTCCCTTAAAACGAGTTTTGAGACAATTTCTCTTGAAACAAAATCTTGTCTCTCTTGAGACAGTTTCCCTTGAAACAAATTTTGTCTCTTTTGAGACAGTTTCCCTTGAAACAAAATCTTTGAATATTTTTCTTGAAACAAATTTCGTCTCCCTTGAGACAGTTTTTTTTAGAACTAAGTTTTGTTTCTCTTGAGACAGTTTCTTTTGAAACAAATTTTGTCCCTCTTGAGACAGTTTCTCCTGAAACACAAAAAAAAACCCTCGAAATATTTTCTCTTGAAACACACACACACAAAACCTTTGAAAATGTTTCTCTTAAAACACCAAACCCTCGAGTTCGATTACAATCAGCTTCGAGGGCACATCATTTACAGCATAACTCAAGGCTAGAAGGATTATCTGTCACCAAAAGACCTTCAAGTTTGACTATGCTCAGCTCTAAGGCACATCATTTACAGCATAACTCAAGGCAAGAAGGGTTATCTGTCAATAAAATTGTCGAGTTCGATTTCATTCAGTTCGATAACACCTCAATCACACTATTGTCCGGCTGTAATTGAGGTTTTTCAAGTCGAGAAGAAGGTATGGGTTAGCCGTGCCTTATTAGCAAGAAGCCTTTTTTCGGTCAGCATAGCTTAAGTCGAGAAAAGCTATCTTTCAGCGAAGACTTTTCGAGTTCAGTTTCATTCAGCTCGAGGGCATATCAACCACATTGTGGAGTCAAGAGATTACTTTCCAGTCGAATTTTTAGTCAAGGTCTTTAAACCGAGAAGAAGACCAAAGTGAACTACAACGAGAAGCCATATTCTGATTCAAATCATTTCAAGATGGACTCGACTTCACGACGGAGGAGCCATCCACAATTCAATTCGACAAGGAGTTATTCTTCAACTCCACTGAACGAAAATTTGTGTCTTTTTTTTCTTTGTCCTATTTTTCGTTCGTTCCACGAAAAAGGACAAAGAGGGGCAGCTGTAGACACCCATTTTCTTAAAAGATAGAACTAGCAAAAGTTTCTCTCCTAGGAGGACTCTTCCACCACAATATCTTTTAAAGCAACAACACACCAACAAACGTGCAACAACCGAGCAAGGAGTCTAGTTGCATTAGGATTCTATTGTTAATAGGATTCTAAAAATAGTTAGTTTTTTTCACTATAAATACATGTAATCCTCCCCATTTGTAAGACACGATTTACAAACAAAATACAGAGGAAAGCACTGAAAATACAAAGACAAAGCTATTGTAAACGATTCGAAAAGGAAATAAAAGGTAGCATATTTTTTACTTTTGATTCGGTCTCTTACATTTATATTTTAATTATTATTATTTTATTTATTTAACTTTATTATACACACATTTCCCTTGTTACTCATTTTATTTAATTGTTTTGCTATTTTTTTTCATGTAATATTTTTTTACATTTTATGCATTTTTTTTACTTTAGTATATTTTTTATTTTTTAGATTATATATATATATATTATTTTTTATTATCAGTTTTATTAATTTATATATATATTTACTATTATTTATTTATTTATTTATTATATATTATTCTTACTTTATTATTATTATTTTATTTTTTTTATTTATATATATATATATATATATATATATATATTTTCCTTTTCTTTCTTTTTTTTTCTTTTTTTATATTTATTTACTTACTATTTTATCTTTGCTTTCTTTATTTTATCTTTTATTTAATTTATTTTTTCTTCATTTTAATTTAATAATTAATTTATTTCTTACCTTTTTATCTAACATGGTTTTTTGACCTTCTTAAGGCCATACCTTTAAAACTATCTAATGTAAGTAATTGTGATCGTATTTTTACCTTTTAATTTTAAATTAAAATTTTCTTAATTTAACACAACTGACAAATTAATTGGTACCGAAAGGGCGGTTCAAGGGTGCTAATCCTTCCTTGACTGTAACCGACTCCCGAACCCGTCATATTTCTGGTAAAAATGTAGATCAGGTAAGATGGTGTTCGGCCTACCTAAATTCATTTTAAAGTGGTCGGTGGCGACTCCCAACCCAATTATTTCAAGTCAAAGCCCAATTTAGGGCCCAACCGAAAGACGGTTATGACAACTAGCAAGATTAAGATAATGAAAACTAAGGATAAAAAGATGGATAAATAAGATAATAATAGATAAAGATAAAAGAGAGATATGTAATGGAAAGATTAAACTTAGCCAATGGAGGGGGTGACAATAATAGAGGAAAAAGGATAATGGATTTGTGGAAGATGAAGGTAGATGGATAAATGTCCTTTCGAACCCTTCTAGTCACAATGATAAGGAAAACTCGATAATATGACTTTAACCAGCCCTCCTATTCGTAATGAAAAGGCAAATGGAGTGTGAAGATCTCCCTCTTAAGAACTTGAAAAAACTCAATGGAAAGAAGCTTCGAAGGCACAAGTATCACCACTGGCAAAAGAGAAAACTCTCAAAGTATTGTATTCAAGAAAATATGTGTTTACAAAGTTGAATGAAGCCTCCTTTATATAGGGGAAGAGTTCTAAAATTCCTAAATAGCAAATGAATAAAAATAATAATAAACCAAACATGTTCTAATTCTAATTCCTAATAAAAATAATAATAAACTACGAATAATGTTTTAACTCGATATTAATTCTTAATAAAATAATAAATCTAATCCTAAAAGATAATGCATCATCCTAGATTAAATTATATGAAAAATAATCAAAATTATTGAAAATTCATAATATTTACAAAATCTCGTATTAATCCCGTATAGGAATTTCTACATGCATTGTCTTCACTAAAATGAACATATCTTGAGTTCACACTATCATATTGATATGATTCAAGAACTGTTGGAAAGATAAGAGACATTCGATCGTAACTCCAGAAGACATGCCAACTAAATAACAACATGATACCATTTAAAAAGTAGTCGAAAGTCAGTTCCTCTGTTGTTCTTCTTTCCAAGGCTTGGTCGTGTGGATCAATTAGAAGCGTTTGTCCATCTACCTTTGATGTGAGCCATATGATGCATGTATCATTATATATATATATACACTTTTACGATGTAAATGTGGGTGGAAAAAATAATTTAGAAAAAAATTATATTTATAAAATGTAGTTTAACAAATGATCACATGTGGAGTAATATTTTAGGGTTAATGACTTCAAATACCACTCACTTTTAAGTTCGGGTTCAAAAATTAGATAATTAGATACGTGGGAAGGAAAGCTTGTGAAATACTTACTCGAATCAATTTCATGTGTCTTTATGCGCTTTAGTATATATTTTTCCTTGTTGGAACTGATTGTTTGTTCTATTGAAAGCCTCTTTTGCTAAAAATCTGTAGTTCAGAGTTTAGGATGAAGTTCAACATGGCATCAGCCAATTTCGGTTCTCTCTATGGTTTTACTTGTGTGTGGTGAGAAAGAGTGTTTAAAAACCATGTCATGTGGTTCGGTAAGGTAATCCATGAAGTATCTTAAGAGTGGTTCATGAGTTGAGAATTCTTATGAGGTGCTTTTTGGAATGCATAATATTTTCAGTTGAAAAGTGTAATACCCAAAATTCTAGGCTAGTAGTTTTGGGTTTACCGTAGAGGTAAGTGGACCTCGCAGATTTCATGATTTAACTTGTTGGTTTAATTAGGTTGGTTTTGGGCTTAATTAGCCACAAAAAGAGGATTTTTAAATATGAGACAAAAGACCAAGGACTAAAAGTGTAATTATACCATTAAATGAATTTGAAGCTAAATTCGGGTTTTATATCAAGTTTCACGTGAGTTCCCATTTTCCTCTCCATCTTTTTCATTTTCTCTTCTTCCTCATTTTTCTCTCCATGTTCCATAGCAAGGTAAGATCTTGAACTCTTTTATACTTCATTTTCGTCCTATTAAACCCCTAGAAACCTCATTTTTGAATATTCAATCTTGGGTTTTATTTTACATGAAAAAGAGAAGTTTTCATCATCCAAGCCTTGAGAGTAATTGCTAGCTAAAGGGCTCATTTCGGGTTTCTAAAATCAAGGTATTGTATTTCTAATCCTTTAGAGTGTTAAGATTTCAATAATCATAAATATTTGCTAAGATTTGTCTAGTTGAGTATATTAGGGTTTAAATTTGATTTCAAGATTAAAAGATATTTTAGGTGTTATTAATGTGTTTTATGACATCTAGGGACCCTAGTTAACTCCCAAAAACTTCAGTGAATGATTTAGAATCAAACTATGGAATTTAGGATGATTTCTAAATGTTTTCTGACCTAAAATACCCATTCTAGGGCTCGAGTATCGATACTAGGATGAACAGTATCAATATTGGTTAAATTAGGGAAAAATTAGGGTTTTTAGGATGGATGATCGATACTGACATGGGGAAGTATTGATACTCAAGGTGATAGTATCGATACTGGGGCACTAATTTTGCAACAAAATGCATTTTTCATACTGATACTCATAGAGGTATAGAGACTTGACCCTAGGGTATCGATACTGCTCACTTTAGATGATTAGTTTTGACCCTTTTAAGGTACGTGAGAGCTAAGCACAATTAGTAATGGTAAGACTTAGTCCGTGAAAGATACAAATCACCAAGAATACCGAAAAACACTAGTAAGAGCGGGTTACATCAGGTGTAACCATATTAAGCGTAATTCACTGAATTATCTTCAATCGATGACGTATAAGGATAGTTGGGACCAAGTATTATTAAAAGAGACATTCAATAAGCGATACGATGAATATGCCAGATTTAGTAGCAGTGAAAAGTATGATCTTCGAGAATGTTTGTATACCCAAGAAAAGTAATCCGTATCTTTCAGTTTAATAGTTTTTGAAGGGAAGTGCGATAAGATCAAATAGAGTATCACTACTTATCAATGAAACCGAGCTAGATATCAGGCTAGCCAGTTCCCCATATAATAATTAAGGCTTCATATAATTTTCTATGTGAGAGAACGAGCGAGGTAACAACTCGTTAGAGGATAACCTCACTTTAGTAAGTCTGATTAGGCTAAGGATATAAGTTCCAATGTATATAAATTTTGGTTCTTACCTAAGGCTTTTGAGTATTCAAGTGGGCTAGAGTGTTGTCCTGAGATGTACATGAAATTCCTCTGACCATACCACTAGACCTACCCCATGTTTGTGTCAATTATGCATGTATAGTTATGTTAGTTCAGTACAGTCAGGTAAACTTTCGATGGACGTAGATTTTGGTCCTTACTTCTAGGTTTTTTCATAGTCAAGGTAGAATGGGGTGTTTTTCCAAGATACACGTAATTTCCTCCGACAACTCCACCAGATATACATCATCTTTGTTTGTTTAGTCATACATATATGGTTCCATCAGTTCAGTATGTCTGATATGTTAAAGCTTGGATTGAAGGTTATGTGAGACCAATCCATTGGTTATGTTTGGGCGGGAAATGTATCAATTCTATGTGACATTAGGTTTTTCTCCGTGATCTACCTGATGGCTATGTGAGGATCATGAGATCATTCATTATATTTTTTTAAAATTACGCCGATGCTATGTGACACCGGGGTTCTCAATAACTAGTGTCTAAGAGCTATGTAAATACAAATATTAGTCAAGTTTGCATTCAGTTAGTGCATAGTATGTTAGAGTGCATTCAGGTAATGAACAATACATTCATGTTGCATTTAGGTAATACTTCTCAGTACAAGCATTTGGGTTAGAGACCCTTTAGAGGTGTGCTCATGGCGAAACCCTTAGTAGAGTACTAAAGGAAACATAAGACCCCTATATTCGAGATAGAGTAGTAAAGCCTTAAGTAGGTAGCACTTGATCTAGGTCATGCATGCACTACTGCTTAGTACCATGTCTTCAGTATGTTTATGTTTATGAATTCTATGCTGCTTTAGAGATTATACTGTGGTCATTGTAAACTCAACCTTCGGATGTTTTTTCGTTGGTAGGTTAGAGGTTGAGCCGTTCGTGGAGTACCACCGTAGCAGGACTTCCAGCATCTCTGACATAGTATTGTTTTTGTAGCTTTAGTGGACATATGTATTAATAGGACCTTACTCATGTATTCAATGTATTAAACTCAGTGTCTATATTGTTTTGGTTTAGATTATGTGTCACAGAGCTCCAGTTTTATAGAATATTTTATAACAGTTATTTATGTTTTTATTATGATACCATTTAGTATGTTTGAAAAGAAAATTAACATGTTTTTAAAATCAGGGGTCACCCAATGTGGCTTAATATAGTACTTTAGGCCAATCATGTTTAGGTGTTACATTTAGTGGTATCAAAACATTAGGTTGAGTCGGTCACAGGACTAAGTGTTTATTTTAGTAAGAAGTCAGGAATACATGCCCCTAGGTACTTAAAGTGTTGTATAAGTCTAGAATCTGATGATGCTCATTCTTAATCTGTGTTGTAGAGCATTTCGATGGTTGATAGTTTCGAGCATGGTTTTGGGAATAGGATGGAGTGTTGAGCCTCTCATTCAATTAGTGTCAGGGAGGAGTTCTTGTCTAGTCCAGAGGATCTGAGGATTCCGTTAGGCGTATGAGTTGTAGAGGCAACATTTTAAGAGGTTAACCTATACTCTTAGAGAGATAGTGGTCACCATTATTAGAGTACATATTATTTAACCAGCTACCAGAGTGCGTTAGTGCTGTCAATGACCCTAGTAGAGAGACTGAGGAGGTATAAAACAATCGACTTTTAAATTTATATGATGATGGTTCGATTTCAATCGATCAGTGGTTGAGAGAAACCATGAGGACTCTGAGGAAAATTCATCTTACCAGTATCATGCTTTGCTCAAGAGTGATGCTATCGATTGGTTAGAGACGTAGAGAGGATCTACAACCAAATACTACGTGGGATAAGTTATTAGATGAGTTCATAGGCAAGTATATCGGTGAGGCGTACATAAATGGTTTGAGGATGTATTTCTCTCAGTTGGTTCAGGGGACCGCTTAGTGTTTGAGTATGAAAAGGATTTTCTTCAGTTTAGCTGTTACACCCCAGAGTTAGTTTCGACTGGAGTCCTTGAGGTCCAAGAGGTTTGTTGAAAGAAGAGGGGCTTTATCTTGACATCTATAAGCAATTGGCGACAGACCCATGTAGAGTATTTTCAGAGTTTACACAGCATGCTAAGGTCGTGGAGAGGGTCCAAGCTACGAGGAATAGTTGTTTGGCGAGTCAGCTAGACTAAGTACGAGAACTCGTTTGCCAGTAGACTGATCTTAGTTTGTTGCAGAGAAGACTATAGGTTCCGAGAGGAGAGAAGTGTGACGTTAGCTTGTCACTCTACCCGAGTCAGAGGTCAGAAATAAGGTCTCATAGGAGACCGTCAATTTCACCATCTGTGACAAGATCTGGAGGCTCTGATGGAGTTTTGAGGTATATGGAGTGCGTTATTGTGGTAAAAATCATTGAGGGAGATGTTTCGATCTTTCTAGAAAGTGCTATGGATGCAGATCCTTGGCACATATGGTGAGGGATTATCCTATTCGGTTGGCTTATACTTAGATAAAATAGTAGAGGAGCGAATCGGCCGCTTCTGGTTCAAAGATGTTCGATCCCACTTTTCAGATAATAGAGGATCAGAGTCAGGATGTTGATGACAAATAAGATGCCAGGTTTGTTTTCAGAGTCTTAGTTTCCATTTGCTTTAGTAGGCATTAGTGCATGCATTCTTTTATGGTGTTAAGAGAACTAGATAGGAAAAATCTTCGTACGAGGATCTAAGTGTCAAGCTTGTAGACATTAATAGAATAAGCAAAGTTATTTTACATATTTCTTCGAGGGGTTTGTGTGGTCGACCAGCAAAAAAATTGAATATCAAGTTTCGCGTTGGAGATGAAGATTTACGCGAGTTTTAGATTACCTTAGTCATTTTGACCAGTATATCGACCATTCTATTTTCAGAAATGTCAGGATATGTCTCAATCAGTGCCTAGACACTTCAATTGTTAAATGGGCACAAAATTCTTGATGAGTAAATTAGCGGGATATATTTTTCGATACAGTAGTTCTGAAATTCCCCTAAGTACCTAGAGTATCATAAGTTAGGTATCAAGTTGTAGGTCTCGAGGTACAGAGATTCTCTAAATTTGTTAGTATGTATTCATGCGCGATCAGTAAGAGAATCAATTAAGTGAGCTAGGCCTCGTTAGTTATGTCATCGTGTTGGTATATGAGTGTGAGCTATAGACAACACATAGCAGTATGTAGCATTGTATAGTATCACAGACTTTAGGTGCTTCAAACTAAAGAAAATCAAATGTGTTTAGAGTTATATGACTAGTGTTAGTGTCATAGAATAGCCCAGTTGTGGTAAGCGATAGAGGGTGCAATATATAGATCCTCAGAACCTTTAAGTCAGAATGTGGTTATAAGAGATCCCCGTTTGTGTTGCATGCTTTCTAGAAGAGTCATGTCGTAAGTTTTGTTAGAAAAGTGGTTAATTTTCATTTGTGTACCTTAGATGCTCGATCAGGTGAGTTGGGCATATGTAGGCCACAAGATATTAAGAAATAGTCATATTTATGATGAGTATGAATCAAAGTTGTATAGAGAAGCATAGATATCGACATTGGTCGAAAATTATCTTCATATCTTTAGTCGTCAATATTTAGATAGTGTTGGCAAGTGCCGTAAGATCTCAGGGTGGTATAGTGTTGGCAAGTGCCGTAAGATCTCAGGGTGTGGTATGATGACTTGTCTATGTTCACAAGTAAAAGAGGTTATCGGGTTATGCAATGAGTTAATTCTATTGAGTATGGTTAACCAAAAAAGGGATTTAAAGATAGCGGTTAATCTTATAGTAGCTTCATCCTTGTGGAACATTTCGGGCATACCATGTCAGATAGCAAGAATGTGATTTCTTTAGTTTTGTGCTGGACGTTGGCAGCACCCTCCAAAAAACGTTGATTAATTATGCGAATTCAAAGCCGCATGTTAATTTGTAAGAACTCTTCCTTCAAAATCAGTTTTGATATAAGTCCAGTACTTCAAGGTTCTTAAGTATTTGACTTAAGATAAGTCATTGTTTTGGCCGAGTAAATTTTAAGGATTAAATTTCTTTTAAGGAGAGTTGTAACACCCCAAATTCTGAGCTAATTTTGGGTTACTTGAGAGGAAATAAACCATGTAGATTTCATGATTTAATTTGTTGGATTTAATTGGGTTGGGTTTGGGCCCAATTAGCCATAAAAGGACATTTTAAATATGAGAGACAAAAAACCAAGGACTAAATGTGTAATTATACCCATTAAAGAATTTAAAGCTAAAATTGGGGTTTTATATCAAGCTTTCACGTGGGTTCCCATTTTTCTCTTAATTTTCTCTTTTCCTCTCTTATCTCTAAGTTTCATAGCAAGGTAAGATCTTGAACTCTTTTGTACTTCATTTTCGTCCTATTAAAACCCCTAGAAACCTCATTTTGAAGATTCAATCTTGAGTTTTATTTTGCATGAAAAAGAGGATTTTTCATCATCCAAGCCTTGATGAGAGTGATTACTAGCAAAGGAGGCTCAATTCGGGTTTCTAAAACCAAGGTAGTGTATTTCTAATCCTTTGGACTATTAATATTTCAATAATAAAGTATTTTCTAACATTTGTGTAGTTGGTATTTAGGTTTAATTTTATTTCAGATTAAAAGATGTTTTAAGTGTTATTAATGTGTTTATGACACTTAGGGACCCTAGTTAACTCCCAAAACCTTTAGTGCATGATTTAGAATCAAACTAGCCTTTAGAATGATGTCCAAGTGTTTCTTGAGCCTAAAAACCCATTATAGGATTCGAGTATCGATATTGGGATGACAATATGATACTGGTTAAATTGGTAAAAATTAGGGTTTTTAGGTTAGAGTACTAACACTACCCTGCAGTATCGACTCTTGTATTATCAATACTCAAGGTGACATTATTGATATTGGGTCCCCAATTTCATACAGAAAAGCATTTTTGTATCGATACTCATAGGATCGATACTGACCCTAGGGTATCGATACTGCAAGTGGAGTATCAGTACTTCTCACTTTAGATGATTAGTTTTAAACCTTTTAAGGTCTGTAAGAGCTAAGGACGATCCGTAATGGTAAGACTGGTCCGTGAGGAACACAAATGACCAAGAATACCTAGAAATACTTGTAAAGCGGATTACATCAGGTGTAACCATATTAAGCGTAATAATCTGAATTATCTTCAATCGAGGACGTATGGATTGTTGGGATTGAGGATCGTTAAAGGAGACATCTGATAAGCGATTCGATGAATATGTTATATTCAATGGCGACAAAAAGTACAAGCTTCGAGAATGTTTGTGTACCTAGAAAAAGTAATCATTCCTTTCAGTTCAAGAGGTTTTGAAGGGAAGTACGATAAGATCAAATAGAGTATCGCTACTCAGAAATGAACCAATACAAATATCGGGCTATCCAGTTTCTCATATAATAATTAAGCCTCGCATAAGGTTCTAGGAGAGAATGAGCGAGGGTAAAAGCTAGTGAGAGAATAACCTCACTTTAGTAAGTCTGATTAGGCTAAGGATGTAAGTTCCGATGTACGTGAAATTCCTCTGACCACACCTAGACCCCTCATATTTGTGTTAGTTATGTATGTATAGTTATGTCATTTGTACAGTCAGGTAAGCTTCCAATGGATGTAGATTCATGTCTTTACATCTAGGCTTTATCGTAGTCATGGTAGGCTGGGGTGTTGTTCTGATATGAGCGTAATTTCCTCTGACCACTCCACCCAGACCTACCTCATGTCTGTTGTAAGTCATACATGTATTGTTCCATCAATTCAGTATGTATGATATGCTAAAGCTTGGCTTGAAGGCTATGTGAGACTGAGCCAATTCTTCTATTTGGGCGGGAATTGTACGATGCTATGTGACACCAAGTTTCCCCTCCTTAATCTATCTGATTGCTATGTGAGGACATTAGATTATTCCGTATGTTTATGAAATTATGATGCGATGTGACATTGGGATTCCCTTAGTAACTAGTGCCTGAGAGCTATGGGAGACCATATACTAGTCAGGTTTGTATTCAATTAGTGCACAGTATGTCAGGGTGCATTTAGGAAATGCACAGTACGTTCGGTACTTTAGGTAATACATATCAGTATAAGCATATGGGTTAGAGACCTTTTAGAGGTGTGCTCATGGAGAGGCCCAATACGTTCGAATTAGAGCAGTAAAGACTTAGTAGGTAGAACTTGCTCTAGGTCAGCATGCACCTACTGCTTAGTACCATGTCTTCAGTATGCTTATGTTTATGAACTCTTATTAGCTATTATATTACTGGGCTTTGTAATCTCAGTCTTCGGATGTTTTTTTTAGCAGGTTAGTAGGTTGATCCATTCATGGAGTACCATCGTAACATGAGTTCCAACATCTTCGACAGAGTAATGTACTGTAGCTTAGTGAGCATATGTATTCATAGGACCTTATCATGTATTTAGTATATTAACTTAGTTTCTGTATTATTTTAGTTTAAATTATGTGTCACGGAGCTCGGTTTTGTAAAATACTTTATAACAGTATTCATATTTATTATGATACCATTAAGTATTTGAAAGAAAATGAACAGGTTTAGAAAATCAGGGGTCATCCTGGGTGGCCCAGTGTGGCACTTTAGGCACAATGAGTTTAGGTTGTTACAAAAAGTAAATCCATCTGCAAAATAGAACTCATCGAAAACACTTTTAAAATAATGAGTTATATATATAAAATCTTTGAGTCATCATGATGTAAATCTTTGATATGTTCAATTCTCGGAATAATAGTATGTGTTTGATAGGTAAGAGTGTACCTTCGGGATAATGCATATTCTACTATGTTTTTTACCTTGATCTTTTAACGACATAAAGAATCATGGTTACTATGGATGATAACCTTGTCATAAGTATCTTAGTTGCCAAGTTTCAAGTATTTGAACGTAGTAACAGAAAAAGAGTGAATGAGAATATTATCAACATAGATAACAATGTACTTACCTGTGGCGTTGTTTAGTTTGCGTTTCATCATTGAGATGGTACAATTACTAAGGCTTTCCTTGATGTATACTTTTTGCAACAAATCTATTCTTGGGTTCTTCAAATTGTTTATTCAACTATATATGATGGAGCCTTGAATTAGATCAGTATGTGTTGTTTCTCTTTTGGTGATAATCCATCTGGTGGATCACATAACACTTCTAAAAAATCATGTAAGAGAAAAATAAATATACTAGGCAAGTCCTGTTAATGTTAGAAATCGACACGATCGATTCTCAAAAGCGAACAAAAATATAAGGATTTGTGAAAAAGGTTCTCTCTCAATTCTTTTATGCTCACATATGTATTTTGAATCACTTTTATTCTCATAATGAGGTTCACTCACCTACCATGGGACATGATCTTGAATTTTATGGTTTGTGAACTTTTCCCCTATCTTTATTGTCTTTTTGTGTTTTCCCACCGTCCTCACAAAATTTCATCACATGGATTTCAAATTCATCTTTTGATTCAAAATGGTGTAAGGCTAAGTGACTGAATATCTATATCTTCTATTACAAGACTGCTACCATCGTATTCTTCGTGGAAGTAGATGAAGTATCGTGGTAAATTGATGAAGTACCTTGGCAAGTGTCTTTGAAACGATTTTTTTCGTTGTGTTTCAATTGTGAGGGCCTTTTGTAGTGTACCCTGAAGGTCTTCAAAGTTTGTTCAACAAGTTCATCACGAATGTCTCGATTGAGACCTTTCACGAATCGGTAACAGTGATAATTCATTACAAATTCTTGCCCGTCAAACTAAGGATTTCAACTCTTTATAATAATCCTTGACGAATCTTGTATCTTGTCGTAGCCTTCAAAGTTTCTATAAGTTTTCCTTAGTGTAGAAATCTGACACAAACCATTATCTCATCTGAAATTTGAGCTCATCCTAGGAATTGGTTGAATGTTTCCCAAATATAACTTGTATACTCTAAAAGAGTGCCTTGTCGCTAAGTTCATGTGTGGCTATAAAGAATTTGTCTTGTTCAGAACCCTTGTAGTCATGTAATATGACTTATATCTTGGTTTTCCATCATAGTAGGCAAGTGGGTCTTCCAAACCATAGAATTGTGGAATGCTTGATCATGGCATTTGTAGTTTGAACATCCTAAAATCGCAACACTAACACCAACATGTAATGTGAAAAAAATAAAATCAAAGAAAATAAGAAACCTCACAACTCACTCCAAGAAAGCAACACAATAAGAGGCAAGAAAGCCGATCTTGTACTCTTTAAAACTCTCTTCTCCAAGAAGTCTTTCAATGTTCGTATCAGATTTTGATCACTAACAAAAGAAGAAGAGAAACTTCGAAGTTCTAAGAAGCCAAGAAAAGGTAAGACTCCAATTGAACGAGAATGCAAGGAAGAAGAAATATGCAAACTCTTTTAATCCTACTAACACAAGGAAGAGAATGTGTTAGATAATGTAGAGGAACAAAGAAAATGTGAAACAAATGACCCTAAAGTAATAAGAGCCAAAAATTGGGAACCTAAACTAGGAAGACCAAAACTGTTGGATCAATTTGAGCAACGTTTTTAACAGAGTTTCCAGTCTCAAAAATATTTGAAATGTTTTGATAATTTTCCTCAGTGAGTGTAATTGAAATCTGGAATTTTTCAACACTAAATTCTTTCTTGAAAATTCTTCAAAAAATATATCAATAAACAATGCACAAATATGTCGAATAATCTTGAATGATGGATTAGAGGGATCTATTGATGTCCGATTTGCCTGAATTTTTTTAGTGTAGATTTCTCTTAGGAGGAAGCAAGTACTTGTAAATATCAGCCCACATTATGGGCGGCGATAGAGAATGTAGGTATTTAGATTAGGGGTACTAAAAATTGTGACAACGAAACCAAGATTAAGACAATGAAAATAAGGATAAAAAATATGGATACAATAAGATAAGAATAGATAAAGGTAAAGAGAGATATGTAATGGAAAGATTAAACTAGCCATGGAGAGGGTGGCAATAATAGATGAAAAAGGATAATGGATTTGTAGAAGATGGATATAGATGGATAATGTCCTATCAAACTATCCTAGTTGCAATAAAAAGGCAAACTCGATAATACTGCTCAAAAAAGCTTCGAAGATCTCCCTCCTAATCGCAATGAAAAGGCAAACCGGAGTGTGAAGATCTCCCTCTCAAGAACTTGAAGAGAACTTAGTGGAAAAAAGCTTCGAAGGCACGAGTATTACCACTTGCAAAAGGGAAAACTCTTAAAGTATTGTATTCAAGAAAAGATGTGTTTACAAAGTTTAATGAAGCCTCCTTTATATAGGGGAAGACTTATAAATTCCTAAATAGCTAATGAATAAAAATAATAATAAACTAAATATGTTCTAATTCTTATTCCTAATAACAATAATATAAACTACGAATATGTTTAACTCATATTAATCTTAATAAAATAATAAATCTATCCTAGGAGATAATGCATCCTACATTAAATTATATTACAAATAATCAAAAATATATTGAAAATTCGTAATATTTACAAAATCTCGTATAGGAAATTTTGCATTCATTGTCTTCACCAAAATGAAAGTATCTTGAGTTCCCAAAATCGGATTGATGTGATTTAAGAACTATTGGAAAGCTAAGAGATAGCCGGTCGTAACTCCATAAGACATGTCACCAATAACATTAGATCTCATTCAAAAAGTAGTTGGAACTCAGTTGTTTTGTTGTTATTCTTTTCTAAGGCTTGGTCGTGTGGATCAATTGGAAGCGTTAGTCCATCTTCCTTTTATGTGAGTCTTGTGATACATGTATTAGTATATATGTATATACACTTTTACGATGTCGATATGAGTGGAAGAAAATAATTTAGGGAAAAAATATATTTATAAAAAGAATTTTAACAAATGATCACATGTGGAGTAATATTTTTTAGGGTTAACGAC
Organism: Hibiscus syriacus; assembly: GCF_006381635.1. Lineage (NCBI taxonomy): Eukaryota > Viridiplantae > Streptophyta > Magnoliopsida > Malvales > Malvaceae > Hibiscus > Hibiscus syriacus. Next base: position 1,175,828 of record NW_024063144.1, on the reverse strand, counting down.
ATCAAATACCACTCACCTTTATGGGGTTCGAAAATGGCATTTACTTTTCAATTTTGTAAAGTTTATCACTGGCGTTTATGGTTCACTGGAATTATGTCAACATGTCTGTTGAAAACATTTTGATATTTCGATATAACAAATTAAGTTAAATGAATTTTAAGATTTTCCAAATGATTTTCTAAGTATATTCGATATAATTATTCGAATATCAAAACATTACTCCAAATCTTTCAAAGATCATTTTTAATCCTTACTCAAAGTGTAAATTAAGTTTTAATCTTAAAACAATTTCAAAATAATTTTACAAAGTATTTCGAACCATTTCAAAGCCAAAAATTCCAGATTGCTCAGAGGGAACCGATTTCCCCCCAAGGGGGTACCGATTCCCCCCTGAATGGTTTGGCTCTGAGATTTCCAGAATGCTCCGAGGGAATCGATTCCCCCATAGGGGGTACCGATTCCCCCCTATTCAACGATCGAAATATTTGAATTTTACACTTAGGGAATCGATTCCCTATGAGAGGGTACCGATTCCCCCCACGCTCCAAGCATTTTAATAAAGGTTTTCACACTTAAACGGCTATATGATCTTCACTAATCATCCCCAACGTTCAGAAGTGATTCAAGGTGTATTTAAACAAGTTCTGAAGCCCTTGATCAACAAGAAATTATAGAGAAACAAGAGAAAGCATCAAACACCAAGTTTGTGCAAATCAAGCCAATTTTCCTTTCAATATTCATCTTGCTTTCAAAGAACACCATTTGTGCTCATTTGTAATTATTTGTGAGTGTTCTTTTCTTGTTCTAGAATTGTGCAAACATCTTACCTTGTGAGTTTTCCTTGTAGTTTGCAAATTTGTAATCTTCTCTTTGGGAAAGAGTGTTCTCAAGAATTGGGGTATATTCTTGAGGGTGTTGTAAGGTTATCTCTTTGGCCTCAAAAGAAAGAACAAATTAGTGAATTTGTTGGAAAATCCTTAGTGTGGATAGCTAAGGTAGTGGACGTAGACTTTGATTGAGAAAGTCGAACCACTCTCGCTGTGCAATTACTTTCAATTTTCTGCAAAAGCTTCCACCAAATTTTTAATTACCAATTCACCCCCCTTGGCCAATTCCGTCAATCGATTAACTCAACAATTGGCATCAGAGCCTAACTCATTTGAAGGTTTAATCCACTTCCGGTTCATTCTCCATGGAAGAATCCAGACCAATTGACGTGCCTCCATACTTCAATGGAACAAATTATCGTCATTGAAAGAGGTGTATGATGATATTCATCAAAGCATTCGATATGGAAGCTTGGATGATAATCAAGAAAAGATATTCTCCTACTAAGAAGGTAAAGAAGTGGAGTACTCAGAACGGAATGAAGCTTAACAAAACTCAAAGGCTATGCAGATGTTGTGTTGTGCAATTGATCCTAATGTATATAAAGGAGTTTCTTCTTGTTCAAGTGCCAAGGAAATGTGGGATAAGCTTGAGGAGATCTATAGAGACAAGGAAGAAGAAGAACCAATAAAAGTGATGTCTCTATTAGCTCTCATAGAGCCAAAGGTATCTTCTAACTCAAATATATCAAATTCAAAATCTTTTAATGAGTTACAAGATGCTTATGATAAATTATTTTTGGAGTTTGAGACCAAAACTCCAAATACAATAAATTGATTTCTAAATTTATTGCTAAAATGATCTTCTTTTGAAAGCTAAAACAGACTTGGAAAATCAAAATGAAATGTTGAGAAATGAGTTAGAGCTTTCAAAATAAATATGAAAACTTTGAAAAGAAATTTTCAAATTAAACAAACTTCTTCTAGAAATGAAAATGGATTTTGAAAATCAAAATGAAATCTTGAAGAAGGATTTAGAACTCTCAAAAATGAAATTTGAAAGTATTGAAAAAGAAAATTTCAATTTAAAAGATAAGCTTGAATGTTTAGCAAAAGAAAAAGAGATCATTTTTAATTCATCTAGTTCAATAATGACAATATGTTCACATTGTCATTATCATGGTCATAAGGAACATACTTGTCCTTTAAAGAAAGGAAAACGATTTAAAATTAGACAAGTATGGGTTCCAAAAGGAACAAGAGGCATTGAAACTAATGTTCAAGGATCCAAAGCAATTTGGATACCAAAATCTACTTAAATGTCTCTTGTAGGTGTGTGGGAGCAATGGTGATAAAGTTGATGATATTCAAGATGCTCTTGCCACACATGAAAAAGGAATGGGTAACCTCTAAACTTAATTTTATTTTATTTTATTTGGTTGCTCATTATTCTATACATGCATGAGGTTTTAAATGTTAAATAATTCTAAATGATTATGTCTTGTCTCATGTATGTTGAAATATATTGTATGATGAACATAATAATTTTTGGTAATGTTTTATAAACTCTAGTTCATCATATTAATTTTTGGTCAAAATTGTTTTTAAAATATAATTGATATCTCTTTAACAATTGATATCGATTTTTCAAGAAATTTGGTTTTGCAAAATTTTGACCTTAAATTTTTCTTAATGATTATGCATATTTTTTTAAATATTATAAAGTTTTAATGCATAACTTTTTCAAAAACTTTATGCAAGTGCTCTTAATCTCGATTATCAATATTGCATAATGTTTTGTATGTGAATGGATTAAAGCATAATCTGATTAGATGAATTTGACAAAAGATACAATGTCTTATTTTTAAATTAAGTGTTTGCAAAATTGATTGACATTGCATCTACTTTGATTATGCTTGTTGGTCATAGAATAGGAAACATATACATGGTGCATTTAGATTCTATTGATATGACTAATTTGTGCCTAGTTGCTAAGGATGAACATGATAGTTGGTTATGGCATAGGAGACTAGGACATGCTAGTATGAGTGTTTTGCAACGGCTAATTCAAGGTGATTTAGTTCAAGGGTTGCCTAAGCTTAAATTTGATAATGATAAAATCTGTAATGCTTGTGCTAAAGGAAAACAAAAGCGAGTTTCTTTTAAATCCATTAATGATGTATCAACTAGTAGAGTTTTACAATTGATCCATTTAGATCTTTTTGAGCCAACTAGAACTACTAGCTTGGGTGGAAAACAATATGCATTTGTCTTGGTAGATGACTATTTTAGATATACTTGGGTTATATTTTTAAATACTAAAGATGAAGCATTAGAACAATTCATCACGTTTTCAAAAGTAATCCAAAATGAAAAAAGGTTACTCTATAACTAGTGTTAGGAGTGATCATGGAACTGAATTTGAAAATCTTGGATTTACTGAATTTTGTAACTCTAACGGTATTAGCCATAATTTTTCAGCACCTAGAACCCTCAACAAAATGGAGTTGTTGAGAGGAATAATCGAACTTTAAAAGAAATGGCTAGAACCATGCTTTGTAAAAATAATTTGCCAAATATTTTTGGACGGAAGCCACAAATACGCTTGTTATGTTATAAATCGAGTAATGATTAGGCCAATTTCAAAGAAAACTCCATATGAAATTTTCAAAAATAAAAAGCCTAACAATAGTTATTTTCATCCTTTTGGATGTAAATGTTTTGTTTTAAACAACGGTAAAGAAAACCTTGGCAAATTTGATGCTAAAAGTGATGAAGGAATTTTTCTGGGTTATTCCTTAAATTCTAAAGCCTATCGTGTATTTAATAAAAGAACTTTAGTTGTAGAAGAGTCTATACATGTTGTTTTCGATGATAATCCCCTTCCGAGGAAGGATTCTTGTGTGAATGATGATGTAGGTGTTATAAATACAAATGACGTTAGACATGACATTGGAGAACCATCATCAAAGGAAGAAACGAAAATGAGGAAACTCATGATCCTCTTGAGAATCCAACCATTGAAGAAAGGGAAGTATCTTATCCAGAGAGAGTACAACTATGTCAAGGATGGTGAAATTATAGGTGATCCATCCAAAGGGGTAACAACTCGGTCTTCTCTTAGAAATATTTATAATTATGTTGCATTTATCTCATGCATAGAGCCTAAGAATATTAAAGAAGCATTAAATGATGAACATTGGATTATGGCTATGCAAGAAGAGTTAAATCAATTTGAGAGAAGTAAGTATGGACATTAGTTGAAAGGCCTAGTAATAAATCTACTGTAGGTACTAGATGGGTATTTAGGAATAAGCTTGATGAGAGTGGTAATATAGTGAGAACAAGGCTAGACTGTTGCTCAAGGGTATACTCAAGAAGAGTGCATAGACTATGATGAAACATATGCTCCCGTAGCTAGGATGGAAGCAATTAGAATGTTATTAGCATTTGCATGTTTTCATGAATTTAAATTATATCAAATGGATGTTAAAAGTGCATTTTTAAATGGTTTTATAAAAGAAGAAGTGTATGTGGAACAACCTCCAGGTTTTGAAGATTCAAATTTCTAGATCATGTTCTTAAATTGACGAAAGCTCTTATGGTTTAAAAAAAGCTCCTAGAGCTTGGTATGAAAGATTGTCAAATTTTTTAATTGAAAAAGGTTTTTCAAAAGGAAAGGTTGACACTGCATTGTTTTTAAAGCATAAAGGTAAAGATTTATTAGTAGTTCAAATTTATGTTGATGATAAATATTTGGTTCTACTAATGATGTTCTTTGCCAAGAATTTTCTAAGCTAAAGCAAAGTGAGTTTGAGATGAGCATGATGGGGGAGCTCTCATTTTTCTTGGGACTCCAAATCAAGCAAAGAAAAGATGGCATCTTCATTAATCAAGCTAAGTACGTCAAAGATATGCTCAAGAAGTTTGGACTGGAAAATGGGAAACCTCATGACACTCCAATGAGCTCTTCAACAAAGCTTGACTTAGATGAAGGAGGTAAATGTGTAGATGTTAAATTATATAGGTCAAAGATTGGCTCTTTGCTTTATCTAACTGCAAGTAGACCGGACATTATGTTTAGTGTTGCTTATGTGCTAGATTTCAATCATGTCCTAAGGAATCACATTTACTAGCTGTTAAGAGAATCTTTAGATACCTTAAGGACACTCCTAGTTTAGGACTTTGGTATCCTAGAGACTCTAGTTTTAGCTTGCATGCCTTCTTTGATGCGGATTATGGAGGATGTAAATTAGATAGGAAAAGCACCTCCGGTACTTGCCAATTCCTTGGAAATATGCTGATTTCTTGGTTTTCAAAGAAACAAAATTGCGTTGCATTATCTACCACTGAATATATTTTAGCCGGTAGTTGTTGTGCACAAGTTTTATGGATAAAACAACAACTTTTTGATTATGGAATTGAAGTAAGTACTATTCTTATCAAGTGTGACAATACTAGTGCTATTTGTCTCACTAAAAATCCCATCCAACACTCTAGAACTAAACACATTGAAATTAGACATCACTTCATTAGAGACCATGTCACTAAGGAAGATGTAGTTCTAGAATTTGTTGATACTTTGCATCAATTAGCAGATTTTTACAAAACCCTTAGATAAGGAAAGGTTTTGGACACTTAGGAGAGAATTAGGTTTAACTGACCTATCTTCACTTAGTGTTTAAAATAATTCAGCACTTTTAATAAATACTGAAAAATGCTCATAATAGTAATTTTTGATTGCATTCATTGCTATTAGTTAGGGGGAGTTTATGATTCTTGATGAAAAATTAATTTTATGTTCAAATATCGATTAAAGATTAATTTAATTGTTTGAACATAATTATTTTTCAATATGAGTTGCCTATACCACTAGAGAATTAATTTAGCATTTGTGTGCTTAAAAAATCGGATTTTAGCATTTTGGTGCAGAGGGAATCGATCCCCCCATGAGGGAACCGATTCCCCCTTTGAAGGGGAACCGATTCCCCCCACAGGAGAATCGATGCCCCCCTGGGGTTCTGTTAAAATCGGGCAGAACACCCCAAAACCCCAAAACCCTCTTATTTTTCTTCTTGCCGCTCAACTTTTTCCCTATCTCCATTTTGCCTCAAATCAATGATATTAATCGGAATTCGATTCAAATATCATCTTCTAAACCTATTGGAATCATTAAAATCGTGCAAACAACATTTAAATCCCCTCAATCTTCATCTTTCAAGGTAAATTTTTCTAAACTCTCTATTTTATTGATTTTGAACATCGGATTAGTTTTAATTAGTTCTAGGTTGAAATAGTGATCGCGCATTGATTGTTTAGTGATTAGAAACTAGATGTTACAACTAATTTCATCAAAAACACAAGAATTTTCCAAAAAATTTTAAATTTTCGAAATTAAAAAAAAAATAAAAAAATTGTTGTTTTTCAAATTATTGTGTTTTGATTAAATTATGTTGTTGTTATGAAAACTATACATATATTGTTTATCAAAACCATTTTTCAAAAGTTTCTCAAAAACTTTGCCCATTAGGATTTAGAGAACCTGAATATTGAGGACTCAATTGAGTTTTGGGATTAATTGAATTGCATACATTTGTTTTTAAAATTGCAGGTTATTCGATCTATTCCGATTTCCTTCACCATGTCAAATCCTAAACGTGCTAGGTCTTTATCTAGTCGTCAACCAAATCCTCCTCCTATCCCTCAAAATCCTATTCCAAATCTTGATCCTAACTTGACTATCCAAAATTCTTGTTTCAATCAACCGGGTCCTAAAGATTATCGTTTTTGGTTTTACCAATATTTTGACTCGTATAAGATTAGGGAAGAACGTATCCCATCTCTTCAAGCTATGGTTGATATTAACTTTAAATATCTCCCTATCTTGCATGAATGGAAATTTGATAAACTTTTCGAACTTGAACCCGTTGTCTATCATCAACTTGTTCGTATCTTCTATAGTAATGCCGTTTGTATCAAAAATCGTGACAAAACCAAAACCAATAGGAGTACGTTCCTACCTCCTAGGTCAATATTTCAATCTTGATCCGGCTTACATAGCCAATGCCTTAGGCTTGGATAATGAAGGTTTATCAAATGAAAAACAAGTTTTAGGCTCTCGATATAAACGAAATGATAGTGCAAGTGTTCTAGATCTTCATGAGCGTTTTCTTCATCTCATGATCACTTGGTGGTTTCGACCATCCGGGGGTCGATATTCTACTCTTAGATCTTTAGATCTTTGGTGGTTGCATTATTTTGAACACAATATAAAAATAAACCTTTATAAGATTATCTTTGCTGAGATTGTTGAAACTGTTAACCTATTGCCAAATAAGAAACTCTGTTCTTCACTAGTTTACGGTTGTATCCTTAGTAATCTCTTTTCTAAAGCCGAGCTTCGAGTTGGTCTAGATGCCTCCTTTTCTCTTAAGAAACAAATCAATCTTCTTCTTTCTTTAACAAGAGCGAGATGGGTCAAAGATAAAGAAACCGGTGAATGGGTTCGATATTCTGCAACTACTCTGGGAGCTAGTTCTTCACAAGCTCCACTCGAAGCTGACGAAGATCCAGAGTTTGAACAATTAATGAGGGATATCGATGAAGCCGAAGATGAGCCTGGGCAACCCGAGGAGCAGCTCGAAGAGCAAGCACAACAAACGCATCCAATGCCTCCATATTTCCAATCCTTTATGGAGACATTCGATTTTCGATACGCTACTATGGATTCGTACTTTACTTCTATAGAGTCCCATTTATCCATAATGGGAGCTCAACAATTAGAAATTCTTCGGGAAATGCGTGCAAATAATGAAGCAACCAACGCACGTATTAATGACCTCACTAACGAAATGGCATCTATGCGAGCTCGTTTTCCTCCTCCTGATCCGGATATGTGATTAAATGTTTTACTTTGAACTCCAAACTTATTGTTTTAACATTTTGAATATTTTGGAATGTTTGAATTTGTGAATTGATTGATTGTGAATTTGTTTGGATTTATGGATGGTATGAACTTATATGTTTTGTGTGATTTATTCATTATTGCATCATTTACTTCATGTTAGATATATGACCAATTTTGCCATATCACATTAAATATGAATATTGATTATGAAGCTAATGGCTAACGTTTCTCTTGATTGTGATCTTAGCAGCTTATGCATACATATACCTAATCAATTGGCTAAATGTTTTTCACGTTTCTTTGAATCTTTTTGATTTAACAAAAAGGGGGAGAAGTGTGGTTTTAAGTGTGTTTTAAAATGATAAATGGAGAAGTGTTAAAGTAAGGGGGAGTAATTTCAAAACTTGATTTCAAAATCTTAAAATTACTAAAATGTTTTGTTATATCAAAAAGGGGGAGATTGTTGAAAATATTTTGATATTTCGATATAACAAATTAAGTTAAATGAATTTTAAGATTTTCCAAATGATTTTCTAAGTATATTTGATATAATTATTCGAATATCAAAACATTACTCCAAATCTTTCAAAGATCATTTTTAATCCTTACTCAAAGTGTAAAATTAAGTTTTAATCTTAAAACAATTTCAAAATAATTTTACAAAGTATTTCGAACCATTTCAAAGCAAAAATTCCAGATTTCTCAGAGGGAACCGATTCCCCCCTAAATGGTTTGGCTCCGAGATTTCCAGAATGCTCGGAGGGAATCGATTCCCCCATAGGGGGTATTGATTCCCCCCTATTCAACGATCGAAATATTTGAATTTTACACTTAGGGAACTAATTCCCTATGAGAGGGTACCGATTCCCCCACGCTCCAAGCATTTTAATAAAGGTTTTCACACTTAAACGGCTATATGATCTTCACTAATCATCCCCAACGTTCAGAAGTGATTCAAGGTGTATTTAAACAAGTTCTGAAGCCCTTGATCAACAAGAAATTATAGAGAAACAAGAGAGAAAGCATCAAACACCAAGTTTGTGCAAATCAAGCCAATTTTCCTTTCAATATTCATCTTGCTTTCAAAGAACACCATTTGTGCTCATTTGTAATTATTTGTGAGTGTTCTTTTCTTGTTCTAGAATTGTGCAAACATCTTACCTTGTGAGGTTTTCCTTGTAAGTTTGCAAATTTGTGATCTTCTCTTGGGAAAGAGTGTTCTCAAGAATTGGGGTATATTCTTGAGGGTGTTGTAAGGTTATCTCTTTGGCCTCAAAAGAAAGAACAAATTAGTGAATTTGTTGGAAAATCCTTAGTGTGGATAGCTAAGGTAGTGGATGTAGACTTTGATTGAGAAAGTCGAACCACTCTAAATCGCTGTGCAATTACTTTCAATTTTCTGCAAAAGCTTCCACCAAATTTTTAATTGCCAATTCACCCCCTCTTGGCCAATTCCGTCAATCGATTACTCAACAATGTCGTTAATGGCTTAATGACACAATGACATGGCATCTTCGCGCCGTGACGTTGTTGACGTGGCTTCCTCACTAAAACAATATCGTGCAACTATTTTGATGCTAAAAAAAACTCAAAACAACATCATTTTGTTAGAATTGCTTTCCATAGTATTTGAACTTGAATCATTCATAAATAAATACTAAACACCCAACCACCAAGCTAACTTAATAATCTAACATATTCTTAATAAAATTAATATATATGTTAAATTGTAGTTGTATACTTCTTCTCCACTTTCTTCTTCTCCAGTGTTTTCAACAATTGCATCCGTAAATGTCTACGAATCCAATAATCCAATAAAACGACTAACTCCACTGCAAATGAATGCAGGCCACTTTAAGATATATATATATATCATTATATATATATATATATATATATATATATATATAATTCTGGAAAGATACAAATATAAAATTGTAGGGTAATAATGGATGGGATTGGGGGGGGGGGGGAATGAGAGTGGTGTTTATGGGCAGCTCATGCTCGTCTGCTCTAATATTCCAACCCACCTGTGCTTCCCTTCCGATTTCGTTCAGTTTGGAGGTGCTGCAATCATCTATTTTTCGTTTCAGTTTGGAGGTCCCCGTTCACCCTTATTTTTTGCTTTTTTTTCTTCCTTAATTTCCCTCATAATTTTTCTTAATTTCCTCATAATTTCTTTTGTGATTTAGGATCCTACATCTAATCCAAACTATTTGTTCTCTTTTTTGGAATGACTTTTGAGGTTTTGAATTTCCTATATTGGCTATGGCTTAGAGCAATTAGTTGACAAGTATATTCGAAGACACAATAATCAAATTAAGGAGGTATTTTTGAACGGCAGACCAGTCTCTGTAATTGCCAACCCTTTTTGCCCGAATTATCCATAAGTTACGCTGGAGAAGAGAGAGATGAGAAAAGAGAGATGAGAAAGTATACAACTGCAATTTAACATATATATTAGTTTTGTTAAGATATTAGATTATAAGTTAGTTTGATGTTTGAGTGTTTAGTATTTATTCTTAAAGGATACATGTTTGAATCCCATGAATTTTTTTTTTTCCATCAATTGATTCTAACAAAATAATTTCTTTTTGGGGTTTTTAGCATCAAAACAGTAACGTCAAAACGATGTCGTTTTAGTGAGGGAGTCACATCAACAACGTCACAACGCGGAGATGCCAAGTCATCATGCCGTTAAGCTATTAATGACGGGGTGACATAATTGCAGTGAAACATAAACGTCAGTGATAAAATTGGCAAAATCAAAACGTCAGTGACATTTTCAAACCCGAGCTTAAAGGTGAGTGGTATTTGAAGTAGTTAACCCTAATTTTTTTATAGAAAACAATGGCATGAAATTAATTAATTATAAATACCTACAACATTGGTTATCAAATTTAAACCATTTGTAATTAACTTGAAATCTTTGCACTAATGCACATAAATTCTTGAAAGGTGACACATTTGAATAAAAAGAATTTTTTTTATAGAAATATCTAGTTTTATTAAATATAGAATATTCAGAATTACAATAAATGTTTACAATTATAATTGTAAACTAAATATATACCTAGAACATTTTTCTATAATCACTGACAAAAGAAATAACCATTTGAGATTGTAGAAGGACTATACAAGGAAATTGATAAATGTTTACAATTATAATGTAAACTAAATATATACCTAGAACTTTTTTCTATAATCACTGACAAAAGAAATAACCATTTGAGATTGTAGAAGGACTATACAAGGAAATTGCTAAAAAAATCAACCAAAAACTCAAACAAAAAAATAGATAAGAACAAATTCGACTCCATAGACAAACAAACCACAAAAGATAATCAACTATTGAAACCACTGATAATCATAAACCAGAGTCAAGCCACACAAGAAAACTATCTACGAACGTAAATTACATATTCATATCTAATTTGAGGTTTAAAGTAATAAAAATCAACAAAATAACAAATACAAGTCCTCTTGATCAATCGAGATGACGTCAAATCCAACTTTGATAAAAATAAACAAAAAATGTCTGATAAAAAGATTAAAAAAATATTATAGAGACAAAATGTGTAAAAAGATATAACTATTGAAAACAAAAAGAAAATGTGATATAAGAAATTAAGAAAATAAAAAAATGTCAACAATCGACTAACACTAATGTAACCCCAAAATTTGGGCTAGTAGTTTCAGGTTTACCCAGGAGGTAAATGGACCCCACAGAAATTATAATTGAAAACATTGGGCTTAATTGGGTTGGACTTGGTCCCAACTAGCCATAAATATGAGATTTTTGCACAGTAAGAATATGAGGGACCATAGAGTAATTAGCCCATTTTCAAAGATGGAAACTTTTATAAATCATTCATCTCTTCTTCCTTTCATTTCCATTTCTCCCATTTTTCTCTCCAAGCTCCATAAGCCAAGGGTAAGTCTTTGAGCCATTTCTTACCTCTTTCAAGTTTTATTTTCGTTCTTAATCCCTCAAGCAACATGGGTTTAACAATTCAATCCATGGGTTCTTTTTTTGCAACAGAAAGTTGGGGGTTTTATCATCCAAGTCATGATGGGGGATGATTTCTAGCTAAAGGAGCTATATTTTGGGATTCATTCATCAAGGTAGTGTATCTCTAATCCTTTAGAGTATTAAGCCTTCATAAATTTCAAGATTTTGCTAAGATTTATGTAGTTGAGTATTTTAGGGTTCAAACTTGATTTATGCCATAAATGATGTTTTATATGTAAAGAAAGTGTTTCTTCATAAGCTTCATTTCAAGCTCCCAAACACAAGGTTTGGCCATAGTTGTGAAAATGGGTTTTGTGGGGTTTAAGAAGCATTGAAGTTCCAGCTCATTTTCAGTGATTGTTAGTCTTAGGAAGTATTTTTAGACCCTTCTTAAACCTTTAGATTCAATTAATAATACATCCTTTTATTATTGTATGGTGAGAGAGATTAGAGAAATATCTAAGGCTAAGGGAAAGGAAAACTCACATTAGGTTGAGTCTTGAACATAAACTCACCTTGGGTTGAGTCTTGAACATTTTCAACAGCATAATTGAACAAGGTAACTAACTCTTAACTCAACTATACCATATGTAGATCAATTAGATGAGATTTGATAGGTTGCATAAGTTTGAAGTATTTTCATGGTAGATTCATAAATTGGGTGTTTCAACATGTATTAAGACCTCTTTATGACCCCAAAAATCTGATAAAACATTTAAACATCAGTTGGAGACCATAATGGGGTGTTTGGGAGAAAGATAGGATTTTTCATGCCAAATCTAGAAACTTTGTAGCAGGGATATCAATATTGTGTGAACATTTATGTAACTGTTCATCGATTAATCTTAAAACTAGGCAATTTTCAAAGGGTAGTTTCGATACTCATCCAAGGAGTATAGATACTGGGACTTCGATTTCATTACTAACCAGACTAGTATCGAGACCAGTATTCCAGTATCCAAATTTGGTACCGAAACTCACATAAAGTATCGATACCAAGGTAGGGGTATCAATACTACAAGGGTGGTATCGATACTAAGGGTATTTTTCAAAAACATCAAACCTAAATTTGGTGTTGATACTCAATCTAGTATTGATACCCCAGTGCAAGTATATCGATACTTAGCCAGGAGTATCGATACTACCTTACCACATAGTTCATGTCAATCAAAGGTTATCGATACCAACAGGTAGGTATTGATACCGAGGGTTTAATATTGATAATAAGGAGTCAGTATCGATACTGACGGGCAGTTTTGGATAAATAATCCAAGGGACTTTTAGATCAGACTCGAGGTACCCAAATACACCAGAACAACAAAAAATAAGACTTCAAACGATAATGGTAATTAATATCATAACAATATAAATAGTAACAACTAAGTTCACATAAAAATAGTCTTGTTTAACACTCGGAAAAGTCACGACACTCGATTTCCTCTTAGCAAAATTACATAGTCAGTGAATACCAAGTCAGTGCTAAGGCACTTTAATAGCCAACCGGGTACAATGCCCCAAGACTCGATGGAGTAAGTTGACGGGTGTACATTTTTTATGCAGCTCCGAATCTCACCCTAGATACCCGAGGGTACCTCAAAAAGGCTAGAGGGGTATGTGCTTTGAGATGCATAACCTTCAGTCAGACCATGATGCATACTCAGTAGTTAAATCAGTATCTTTGCATGTTCAAACTTGTGCTGCTAGCCATTTAATTTAGTGAATGCATATAGTATAGTACAATTATTAGTGAAGCACTGAGCTTGTAAGTTCAGTGTTCGAAATGTGTTTCCGTTCGCAAGTTCTTAAGGGCATATCGTGGGAGTTATTGTCGCCAGACATTCCAGTGCAACAGTACAGACCAATCGAGATCATTAGAGTACTTCTTGAGATCGTTAGAGGGCATGTACTATTTATAGACCTTTGTGTATTCAAGCATATCTGTGAATTGTGTTGGTACTGTATTATTTTGAGATATATTTGGGAGCTCTCTATTATTTGTAAACCCAAATTATCATGTTTTATTTTTATTATTATGGATGGATTATTTTTAGTGATTATAAATAGTTTTTAAGGAAATTTTTTGGGTCACTATTCTGGTAATCCCATGTAACATTGTAATCCATGGATCTTGGGTCAAACTTGATTAGGGTGTTATAGGGAAAGTAATAAAAGAGTTTAAGTTTGGAAAATGAGGAGCTCCGAAATACATTCCAAAATAACATCACAGAAATAAAACAAAATAGAGTTATGACTGAAAATAAGAAGATTTATAAATTGTGCATGCCCTCCAAAATAAACTCAAGACGTACTCTTCTGTCTCAACAAATATGGTACTTCTAGTAACACTCAACATATTTCTTATAAACATGCACATAGAAATACATTCCAATTGTTGAGCATACGAGCTCAGTGTCACACTAATAACTCTAGTATACTACGTACAATCACTGCATGAGCATGCTAATAGGTATATGTATGAACATACAATAACACTAACATGCAAAGATGACGTAGGCATCATGATGTGGTCAGAGGGTTATGTATCTCGGCACCCACATCATTATACCCTACCTATGATTTCCTTGAGTATCTATGGTGAGATCTAGAACTACATCAAAAATATACACCCGACTAGCTCACTCCTTAGAGTCTTGGGGCATCTGTATGTATCTGGATATTTTAAACATGCAACACAATCATCATACTGCTAGAGTAACTCGGGTGTCCTGGCTTTCACATAATAACTAGTTTTATGTCATCTTAACTCATATTGTGTATAGTTGTAGTTGTATTCATTAACTATTCTCAATTTTAGTGTTATTAGCGAAGTTATGGTGTTATTAGACCCCATTTTCAAACATTTTGATCAAATTTTCTTACCCAATTCAAGAGGGTACCAATACTAATCCTTTTAGTATTGATACTGATCCTGAATTATCGATACTAAACCTTGGTACTGATATAAAATATGGCTACTAGAATATAACAAAGCTTAACAATATCAATACCTTTATTGGAGTATCGATACTCTTGTATTAGGGTATCAATACCACCCTGAGTTTTGAACCAAAATATGATTCGATGTTTTGGAAATTAGCTCAGTGTTGATATCCTTACTTAGGGTATACATACCCTTCACACAGTATCGATACTGCATTGAGTACCGATACCAAAATAAGCTACTAGAATTTTGTAATACCCCAAATTTTGGTTAGTGACTAAAATATAAGTTTTAAAAGTTTGGTGGCTAAAGTATAAGATTTGTAAAATTTTAGTACCAAAAATTTAGTTTTGAAAAGTTTTATATTTTAACCCATAAATGAACAATTTGTCTTAAAACAAGAATTTTCGTGGGAATCAGATTTTTGGTACAATATTTTCATTAAAAGCTATAAAGTGATAAAGTTTCAAAATATTATTTCCATATTTTATATCAGTGAAATTTAGCATGGATCAGTGGAATTGAAGTTAATTTATCATATTTGGCCGCACAGTAGAATTTAGTGACTAAAATATAATTTTCAAAAATACATGACCAAAGTAGAAAGTCAAAGTCAAATTGGTTCATCTTTGACTATGGAATATTTTAATGAAAGATAGTCCAATGGCATTTGGTAATTATCATATTCATTAATGGTATATTTTTCATTTCCCATTAAATGAATTAAAAATTCAATTAACCTAAATAAATGCAAATGTTCATGAAATTTCATGACATATTTGCTCATCTTCAAGCTTTAGGCCATGAGACACCATACCAAGGTAAAAAAAAATTTTAGGTTTATTTTTAAGCTTACATGATTGATTTTAGGACTAAAGTGTGAAATAGAGAATTTATCTACAAGAAATTCTCTATCATTTAGTATAAAAATTTCATGGAAAACATACTAATATAATGAGATTGGAAATTAGTGCTTATGAAGAGTTTGTTGATTTTGAAGAATTGATGAAAGATTATTAAGTTATTGATGTTGTAGATTAATTCTAAAGCACGTGTGATGATTAAAATCAAGTGTAAAGATATATAGTAGGTTCGACCAAGTTAGGGTTTTTAGAGGATGATTGTATTTTGATTTAATTTGATGTTATGATGATTGGTATAACATGAATTTCATGTAAGGAAGTTGAATTCATGCTTGAAATTGAACAAAAAGTTTACCCTAGGGACTAAGAAGCATTCGACCATAAATGGGAAAATTAGGGAAAATATTGAAAATTTTCCTATGGTCTATAATTGATATTAGATGTATTCTACATGCTTTGGAGATTGAATTGGTTCAATTTGGAACCATGAGATTGTGAAAGGGCTATTTTGCAAGTTTTGAGAATTGTAGGACATTGATTCATAATTGTGTAAATTGGAGTATTCAATGTTGAATTTTGATTATAGAATGCTGGAATTTTAAGTTAGAAAAATGAAATGGGACCAAGATATAAAATTGGACAAATTTGATGATGGAATTCAATTAGTCCCAAAAGTTGGGACTTAATTGTGAGTTTTCAAATGTAATGGTATTATTTCGTTAAGAAAATTACAATGTTGGCAATTTTATTAGCATGCTGGTTTTTTAAAGTTTAAATATTGGTTTGGGATCAAATTGCAAATTTATAAAAGTAGGTGGTTGAATTCAAAAAGTCTATGGGAATAGAGGATGAAATTGTAAGTTTTCAAATATTTAAGGATTGATTTGAGTGTATTAATTATGTGCTGAAATTTTAATAATTAATGTGAAGTGATCATAATGGTGAAGGGTCATTTTGAACTTAATGGAAAAGTTGATATGAATTCTAAAAAGAATTCATAAATGGTGTTTTAAGTGCAAAATTGTGAAAGTTGAAGGATTAATGATGAAAATGAATATTTATGGAATCAAGTAGCTACTTTGGAAAGTTTAAAGTTATGATGGAAGTTTGATTTAGTTTTATATCGATTATGATTATAAAATTTGTTTTATCGAAAATAGA
This sequence comes from Hibiscus syriacus, assembly GCF_006381635.1. Taxonomy (NCBI): domain Eukaryota; kingdom Viridiplantae; phylum Streptophyta; class Magnoliopsida; order Malvales; family Malvaceae; genus Hibiscus; species Hibiscus syriacus. The sequence continues at coordinate 1,159,117 of NW_024063144.1, read as the reverse complement.
TTATGTTAGTATGATACTAACATATAGTTTGAATATTTTATGTTATTATATGACATTGTCAGACCACGATAAATCTAGCGATCCAAACAACCAAACAGGAAAGGATAAAGCACGTGAGTAAAAGAATATCGTATTATATGTTCAATAGTGAGGTAAAGGTGAGTGCATTTTATTTATTTAATTATTTTGACTGAGGAAGACTTGCAATAAGTCAACCTCATATTATTTATTTTAAAGTATGATTCTATTTTAATTATGGAATATTTCCAAAATGCTATAGAAAAGAATTATGATTATTTTTGGTCATGAAATTACTCAATATGTTTTTATACAATATCTTTTAGAAAGTTATTCCTAAAGTGATTCTAAAGAATGATCTGAATGTTTTTATAATTGGAATATTTTCTTCGTGATTTTAGAAAAGTTATTTGAATTATTTTGGGTATGAACTGCCCAAGTTATGATGTTTATGATAATGAATTGAAATTGATTTTGATATAGAAATGTTGCTTATTATATGAATATGAATATGATATGGAAGCCCATTGTATGTTGCATTGAGAGTCGTATATACACTTGGCATGTCAGGAAGTTGAGTAAAGTTCAAGTTAAGTTATGGTACATTTGTGTACATTACGTATGGCACCGTTGGTGCATATGATATGATTTGCACTTGGAGTGCATCTTATGATGTTATTGGCATCCTAAAGTGCGTAGTGCGTACATTATTTATGACTCACGTACCTTGCATTCTCTTACATATACATTGGGCTATGAAAGTAAATGTGAAAGTCATGACAAGTATATGAAAGAAAAAATATAGAAATTAAAAGAAAGTTATGAAATATGTACGAATCAGAAGAATATGAAATGTTTGTCATATCTGATGTTGATTTACATGGTTTTTGATAAAATCATGAGATAATGATTTTCAGGTTTTCAAAGAGGATAATGGCTTGAATAGCTCGGTTTGAAAGTTTTAATGTTTTTATTTAAATTAAAATTCTATGTTTTAAAATATTTTATGATATTTATGTATTATCTCACCTTAGCCATGTTACTGTCTCACTAAGTTTACTTGGCACGTGATGATTTTCATGAGTAGGTGTGAAGTGAGGAGCCTCTTGAGCATCTTGTCAGAAAATGATACCTAATATCAGTATCAATAATACATCTTACCTAGGACTTATTAGTGGTATGTATATTATATTTGTCCTTTTTGTTTTATCGTATTTATTTTAAGTGGTCTATAATAGTAAGTAGGACCATTTATTTTGACTAGTTTAGTTATGTTCGTATTTATGAATGAGTAGTATATATATATATTATGTTTTATATGATTTTTAAATTTAGCAGTTTTTATGTAGTTTTACATAGGTTATGAAACAACATAACTACCCAATTGCTGCCTAAAATCTTGTTTTTATCATAAATTACTACTTTATCATTTTATGCGATTAATTAAATAGCTTTAAAGTTAATAAAGGGGATGTTTTATAATGAAACAAAATTTTAAGCATTTATGTTCAATTGTCTGAAATGATGATGTAACATCTCTAACTCGTATTTCAAGACGTATACGGGTTATAAGTGTTACAAATTTGAAATCTGAAAATGGTACAAATATCACACTCTTGAGTATCGATACTCCCAACCAAAAACCTCTTGTTTTAGGCTATCAGAAGAACAATATCGATTTTGTATATCCATTATCGATAACTAAACCTAGAAATGCTCTATTTGAAGCAAGAAAATGCTACCTAACTTTCCCCAAAAGCCCTACTAAGGTATCCAGTTGTTATTTAAGTCTTATGTATGTTAAGATAGGTCATTATAGGCTAATTTTCACGCTGAATATCATCAAAAACTGAAGTGTACCATGGATGCACTTATATGCTTCATGAACTCATGCAAACCAATCAAACACATCTAGTTTTTTCCTTTCATTTCTTTTGGAGTTTTCTCCAACTTCTCCTATTAAACAAGGTCCAAAAACATGAGTTACTAGTTTGCTTAGGAATTATGAAGATGTTAAGGAAGATTCTTACATCCCAAATCCCCTAAAAAAATGAGCTATTTTTCTCAAGGGTTTCCAAAACCTTTCTAAACCCCCACCATGACCAAAACTTGATTTTGTGGCCTTAAATGGAAGATCTAACGATGCTGATTTCGATTGTTATCTTTGCAAGACTGGACTAGAGATGAAAGCCAACAAAGTTTCCACCATTTTTTAAGCTACCAAAGAGATGAGATGAGATTTGTAGGAAGAAGAAAATGACAAAGGAGAGTGGGAAGAAAAAGATATCTCTGTCGTGACCTTATCAACATTAAAAGGAAATCAACCTTTCAAACTTTAAATGGCGAAATTACTACATTGGTCCTTCTAGCTTTGGTCACCAATATAAAATGCATTTTTTTACTCTAACTGGTCTTAAACCAAGTCCAATCCAACTCCCATTTGAACCAAGCTTTCCTTCAAGGCTAATCGGTTAACCAAAACACTCTCGGTTTAGCCTAAACCTAGTAACTCGAGATTTGGGGTGTTATACTGCTTTCCCAAAGTGGTGTACAAACTTTTTATCGATTCATCTAGGTGCCTAACGTTACAAACATTACCACTTTAGGTGCCCCAACCATAACGATCATTAAAAAATTCTGTTAAGTGACACGTATCATGTTCTAGTATATTTAAAAATTTTATTTAAAAAAATTAAAAATAATTTTATATTGAAAAAACTTTAATTTCTATTCAATTACAAAAAATCTACAAATCCCCGTTAACCACACTGGCCATCTACCGGTGTCAAAAGGCTACCCATCCATTGTCGGTCATCCAATAACGGGACATCATCCTTACTATCACCGAATCCCCTATATCTTTAAACTAAAATATCTAAACCCTAAATCATACATTCAAATCCCTAACTTGTCAGGTGGTGATGGCTCAAGCAATTAAAATGGGTGAATTGATGCAATCGATAAGGCCGAGTTAACAAAATTGTTGATTGCAAACAATTGTTTCAAGCAATTGTGTTAAACTGAGAATTAAGATTTTGCGAGGGGGTGCGGTTGGGAAATTGTTTCTATTAGGATTTAGGGACAATGTTGGGATGATTTTTCTAGTGGTGGTCGACGATGGGTGGATGGGTTCTCAGCGACGGCGACAGTGACCTAAATGGTCGGCATGGGTGAGGAATTTTCAAAGTTTTAGGTTTTTTTAAAAAATATATATTTTTAAAATTTTAAATTTTAAATAAATTTTTAAAATTATTCGAACATGACACGTGTCACTTAACATAATATTTTAATGGTCGTTACGACTAAGGCGCTTAAAGTGTAACGTTTGTAACTTTATACAGCTAGATGAATCGAAAAAAAGTTTGGACACCTATTTGAGAAAAACACTATAGTTAGAGAAAAATTCTAGAATGCATGTCATTCGTTGCAGTTCACTACTAATTTTATAGGATAAAATTTACACATAGTCATTAAACTATATCAAAAATTATCTTTTTTAACACTTAACTTTTAAAAGTTACATAATGAATATTAATTTTTATTTTTTGTTACAAAATGGGCACAAAACCATTAAAAATATCTCATTTGACCCTTTAATTATAATTAAAACTCTTAATTTTAATTGAAATAATTCTTATGAGGTTAGTTGAATTGAAAATAAAATAGATATAGATAAAAAATATTATCGTTTAATTATAAATATTAAATTTGTACCATCTAAATTAAAATTTATTCGATATGATATTATAATATTATGGATTTATGATTTTTAAATTACATTTGAATTTGTTAAATAAAATTAAATGCTTAAATCACATCATTAATAAAAAATATTTTTCTTATTTGATAATATAATTTTTCGGACGTTGAAAATTAGAAATTTTTATTTTGAAAATAAAAAAATTAAATAAATAATTAGTTATGAAATAATTTTGGTTTAATAAAAAAAATTAATTTCATTGTTTGATAATTGGATTTTTGGAAAATATTTTTTAATTTTAAAAATAATTTATTTTCATATATTTAAAAATTAAAACATTTTATTTTTAGAATTATTACTTAAAAATGTTGAAAATATTAAAATAAAATTTTAGTTATGAAGGGCTAAATAAGATTTTTTTTCATTAATTTAGTATGTTATGCATTGTTATTTTTTTTAACAAAGATCAAAGTTTAATGCCTATTTTGTAACTTTTAAAAATTCAATAATAAATAAAATCAATTTAAAAATTTTTGTAACTATTTATGAATTTTACCCTTTTTTATATTAGTGGTACATTTTAATGTATATCATTAGTGGTGCAATTAAATGAATATCACTCATTGTAGACTCATTGAGCATTTATTTTCTAGTTAAGCCTTCTTTGACCTTTTCTTTTTAGGATCTTATCTTTATTATTTAATAGTTAGTTTTTTCTCTTTGATGATTTTAGGGAAGGTGAACAGGTAGTGTGATTAATTTAATTTGAATTTTTAAAAACTCTTTTTTCTTTAGATTATGAACATTTAATATATTTTTATTCTAAACTTTTATTATTATTATTATTATTATTTGCAAAAAGCTGGGAAGAGAAAGGATGAGCTTAAAATTTAATTTAGTTGATTCATATAATTATTCTTATGGAATAAGATATAAATAAATATAAGATTCATTTGATATCTAAAACGAAAAGTTATAAAAGAGAAATGGACAAAAAGCATGGTTCTACCTTTTAAGTATCTTAGAATGCTTTTAACCACTACCTAATGACTGTCTTCAGGAGCCTGCGTGTTTGTATATATATATATATATTGGAAATGGTCTCTAAGATAGTCTAGGACCATATTTCGACTTAAAAGAATTTTACTTTTTTTAGTCATCGCCAATCTTTTGGATTAATAAAGATCAGATATATAAATTTTATCTCTTACTGGATCTACTAAGTTTTACTAAAAATTCACTTAGAAATGTTTGGATTTGCTTGAAAATTTATTGCAAGTCAGATGATGCCCCAGACTTCAAAATTAGCTTCAATAAAATGTTTGGATCTTGAAAAAAAAAACTAGGTCGGACAATAATTATATATTATAATATATATAAGTTAAGATCCACTTACATTATATTTTTTTTTTCGTTTTACAGAAAAAATAAAAATAAAATATTCTCCTAAAGAGAAAGGGACAAAAAAACATGATTATACTCCTAACTCTCTTTAACAACTAAAAACGTTTGATGGATTCAGATCATAATTTATTAATAAAATAAAAAAATAAAAAAATATACCAGGGTGTTCATATGGATATCAATTGCAAATGTCAGAAATTGAATCATATGTTCAGATATATAATATTAAATTGATTATTCTTCTGAAATTTTTCGAGGATATGCTTCTGAATTTCTTACTTTTTTTCTAAACATATATGCACACATGTATCATTTAGAACTGAAAAAGAAACATAAAAAAATCAAATATTTTCATCATAAATTTATTTAATTTGTTTCTATAACGTACTATACCGAATGATATCAAGATAATCTATGTTTGTCGATTGAATCATAGTATATATATTTGCTAATTAAATTATTCAAAAACGTATAATATTGCTAATATTACATAACAATACAATATATATCCAAGAGTGTGTGTGAAATTAATTAACAACATTGCAATGCAAAATTTGTTGTTAACAGGGAAAAAAAGGAAAAATTGAGAAAAAAATATTTCCCGTTGTTCTTACCAGTACCCAACTGAATCAATCTGGTCTTGCTGCTGCTGTAATTGCTTTTGGATGTTATTTGGTGAGAAAGGCAACGAAAATGGTTGATCCGAAGGCACAAAGGAACTATGACGAGACAATAAACTTGTTGAAGAATATACACTGCTATTGAAATTAGGTATATTTTGTTCATGTTTCGATTGTTGTTGAAGTTGATGTTGCTGCTTTTGCTCAGATCTTTGCTGCTTTGGAATGTTAAGCTTCTCTCCTTCAATCTCTCTATATTTGCTTAGGTACAATTTTAAGGGTCCTACATATTCCTCGAATCCTAAGGTAGTGATGGCCCAAATGATATCGTCTCCATTAATGGTCTTTCTCTTTTCCCTTTGGCATTTGTCCGAGGCCTCTCCCGTGACGAAGCTGATGAACTCCGACACACATTCTTGAACGGTTTCTTTCGAATCTTTGGATATCTTCCCGTTGCTCGGAATCACTTTCTTCATAATCCTGCCCACGTTTGCTATCGGGAGGAAACGATCTTGTTCTTTATTATTGCCGGTGCCACCGGTTTTTGCACACGGGCTATCGGGGCTTCCTTTGTTATGCCCTTGTGTCACATTTTCGTGGCTGGTTTCATCCTCCATTTCTCTCTTTTCTATAAAAATCTTTGATGCTAAATATCTCTCACAATGTGTTCGAGAATTGAGAGAGAGTATAGGTGTCGGGTTTTGAGTTTTGTGGATGTTTTGAGGTCTTTAATGGTGTGAAATGGTTGGAAACAATTGCATAAAAGTAGGCTGTTGATAGGGAAACTGAAAATTGTCCTGGTTTTAACCAAATGAGTCCCCGGGACTCGCTCCTCCTATTTGTGAAGTCGTTAGTTATGACTATGACCTAATCAACTCAACCATCATTCTTGTTTAGGAAAAATGACATTAATTAATGTATTTTCATTGATTGGTCAAGATGTTCATCTTTGTTCCATCGTATTTCCTTAGGCAATGAATTTTAGATTTACTAAGAGCAGTTCCCTTCTTCTCCTAGAGTACCCCCTTCCCCTCCCTTTTAAGTATGATAATAATTAAATTTAGAATTTATCAAAAAAAATATTATATCACTTAAGTTACGATTAAATTGTAGATATCATATTGATCACTGAAGTGATCCTTGATAGAAAGTCATATTTTACCAATTATTTATAACACTCTTATCAAATAAAATAGTAAGTAATATTTGACCATCATAGAATATAAAACTGAAACCAAACTTATGATTGCCAAATCGGTCATACATTTGGATAATTTAAAAGTGAAATACGTAAAAGTGATGAGTTATAGAGCTTAGTGTGTCCTACAAGCACAAGCAGACATCAACATAAAAACATAAACAACACAATAATGCAGAAAACCATTAGACCTAACTAACCATCACTCGAACATCAAAACAAGAGGTTCACATAACCTCGAGCCTCCTTAAAACCATGCAGAATAGGTACCTTACCCTCCGAAGGAACTCGAGACCTTCAAAGATAGACCTAAAATAGAAAACAGGATAGGGACTTGCTCCTCAAAGGAGAGCATGAGTTAACCTCCTAAGAAAAACTCAGAACGGGAAACAAAATGGGGACCTTACCCTTCGAAGAGAAACCAAGGACCACTGAAGAGACTCAAAATAAGAAACATGACAGGGTACTCATCACCCGAAGAGGAACCTAAATTAACCTCTGAAGATCAACTTAAAACTGAAAATGCAATGGGGACCTTACCTTTAGAAGAAGAGCCTGAGTTAACCTTTGAAGAAAAACTAAAAATAGAATATGGATCTTACCATCCAAAAAGGAACCCGAATTAACATTAAAAGAGGAACTCGAAATAGGAATCTTTCACCATATCATTTCAAACCTCAAACACATAAATAAAGCTCGAGTCATACATGTCATAACATAATTCGAAAATTAAGCATACGCATATAACATAAAACAAGAAAATAGATAATGTTTGTAACCAGTAATCATACATATAAATATTACATACAAGTGTTGTCATGCACTCAAGGCGACCCCATAAAAAGTAAAGCATACATGATTTCACATGGACACACCTCTAACAACTAACATTATTAGCTAAAGAATACACTTTCATGATCTACACTACTATAACATTATTAGCTAAATAATACATTTTCCACGATCTAGACTACTAGGTCATGGGGTGTAGAAATCTGCGATAACATAACTCTACATAACACTAAAACAAAAAGAACCACTAATTTAATTAACAATACTAATATGTATCTCAAGTAAAATGTGCGAAGTCAAATTAAACTGAAAGACATTGATCTTGATTTACTAGAGAGAGATGCTTGTATACATGATCACCTTCAGAACATAAACCAATGTATAAGTCTTTTAATTCCAGAATATTTCTAACATAACTATAAAGTAATGCATAATGCAAAATAGAGCTTTTGGGTCAAAATTCGGTGAAACTAATTGTGAAATCAAAATCAAGAGATCGAAAACTGCAAAGTCAAAGTTCTAATCAAAAGTTAAAGTCAAAATCAACGATGGTCAAAATCAACACTCAATAGTTCTAATCAATGAATCAAATAAGTCAACAACTAATGTCAAAGTTAACAAGTAAACATGTTGATCGGATCAAGTCAATAGATAAATGGGTCGATCAAACTAGATTTGGTCAACGATCTAATCAATGGTTCAATCTAGTTCTGTTAGTTCAATTCGACTTAGTTTGGTTTTGATTCAAGTGGATCAATGTATTTGACCTACGTAGTATACTTGGGTAGATGACCTAACAATGGTAGTCAGTGATGGGCCCAAGCTTTAATTGGGCCAAACTCGAAACTTGCTTAATTGAAAGGTTGACTAGTTTTGTGATCAGGTATCTAGGAAGGCCAAACTGGCCCATTTAGTTTCAAGTTTCTTGTTTTAATTGCTGAAGCTAGAGTAGATTTGATGGTGCAATAGCGTGATAAAGACAAGAGGTTTTTAGTGACGATGAAGATTACATGCAATTATGTTAGAGGACGTCCAAATATCAATCTTGAGATGATTGTAATGACATATTTATTTTATCTTGTTTATGAATATAAAATATTGTCATTATTAGTTCAGTTGTTTTTCTGTGTGTATAAATAAATTAAACTAGAATAAAGTCATGAGAATAATATGATTATTCTTAAAAAGTCCTTAGTTAAATATTATTATGGTCTTTAATAATATATTAAGACTAATGTGTAAATGATTGATGACAATGTGTTGTCATTGACATGTAGTTCTCAAAATCAATACATATGCGTGAGTTGGAGAACAACATATTGGCTAACCCGCTCTAAGTACGTTTCTTGTGTGATTATGTGACTGTCACAACATTACTCATGGTGATAACTACTTGTATTATCCACATACTTTAGATCATCATTATTCCAAAATTGTGAGTCACATATTTTGATGTAGTCAAATATGTGTCCTAACTGGTTAAACTATAAAGACTAGTGTTGGACATGTCATGATCTATGTAGTAGGATATGGTTGATCAATATAGAATTTATCCCCCATACATAATGAGAGCAATATCTTAGATCACTTAATTGAGTGAGACTATAAAATGAATAACCATGCTCGGATAAATTGATATAAGATATTATAGTTATTCTTTTGAATAGTCTACTCAAGATGTCAAGAAATATTAGATGAGCTGTATAAGTATGATTGATCTATGACTTTTGTTCAATATAGATAAAAACAATAAAATGATTTGGTACATAAAAGTTAATCATAGAAAGGCTATGTCAAATCATGAATTCTTGTAAGTTAGGTAGCAATGATGTATTCTTAGATGTCGCTCCTTAATTCTAATATTAGAATCATTCTAGATATTTATATGATCTTGAACTTTCCAAGGTTCACAAATTTAATCCAAAGTTCTATTTTACATTCACATTAGTCCTTATTCTTCTCGAACTAGTTTTCTAGTTTTTAGTTCATTCAATTTGATCATCAATTAAATTTATTCATATGCAATGAAGTCTTCAAACTTCACGTTTATCTCAATTAAGTTTTTTAAACTTTATTTTTCTTCCAATTTAGTCCACATGACCTGAATTTCACTTAATGATTAATAATTTGTTAAAACTTCAAACGCCAATTTGGTGCGTGACACAATTATTATTTTAAAAATATTAAATTGATTGAATTAATCAAATAAATTGAGTTTTTAATTTGATTAATTTTGAAATAGAATAAACTAAATTTGATAAATTTCATTGGTTAAACCAAACCAATTAAGGCTTGATGTAATTCCATTTATGAGATAAATATTATTAATTGTTGGACTTTTTTAAAGGGTTTTGTATGATTAAGAAAAGCAATACCATACAAAATAGAACATCGATAGGGTCTAATTAAAAAACCTCTCAAATCTTAACTGGAGTAAAAAGAGTGCACCTGATCAATGTCGAGATAATTAGAGTATATCAACATCTGTTGCAGCACGCACAACATCACAAACAACACAAACACGCAACAATCTACATAGGAGATCAGAAGCTTCTCCAATGCTACACTAAAACATTATCGCATACCATAGGGTACTCACCAAAACGCAACACCAAACTTTTGAACCTAAAGCACAGAAAGACTAAGTTACATTCCAACCAGCTTAATCCAAAAACTTGCAGGACAAAAGCACTAGTCCTACACGACCAACGATTACATCAAGGAGATTTATTCTAGAACTCTCAATCAAGCTTCGCAATTAAACAGGGAGCTTCTTCGAATAGTAACAACGAGCACCAAAGCTAGGGATTCGGAACCTGTGACTCTGCATAACAAATAATCGACCGCAAAACATCTAAGGAAAATACACAATGATAATGAGGTAAAATAAAACCCTAAGCAAAGTCACAAACCAAGGGAAGAAATGTAAAAAACACAGGCAATAAGCTACTTAAACTAAATCGTTCAACAATAACTGCTATAGCTTGGAACAATGGCTAATGGAATACACTGCTTCACAAGCCAATACAAAGCAGACTCTCATTACTAAAACTATCTAAGAGGGGCCTACACGCGTTATTGCTGTCGTTCGTGATCAGTTTCTTCTTCATTCAAGTTCTCTGGTTCATCGATTGAATCTGTATGATCTGTTCACTTGAGGCTTCGTTTTTTGTTTGTTTTGATGTGTTGTGCGAGTTTCATTGCGTGTTGTATGAGTTTTGTTGCGATCGTCAGTGACTCCATGAATTTCAGTGCTCAATGTTCATATTTGGATCTCGAAGAGTGACTTTCTTGTCATCTGATCTAGTGATATTGCTATTTGTTCTTCAATTTCTCCTTTCCTTTATGTGCAAGTTTCGTTGCTGATTGCATCTGGTTTGCTGTTTCAATTGATGTTTCTGTTCCGGTCTTGTACTTCTTTGATCTGCATTTTTTTTCGTGTGATTCTTTTTGTTGATCTGCTGCTATTTTGTTTTTCGTGTGATTCTTCAATGAATAATGTCTCTGATAATAGTCAGTCAGATCTGAGTACGGTTAATGCTTTTACTTGTTTGTTTTCGACGAAAAGATCAATGTTGTTTTAGATGACCACAATTACTTGTTGTGGCATCAGCAAGTCTATCTTATTATCAAGACTCATAGACTCCTTAAATACATTGCTAACTCGATTGTTCCCCTCCTCAACATGTGACTATTAATGGCCAATTATGCATTAATCCTGGGTTTGAGATCTTTGTAGAACAAGATAGAGCTCTTTCAACATTGTTACTGTCCACAGTTAGTGAATCTGTGTTGCCCCATCTTATTGGTCTTAATTCCTCCTTTGAAATCTGGAATATCTTGCATAGGCTTTTTACAGTAGTAAAACCACATCTAGGCTTATGTCCTTTAGGAGGATGTTTCACTCTCAAAAGAAGGGGGAATTATCTATGAAAGACTATTTGATGGCTATTAAAATTGTGTGTGCTAGTTTAATTAATTTCTGAACATGAACACATCACTGCTATTTTATATGGGTTGCCACCTGAGTACCATGTTGTCATCACTGTCATTACTGCTGGCTCATCTCCTTCATACCTTAGGACTATTAGAACTGTCTTGCTTGATTCTGAAGCTAGGATTTCTGGTTTTAACAGTCAAATCACTACTTCTGCCCATGTGACTACTCATACTCAAGATGGTTACAATGCTAATAATGTTGATTTCAGTGTTAATTCTTCTTCAAGAAGTTCTGGTAATAGTTATGAGAACAGGGATGACAGTAGTGGTGGTAGAAACAGAGGTCGTGATAGATATGAATATTCGAGGCCCCAGTGTCAACTTTGTGGTCGAATGGGTCACCTCATTGAGAGGTATTATTATCGGTTTGATATGAAGTACAAGAATGAATCTACTAAGAATGACTCACCCAGAAATTCTCAAGGCAACAGTGGTAGGGGTCAAGGTCAAGGGTATACTCAAGCCAATGCTTGTACTTATTATATTTCTCCTAGTTTTGCGTTGCATGTTCAAACTCCTTCACCTGCCTTGTTTTTAAATCCTAGTCCTATTGTGAGTGTTGCTCACAATTTTACTCATCTACAGCTCTTACCTTCGTCTTTGTTCGTTCAGTCGCCTTATAATCATTTTGATAATTTTCATTCTGCTGTTTCAAGTGTTCCTGGTTCTGCTAATTCTAATCGATCTGTTCAATATGCTGTTCATCCCATGAGTGCTCATTTTGGTTCTTGCCAACCTCAAATTACTTCTCAGGCTCTTATAGCTACTCCTGAAGTTTTGAATGATGATGCTTGGTATCCTGATTGTGGTGCTTCTCAGCCTACTTCTGTTTCCTTTTCTTCGCGAAATGTTCAAGTTGGCAATGATAATCTCCTAGCCATTTGTTGTTCTGGTCAATCTAATCTCTTTGTTAACCCTAATATTTTCTGGCTTAAAAATTTATTGTACGTTCCTAGTATCACTAAAAATCTCTTAACTGTATCAAAATTTACTCAGGAAAACAAAGTGTCACTTGAGTTCTTTCCTACTTTTTGTTAAGTTAGAGATATTGCTTCAAAGAAGGTTCTGCTGCGTGGACATGAAGTTGGAGGTTTATACAAGCTTGAGTTGCTTGTTTCTAGTGCTCAGTCTAGCAAGTCGTCTGTTTTTAATTCTGATGTTGATAATAAAAAAGTTGTTCATTCTACTGTTTCATTGTATTCTACTACTAAGGATGTATCTTTAGATGCATGGCATAGAAGGATGGGACATCCTATTAAAAATGTTCTTTTGCAAGCTTTAAAAATGTGTGAATTTTTGTTGTTGATAATAAAGATGTAAGTGTTTGTTCTGCATGTCAATTGGCCAAATCTCATAAATTACCTTTCTCTAATTTGATTATTGTGTATACTAAACCTTTAGAATTGATTGTTGTAGATGTGCGGGAACAAGCTCCTGTTTGCTCCAATGGATTTAGATATTACATTGTTTTCAAAGATGCTTATTCTCGCTTTACTTGGATTTATTTTTTCAAGTAAAAATTTGATGTCGCTCGTATTTTTGTTGAATTTCACATGATGGTTGAATGACAGTTGGGTGTTAAATTATTTGCTCTATAGACTGATGGAGGAAGGGACTTTTCTTCCCTACAACACTATCTCAAGGAGCACAGAATTCTTTACACACTCTCGTGTCGTCACACTTCATAACAGAATGAGTTAGTAGAACATAAACATCGACAAATTGTTGAGGTAGGTTTATCCATGTTAGCTCAAGCTTCAATGTCACTTTCTTTTTGGAATGATGTTTTTTTAAATGTTGTTTTTCTTATCAATAGACTGCTTACGACTGCTCTGACTGGTATGTGTTCGTACACTAAATTGTTTTGCAAATCTCATGATCTTAGCATGATTAATTTTTTTGGTTGTTTGTGCTTTCCTTTTGAGAGACCATTTAATCAACACAAATTTCAATTTAGATCTTCTCTAAGTCTATTTTTAGGGTTTTCTCCTTATCATAAAGGGTATAACTGTTTGGCCTCTAGTGGCAGAGTCTTTATTTCTCGACATGTTCAATTTAATGAAAGTGTTTTTCCCTGTGTTCTTGGTTTTTGTTCTAATGCGAATAAAAATAATCATGCCAGTTTATTTTTTCAGCTCCCTACCTCTTATGCTTCACGTTCTAGCAGCTCTCTACTAACAATGTTGGAAAATTGTCTCATGAATTTCCTTTTATTGTTCAAAGAACACATGTGACTTCACCTATCACTATTTCACCTAATCCAACTCGCTCTATTTCATCTTAACAACAATCATCTCCACGTCTTTCCCCTTCATTACTACCTTCATCCACCATCATTCCTTCAAATCCACTTCAATCTATTTTATCCTCATGTCTTTACCCTCCATTACTACCTTCATCCTCCATCATTCCTTCAAATCCACTTCAATCTATTTCATCTCTATGTCTTCCTCCACCACTATTCCTTAAAATCCACTTCAATCTAGTTCATCTCCACGTCTTCCCCCTCCATTATTACCTTCATCCATCACCATTTCACCAAATCCATCTAAATATATTCTATCACCACGTCTTTTCCTTCCATTATTATCTTCTCCCAACTATATTCCATCTAATTCACTTCAATCTAGATCATCATCTCATAATTCATCTCCATTGTCATCTTCTTCCACCATCATCCCGCCTACACGTTCAGTTGCTAATGATCATCTGATGGTCACTAGAGGAAAATCTGATATCTTTAAACCAAAGGTGTTTAACCTTGAAGTCATAAACAAAGAACCTATTGATGTCTTTGAGGCTTTTTAATGTCTAGCATGGGTCAATGTTGTTCAGAGTGAGTATGAGTCTCTTCTTCATAATAATACATGGTTTTTGCAAGTTTTACCTCATGATCGTAAACTCATAGGTTGTAAGTGGTTATTCAATATTAAGAAAAATCTGATGGGAGTGTGGATAGGTTCAAAGCTCATTTAGTTGAAAAGGGGATTTCTTATAAGACAGGTACTGACTTTAAAGAAACCTTCAATCCGGTTGTTCGAGCTAATACGACCAGGACTATTCTTTCTGTTGATGTTCTTAACAAGTGGTGCATTAGAAAATTTGATATTAATAATGTTTTTTTGAATAGAGAATTATCTGAAGAAATCTATATGTGTCAGCCTCCAGGTTTTGAGCAGGCTGGATCTGCTGGAGAAAAAATGGTCTGAAGGCTTGAAAAAGCTCTTTATGGGCTCATGCAGGCTCTTCATGCTTGGTTTAACACTCTTAATTACTTTATAGTCACAAAATTAGGGCTTGTAGCGTCTCGTGCTGACACTTATTTTTTTGTCAAAAAATACAACATATTCAAAATTACTTATGGTCTACGTTGATGACATTATCATCACTGAGACTCATTCTACTAGAGTTGATGAAGTAGTGCAATATATCAATTATGAGTATGCTCTCAAAGACTAAGGAGAACCTGAATTCTTTCTTGGTATGGAAGTGAAACAATGTTCTCAAGGTCTGTTCTTGAAGCAAAAGAAATAGGTAGTTGAGTTTCTTGGGAAAGTAAATATGCTTGAAGCAAGAACGACACCTACTCTTATGAAAGTTATCTATAAGCTTCATGAAAAAGATGGTATGATGTTTGTTGATATTCACTTATATAGGAGTATAATTGGTGGTCTGCAATATGTTTTCCTTACAAGGTTTGATCTTGCTTATGATGTCAAGAAGGTAAGTCAATACATGAATGATCCCTATGAGGTTTATTATCAGACTATTAAGAGAATTCTCAGATATCTATGTAGGAAGTTGGACCATGGACTATTTTTTAAAGACATTGGTGTGTTTAATTTGGTTTGTTATTCAGATGCAGATTGGGTTTCTTCTGCAGAAGATAGGAGATCTACAAATGGGTATTGTATCTTCCTTGGTTCTAACACTGTCGCATGGAGCTCAAAGAAACAAAGTGTTGTCTCTCGCTCATCTTCTGAAGCTGAATATCGCAACCTCGTAAATGTTATTTCTGAACTTGTTTGGGTGGAGTAGCTACTTGTTGAAATTGGTTTGTCTTTGCTAAGTAAACCAAATGTCTGGCATGATAACACTTCTATGGTTTCGATGGCTAAAAATATGACTCATCATGCTCGTGTAAAACATGTTGAAATAGATTTCTATTTTGTTCATGAGGAGGTTGTTGCTGGGAGTCTTATTGTAAATCATGTTCATTCCACTGAACAAGTATAAGATTTGCTCACAAAGCCATTGCTCCTTTTTTTAAAGGCATGCGTAGCATATTGGGTGTTTTTTCTTGGAAAAAAATTTAAGAAATGGAGAAACCAGGAGAATGTTAGTGTGTATAGCTAAGAGTTATTTCATTATGTTAAGGGGTTGTTTATTTTGTTAGTTGGGTTATTGAGGTCAGTTGGTGTTTGTTAGTTGGACTTGGGTTATTATAAATACCCATTTATATTTTTTATGTAGACTCATGCTTTGATAATGAATAAAAAGTTTATTGACTTTATTTCCCCCTTTTTCTACTCTTCTTTCCCGTTACTACTCTCAGTTGGGGTTTTTACTTTCTGCTTTCTTGTTCAAGGTCTTCGTTTAAAAATATTCTTTATGGTATCAAAGAATGAGTCTACATAAAAAATATAAATGAGTATTTATAATAACACAAGACCAACTAACAAACACCAACAGACCTCAACAACCCAACTAACAAAATAAACAACCCCTTAACAGAATAAAATAACTATAAACTATACACACTAACATCTCCAAGCTAATACAAAATAGGCTCTCATTACCACAACTATCTAAGAGGGCCTACACGCATTAAACATGCAAATTTACTCTTTCATCCATTAATAACAACACACACTAGACATCTCATCTGACTCATTACAGGAAGGATTGCTCAATGACAACACATTTCACCCCAAGAAATATCCATTTACATCTTAAGCGACAAGTTCTGAATAGCTTTGCAATCTAGAGTGAAAATTATCCGAGAACATGTTCAATAAACACAACACTCAACAATACCAAAACCAAAATTAATCCACAAGATGCAACTGGCCACCTACTTTGAATCTTCCAAAATGAACACAGATGTGACTGAATCCCTTTAAGTCATCGTACCAACCCAACTATAACAACAAACAACCCTATGTTCCCAGCAACCAACATGAATACAAATAAAGCCAAATCATTCAATTTTAAATTCACATGGCACCTAGTGAAATCAAAAATAGAAGAAATGTAGAAAGGTCATTTATTTTTCTCTCAAATTCCAGTCCATGAAATTGCCAAATCAAACATGCACTCTACATTATACTTACCTTTCTTAAAAATAATATCAATTTTCAAAGAATTACGAATGAAAATTTAGTCTAATTTTAGTCTTACATATGAAAGAATTTTTTTAAAGAATGGTAAATTAAACCAATCATCACTGAACTTTACTATCTCTCATATTTCACTCACTATACTTTCAATTTTCTAATTTAATAATTGAACTTTGTACATTGGTTTTATTTTCACTCTATCATTATTTCATTATCTTTGTGATGACACAAGTTCTTTTTATTTTTAATTAATTAATATTTTATTAATATTATTTATATATTTTTTCTTATTAATTCATTCATCTTCCAAATCACCGCCAACTCTCCATTACCTATCACCGTCACAACCAATTTCTCCATCGTTGGATGTTCTTCATCCCAACCCAACTCAACACAACCCCAAACTTTCAATCCTTAAATCACAATTGCCAACACTACCCCATCTCCACCTCCATCACCTTCAATATCTTAACCTTAAATTTTCATTAACCATCATTAAACCCTAAAATATCACCTTTTTACCTATTCATATTCATTAAACAAAAATATTTTATCTATAAGTATCAATCGAAAGCATAAACCTAAAATTCATAAAAAGGAAATTCTAATTGAAATCCAATTTTCAATCAATTCTACCTACCCATTCTACCATAATTTTGCTTGCAGCGCTAATTAGAAACATATATGAGTTGTTGATAATAAGCGGACACTTCGTATTATTCTTATCTTTGGTATTGCTCATGCTTCTAAGTGAATATTTGGTAGTTAAATCTTATTCTTCTACATAGAATAAGCATCAAGCATACATCAATTTCCTCAAGCTCTCGAGCATCTTCGACTACATTCTATTTGAAGATTAAATGGTTACTCCAAGCTCAGTATGGTGCCCACTCTTTGACTTTGTCCCAGTTTCACTTTTTCGTCTATTCAGCCTCCCTATAACACCTTAAACCTGATTGGACCTAAAGTGCCACATTGGGCTATCGAGGCAACCCTTGATTTTCAAAACTTGTTTGTTTTATTGCAAACATGTTGAATAATATCATAAATAAAACATAAATAATTGTTATGAAAACATTTTATAAAACAAAGCTCCATAACACATGATTTAAATCAAAATAATACATTTTCAGGTATTAAACTCAAATATATAAGTAAGGTTCAATGAATACACATGCCCATTAAAGCTACAGTGTAGTACTTTGAAAGTGATACTGGAAGTCCTGCTACGATGGTGGTCCACGAACTGTTTAAGCTACTAACCTACCAATAAAAATATCTGAAGGTTGAGTTTACAAAGCCCAACAGTATAATTGCTAATCTAGACCATCATTAAGAGTTTCATAAACATAAAAATACTAAAGACATGATACTAAGCAGTAGGTACATGCACGATCTAGATCAAGTGCTACCTACTTAGGGTTTTACTGTTCTGTCGTTGAGTTAGGAGTCTCACTCTTCCCTTAGTCCTATGCTAAGGGCCTTGCCATGAGTACACCATTAAAGGGTCTCTAACCCTAATAACTGTAACTACTAAGCATTATCTAAATACAACTCTAATACTCTTGTGCATTATCTGAATGCAACCCTGACTGTATTATGTATTATCTAACTATAATCCTGACTGTATTGTGCATTATCTGAATGCAAACCTTACTAGTACCTAGTCCCACATACTATTAGACACTAGTTAACTAAGGGAACCCAATGTCACATAGCATCGATGCAATTTTCACCAAGCTACTAAATGATCTCCTGGTCCTCACATAGCCATCAGGTAGATCATAGAGGGGAAACCCAATGTTACACAACATCGATACAATTCCCATTCAACTAAAGCATTAGCTCGGTCTCACATAGACTTCAAGCCAAGGTTTAAGATATTTGTTGTACTAGATTGATGCAACTATACATACATGCCTAAGGCTCAAATACCATACGACACTAGCATTGCTAACCCACTCCTCGCGAGTGTTCAACCTTTGCACCCTAGTTAGTCCCTGATAACCTGCTTATACCCTAGCATATATGGACTCACTAAAGTGAGGTCATCCTCTCACTAGTTGATATCTTGCTCGTTCTCTCATCTAGAATGTTATGCGAAGGCTTATTAGTCTGTTATTGTTGTTATTTATTAAGTTTCTCTATCATGTTCGTTCATTACTTAAGGGTGTTTTAGTCACTCTATCTCAAGAGAAGTCTCCACGCGTTTTGTGATTCTATATCGATTTCTGAGTTTGTTGTTCATTGCATCTAGCACTAGTTAGCCGATCCTTGACTCGGGTCTATTACTGAGTACGACACTTTAGTCGTTCTTATCTTGCTTCCCTTCAATAACCCTTGAATTGAAATGATGACTTACACTTCCTGGTTTTGCTGAAGCCCACGCTTTCTGCTATTACTAAATCTGACTTACTTATTATATCGCTTGTCGGTATATCCCCTACTACGATCCTCATTCTCAACCAACTATATACGTACTCAATTGAATATATTTCGACGTATTACACTTAATATGGTTACATCTATTGTAACTCACTTCTACGAGTGTTTCTAGGTATGTTTGGTCATTTATGTCACCCACAGAATAAGTATTACTATTATAGATCATCTTTAGCTCTTATTGGCCTTAAACCAGTCAAATCTAACCATCTAAATCGAGTAGAATCGATACTCTACTTGGCAGTATTGATACCTTAGGGTCACGTATCGATACCCATAGAGTATCGGTATCAAAAATGCATTTTATTGCTGAAAATAGGCCCAATATTGATACTATCACCCTGATATTGATATCGTAGGGGTAGTATCGATACTCCCTGCCCGAAACCTTATTTTTTACCCCAATTCAACCAATATTGATATTATTCATCCCAATATCAATATTCAAACCTATAAATGTTTCATTTAGGCTCGAAAACACACCCAAAATCATCCTAAATGACTTGGTTTGGTTCTTAATCTTGTATTTAAACTTTAAACGGTTATTTAGGGTCTTAAAGTGTCATAAAATCATATTCTTTACACCTAAAACATGATTTGATCATGCATTCAAAAAAAATCCTAAAATATTCAATTATCCATATCTTAACAAATTCTTTATATTTATGAAAGCTTAAAACTTTAAAGGGTTAAAAATACACTACCTTGATCTTTCAAACCTGAAATGAACCTCCTTTAACTAGCAATCACTCTCATTTTTGAACTTGGTTGATTTTCCACCCTTTTTCCTCTAGTCAACCATGAAGGTAATGATTTCTTAATATAAGATGGAAATAAGGAAGGTTATGGACGAATTTTTAAGCTTATGGGAGAATGAAATGACCCTAAACATTTACCTTAAGTTATGCTCTTGTTATATAGAATAAAGATGAAGGAAGAAAGGTAAAATGATAACCCCACACCCAAACACAAATAAAACCCCCAAAATCAGCTTTAATTTCCATCAAAGGTATAATTACTCTTTTAGTTCTTTATATTTTTCTCCTTGTGTAAAAATATATTTTCTATAACATTTTGGGCTCAATTCCTACCCAATTAAGCCAAACTCAGCCCAACAACTTATATTATGAAATTCATGGGGTCTACTTACCTCTCGGGTAAACCCGAAACTACTAACCCGAAATTTGGGGTGTTACAATCTCGTTTCTCCTTGACTATTGAATAGAGTATATGAGTATATGAGTTTATGTCTAGATTAGTCTTGCTGAAACCATTATTCTCCAAGGTCAATGGTGTTTGAGAGTTAAAGTCATTTGTGAGATTTTAGGGTTGATATACAAATGGTAATTAGTGGGGGTTGGGATTTGGATTTAGGACTATGATTTGGGGCTTAGAGTTGGGATTTAGAGATTAAAGGCTATTGAAATAAATAGGTTAGATTAGGATTAACTATGTTCGTTTGACTGTTGTCGAAATAGTTATCGTCACCGAGTCGTGTGATTACTGGCGTTGCTAGCCCTCATCGGAAAGCTGATGGGGTATGGGTGGTGACCTTTGGTGGTGGGGTTGGGTAGTTTTCTAATGGGGAAGAGTAATATTATTTATCTTATTTTTTAATTATTTTTATCTATTTTTTAAAAATTCAAAAAGGTTTATTTAATCCACGTCATAATAACTTTATAAAATTAACGGTGGTGTAACAAAAAAATGTATAAAGTTGAGAGAGTAAATTGAATTTTTTTTTTGAAAATATAGTAAGTAAAATAGAAGAGAGAGTAAAGTTCAGTTATGATTGATGTAATTTACCCTTTAAAGAAATATAATGAATCTCGTTTGGAAGCAATAATTTATGTTTGCACCCATTCAAAAATAAGATACACATCTTTTGAAGAAGATGTCACTCTGTTACATAAACTAAAAAATTCGAAATCCAACCACTTAGGGCACTATATTTTTTAGCCGACATAACATAATAAAATTGTCTCGTATTTTAAAATGACAAAAATAATTTTCATGTAATGTATTTTAAAAAAATGATAGAGTGATGCACGAAAGCACATATCATTAATATTCACAAATTAAAATGAAACCATAAATAATTAAGCATGAAAACTAATAAAAAAATTTGTTAATGAAACTAGTTAGTGATTAAACTCATCATTGACCAATACTTTTGATTCAAATATTCCCAATTTTAACATGCATTACATTTATTATTATAATCACTAATTGAGACCTAAGGTGAGATAATTATACAACTTTTAAATTATTCCCTTAAAGTCCAATTATGTGAATAAAAAATAATTAATAAGAGTATTTAGATTTCAAAATCAAGGTCAATTAAAATTAATTAATAAATAATGAATTTCATATCACTAATAGTTTAACTTTAAAAACAAATTAACCAATTAACAATTTATTGAGTTTAGGCTAGATAAAGTTTGATGAGTTTAAAAAAAAGTTTGGATCTGGTTCTACGAGTAGGGATGGGCATGGGACCCGAACTCAACGGGTTCTGACCTGACCCAATTGAATTTGGTTTTTTGTTTTAAAAAATTGGGTTTGGGTCGGGTTGGATTGGGTTTTTTAAAGGTTGTGTTTGGGTCGGGTCGGGTCGGATTCGGGTTTATGGTGAAAACTACCCCACCCGACCCGATCCGGCTTAAAAAAATATAATGTTACCTTATATATTTAAGAATAATTACAATAGTATCCCTCTATATATTATTTTTTCAAGTAAATCACTGTTTTTATTTAATAAAAATAATATTTTTATTATTTCGAGTCAGGTCGGATCGAGTTCGGATTTTATATAAAAAAATCGTGTCGGGTTCAAGTCGGGTGGAAGGTATATATTTTTAGAGTCGGATCAGGTTAGGTGAATGATGTAAATTTTTTTGATCGGATCGGGTTGGCCAAAACCGACGCAAACCCAACCCATGCCCATCCCTTTCTATGGGTGAACCAGACAAAACTTAGTGCTTATAAACCCCTAATTGAAATTTGACAGATCAATTCATTTATTTTATTTGTTATTAACCATTTATTAATTTTATTTGGATTTAACTATTCAATAAACAAATTATTCATATCACCATATAAAAAACATTGTATATTATACAAAATAAAAAAATAAAATATGAATGATATATTATATAAAATCTAAATATATTATATAAATGTATTTTTATTTATTTTACATATTTAAAAATAAAAATTAAAAGGGTAAATTTGTTTGGCTTATTCAATTATTATTTAAAAAAATAAAATTGACCAAACTAATCATATAAATCTAATTGTAAAATAAATTTATTTTAAATTATAATAAACTAAATTTAATATTTCAGTTGATTAAACTGACTCAAACCGGTTAATGCTAGTTCCTTACTAGCTTTATGGACTCTGATTTTTTATTGTACAATGAATTCTTCTCCCTTATGTGGTGATTAAAACATAAGAATAAACTTGATTTTATCCTGAACTCAAAATTCTATAATATGTAATATAAAATTAATTAATTAAAAAATGATTATAAAAAATAATCGAGATCTTGGTGGAATGGCATGCAAATTAGTGACTTCTCAACCAAAGGTGTTTTTGAGTCCAACCCACAATGAGGTCCAGGGCCTAGATAGAGAAAGTACAACCTTTCAGCCGTTGAAAATGATGGATAAAAGGCCCATTAATAACACACAATCAACCAAGATATTACCGTTGAAAATATAATAAAATTTTAAAATATGGTGGGATGTTCACAAATTAATTTGAGATTTAGATCATTTGTTATTTGCTATAGTTTACATGAAATTCGTCATGCCCATACCATGAATTCTATAAAATATTTAAAAAATAGAGCTCATCGTGTGAGGTGGACAAAATTGTATAAAACTCGTCATGTTCACATGACGAGTTTCAATTATTTTATATATTTTATGGAACCGTTTATTTTTATATGATGAGTTTCAAGTACACTGTAACAAATAATTTATATCCCAAATTAATTTTTCAACACTTCCCTTCTTAAAAAAGTTCTGCCTTAATTATTAGGCTAACGAAGTCTTGAAAATGTAGGTGGCCACAAAATATATGGGCAGAAGAAGCCCAAGTTAAAAATAGCAAAGAGAACCACTAGATGAGATGAGATCTGATCAGTAAAGTCCTTGCAAGATTAAGATAGAAGAAATCAATCAAAAACTCATTGAGATCTTAGCTTGAGAATGAGACGATATTATTAAAATATCAACTCCAAATTCTAAATATGAAACATAAAATAAGATTTAAAATATATAAATTTATTTTATAACTCAAATAAATATAAAAATCTGTAATTTTTTCGAACTCTATTAAAAGATTATCACACTGATAATGAATGTGATCATTTATCTAATGTATAATGAAAAAAGACCCGAAACCAATGACGGTGATTATAGAACAATGTTTTATGGTCATTTGATGATCATTCGTGCCAATAACAATCTGTAAGTATAACACATGATAGTTTATAGTTTTTTTTTGGGACATGATGATTTAAAATTCATTTATGTAGTCATTTTAAGAGTTGGTTTAGTTTGGAGATATATTCAAACGTAATTACTCTGTAATATATTTTCTTTATAGAAACATGAAAATTTAAATAATTCAATTATTGTATAAGAAAGTAAATTAAAAACCAACAATCAACCAACCAAGAAAAAAAAGATGGAAATAGGGTTAGGGTTAGGGATGGACCGAGGGGAGCAAGAAGGTGCATTCCTTAAAAATTTTAAATTATCATGTATTTTAGTTATTTTTTATATAACTATTAGTATCCGATATATTGATTAATTAATTCGGATTGAATACTACAGATGCAAAGGCAATCATTCTAACCTAGTTTGCTTCATTCGCAAACATTAGGATTCAAACCCTTAACCTTACTTAATGGATCTAATGCCTCAGCCCATTATACCAACTTATTATTAGTATTTTCTGATTATTAGTATTTTCTTTGTATTTTCTATTAATAATTTATTTTCGTCCCTCCTAAAATTTCATAAATTCATTCCCTAAAATTTTAAAAATTAGACCCATCAATATAGAATTTTGCGTCCGATGAAAATGGAGGATTCTAGAATGAATAAAAAAACACAAAGGGTAGGGGTCCTAAGAGGAGAGAATATTAGAGATGTCCGTCCAACAAATATACAATAAGAATTCTTGTTGAAATCATGTAAAGAAAGAGTAAAAAGAAAACTGAAAGGTGAGTGAGTTGGTGTGGGGGAAGGGGCTTCACTGTCAACAAAAAGAAAAGATTTGTGGGACAAATGCCTTTGCACCAACTTATTAGCTTAGTGCCAAGTGAAAATATTCTCAAGGACACCTAACAGCACTCCTATTATGTGAAAAACACAAAGCACTAACATGAAATTGAAAGTGACGTTTTCGGACCCTCCCTTGGCCAAGTCGGTAAGCGTAGGATAATGACAATTCACACTCGAAAACAAAACTTTTATTGAACTCCTTCATATGCCCTTCCATCCATTTCTAACTTGTCTAAGCTACTAGGTATGTAAATGAGATAAGACAGATCGCGAGCTACTAAAAATCAATTCGGTCAGAGCTTGATAAATACTCGACTTGAATGGACTCAACTTGAGTTCGAGTTCTTAACAAGCCGAAATGAGCTACTTAATACACGACTCAAAAAGCTCATTAGTTGCTCGAAAATATAAATATATTAAGATTTTATTTTTTAAAAAAAATTATTAACATAAATTGATTTTTTTTAAAATGCAATATAAGATTTTCATGTATTTAAGGTTTATGTTCGAGTTTGAGGTTTCATTGACTTAAGTTTAAGATTTTTTTTTTCACTTCGAACCTTTTCGAGCTTCAGTTCATGATTTCAAGTTCGAGTCGAGCTTGAAAATTTTAGGCTCACAAGTCTTCAAGTCGAGTCGAGCTCAATTTCAAAGTTTTCGAGTCGAGCGAGCTCAGCAATACTCGAACTCAACTCGACTCATTTACGACCCTATTCACTACTTCTTATATTTTCTCCCATTTGATCTTTTTGTAAAACAAATTTTCCCCTATTAACACTTCTCAAACAATTATACTATTTGCAACAATTATACTATTTGCAACAATTCTCCCATGCATCTCGAGTTAATACTTTCTAATTATTCTCCAATGAATACTTAATCGTAATTAAAAAAAACAACATACAAAACCTGAAAAGCACTTAAGAAAAATTCCCAAACAAAAGTGCAAGAAAACAATAAAACTCAAAAACAAACCCAATACTTCAAGTTTCATTTAAATAAGCTCTAATATGACCTGAATTTTGCTTTAGTAATTGACGATCAAAGCAAAGTAATTTATGTGTTACACAGCATATATATATATATATATATTAATTTAGATTTTAATAAGAAATATATATTTTCAAAAACCAAGTGAAATAGTAATAATAAAATTAATTAATGATTAAAAAATTCAAAATACGATAATTTTGTAATTAAATAAACGTTTTGTAATGATATTTAAAAAAGTGAAAAAATATTAAATGTGTTAGAAATGTAAAATAATTTTTCAAAGTAATTTTCACTTTGCACCAAAATATATTTTTAATTTTTATAAAAAATATTTTTAGTTACAAAAATACAATACGAAAAGGTTAAATTTTAATAATAAGAATTTTTTGTAGGAAAAATAAAAAGTTAATAGTTCATAAAAATAATAAAAAACGGGAAATAACATAAGATTATTTTAAATTAGTTCAAAAATAATTTTTATATATTTTAAAAGGATAAGTTTTAATTAAATATTTTATAAGATTATTTAAACGAATCATATAAAAATAATTAAATATTTAAAAAAAAGATAAATACATACATACATACATATTTGCTAAAACTATCGGCTTATATATATATATATATATATATATATATATATATATATATACTCAAAAAATTCTTAACTGATTTATCCCCGCCAAAGAGTGTGCAACTTTATTAAGGATAAGCAAAATTATTTTAAAATTTTGAATTGATTAAATCATATAAAAACTTGAATAAATAATTATTATTTTTTGATAATTCCATTTCATTACCCAAGAAGCAGAGAACTGCAACAGTTTACAGAATACAATAAACAGGGATACATAATCAGCAACCAACAGAGACAAAACTGCAAACACAGTAAGAGTAGCAGAATAACCGAACTCCCACTTAGTGATACCCCAACTAGCACAAAGAGCTGCATCACGTGAGTCGGAAATGCTAATATTGCATCCCATCAATCGAATTCGAACGACAACTTTGTTATCCTGCAGTAACGCACCCATTGGGCGAGCACAACCCCCATAGAGCCTGCAATTCCTTTCCCTCCAAATGCAGTAGACATGGCCTGTCCAGGAAAGTCGAAGAATTCTCACAATAAGGGACTTGCCCTTAAGGCAACAGATTGCCCAAGCCAGTTCACTATCCTAGCCTCTAACGCCTCTATACAGACCATATAAAGTAAGAGTAGCTCCCCATAAGTCTTTAACAAAATTACAGCCAAAGAACATGTGGTCTCTGCACTCAGCCACAAGACCACACATTAGACATTTATCATTCTCGATATTTAAGCCCATTCTAAGGAGCCTAACACGAGTAGGGAGACGATTAAGAATGATCATCCATACTATAATGATGTGCTTAGGGACACGCCCAGGAAACCAAACAAGATACTGCCAAGAGACTTTGGGGATATTGATGTGCAAGTCATCCCGAATACTTCTAACACTTCGGTTCTGGATTGGGCCAGCAAAGAGATGAATAGCAGTCGGTCTGATTTTCAAGATGTACTTGAATGTCCAGCATACATTTGAAGGAATTCTCATCTGCCAGAAGTCTGCATCCCCGATCACATAGGCACGTATCCCCGATCACATAGGCACGCATCTAGGCCACCCAGAGAGAGCCCTCACTAGCTAATAATTTTTTGATAAGGTGAACAGTGTAGGCTTTATTCCATTTGCCTACATCTTGGACGCCTAGGCCACCTTCTGACTTCAATGTACATACCTTTTTCCAGCCGACACGAGCGTCTCTTGCAGGAAAATCAGACCTTTTCCAGAAGAATCTGGAACATAGCTGCTCAATAGAGTTGATTATCTCTTTAGGAAGAACGAGCTACCTGCACCAGAAATTTGCCATACTGAAGAGAACAACACGGATCAATTGAAGCCTCTCTGCAAAGCTAAGGTGTTTGTTGGCCCACAAATTCAGCTTTGCCCTTATCTTGTCAATTAAGCTTTGGCAGTCCTTAACAGTGAGTTTCCTAGTTACCAGAGGAACACCCAGGTAACGAACCGGGAGATTACCCCGTTTAAACCTATTAACTCCTTAATGGAAGCACATTGTTCAGCAGAAATCCCAACATAGAATATTTCACACTTACTAGCATTTAGTTTTAGTCCAGACATGGAGTAGAAAGAGTCAAGAACAATTTGTACACCAATTACAGAGTCCAGAGAGCCTTTGCAGAATATTAGCAAATCGTCAGCGAAGCAAGGTGAGTGAGCCTAACCTTTTTACACTTAGGATGATAGTTGAATACTCTCTTCTTAGCAGCTACATTAAGGAGGCTCGATAAAACGTTCATGGCTAAGACAAAAATATAAGGAGAGAGGGGATCACCCTGTCTAACACCCCGAGCCCCTTTGAAATATCCAACAAGAGTACCATTGAAAACAATGGAGTAGCTTGGATTAGTAATACAAGCCAAAATCCAGTCTATGAATTTCTCAGGTAATCCGAGAGCATGCAAAACAATTCTCACAAAATCCCAGTTTATAGAATCGAAAGCCTTCTAAAAATCAATTTTGAGAGCACATATTGGAGAAATTTTCTTCCTAGAATAACCCCGAACAAGTTCTTGAGCAAGTAGGGTATTATTAATTATGCTTCTCCCTTTCACAAAAGTAGATTGGTTCATTGAAATCATGCTAGGAAAGACAGCTGACAGTCGGTTCACTAGAATTCTAGTAACAGTCTTATATATGAAAGAACAACAAGAAATAGGCCTAAAGTCTTTGACCATA
The DNA here is from genome assembly GCF_006381635.1 of Hibiscus syriacus. Taxonomy (NCBI): domain Eukaryota; kingdom Viridiplantae; phylum Streptophyta; class Magnoliopsida; order Malvales; family Malvaceae; genus Hibiscus; species Hibiscus syriacus. Next base: position 1,130,535 of record NW_024063144.1, on the reverse strand, counting down.
CTAGGATTAGGAACCTTTGGGGCAAACACAAAAGCTGTAGCATTGAAGGAATTGAGCATGAATGAGTTAGTGAAGCAATACCTGATTGCTTTCAAGAAGTCATTTCCCACAATATGCCATGTCCGTTTAAAAAAGAATGAGTTGTATCCATCAGGACCGGGGGATTTATTATTCCCTTGTCCCCATAAAGCATTTTGATCTCAACATCATATATCTCTCTGATTAAATCCTCAGAAGCACCCTCGGGAAGGGAATAGCCCAGAAGCTCCTTTACAGTGGTGACATTACAGCAATTGACCTCAGGATCGATCGCCCCTAATTGCTTTTTAAAGAAGTTGATAGCCTCATTAGACATATCATAAAAGGTGCTAAGTCTAACACCCTCTTGATTAAAAAGGACTCTAATGGTGTTGTTCATCCTCTTGCTAGCCACCATGAAGTGAAAAAACCGGGTGCCCCGATCACCTTCTCTAATCCAGTCAGCCTTTGGTTTTTGTTTATAGAAGAGAAGCTCCATCTGTTCAAGGCCTTTTAACTCCTCCTCAATCTTAAGTTCATCAATCATGAGGCTACCAGCAGTAACAACATCCAAATTGGCAAGCTGAATAGACCTCAATTCGTCCCTTTTACACAGAACTCGCCCCGAAATATCAGAAAAGTGAGCTCTATTTAGCAGCTTAAGACAACTCTTCAACCACTTTAGCTTTAAGAATAAAACACGGGTTGGGATTCCAATAGTTGGTGCCTGCTACGAATCACTAACAATGGATAAAAAATCTGGGTGCATAGCCCATAAATTAAAAGAACTTGAATGGATTTGGTTTATTTGCAGCAGCTTCCTTGTGCAACCAGACTAAGGTTGGACTGTGATCAGACCCCCCAGGCGCTTGAAACTCAACTTCAGAGGATGGGAAAGCCTCAGACTAGTAATGATTAACCAGAACACGGTCTAGTTTGTGGGCAAGGAATGAGTCTTGCTGCTTGTTAGACCATGTGTAAAGTGGGCCAATAAATTGGTGATCAAAGATTCCCAGGTCCTCAACACACTTCTGAAACTCAAGGATGTCACTGCTAGTGCTAGAGCTGATAGGATTAGAACTTTCCTCCATTTTTAAAATGACATTGAAATCGCCCCTAGCAAGCAGGGTGCATCACCCACAAAGCTATCTATACTACCAAGTTGCGACCAGAGTTGCCTGCGGGTTATGCCATCATTGGAACCATGCACCGCGATAATGAAAAAAGGTAAACCATTGAAGGTACCTTTGAAGGTGATACACTACTCGAAAATAAAACAGATGGAACACTCCAAACTTCCTTGCCATAAAACCCAGATTCGACCATTCTCAGCATGTGAGTAATTACAACAGAAATTCTAGCCCTCAAACTTCTTAGACAAAATATCAGCAGCATTAGCCTCCTTGACTCTAGTCTCCAGAAGACAGAGAATATTAATGTGAAGCCTTTTTGACCATTTTATCACAATGCTTTGCTTTAGGGGACTATTGAATACCCTAATATTTTAAAAGCATATTAGCATGATAAAATTGTATAGGATGAGGCACCACCCCTTTACTCTACTCTTTTAACCTTTTCAACATGTTCTTTCTTTTTTAGTTTCAGTTCTTGCACAATCTTTGCAACACCCAAAACAGACCCTCTCTATTTCTTACCAGAGTCAACAGGAGGGATCCCAATCAAACTGTCAGGGTCAATCGAACTTAGGACGTCAAATTTGTTTTTAGACCCACATCCCACAGATTTATCAACTATAGCAGGCATGCCCCTGCCTCTCTTTGCATGGGGATCAATGGCCTGTATAGGAAGTTCGGGTTGTTTAGACCCCTGGCCAATCCCCATGATATTCCCAGGATAATGCAAACCCTAACTAGCACCTCATTAGCAAATCGAGGTCCCAGGATAATCCCCTCAGGATTTGGAGCAGTAACCGGGAGACTGGCACAACCCTCATCAACAACATAAATCAAAGCATTACCATAACCGGAAGACTTATTTACCATATTAGCACTAAAAGAAACAGAAATGGCATTCAAGCATGCATGAGCAGTCGAGGAACCATCCTTCAAACCTACAGATCCCAAAAGCATTCAAAGTCTCACCCTCAGAAGCAACTTGATCAGACCCTTTGACTCTCCAGATCTTAAAGCATTTAAAGTCTCACCCTCAGAAGCAGCTTGATCAGGCCCTTTGACTCTCTAGATCTTCTCAACTTTCTTCCCTTGAGGACAGTACTTCATCGAATGCCCAAAACAACCACAGTCAACGCAAGAGTTAGGCAACCAAGGAACATAGACTTTAACCTTGGCTATTGACTCATCACATAATATCACATCTATGCAGTTTGGGATTTGAGACCCAGCCGAAATCTCTACACAGACTCGTGCATATTCTAACCTTTCCCTATTTACGGTAATCGAATCCATATGGAGTGGCTTACCAATTGCACTAGCTATGTAGCTTAGCCCTTTCTTCGAAAATAGCTCCAATAGAACATTATACAAATTAATCCAAATAGGCATACAATGTAAATCAAAACTCAGCTCCTTTAAGTTAGGTTCTCATTTCCGAAGATAAATTAATTTATATTGAACGTGCCAAGGACCGTTCTCTAAAACCCAGTCCCTAGCTGAAGAATTAACAAATGAGAAAACAAAAAGATTTGGTCCAACTTGACTCACCTGCACCGGAGATTGTTTCCCCATAATAGGGTAACAATTTTCTGAAGAGAAGCAAAGTTCGGGGCTGAATCAATGAATTGGCCAACCAAGGCGTACCTCCATTCCAAGATTCCCTCCTCAAACACGTAGCGAGGTGGCTTCACTACGCAGAAACCCTCGATCATCGAAGGAGGGAAGAAATTTAACTCCTGTTCATTTCCCACCGAGAAAAGCTTCCTCCAGTCAGAGGCATCCTCAACCTCCATGACCACACAAAAAAAACCTCTAAAGAATCCCTAGAAATTGTAGAAGAAAAGCAAGAATCAAAGAAGAAGCCCCGTCTTCAATCGCTATTAGCCCAGCTAATATGCACCGAGAGAGAAGAGCTTAACGTGCGCCATCTTCAATTTTTTAAAAATATTTTCAAAAAATCATATTAAACTTTTAATGATCGATTATTTTATTTTTTATTGAGACTATAAAAAGACCTAAATAGGGATAACATTCACTAATTTAAATTTTACAATAAATTTTAAAATTAGTTAAATCATACTAAACTTTAAATAGAGATTATTTTATTTATACGGTCCAACCTTTAGATAAATCTAAACAGGACAACGTTCACTAACTTAAATTTTACGAGAAACTTTTAAAATTGATCAAATTATACCAAACTTTAAATAGATGATTACTTTATTTACCAGATACAACTTATAGACAAATCTAAAAAGATGTCATTCATTAAGTTAAATTTTAAGATAAATTGTTAAAATTGATCAAATCATATTAAACTTTAAATAGACGATTGTTTTATTTATCTGATTAAACTCATGAATAGATTTAAATAGAGACAACACCCATTAACTTAAATTTTACGAGAATTCTTTTAAAATCTATCAAATCATATTAAACTTTAAATAGACGATTGTTTTATTTATCTAATTAAACTCATGAATAGATTTAAATAGAGACAACGCCCATTAACTTAAATTTTACGAGGATTCTTTTAAAATCCATCAAATCATACCAAATTCTAAATAGATGATTACTTTCCTTACCTCATTCAACTCATTGATAGATCTGAATAGAGGTATCGTTTATTAACTTAAATTTTATCATAAATTTTTAGAATTAGTCAAATCATATCAAACTTAGATTAAATAATTATTTTATTTACTTGATTCAATTCATAAATAGACCTAAATAGAGACGTTTTGTTACTTTTTTCCTTTCATTTTCAAAACTCTCAACTAAAACGTTATCTTGGAATGGTAAACCTACACAAGTATTTGGCCGACAAATTTGTGTGATGCTCGAGAATTTCGTATGGTGACGTTGATCGAGCAATAAACATTAGTGAATCAGTACAAAATTTTAAATTGTAATATGCAGTTGTGATATTGAAGCTGCTCCTTGTCCCTTTCTCTTTTCTCTCTCTCTCTCTCCCACATTAAGCCATATCAAAATAGCACTACATGCAAGGCAATTTGACCTACCGATAACAATTGAAGGCTTAGTTGACAGCATAAAGTGTTGAAGTTGAAGAAAAGGAGGGGAGGGGAGGGGAGGGGAGGGGAGGGGGGCCTGGCAAAGGTCATTTGCATTCCTCTAGGGTTGGGTCGTCCACCTCTATTGTCTTTAAAGATGAATTGAGGGGAATGGCTGGGATAATATTTTTATGTATTTAAAATTTTTATTAATAATATGAGATAATTATAAGATACTATTTGTTACCATTGACAACACACACGATGCATAATCAACTACTTGAATTCAAGACCTTAGGATAAAATAATATTTCTTTTAATCAGTGAGACCTAGGGATGGGCATGAGACTCGAACCCGACGGGTTTCAACTTGATCGGGTCGGGTCAAATTTTAAAAAATCAGGATCGGGTAGAGTTCGGTTTTATCTCAAAAAACCGCGTCAAATTCGAGTCAGGTGTAAGGTGTATATTTTTCAGGTCGGGTGGAAGATTTATAATTTTTTAGTCGGGTCAATTAGACCGAAAATCTGACCCGACCAACCCATGCCCATTTCTAGTGAGACCACTCAATGGTTTTCGTCTCTTAAATTTTTTATAAATTTATCCTACTATAAAATTTTATTATTTCATCCTCTAGTATAAAATTTTATATTTGTCTTTTTTTTAATGTTATTTAGTGTTAAGGCTTATTGTCTGTGGTGTGTTCATAGTTGTGATTTGCATTTCTTTTGCTGTGTATCGGGTGGTCTTGTGGTTGAACCGTTTATGTTCATGTTTTACTAACCTTTCTTTTACTTTGATCCTTTTCGAGTTTCAATAAATTTTCTATTTGATTGAGAAAAACAAAGTAAAAAATTTTGTTTCTTTAAATTTAATTACATCAACCAATGAGCTACAATAATGGAATGATTCTTCGAAGTGAAGTTATCATTATAATTGCGCATGCTTAACTGGCTGTCGCCTATTAACAAACAACCTCCTTAATCATTCACATCTTTTCAACTTATTATGACAATGACATTAGACCTATTTTTTTTAATGGAATAGACTTACTCTTTAATTATATGGTAAATTATGTTTTTAGTACCTAAATTATCAGTTTTAATCTATGTTAACACTTAAGCTTCTACTTTTTAAAAAACTACGTAACATTTAGTTTTCGTTTTATTTTAGCACCCATTAAAAAATCAACGTTAAGTTTTGAAAAGAAATGAAAGTTTAGGTATTAAAACGAATCAAAATTGATAGTTTAGGTACTAAACACATTAAATTTTAATGGCGGGTATTAAAATGAAACAAAAATTAAATGTTAAATATGTTTTGAAAAAATTGAAAGTTTAAGTACTTAAATGGATCAAAACTAATAATTTAGGTACTAAATGCATAGTTTACCCTTAGTTATATTATATTAAGTTGTAATTTAATATAAATTCAAAATTTATTTAAAATAATAATAAATTAAATCGTTAGTAAAGAAAAATTAGCCGTTTTCTTTCAAATTTCCCTCTTTCATCTTTATTCATTTAATTTTTTAATATTTTACTGTTGGCGATGATATTAGAATTGAGTTGGTCATTGTTAGTAACTCAACTGCAAAAATAATAATATTAACATTCACTAGAGATTGATCATAAAATTATAAAAAGAAAATGCAATGATTTATAGTCGTGGTAAAAGTTATTGTCTTAGAAGTCATAATCTTTTATGTTGAAACAATAACTGCAAAATCAAAGCGTTAGTATTGGCTAGAAATATAAACAAATAAATAAATCGAAACAAGTAAATCGTATTGTGGTGATCTATTATCTTAGAAGCTAATTCGCTAGATGTGTATAATTGTAGCTATGTACAAATGGCTCCTAAAATTAATACGGTTCTCTAAAATTTCGTATACCCGAAAAGTTAGAGAGGACAAAGGTGATATTACTCTTCACCACATGAAACTTGAAATAATTGAAAACAAAGAAAACTTTTTTTTTGGGAAATAAGAAGAGAAAGCCAGGGAATAATGTTTTGGTGATTAGAAAATGTTGAAAACAATATGTATTTACAGACTTATTCCAGAGACAGAAAACATGAAAAGAGGCGTGAATTAAGGAGAGAAAACAATTGCTATAATATTACAACAAATTGAATGCAACATAACCGTCATAACTGTTGATATGAAGGAGAATTAACTCTGTTGTCTGCAGTAAAAAAAGAGATGAATTTGGCTGCAAACAGGTGCATGTTCATCACCAATTTGGTACCAGTATATAACAACAGTAATAGTTGTTTTATTACAACAAAATAAATCATGTTATTCACGCCAAGTTCACCAGTGACTAGTATCTATTTTGTGCAACATTTCATGATTAAATGCTCTTTGTTTATTCATCTCTATTGCTGATTTGGGCGTTTTTATGTGACTTTTGTGCAAGACAATGACTTTTGGAAAATTTACTTAAAATGACTGAAAATTACACTTTTTGTTTTAGAATCAAGGCTAGAACAGTGGGCATGAATTTGGGCATGAAATACTAACGTGACAGTGAGTCAGCAGTTTCTAGAATATCCAATCAACAACGTCCAGTTAGCAATTCTAGAAGGCGGATGAACGGCTGGAGCATTTCAAGCAATTTAAAATTCAAGTTTATGTATTATCTTTTTAGGATTTAAGTTTAAACAATTATCTTTTATTTTTCAACACATTTTTAGGGTTTTTAGAAGACAATAAATACCCCTTAGGATAAGACTAATTGATGATTCAATCACATCTCAAATTAGCTTGGTTTTTCCTTTCTTTAGTTTTATAAAAACTTCTTTATTTTTCTTTCAAGCCAAGGGCTAAAGCGTTGACTCAATTCCCATGTGAGAATTTAAAATCACTCAAATAACTTCAGAAATCTCTCTCAAAATTTTTTGCGCTTATTTTCAAAATCAAAACAATTTCAAAATCAAAGATTGACTTTGGTCAGGGTGTTGTTGCGATTAAATGTGTGGGAGGAATGATCGACTTATTGAAAGCACATTCGACTTCCTGGGAACACACTTAGCAAGATTGCCTTGCTAAGAGGGAATTGAGATCGAAATTAGTAGTTATTGAAACAACAATTCGAGTCGGTCTTCCATGAACTTAGACGGTTATTGATCTACAACAACTGATGTTGATTAGATCAATTTTCGAAACCAGAATCAAAGATTGCCTTGGGTATTCGGTATATAGAGAAGAGTCGTGAGGATTGCGCTTGTAGACAAAGTAACCGATGTGAATCCCGACATAAAAATTCTTTTTCAATGATCCGAGGAAACTAAGTCAAAGCGAAAGCCTAAGGCTAATTTCTACATATTGAATCTATTTCTTTTAATTTTTCTTTCTTTTTAATCTTCTTTAAAATCTTTTTATTTTCTTGCTTCTTTTATTTATTTATTTCTCTTCATCTACAATCCCCTTATTTATTTAAATATTGTTCAATCAACTCCTGGGCACAAAGATAAAACAAAGCACAGATAAATCAGGAAGTTTCCTTAGTCTTTGTGGGATCAACTCTTACTTCTCTTTTACTACATTTAATTTTCTTTATTTATTATTTGAGAATAACGAATTATTTTGACGCAAAAAACGACCACATCAAATTGGTTTCGTTGCCAAAGAATAACAACGAGTTATTGATTACTTTCTTTCTTTGTTTTTAATTTATGACCAGGAAGTCGAGGAAACATCTATCTCAGAACCTGTAGTCTGAATCAAGTTGTCGAGCTGACGACGTTAAAAATAACGCTTTATGGGAGACAACCCATTTTTATTTTTATTTTTCATTTGTTCAAATTTTATTTTTATTTTCAATTTTATTTTTCTAATTTATTTTGTTTTTATTTTCTTAGAATTTTCAGGTACCCGTTATTCCTACTTGAATTTTAAGTAATATGGAATCAAGAATTGTTCGAACCGAAAGCAAAAAAATGGCAAAAACCTGACCCCAATGTGTGAAGATATCGTGAGGCAACGAACGAAGGAAGAATCATTCCGAAAAAAGGAAGCAGAATTTCGTAATACACTATTTGAATAGTGCATAAAAAACTGATTTGGTTCGAACACTGCAGAAAAATACACATCAGATTCAAACAGTGCAGTGCAAGGAAAAAATAGTGCAAAAAAATATTTTGATTGGAACTGTGCAGAAAAGTTCAAACAGAACATTGCATAAAAATATAGCATAGATTCGAATGAGAAGAAAAAAACAGTAGAAAAAACATGAAATTGTTCGAACAAAAAAAAATAGCAGTACAATTTTGGTTTGAACGGTGAGAGAAAAAAAGAAAAAGAAAAAGATTAAGCTTGATTGAGTTCTTTTCTGGAGTCTACTTCCTTTAGAATAAAATATTGTAATGATCTATTCTTTTATTAATTTTTGTTTTGCAGAAAAGTTTAATATATCTTCTGGTGGTTTCTCAATCAAACATTTTGCTCTACAACAATTTATCTCGACGCAGACGCAGCCACAGTCACTACTAGATCGGAGAGTATTCAGTTTTCCTCTCTTTTGCTTTATATTTTAATTTATGTTTTGAGAAAAAATGGTTTGAGTGAGGGGGAAGGATTGCATGTTGAATTTTGTCTCGCTTGTCAAATGATTGAACTTAAGATATTTTGATCTTGATATGTTGGGTTGTTTGTTGCCTATTCTTGTATTTATTTGATGACTTTAATTTTTCCAATGAATTTTTAATTTTGTTTGAATTGAACATTGGAATTATGATGGTAAGTTGGCATAGATAGTGAATTTTCCATGAAATTTTGGCATTCCATGGTTTATTGGTTGAATTGATGCTAGACTTGATAATTGAAACTATTTTTGTGAGCTCTGAGCCTAGTTGAGCATACATGTTTCGTTCTTGCTCTTTGTTTCTTTGTGTGTGCTGAAACTCGTTTTAGCATTCTAGAACTTGTGGTATGATGTTTATCGAGACTACATGCATGAATTTGATGTTTTTGTATGATAGAAGCACTTAGGATTAACCATTTTCACTACCCAAAAAAAGCCCACCCTTTTATCCCTTAGTGAACCAAGTTTGAGTCGATTCTTCCTTTTGTTTGAGTTTCACCATATTGTTCGAAGGAAAAAAAGGGGATTCAGTTCGAAAAGAAGCAACTGAAAATAGAAAAAATTTTGCTAGAAATTATGGTCGAAAAAGAACAAAGAAGAAAGAAGGAAAAATGTTCAAAAAACAGTCTACTATGCGAACAACAGAAAAGAAAAAAAAAAAGAAAAACAACTCTTGTTCGAATGATAAAAGAAAATTCCTTGGTTGTTTTATTTTACTTCTCTTCCATGTGCCTCACTTTCATTTGTGGAATGATTCAGTTTTTTATGATCCTTGTCTTGACACTTAAACAATTTCTTTTCGGCCTTTTTCCCTACTCATACCTTAGCCACGTTATAACCCGATCCAAAAACCTTTTGACTTTTGCATCTTATTCAATTAAAGTAGTGGAGATTGGATTTAATCACAAGATTATGGTAATGCTTTGACTTGTTTTGGCTTGAGTGTTTCTTTGTCCTAAAAAAATTTGAGCAGAATGAGTGAATCTCTTGTGAGGATATCAAGTTTTGCATCATGATATTAGTGAGTCATTGTAATGTCTTGTTTTGCCTTAACTTATTTCCTAGCTTTGCCACTTGCTTGATTGTTTTCTAGTTTCAATTAATTGCTTTATTTTTATTCATTGGATGATAAAAATGTGATGTGAATTATAGAATAGCAACTTATGATTTTGGCATGTTGATTGAGAAATGCTTGAGGAAAACCATTAGATAAGTGAGGGGGAATTTGACTAGTGTCTATTTTGTGCAAAATTTCATGATTAAATACTCATTGTTTATTCATCTTTATTGTTGATTTGGGCCTTTTTACATGATTTTTGTGCAGGACAATGACTTATGAAAAATGTGCTTAAAATGACTGAAAACTGCACTTTTTGTTTTAGAATCAAGGCTGAAACAGTGGGCATGAAATACTGACGTGGTAGTGAGTTAGCAGCTTCTAAAAGGTCCGATCAACAACGTCCAATCATCATTTATAGAAGATGGATGGACGGCTGGAGCATTTAAAGCAATTTAAAATTCAAGTTTAGGAATTATCTTTTTAGGATTTAAGTTTAAACAATTATCTTTTATTTTTCAGCATATTTTTATGGTTTTTAGAAGGCTATAAATACCCCTTTGTGGTAAGACTAATTGATGGTTCAATCACATCTCGAATTAGCTTGTTTTTTTCTTTCTTTAGTTTTATAAAAACTTTTTTCTTTTTCTTTTAAGTCAATGGTTAAAGCGATGACTCAATTTCAATGTGAGAATTGAAAAGCTCTCAAATAACTTCAGAAATCTCTCTCGATTTTTTTTTGTGCTTATTTTCAAAATCAAAACAATTTCAAAATCAAAAATTGACTTTGCTCAGGGTGTTGTTGCGATTAAATATGTTGGAGGAAGGATCGACTTATTGAAAGTACATTCGAGTTCCTGGGAACACACTTAGCAAGATTGTCTTGCTAAGAGGGAATTGAGATCGGAATTAGTAGTTATTGAAACAACAATTTGAGTCGGTCTTCTATGAACTAAAACGGTTATTGATCTACAATAATTGATTTAAATATATTCTAGTTTGAATATACTTATTTAAAATAAAATACTTTTGTATATTTCAAATTAAAAAAATAATTATTTAAGTTTGAATGGTAAAAGGAGTTTTATCTTTTGAATATTTCAAATTAAAATATATTGTTATATGTTTAATTTTGAATATTAAAAGATATTTAGTTGGATTAAATCTCTCTTGAAAATGCCCTATAAATAGTGATCAAGCATGTTAGATTTTTCATATCTCACAACTCATTTTTCAAGAACTTCTCTTATCTTGAAATTGTTTTCTTTTCCTTAGTTTTTTCAGTGATAGTCGAAGGCAATGATCGTTTGAGATCTATGCAGATGTGCTACTATAGCTGATCATTAGTTGTTGTATCTTGAGAGACAAAGGACCAACGAAATCGAGCACCAAAAGAGTGGCCGAAAATCTATTTTAAGGAAAATGTGTAATGATATGCCTCAACTGTTTCTGATCGATAGATCAAAATAAAATGATTATTTTATTTCCATTTATTTTATCTTATATTCTAAGAAATTTAACATTTTTGGTTTATTTTCTCAGGATTGATTTTGTCTCAAGATAACAATCTCTTATCCTTTCATTCCCTTTAATTTTATAATGATATTTATTCATTATTATTTTTCTATATCATTATCGGATTAATGCGTGCGCAATTTTTCTAACAAATAATAAAGTGTGGAATTATGTTGTATGATTTTTTTTGTGTGGACTAACAAATTTTTGTGTTTTAATCGTATTCCAAAGTAACCCTTAAAAGAGAATTTGTACCGGTTACTTCTGTGAATAATGTAGCATCTAATATTCGAGTCGGACCTTCTTGACCGGTATCGAGTATTACAGTCTAGATCCACTTGACTATGAATCATTTTGTAACATATGATTGTTTTATCCTCCGTAATATGATGACTAAGACTCCTTTTACTAGAAAGGGAGAAAGGGTTGAAGATTTATTAGGCTTAATACACTCTTATGTAGTCCAATGAACGCAATAGTTAGAAATGGGCGCCCATATTTCATAACCTTTACCAAAGATCATTCTAAATACGATTATGTATACCCAATGAGCTATAATTTTAAAGCGTTTGAAAAGTTCAAAGAATTTAGTGTTGAAGTAGAGAAATGAACCTGATAGATAAGATTGGAGTAGATCTGATAAATGTGTGTTTGTAGGATACCAAAATTTGGCATCAAAACACATTGTTTTATAAAGAAAAAGTTTTTTATTAGAGGAAGTCGGTGGAAATAAAGTAGAACTTGGAGAAGTTCGATTTTTTTCTACAATAATTTGCTAGAATAGGTTTTGTAATTATATTTTAATACATTAAACATTTGTTAAATGATTTATTAATTTAAAATTATTTAACACACTGAGTAAATTATGTGAGTTAAAATCTAAGTTCGTTAAAGGCTAGTTGGGGGCAGCTTTTGAAAAGTAACTTATAAAATTGTTGTAAAAATGAACTTTTAAAAGTGTTATACGAAAGTGTAGTTTAAAACTTAATGATTGCTGTTAAAAATTGAGTTTAAAAAAATAAAATATTCATTACAAGCATTATGTTGTAAATTAAAAATATAACATTTAAATTATATTTACAAATTATATCAATTTAAACTATAATAAAAATATAAAAATAGAAATAAAATATATAATTATAATAAAATATATTTTATAATAACTCGCTATTAATATTTTAATATATAAACCCTAAATTTTATTTACTTTTAAGTAATTAAAATAACCTATTAAGTAATAAATTATTTTTAATGATATTAGTAGAGCACATGCATTAGTAAGGTAAAATTATAATTTACTTTCAAACGTAAAGTTGAAAATCAAAAAGCTAAAAATCCTAGCTTTTGCAGTTGGTTTGAAATCGTCGTTTTCACTGCAATTTTTTTTACCTCTTTGGAATTGATTTTGCAATCAAAACAGGTTTTTTTAAACTAAAAGATCAAACGAGGCCTAAGTGTACATAACCATATCTACAATAATAATCCGAAATAAAAAATTTAATTTCAAAACCTTTAAGTTGTATGATTATGATTAAAAAATTGTAAAATACGCATTTAATATTTGAACTATCAGTATTGGTCCGTTTTAGTACTTGAATTTTTAATTTTTTTCAAAATTATTCTTAATGTTTAGTTTTCACCATTTTAGTACACCATCATTAAAAACTTAACGCGTTTAGTACTTAAACGATATGTTTTGGCCCGTTTTAGTACATAAACTTTTAAAAAAATTAAAACTTAACGTTAAATTTTGAACATACACTAAAACAAAACAAAAAAGTAATATTTTTAACGGTGGTTACTAAAATAAAACGGAAATTAAACTTTAGGTATGATTTTTAAAAAAATTGAAAGTTTAGGTAATAAAGTGGACTGAAACTGATAGTTTAAGTATTAAACATATAATTTACCTAAAAAACTTGTACATGTCATTAATTAACCCATGTATTAGGATGATACATTACATACTTTAAATAAGGATAAGAGTTAGAATCTTGATGTTTGTAAATGAAACAAATTAGATTTGGAGGATCGCCTCATATTGAGTCTTTATAAAACTTGATCTAAAATAATAGATTAATATATCGAATGTTGATAATTAAATAAAAATAAGTTAGATTTAAGAGACCGTTTCGTCATTATCATCTTTGTAGTCATCCCTTTTGTTTTTAACCCATTGAAGTCATTGCATCAAGATTTTCGATGATTAAAATAAAATAGTAAAAGTGACTATTTCGTTTCTTGACTTCAACCAACAAATCAACCTAAAGCTATATTATACGTGACATTTTCAAGTTTAATTGATTTAAATATATAAGTTATTGTTTTTCTTATAGAAGACATTAATTTTATTTAAAATATAAAATATTCTACAATATAATGAAATTTATAACTATAATTATAAATTAAATATATAATTAGGACAATTTTCTATAATTATTAAAACAAAACTAACAACTTAAAATTATAGAAGGACCATACAAGGAAAGATTAAAACTTAACCAAGAAACTCAAACAAAAATATACAAATAGATCTGATCGCATTGGTAAACGAACCACAAAAAAGAATCAAGTTATTGAAAAACCATCGAAAAAATATAAATTAGAATCAAGCGACGTGAAAAGCTATCCACGAAAGTATAACGGGTATCGAGATCTGATCCTAGAATCCAAAGCAGAAAAGATCAACAATATAACAACACCATCTTAATCAGTCGTGGTGATGTCAAATTAACACTTAAAAAAATATAAGTGAAAGCATAAGCCAAACAATAAAAAACATGTCAAAAGATAAAAAAAAATATATCATAAAAACAGACGAAAATATATCATACATACAAATTTATTAAAAAAATAAAAGGACAATAAATAATATTAATAATCAATAATTAACATTAAAATTAATATCACTGTCGATTAATAAAAATAAAAAAGGATTAACCACGTACCCATAAAAGAAAATTAGGTAAAAACTATATTATATTGTAATTATTTGTTCTTAAAATAATATTAGGCATTGTTAAGTGGATTGAAATAGTGTGATGGACAATTGAGCTTGACATCTAAAAGAGGAAATAAAGTAGAATCGTGAAAATCCTGTCTCCTTTGACCATAAGTCTACAAATAGAAAAAAGACAAAAGTTGAAATGTTCAAGATTCTAAAGAGGCCGGTTGCTTTTGAGTTTTGACGTGGTATCATACTTTATTTAACTGTCATTTTGTCAGTATTAATATCGATTTATTTTCTTTCGAGTTACAAAAAGTGATCCCTATAAACCTAGTTGTGCCCTACAATCTTTTGTTATCTGATTTGGTAGAATAATACGATACCGCAAAACGTTTCTCGATAAGGCTTTTTCAGGTAAAACTACTTTAATAATGTGTTGAAAAAAATAAGATTGATCTTATAATATGTAAAAAATATTTTTTTAGTTAGAATGTTATAGTACTTGTAGAATATATCTGGACAACATGATGATTTTTTTTTTGAAAATGTATGAATTAGATAATTTTAAGAAATCATATGGATGGTAGGATATCTTCTTACAGCTTTATACATATACAATAATAGAGATAGCTCCAGAAGTTATCACGAGTCTAGATGATTCCCAGAAGTCGTCTTGTGATCCAGACTTTCAAAAGTGATTGTTTAAGGTTTGGATCAAATTCTATGAGCACTAAAAAATTTACTTTTTCTTACCTGAACCGGTTGTTTTGGTTTTTTAGCCGGTCTAAAACGGTTCTATGTAACAATGATTGGATTAGGGGTTTCGGGTTAGAAGGATTATCGGCTTTCGGTCCAGTTCCAGCCACATTGCTGTACTGCAGCTTTTCTAGCGCCAAGCTAATCATATATTTTTATTTCTTTCTGATGAGAATTTGTGGGTTGAACAAAATCAATACCAGGTCATTGTTTGAACCGGTTGATTTAGTTTTTTAGCTGGTCCAAAACGGTTCTATAATAATGATTGAATTAGGGGATTCATATGGGAAGGGTTGATTTGCTTTCATAATTTTAAAATATATTATTCTATTAAAATTTGAAACTTTCAAACGGATAAAATTATAATCATTCCTCACAACAAATTGTAATTTTTATGGAAAGAGCTACAAATAATCTTCACAACATATTCACCACCACTATCACTTGTTACCATCCTATTTTTTTTATTAAGTTGTTTTTAAACTTCCTTCCTATAGAGTATAAATTTCTCTATAGCTTCATATTTCCTCTTAATCAAATACACATATTAATACTTTGTGTTATCGTCAATGAATGTAATAAAATATATATTCCCTTCGTTTTTACTATGAATTTAACAACTATGTCACTAAAATTTCCTTAGTGCTAGTATTTTTTGTTTCATATTTACGGTTCAATATCATCCATAATTCTTTATCTATTTTAAACACTGAACACTTCATAACGTGCATCAGATAAGACTTTGAGAATATGATTACATCATAGAAGACATAGTTTTTCAATTTTTTTATTCGAGAATTTTGATTAAAAGCAACACTTTAAATTATGTTGAACAGAACCAGTAACCAATGTTACTTCCAGTAACAAATTCTGTTAAATAGATTTGTTCATATAAAATTGAATAAAACAAATTTATTCAAATTGCTTCTTGTTTGGAAAAATTAGATGAAATAAACTCGTTAATCCGGCTAGAATTAAATTTTTGAAACAAGATTTCACTTTACAAACCTATTGATAACTCCGTAAAAGACTCTATTTTTAGTCTTTTTACTTAAGTTATTATTTGTCTAAACATTGTTGTTGTAGCATATTAGTTGCATTTAGGTTCTAATTGCATGTGGTGAATAAGTTTTGCCTAGGCAAGATTTATTTGGCTTAACTGATAATGCTGAGGAGAAAGAGCTTTTGTGGGTTGTGTGTGTGCAGGAATTGCTTAGGAGGAACATTTCAGCCGTGACAATATAATTCGCAAGAGCCAGTAAAATACATAAGACAAAGACAGTGAGGAACAAATTTTTCTTGTCAATGCAAGATTTATCTTGGAAGTTTGAAGCGGATCTGACGAATTGTTGATGTCATATGCCAGCTATACGGCTGACCTCGCGTGCAATCAAGCCCCCAAGATTCTGACCATATCCAGCCGCCTTTCCATCTACAGCATGGACAAGTTAACACGGGTATTTAAGGAATATTTAATTACGTAAAACCCTAGGAAAATTCCCTTAATAAATTCTCAGTCATAGCCGCCAAAAAAGAGGGAGGCAAGGAAGAAAAATTTACTTGAAGCGTGGAGTAAACAGCTACAGTACCTTATCTTCCATCGTTCTCCAACCCGACCGTCCTTGGTGCCCTCCATAGCAAGCTATAGCAGAGCGACGGTCAGGCCTCGAGAGAGGCTGGCCGTCAGAGCAGGCGCGGTGCTGGTCAGAGGTTTCACGGCAGGGCCCCTGTTTTAGGAGTCGTTCTTCCTTTGTTCTTAATTTTTTAATCTATTTTGGGTTTGTATTAAACGATGATACTCTTGGATGACACTTTAGCAACACCATGAGTTGTTTTACTTGGTGTTGGTTTTTGTTTTGTTGAGACAATTATTTTATGGTTCATGAATGATGCATTAAGATTTTGCTTACGTCTGTTTTGTTCATTGTTTTAATATTTTGCCTTATCATTGTAAAAGCTTTTGAGAGATGGCCTGATGCCTAGGCGAAACACTTCTAGACCTTGTAAGAGCTTTCAAGAGATTGTCGTTTTTCTAGAAGTTGATTTTTAGATTCGAGAGAATTAAGATAGATCTACGTGAACAATGGAATAGATTCGGGATAGTGATGTTCTAACCTACCTACCTTAGAGATAAGGAGTTGGTTTCAATAGACTAAAAGGGATAGACACTTGAGTATAATAGACAACTACTATAGTTCACGCTGAGGGGTATTACTACAACAACATTCTGACAAACCAATGGTTGTAGTTAACGCTGAGTAGTATTTCCATAACAATCGTCTTAGAATACTCAGTAATCATGTCAGGAAACCTAAGCATATCATAACAAATCATTCCAAACTTAGAATAATTTCTCGCCATAGCAAAAGACTAACCTGAGTTCTCTGTGAAAATTCTGAATATGTGAGGTTATTCTGAATATATTTGAGTCAATGTTTTTCTTTGTCTTGGTGATTTTTATTTGTTACTTTTGCATATTTTATTTGCCTCGACCAAACTTTTCTACAACCATACTTCACAATATTCTCTTTCTTTAGCAACGCTTTGACACCTGTTCGTATAATCCATTGCTAATTGTTTTTCTGTTTTGACAAGAATTCAGGACTAGCTCGTGACACCTAGTTCTAGTTGTGGTAAAACATCAAAACCCTACCAATCCATGAGAAGATGATAACTCACTTACCCTTTATTACTTGATTCGATTGTGTATACTTGCACATATTTGTTTTCCTTATCATATATGTTTACAACCGATTAAGTTTTTGGCGCCGTTGCCATAAATTGTCAACTGATGGAATTTTTGAAAATTTTTGCCATAACAAATTTATATTTCTTGTCACATTTTACTTAGTTAGTTTAACTTGTTTAATTTTTAATTTTTAATTTTATTTTCCCTTGAATGTTTTAATCATTGCATTACCCTGAGATCTTCTGGTAAACCACTAGAACCATTTAACCCTGAGATTGAACAGTCGTTCAAACAAAGGCAACGTAACCAACGAGCCAAAGAGTATATGAATCGACTATAATATCAAGGCGACAACAATATGGGAGATCATGTAGATCCCGACGTAGTGGCAAGTAATCTTCCTAGAGAAGTTTTAAGACCACGAGCAATAAGAGACCACTTAAATCTGATTCTTAATGATCTCAATCTAGGCATTGTGGCACCTAAAATACAGGTAACCCATTTTGAACTTAAACCGATGATGTTTAACATGCTAAACTTCATCGGTTAATTTAGTAGCTCGCCTAATGAGGATTCTATACAACATGTTCGTTCTTTTCTCGAAGTGTGGTTCATTCAGGCAACAAGGAGTGCATGAAGATGTGTTGAAGCTTAAAATTTTCCCTTATTCCCTACGCGACCGAGTGAGAGCTTGGCTCAATGGAATCCTTTCGGTTCAATGAAATCTTGGGCAGATTTATGTAATAGTTTTTCACTTCGATACAACCCTCCCAATATGGACACACAACTATGCAATGACATTACAAGTTTTTGCCAAGGCGATGATGAATCCATGTACGAATGCTGGGAAAGATACAAAAGTTTGCTTTGTAAGTATATGAACCATATATTTCACGACTGGGCTCAAGTTGTGATGTTTTATAATGGAGTCAATGCACCTACTCGAATGATGTTGGATGCCTCAGCGAATGGCATTTTGTTTGATAAATCACCCGAGGAAGCCTTCGATATCCTCGACATGATTACGAATAATGACCATCGATTCCTGACTACAAGGCTGGAAACCGATAGAAAGGTATCTGTAGCATACGAAACTGAGGGTAAGGATTCAGTCTCTACTCAAATTTCTACCATAACTAATATGTTGAAAAATTTGTAGCGTCCTAATTGTCACACCCTTAAGTTGGGGCAAATATTTTTAGAGACCAAATTGTATGATTCTCAAAATTTTATGGCAATTTGAAAAAAATTCCTGAAAGTTTAAGGACCCAAGCTTGAGATCGCCCATCCCTTTTAGTGAAAATAATAAATAAGTTATTTGGTGGGATTGAAACCGTGTCCTTTTGCAATAATAGAGCATATGCCTTTATCACCCATGTTAGGTACTATTTAATGCTAAATTATTAAAATTATTTTATAAACTAGAGATGGCAGTAACCAATCATCTTCTCTAATTAGGGGGAAAACAAGGTTTTCAACCAAGGATGAAAGCCCCATCTTTCATTTTCTCAACATCTCCACCTTCAGCGAATACGCTATCATCGATTCCGCCTGTGTTGTAAAGATCGACTTCGATGCCCCCTGGAGAAGATGAGCCTCTTAAGTTGTGGTGTCTCAACTGGAGTTGGGGTGGCTTGGAATGTTACGGACGTGCAACCAAGATCAAGTGTCACAATCTTCGGCTTGGGTGTCGTGGGACTCGCTCGGATTGTACCTTGGAATCACATCGACATGCTCTGTTTCATCTTTGGTTTTCGTTTCGTTAAAGGCATTATTTGTGTTCAGTTCGAGTATTTGTAGAGAAGGTTCAACCATGGAAGTTGTTCTTTCCGTTTGTTCATTTGCTTTGGCAATCACACATATAATGGTTGCTTATAAAACCAGTTGCAGAGAAAGAAGAAAGGAAATAAGAAAAATATGAATGGAAAGGAGAACACATGGGTTGTTTGAAAAAATTAATAAAAGATGAAGGGTAAATCACAACATGAGTCATCCAAGTTTGGTGAGAATTCAACATTGTCTTTTAGTTTCTATATAGTTATGAATGTTGTCTAATGGTTTGAATAAGATTATTTTGGTCACTTACCTTGGTAGCTAAGTATTAAATTGGCCCTTTGAGTTCTTCATTTTATCAGTTATGTCCCTCTATTATAAAAAGGATTTATAATAAGTTATTTTTATGGTGAGGAAATTTATTTATATTTGGGTTCGTATAATTAAAGGTTCGGGTGCTTCTGAAAAATATTGGAAGCTAGAAATTGAGTTGGTGAGCTTGAATTCAATAGTTATTGTTTGGGTATTATCGACGTCCTGAATCTGAATCCGAAGTCCGTTTCGCCAAATTCGAACCCGGTAAGTTGTTTTTCACTGATTTATTACACGATTCGATCCATTTTTCGCAATTAAGCTCTGTTTTTATGTAATATTTGTTGATATGGATCGAGGAAATATTGGAAGTTGAATTAAAGATCAAAGGCGTTCGAATGGAATTTATATGGTCGATCATTATGGCATGGAAATCGAGGAAATACTTTACCACATCTTTATGTTTTATGGAACATGTGAATATTGGTAAATGCATGAATGGAAATGTTTGGTCTAATATGTGTAAATTAATGAAGTTCCACACTTGATTCGAATATAGTAAAAACTCGGTATCTGAATATGTCTCAGATGACTATTATAAGAATTGGAGGATAGTTGGAATTAAATTTCAAGTTCTGTAATTAAGTGATAAAGAAATCAACCATGGATATGTAGATTATAATTTATCTCAGTAAAGGTACTTAAAGGATAAATTATGAGAATATTTCGATTAGGTAAAATTATGAAAATACCCTTATGTTGTAGGATGATAAGAATTGTCCCTGAAAGTTGGTTAATAACTCTGAAAAGACATATTGATCCGGTAAAAATTACTGATGTGCATAAGGAATGTTAGTTTTGCTTAGGAAATACGGATAACCGGTTTTTAACCCCAAGAGGGTTTATGCAAGATACTAGAAGTCTGTTAAGGAATTATTTCAAGATCCGAGAATGTTCAAGAAAGCAATTAACTATAGGATCTTTAAATTATAATTATTTTCATTAAGAGCTAATATCAAAATTATCTGGTTAAGAAATTACGAAAATACCCTTGAGAGGTAAAATAATTCGAGTTAACCCTGAATGAGAAAGTACTTTGAGGATTTGTACTTAACTCGATTAAGTACGAATTTGATTGTTAAGATCCTGACTTAGTGCATAAAAATTCATGAAATTCCGTTGGTAAAAATCTGAAAAGGCACTTGACCCGAAAATATTCGAGTTACGAGTAAATACCTGAAGAACAATTTATCGGGGTGCTCTTTTATCAGAATTGTTCGAAGGGACTGAAATAGATGATAAATTGGAATTAAAAAACAAGACAGGATGGAAGGAAATGATTGAAATACACTGGTTTAAAATGACCAAAAAACCCCTATAATGGAAATGACCCAAGAATACCACCAAGCTCAGGAATGATTGGATATCTTCGAGCTCTGAAATGAATGAAATAAAACTGAACAACAAAATTACCAAAATACCCTTATAGCCTAAACTAAGTAAATGTCTTGGATTAATTAAGGAATCCAAATAAGCATAGGTGTTGGACTACCTTTAAAAGTAATGGAACATAATTTAAGTGAGTAGATCAACCCTAAAGCTATGTCAATACCTGAACGACATAAATATTATTTGAATGTGTGTTCGTATTCTCAAGTTTGGTTCGATGATAATTTTGGAAATATTCAGCTCAACAACTCTAGATCGCATTCAGTACTAAGAATTTTATATTTGTTCGACAAATCAACCACGAATGCCAAACTGAACTGAAAGGAAGTACCATATGTATCCAAAATTTAGAAATGTCCGGAATTACTCTGGAAAATTCTGAAGTAGTTGGAATAGACTTGACTGCTAAATGAACTAGGTAACCTCAAGGACTGAGGATTAAGTAAGAGATTGGAATAAGCCTGAAAACTCGAATGATCTTACGTGATGTATCATCCCTATGGATTATGAACCATAAATCAAGTACGTCGGCATTTCCTGATATAGTTGAAACATGGAAATGAAATAAAAACCATCAGAATATATGTTAGTCTCCTTAAGATATGTTCAGTGATGACTCAGAAGGTGATCTAGGGATAATAATATTTGGTATTAAAGAGTAAATACCTGGAAGGTTAATAAATTTGACAAGTTAACAAGTATTAGTTCTGGGAGCTATTCATCTGGAGTTGTTCAATAATCTTATCAATCGACATAGATTGTAAAGGTCCTGAATCTTCGTTATTCTTTATCAGCTCAAATCACTCTGGTCAAGTATGAAAACATAAGTAATTCATATGTAAAGGATTTTGAATACCCTTGTGATTACGTAGAGCTTCCGATAAATGTCCGAATAAGATGATCATGATAAGCATATTATGAATAACTAGTGATTTTGTCAGTTAACAAACTCTTCTAATAATGATTCTAATTTCCGGCATTCTATCGGTAAATTGAAGATTTGTGTTTCTCTGCCCGATAAGATTATCATGTATCTCTAAATAATATCTGGAAACTCTAGTGTGTTCCCTACTTATATGAATATTTTATCTGATTTCTGATTTAAATTCTATTTTGACATCTGATCTGAAATCTGTTCTGATTCCTAACCTGGATTCTGTTCTGATATCTGATCTGAATTTTGTTTTGATTTCTGATATCTCCGTTTACCGACGGAGAAATGTTTTATCTGGGGGTTTATTGTTGGAGGAAGATTATCTGCAGACTCCTCGACTTTGTGCTCAGGGTCTAAATGGCATGTGTGATCAGGTGTATGGTTTTTGGGAATCTACACATTTATGATGTGAATGGATGGGGTTATATATATATATATATATGTTTTAAAATATCTGTATCTTTTTACTAGTTTTACGGGAACACACTAGAAAACCTATTCTGATCTCCTGAATCTAGATATCCGAAATATTTCCATCTGAAATGAATACTATCTGTTACTACCTGCGATATCAATGAACCTTAGTTTAGCCTAAAAATCTATCGATATCTGAACCAATAAGGAAATGTATGTTTATCTGTATCTGCAAGTTCTTGAGCATCATCTGGTAGTTCTGTATTACTGAGTTTTCCGAAGCTCACTCTATTAGTCAACATTATAGGTTAAAAGAATTGTATCAGTGCAGCTATCAACATCAGTAAGGGAGTTCTTCCGGCGTTGTTTGCAGAGTACGTTATATGTGATTAGGGGGCATGTAATTGTATTTTGTTTTATATGTGAGTTTGAAAATCTGTTTTAATTCTACATATCGATTAATGATTTTATGAATTTACATGTTTTGATAAAAAGTTTTAAATTTTCCACTATTTTTACAGTGGGTCGCTCCGGTGGCCCTAATGTGACACTCCAGATCGGATCAGGTTAACCGCATCGGTCTGAGAGGGTTACATTTAGTGGTATCAGAGCTATGGTTTGAGTCAAATTTTTCAAGTTAGACTGACCGGTCGAATTTCAAAAATATGTCTGATCAGTACATGCCCTAGACTACAGTCGTACTCTCTGCACCGGAACTCTAAGGTTAAGTCCTTATCTGTAACGAGTAAACCAAAGTTTCTATCCGTTAAGGCTATAGTTGTACAAAAAGGAATACCAGTAACATCTGTCTAAACGCTGTAAAGTACCTCAGGAGCTATGTGAGAGTTACTTATTTGAGAAATTCTTACCCGACTCTGGAAATGAAATTGAAATACACTACTGCTCTATGGAGCCTATTCTCATGACCAATATTGAATTGATTAATCAAGGAAATTTTTGTTCGGATTCTTTTATTGAAATGAGGGAGAGTTATGATAAGAATGTATACTCAACTGGTTAAGGATTAATGGATGATTCGTATTTCTATAAAAGCTACTTGATGATATGAAAGAACTGAAGGAAGTTTTATTTCTGCAATTCTGTGACATTAATAAATTTCAAGGACGAAATTTCTTTTAAGGATGAGAGAATTGTCATACCCTTAAATTGGGGCAAATATTTTTAGAGACCAAATTGTATGATTCTCAAAATTTTATGGCAATTTTAAAAAATATTCTGAAAGTTTAAGGACCCAAGCTTGAGATTGCCCCTCCCTTTGAGTGAAAATAATAAATAAGTTATTTGGTGGGATTGAAACCGTGTCCTTTTGCAATAATGGAGCATATGCCTTTATCACCCATGTTAGGTACTATTCAATACTAAATTATTAAAATTATTTTATAAACTAGAGATGGCAGTAACCAATCATCTTCTCTATTTGGGGGTAAATAAGGTTTTCAACCAATGATGAAAGCCCCATCTTTCATTTTCTCAATATCTCCACCTTCAGCGAATACACCGTCATCGATTCCTCCTGCGTTGTAAAGATCGACTCTGACGCCCCCTCGAGAAGATGAGCCTCTTAAGTTGTGGTGTCTCAACTGGCGTTGGGGCGGCTTGGAATGTTACGGACGTGCAACTGAGATCAAGTGTCGCAATCTTCGGCTTGGGTGTCGTGGGACTCGCTCAGATTATACCTTGGAATCACAGCGACATGCTCTGTTTCATCTTTGGTTTTCGTTTCGTTAAAGGCATTATTTGTATTCAGTTCAAGTATTTTTAGAGAAGGTTCAACCATGGAAGTTGTTCTTTCCGTTTGTTCATTTGCTTTGGCAATCACACATATAATGGTTGCTTATAGAACCAGTTGCAGAGAAAGAAGAAAGAAAATAAGAAAAATATGAATGGAAAGGAGGGCACATGGGTTGTTTGAAAAAGTTAATAAAAGATGAAGGGTAAATCACAACATGAGTCATCCAAGTTTGGTGAGAATTCAACATTGTCTTTTAGTTTCTATATAGTTATGAATGTTGTCTAATGGTTTGAATAAGATTATTTTGGTCACTTACCTTGGTAGCTAAGTATTAAATTGGCCCTTTGAGTTATTAATTTTATCAGTTATGTCCCTCTATTATAAAAAGGATTTATAATAAGTTATTTTTATGGCGAGGAAATTTATTTATATTTGGGTTCGTATAATTGAAGGTTCGGGTGCTTGTGAAAAAGATTGGAAGCTAGAAATTGAGTTGGTGAGCTTGAATTCAAGAGTTATTGTTTGGGTTTTATCGACGTCCTGAATCCGAATTCGAAGTTCGTTTTGCCAAATACGAACCCGATAAGTTTTTTTCACTGATTTATTACACGATTCGATCCGTTTTTCGCAATGAAGCTCCGTTTTTATGTAATTTCTATTGATATGGATCCGAAGGAAATATTGGAAGTTGAATTAAAGATCAAAGGCGTTCGAATGGAATTTATATGGTCGATCAGTTTGGCACACAAATTGAGGTAATACTTTACTACATCGTTATACTTTATGGAACATGTGAATATTGGTAAATGCATGAATGGAAATGTTTGGTCTAATATGTGTAAATTCATGAAGTTCTACACTTGATTCGAATATAGTAAAAACTCGGTATCTGAATATATCTCAGATGACTATTATAAGAATTGGAGGACAATTGGAATTAAATTTCAAGTTCTGGAATTAAGTGATAAAGAAATCAACCATGGATATGTAGATTATAATTTATCTCAGTAAAGGTACTTAAAGGATAAATTATGAGAATATTTCGATTAGGTAAAATTATGAAAATACCCTTATATTGTAGGATGATAAGAATTGTCCTTGGAAGTTGGTTAATAACTCTGAAAAGACATATTAATCCGATAAAAAGTACTGATGTGCATAAGAAATGTTAGTTTCGCTTAGGAAATACGGATAACCGGTTTTTAACCCCAAGGGGGTTTATGCAAGGTACTAGAAATCTGTTAAGGAATTATTTCAAGATCAAAAAATATTCGGGAAAGCAATTAACCATAGGATCTTTAAATTATAATTATTTTCGTTAAGAGCTAATATCGAAATTATCTAGTTAAGAAATTACGAAAATGCCCTTGAGAGGTAAAATAGTCCGAGTTAACCCTGAATGAGAAAGTACTTTGAGGATTTGTACTTAACTCGATTAAGTACGAATTTGATTGTTAAGATCCTGACTTAGTGCATAAAAATTCATGAAATTCCGTTGGTAAAAAACTAAGAAGGAACTTGCCCAAAAATATCCGAGTTACGAGTAAATACCTGAAGAATAATTTATCGGGGGTGCTCTTTTATTAGAATTGTTCGAAGGGACTAAAATAGATGATAAATTGGAATTAAATAACAAGACAGGATGGAAGGAAATGATTGAAATACACTGAATCTTTAAAATGACCAAAATACCCCTATAATGGAAATGACCTAAGAATACCACCAAGCTCATGAATGATTGGATATCTTCGAGCTCTGAAATGAATAGAATAAAACTGAACACTAAAATTACCAAAATACCCTTATGGCCTAAACTAAGTGTCTTGGATTAATTAAGGAATCCAAATAAGCATAGGTGTTGGACTACCTTTAAAAGTAATGGAACATAATTTAAGTGAGTATATCAACCCTAAAGCTATATCAATACCTAAACAACATAGATATTATTTGAACTCGTATTCGTCTTCTCAAGTTTGGTTCGATGATAATTTTGGAAATATTCAGCTCAGCAATTCTAGATCGCATTCAGTACTAAGAATTTTATATTTGTTCGACAAATCAACCACGAAGACCGAACTGAACTGAAAGGAAGTACCATATGTATCTGAAATTCAGAAACGTCCAGAATTACTCTGGAAAATTCTGAAGTAATTGGAATAGACTTGACTGCTAAATGAACTAGGTAACCTCAAGGACTGAGGATTAAGTAAGAGATTGGAATAAGCCTGAAAACTCGGATGATCTTACGTGATGTATCATCCCTATGGATTATGAACCATAAATCAAGTACGTCGGCATTTCCTGATATAGTTGAAACATGGAAATGAAATAAAGACCATTAGAAATATTTGTTAGTCTCCTTAAGATATGTTCAATGATAACTCAGATAGTGATCTAAGGATAATAATAATATTTGGTATTAAAGAGTAAATACCCTGGAAGGTTAATAAATTTGACAAGTTAACAAGTATTAGTTATGGGAGCTATTCATCTGGAGTTGTTTGATAATCTTATCAATCGACATAGATTGTAAAGGTCCTAAATCTTCGTTATTCTTTATCAGCTCAAATCACTCTAGTCATGTATGAAAACATAAGTAACTCATATGTAAAGGATTTTGAATACCCTTCTGATTATGTAGAGCTTCCAATAAATGTCCGAATAAGATGATCATGATAAGCATATTATGAATAACTGGTGATTTTGTCAGTTAACAAACTCTTCTAATAGTTATTCTAATTTCCGGCATTCTATCAGTAAATTGAAGATTTGTGTTTCTCTGCCCGATAAGATTATCTTGTATCTCTAAATAATATATGGAAACTCTAGTGTGTTCCCTACTTATATGAATATTTTATCTGATTTCTGATTTAAATTCTGTTTTGACATCTGATCTAAAATTTGTTCTGATTCCTAACCTGGATTCTGTTCTGATATCTGATTTGAATTTTGTTTTGATTTCTGATATCTCCATTTACCGATGGAGAAATATTTTATATGGGGGTTTATTGTTGGAGGAAGATTATCTGCAGACTCCTCGGCTTTGTGCTCAGGGTTTAAATGGCATGTGTGGTTGGGTGTATGGTTTTGGGGAACCTACACATTTATGATGTAAACGGATGGGGGTATATATATATGTTTTAAAAGATCTGTATCTTTTTTACCGGTTTTACGGGAACACACTAGAAAACCTATTATGATCTCCTGAACCTAGATATCTGAAATATTTCCATCTGAAATGAATACTATCTGTTACTACCTGCGATATCAATGGACCTCAGCTTAGCCTAAAAATCTGTAGATATCTGAATCAATAAGGAAATGTATGTTTATCTGTATCTGCAAGTTCTTCAGCATCATCTGGTAGTTCTGTATTACTGAGCTTTCCGAAGCTCACTCTATTACTCAACATTGCAAGTTAAAAGAATTGTACCAGTGCAGCTATCGACATCAGTAAGGGAGTTCTTCCGGAGTTGTTTGCAGAGTACGGTACATGTGATTAGGGGGCATGTAATTTTATTTTATTTTATATGTGAGTCTGAAAATCTGTTTTAATTCTACATACCGATTAATGATTTTATGAATTTACATGTTTTGATAAAAAGTTTTAAATTTTCCGCTATTTTTACAGTGGGTCGCTCCGGTGGCCCTAATGTGACACTCCAGATCGGATCGGGTTAACAGCATCGGTCTGAGGGGATTACACTAATGATGTGTGAGAAGTCAAGGCAACTAGTGCTGCATGCATTCTTTTTCGCGGCAATCATCATCAAAGTGAATATCTAGAAAACTAGGAGTTCATCAATTTTGTGGGCAACTACAACCGAAGAAATAACGACCCATACTCTAATACATACAATCTTGGATGGCGACAATATCCAAATTTTTCATGGGGTAATCAATGAACTAACAACAACAAACATGTATGCAATTATAATATACCACAACAGAATAGTTCAGAATATCCAAATTTTTCAGCATCAGCACCTGCAAATGCCCTGGCAACATAATAAAGGTACAACTTCTTCCTCTAATACAAACTCTAATTCTAACTACTTGGAAGTGTCATTGTAGGAATTTTTGGCCTCGACAAAAGCTTTCATGGCTTCAACAAAGACTTTGATTCTTGAACACTTATCGATAATTAAGAACCAAGGTAATTTGTTACAAAGCCAATCAACTCATTTACAAAGCCATAGTTCATCCTTCAAAGTATTAGATAACCAAATGGGTCAAATCGCCATGGCATTACATTCTCACCCACAAGGAAGTCTACCTAGTGATACTGAGGTCATTAAACATCATGAAAGGAGTAGTGCAGTGTACTTACACTGAGGAGTGGTACCCATATTAATTAGAATGACAAGTTTGGGGGAAAGTAAACAGAAAATTCTAGCTAACGCACTAAAAAACCCGGGGATCAAGCTGAAATTGTTGAGTTAGAGAGATTGACTGATGAGATGGAAAAGGATGAAGGTTCATAAATTCATCAAGCAAATAGTGGGAAATTTATTGCCAAGGCAAAAGTCTTCTCACCACCTATAGCAGATGAAGTTAGACCTCCACTGTCATTTCCTCAACGGTTGAAGAAACACAATGACAAGATTCAGTTCAAGAAATTTGTTGACGTCTTTGACCAGTTGTATATTAATGTGCCCTTGCTTGAAGCCATAGAGCAGATGCATTCCTATGTTAAATTTCTAAATGACATTGTCACGAAGAAGATGAGGGTAGAAAAAATAGAAAATGTTTTCGTGGTGAAAGAATTCTTCTCTTCATTAAGCAAACTTCCACCAAAGCAAAAAGATCATGGAAACTTTGTGATACCATGTTCTATCAGTGATAACTTTGTGGGACGAGCTCTGGTTGACTTAGGTTCAAGCGTAAATTTGATACCCAAATCCATATTTTTAAAACTAGAAATATGTAACGCTTGCCAACCACTGTTATCTTACAGTTAGCTAACCGGTCTTATGTCCGTCCTGATGGCAGAATTGAAGATGCCATTGTGAAAGTGGACAAATTTGTGTTTCCAGTTGACTTCCTCATATTAGACTGTGAGGCCGATGAAAATACACCTGTCATTCTTGGGCGATCCTTCTTGGCCACTGGATGAATCTTAATAGATTGCGAGAAGGGAGAATTCATGATGCGTGTGGGAGACCAAAGCGTAACAATCAATATCTTTAACTCCATGAAGTATGTTGATGATTCAGAAGAATACCGATGCATTAGAGACATGTAAGAGGGAGCATAAAATCTTGGCTAAGGTGAATTTTTACATATAGATGAGTACGACACTTTATGCCAAGACAAAAATTTTCTAACGTAGGAACACGAAAATTTTGGCATGGGCAAAAAATTGTTAAAAATGATTGTGACAAATTTTTCCTCGGCAACAATTTTTGAATGAAGCAAATGATAGATTTCCTGATAATGAAACCAAAGTGGGTTATGAAGATAAATTAGAGGAACAATCTAGCTTCCTTCAAGCTAGACCAGGTATGAAATTTGAACCCTTGGATTTCAATGAATTTATTCCCCCAAAATCATCATTACAACATGCACCCATATTGCAACTTAAAACTTTGCCTTCACATTTGAAATATGCTTATCTAGGTAGTAATGAGACTTTACCGGTGATAATTTCTGCTAGTCTAACCTTCGAACAAGAGAACAATTTGTTAAATGTTTTGTCGTAAAACAAAAAGGCTCTCGGGTGGACCATGGAAGATTTGAAGGGAATCAACCCTACAATATGTATGCACAAGATCAACTTAGAAGATAGTCATAGCAATTTTGTGGAACCATAAAGAAGAGTAAACCCGATCATGAAGAAAGTAGTGATGAAGGAAATCATAAAATGGCTGGATGCTAGAGTAATTTATCCAATATCTAATAGCTCATGGGTTAGCCTGGTGCAGTGCATGCCAAAGAAGGGCGGCGTGACTGTGGTTAAGAATGAAAATGATGAGCTTTTAACTACTAGAACAGTAACGGGCTGGCGTATATGTATGGATTACAGGAAGCTCAATAAAGGAACAAAGAAATATCACTTTCCCTTCCCTTTCATTGATCAAATGATCGATAAGTTAGTAGGAAAAACATTTTATAGCTTTTTTAACGGATATTCTGGATACAATCAGATAGTCATAACATCGGAGGATCAAGAGAATACTACTTTCACATGCCCGTATGGTGCCTATGAATTTACGAGAATGTTGTTTGGACTATGCAATGCTCCAATAACCTTTCAGAGGAGCATAATGGCCATTTTTTAGATATGGTGGAAGATTGCATGGAAATATTTATGGAAGACTTCTTCATCTCAGGTGATGACTTCAATCGATGCCTCGACAACTTATCTAAAGTGCTGAAGTGATGTGAAAAATCCAACTTGGTGTTAAATTGGGAAAAATGTCATTTTATACTAACCGAATGAATTGTGTTAGGACACAAGATTTCTAGCCAATGCATTGAAGTAAATAGACCCAAGGTAAAAGTAATCGAGAATCTACCTCCACTTACCAATGTAAAGGGCATACGCAATTTCCTTGGATATGTAGGATTTTATAGGCGGTTCATGAAGGATTTTTCTCAAATCTCAAAGCCTTTGTGTCTCTTGCTTCAACAAAATCAATCGTTTGTGTTTAATGATGAATGTTTAAATGCTTTTACAGATTTGAAAAAAAAAACTTGCCTCGGCGCCAATTGTTGTTCCACCAGACTGAGACGTACCTTTCGAGCTCATGTGCGACGCTAGTGACTACGCAGTTAGGGTGGTACTAGGATAACAAAAAAGTAAACTCTTTCATTTTATCTACTATGCTAGTCGTACCCTTAACGACGCACATATGAACTACACTACAACTGAAAAAGAACTTCTTGTCGTAGTATTTGTATTCGATAAGTTTAGGCCATATATCATAGGGACTAAGGTTATTGTGCATACTGATCACTCTGCCATGAAATATTTAGTTAATAAAAAAAGATACAAAGCCTAGGCTCATTAGATGGATATTATTACTACAAGAGTTTGATTTAGAGGTAAAGGATAGAAAGGGTACTGAAAACCAAGTAGCAGATCACTTGTCTATGCTAGAAAACAAAATCATTTGTCATGACATGAAGGACAATCAGGAGGATTTCCCTGATGAAAAAATTTTATTTGTCACGATTGTACTGTGGTATGGTGACATAGTTAACTTTCTTGTTAGTGGTATTAAGCCTCCAGATTTATCTAGCCAGGGCAGAAATTTTTTTTGACATGATGTGCGACACTATTACTGGGATGAACTATTCTTATTCAAACAATGTGACAATCAAATAATCAGGAGTGTGTCCCATAAGAAGAACACAAAGAAATTCTACTTCATTGCCATTCATCCCCGTATGAAGGACATTTCGGTGGAACGAGGACTGCAGTAAAGGTTATTCAATCCGGTTTCTATTGGCCCACCTTGTTCAAAGATGCACAAGAATTCTATAAGTCATGCGATAGATTCTAGAGCATAGGGAACATATCGAAGAGACATGAAATGCCATGGAAAAAAAATTTTGGAGGTCGAACTCTTCGATGTATGGTGAATCGACTTTATGGAACCCTTCCTCTCATCTTTTGGTGACTTATACATTCTCTTGGCAGTGGACTGTGTGTCAAAGTGGGTAGAAGCCATCGCAACACCTAAGAATGACTCCAAGTCGTGCTGAAATTCTTGCACAATAACATATTTACGCGCTTTGGAACACCAAGAGCTATTATCAGCTATGAAGGCACATACTTCGATAATAAATTAATTGCGAAGGTGCTGAAAAGATACGGGGTGAGTCATCGAATTACCATGGCATATCATCCCCAGACCAATGAGCAGGTCGAAGTCTCTAACCGAGAAATCAAACAGATCCTCGAGAAGGTGGTTAACCCAAACCGCAAGGACTAGTCGCCAAAGCTGGATAAAGCGCTATGGGCCTATCGCACAGCAAAAGAAATTAATAGTACGAGAATGGAATTCATATTATTTCCAAACACAAACCATAATTATAATAATATTTAATAATTATTATATGGGTAAAGTATAAAAATATTCCCTAAACATTTTGGGCACTTGCATTTTGGTCACCTAACTTTTAAAACTTGCAATACAATCATCAAACTTTTAGTACGTTTTCACTATGGTCCCTTCCGTAACCTCCCATTAATGTTTGGTGACATGGAATTTAACTTCCATTAACCCCTTCTTCTTCTCCTCTCTTTATTCGTCGTCTTCTTCTTCTTCTTCTTCTTTTATTCCTAAAATCCCAACTCTCATAACACTACTCAAATCCATCAATTAGCATTCCCACCAAGATCAAGAAACTTAAGGGTAGAGAATAATCCGATTTCTATCGAAATTTTCCCAAAAAACATATTGTTTGAAATATTTAAAACCTCAAGGCCAATAATGGAACCACTTGGGATTCGACCAGTGAAATTATTGTTACTCTTGTTGAGTAATCAAAGCGAATATGTTGAAGAAAAGATATCCCTTAGAATTTCACCAGAAAGCCGATTGCTAGAGAGATTCACCGTTTTCACAAATGATAAACTGAAAACCGATGAGGAAACCAAGATCCTAGACAGGTTTTTCACTGAAACATTGAGTATTTCGACATTGGACATGTTTTTGCAGCCGATGTCATTCCACCGGTAAAAAGTGGCAGCAAAGGGATTCTAATTCGACAAAAAACTAGAAGGGTCGTGGATTATTGAAGACTTGAAAGAGAAAAACAACTTGAGTTCTTTGCTAATGTCGGATTCGGACAAAACAGGAGTGAAGAATATAATCACGAAAAACAAAACCGCATTAGCTCATTTCTTCGCCATCTCCAGCACATGTAAGAAAGATTTTAGATATTTGAATATGCTTAAAAAACAACTTACCTAAATAACACAATTAGATTATTACTGTATCTAAATCTCATAGATTAAAGGGGTCTTGTATGAAATAAAATAGAGAAGTTGGATTTGAAAAGAGAGATAAATAGTATGTGAAAGTGGTACTTGAGTATATAAATATATTCGTGATTGGTGGTAGGAAAAATAATTAGGGAATAATTAAGAGATTTCAATGCAACTTGGAGTTAAGTGCTTTTGAATGATGTCTGACCAAGATGTTAGAAGAAGAAGAATGAGGAAGAGAAGGAAGAGGTTAATGGAAGTTAAGTGCCACGTTAACAAAAAACTAACAAAAGATAACGACAAGAACTTTAGTGAAAACAAACTAAAAGTTTGATTAATGTATTACAAGTTTCAAAAGTTGGATAACTAAAATGTAAGCACCCTAAAAGTTAAGGGACTATTTATATACTTTACCCTAATAATAAATATTAAAAGATATTTTTTATTCTTGTCATATTTAATATCTTGTAATAAAATATCATGATTAATTCTTACGTGCATTTTCTATGGGCAACATCTTGTCATAATGATATTCCCAAATAATATCATACCATAGAAAGAATCACATTGATTCTATAACTGCCCCCACATTAATAAAGTTATAGGCAACAATCAAGTATTAAAAAATCCATAATAAAAGAATCACATTGATTCTTTATTTTCGATTTTTATTATTGGACATAATCAATGTTCTGAAACAAAATCAGTAACCAAAGTTACTTTCGCAACAATTTTGATATACAGATTTGTCCACCTTGAGATTTTAAAAAACCCATTAAGACGACAGGATAAATCAAGAAACAAATTTTTAGCTATTTCGATTTTCTCAATATTTCAGAATTATCTCCAAATAAAAAAGGTGGAAGAATGAGATGAAAATCTGTCTTAAGCTTGTTATCCATAATAACAATCCGAAACAAAATCGAACCTAAGAAAATAAAATAAAAAAGAAATTAAACTTCATAAAAACAAATAAAAATTAAATAGAAAGGAAAATACTCTTTTTATTTTGATCTTTTGATAGGAAACAGTTGAAACTTATCGTTATATAGTTTCCTTAATATATATTTTTGGTCACTCTCTAAGTGCTCGATATCTTTTGGTCGCCTATCTCCCATAATACAAGAACTCGTTGATCCACGAAAAGTAGCACAAACTTTCTAGATCATGAACTATTTATTGTCTTTTCCTAACACCGGAAAACTAGAGAATGAGAGGAAACATTTTTTTCAATAAATTAGAAGTTCTTGAATTCTCAGTTGTGTTTAACCTAGAAGGTTAGCACAAACTCTCTAGACCACGAACTATTTTTTTCCTTTGCCTAATACCGGAAAACTAGAGAAGGAGAGGAAATATTTTTTCAAGAAATTTGAAGTTCTCGAATTTTTAGTTGTGTTTAACCTAGAAGGTTAGCATTCTATTTATAGAGGATTCAAATGATGATTTATATTCAAACTCTAAAAGATAATATATAATATCTTTTAATATCTTTTTAATATTTAAATTTTAAAAAATAGTAAATATCTTTTAATTTAAAATATTCAAAAAAATATTGACATCCTTTTAATATCTTTTAATATTCAAATTTAAAAGGATAATATATATTTTTACTTTAAGATATTTAAAAGGATATAATTATCCTGTTATTATTCAAATATAAAGAGATAATAAATATATTTTAATTTAGAATATTTCATTACTGAATTCACTTCATTTTTCCAATAAATAATAACCCTATAAATAAAGACCTTATGAAGAGTCACACCACATTATGAGTTGTATCATTGTATAATATTCACCTAATTGAGGAGGGGACAAGTGTAATGCTTTTCGTCACTTCAAAGAGGTTCGATCTTAAAACCACCCACAAAGTTTAAAATAAATAACTTTGAGATTCATATATTGAGCAATGGAATAAACATATTATGCTTGTAATGATTTATGTTCAATCTTCACTCTCTATACCCAATCCAACTATAACGTAATCAAATGATTATCAAATACATAAGATATAATAAAGGGTAAATTATGTGTTTAGTACCTAAACTATTAGTTATAGTCCATTTTAATACTTAAATTTTTCTAATTTTTTTCAATTTTTGTTTCATTTTAGTACATCGCCGTTAAAAACTTAACATCAATGCATTTTTATGGGTAAACTGCATCATTCTTCACTCAACTATCTTCTCACTCCTATTTTCATACTAAAGTTTAAAAAAATTCAATTTAACTACTCAACTTTCAAACTGCTCATATTTTAATCACTCTAATTTATTTTATTAATAATTTTTGTGACATATATTATTATTATATAATTCAAAATAAAAAAATAAATTTGAAAATTAGAGTGATTAAATTAGGAGTCATTTGAAAGTTAAGTATTAAATTAAAAAAATTAAACTTTAGTGACCAAATTAAGTGTTAGAAGATAGTTGAGTGATTAATGATATAATTTACTCATAAAAAAGTGTCACGTGAAAATCATTTGATAAGTTTAGAACGGAGATGTACTAAAACGAAACAAAAACTAAACGTTAGGTTTGATTTTGAAAAAATTGAAAATTTAGATAGTAAAATAGACTAAAACTGATACTTTAGGTACTAAATATATAATTTACCCTATAATAAAACATACTTAGGGATTTTGAGGACCCTATCCTTTTTCCTCTCCATGAGGGATAATATGCTTTATTCTCTACATCTAGGACCAAACTAGAAGTGGTCAATCAAGGGTCTTCGGGTGAACACTTCCTTTCCTATGGTCTAAACCATTACCTCACTTGATGTAAATCAATAACTCTCGCGATGGTAAATTTGGTTTTTAACCTCTTTACATTTATAAAAATTTAAATTAACATAATGATAAAATCATATTCTGACCCCCTTAAAATGATAAATTTATAACTTAATCTCTATAAATTTTGTATTGTTTAAACTAATACAATAATAAAAAAAACATTTTGGCCCTTCGAAGTTTTTTCATTCAATTTTAACCCCAATAATTTTTTGGCTTCCTTCCTGCTATTCATATTATTTTTCGTATTACTTTCAATTATTTATCTTATTTTATATTCGTTGTATCTCTCAAATATTTGTGCTATGTATGAAATAATATCATATTTTGTATGCTTTATTTATCATAGTATTTTAATGTTTTAACAATTGTGTATTTCTATTTTGTTTAAGATATTATATCTATGCAGTTTCATGTTATTTTGACAAACTTGTTAATGTTTTTCTTATATTATGTTTTGAAAGTGTATAGATTTTTTTTTTGCTAATTTATTATAAAAACGCAATTCTAACATTAAATCATTTGTATAAGAACTAAATTATTAAAATTATTTATTATTAATATAATATCTAAAATTTTAATGTAATTTCCCTAAATATTTCGAGTGGCATATGAGGGGTTGAGAATAACGTAGGCCGTAATTTTACTTTAATTTAGATCCACTTTTGTGCTGGGGATACTGTTTTGGGTTTAAATGATCTTTGGGCTTTCAAACCCAATTTTGGTTACAAAATCTTAATCATTATTTCAAAACGATTTCTACAACTTCTAAGTTTAAAATTGGCGTAGGAATGGTCATTAAGCTTTTCAGGGTTTTCACGGATATCGATCCACTTAATCTTGGAAAAGGTTAAGTTTTAAAATAAAGAATAAATAAATAGATTTGGAGTCACCGTCGACCTTTGGGTTAGTTATGTCGAATACCTAAAAAATATCTTTTAAAAAAAATAATTTTAAAAGATAAAAAGTTATATGTGTTTAACCAGAAACTCGTTTTGAAAACAGTTCGGGCGTCGATTATGCGTGGCGAAAGATTAGCACCCCAACAACGCCCAAAATTGGTACCTAAGCGATTATGTGTCATCTAAATATTGAAATTTACAAATTCGATATACATTTAAGTTATGATCCTCTTTTTTTTTTAAAACAATATAAGGGGTGTTATTTTGCACGAACAATTCTCGAAAATAACTTTCTTGTTAGTTAAGAAGGCATTTCCATGGATTCCCCATACAAAAAATATTGCCCTAATTTTTTAATCAAATACATATATTAAATATATTTTAACAAAACAAATTCATTTGGATATAAAATGTATTATTTTATTCGAACAATTCTTAGAAGCAGTCTCCTTGTCAGTTAAGGCGTATTTCTATAAATTCATAGTATTAAATAATATTTGAAAATATTACAACTAGCATGAAATTAATAAATATATAAATGATGGATCAAAATAATAAAGACAATGACTTTAGGGATTAAACTATACAACAACAAGAAATCAAGGCAACAATTGCAAATATATTTAAAATGCAGTGTCTACATACATTTATACTAAAGCAATGATTAATAAGTGTCTATATATATATATTTTTTTAACATAAATTAACATAGAAAACAGTTTTAATAAATAGTAATAGACACTTATATATTCTAAAGCATACACACGGGACATATATATATATATATATATATATATATTAAGTATCCATTGGACTTGTACAAACAAATAAATAACACAAACAACAAACCTCCTCAAAGAAAAAAAATGTGGTAAATGAATATATGTACATAAATGAGAAAAACAATTAAATTTCATAGTGATCAAAGTGAAAGGACAAGCAAATCCAATCTTATAATAGCAAATCTAAGGACTTAATCAGCTTATTAAACAAACATGAGTCATCCAGCATAAAAATTACATATTACAGGTACCAAAATCGAAGTAAACCCATAAAAATGTGTGGGATTAAAATAAAAGATTCAAAAACAAAATGTTAAACGTACAAACAAATAAGAAATTTAAAATAAATAAGCCTATGGTAAAATAAAAAAGCGCGCAAAATCTGGTGACCAAACTCATAAACTTCAAAAATCACAAAATAGGGCTAAAATAAAACATGAAGAAGATAAGGAGCTCGAAATAAAAAAAATGAACGTTTCATTTAGTGACTAAAATATAAAGATACATAACTCGGATGACCTCTTACATGATTAATCCTGCTAATTTCAAGAAACCCTAAACCCATAAAACAACATCATTTAGAGGGGTTTAAATACCCATTTTTATCCCATTCGGCTGAAAACATTCTTTCCTCTTCTTTTTTTTTTCTTTTTGGCCCTCTCCTTTCTTCTCCATCTCATTTCTTTTTTTTAGTTTTCTTCTCAAAACCCTCAGGCCACTGCCTCTACCAGTCCCGAAGGGGGGCCAATAACCCTTAAACGCCTAAAACTAAACCCCCTTGTCTCCTAAACTCAACATCTAAACCCCCTAATAAAAAAGAGCCCCAAATCCTAAGGGTCGTTTGGTTCACGACATAAGATATTACCGAGGAATGGAATCCTCATTCCCCCGATTGGTTGGCCGATAATCTTATTCCCGATAATCTTTTATTACCAACAGTATATTTTTTGGGGTATATTACATGGAATGTGATTACCCCCTTTCTTTAGGTATTGTTGGATTACCGGCATTTTGGACTAAAATGCCCTTAATTGTTTTTCAAAATTATTCTTCTTCTGTCTTTAAATAATAAAAATTCTACGAAAGTTAAATTACAAATTTATCCTTAAGCTATTTTAGATTTACAAAAAAGTCCATAATTAGAATTTTATATAAAGTTCAGGGGTTAAAATAAAATTTTACCCTTTCATTAAACCTATTTATCTTTCTAATTTTGTAAAAAAAATTATATAAATTTTATGAATTTAAAATTTTTTAAAGAAAATATAAAAATTAATTATAGTAATATTATAGTAGAATTCAACTTGTTAAAAAAATAAATATATAATAAGGACAATTTGGTAAAATATACATTCCAATAATATTTTATTCCTTTAACCAAACACGAAAATCTTACATTCCTACTAAACCAACCAAACACAAAATACAACATTCTCAGTATTCTTATTCCCTGGTAATCTTTTATTCCCACTGGTAATCTTACATTCCATGAACCAAACGTACCCTAAAGGTATGAGATTTACCTTCGGTTATGGGGTGTATTTTCTTCTTTATGGAGATGATGGTCTAAGGTGTAGGGAAAGGTAAGAGCTTTCTCATTTTTTATCTCTTTTTCTTGATTTTTCCTTCTCCCTGATGATTTTTTCGGTCCCCTCTACCCTTCCTTTTTTTTTGTGTCCGAACTTTTCTTTTTCAAGCCCCTCGAAAATCTCTCATTTTTACTTTTTCTTTCGATTTCCCCCTCTCAAATCTTTTTTTCTTTTCTTATGATCTCATATCGTTTTTCTTTTCTCTCCATTTCTCTTTCTAAACCGAGCCTCTCCTTTTTTCCTCAAAAATCAAAAACCCCTTATTCTTCTTTTTTGGAACCGAACCCTCCTTTTAACTGAACCTCCCCTACTTTTTATCCTTCATGCATCCTTGATTTGGTAATGTTTTGGTGAAGTCTGGTAGAGGAGATACCATAATGGATTGATCATGGCAGATCTGGTAATTACAGGGAGAGGTTATCCACTCGGGTAGGTGAAGTACATTAAATGCCATGATATTTTATTTTACTTAATTTTTCTTCTTTTCATTATTGTTACGAAATAGTGGCAGGAATGACGTTCAGGAAGTGACCAATACAGTGGTGGCAGAGGAGATCCAAGTGTGAGCGGCAGCGGCTGGAAACTAGGGCTTTAAACCCTAGTTGCTTATTTCTATTGGGTCTAGTTCTGCTGGACCGATTGGGTCACTTAGGGCAGGTTGCATTTGGGCCCAATTCGGGTTTGTAATTTAGTTTGCATAAATAAAATAATAATAATAATAATAATAATAATAATAATAATATCAAAACATTGGGACGAAAACCACTATCGACAGTTGCCCCACTTTGCTCATTCTTGTGTTAAAAAGAATAGAGCAAAGACAAAGAGATAATGAGTTTTCGTTCGGTCGACTCCATGCTTTGAAATCTGATGAGAGATCTGCTCCACTGTTTCTCCAGGGTAGATCAGATCGAGAAACATTGTCTCATTCCACTATTTTTCAGAGAAGATTGAATTGAGGTAGGCTTGTTCTATTGTCACTCAGGGAATATCAAATCTTGAAAGAGAGGGATTTGTTCCACTTCTTCCTGAGAAAAATTTGATATGGGGACTTTGATTCATTCAACTGTTCCTTAGGGAAGATTGAATCGAGTTCGATTTGCTTCTCTTGTCTTCAAGAATATCAAACTTGAAAATTAAACATTAATCCCTTGTTAGTTTGTGTTTGAGAATTCAAAAACATCATACCTGAAAGTCTTGGGATTTCATGATAATATTTGAAAATTAGTTTCTCTTGTGAAAACTTGTCTCGCAGCCACCAGATATGGGAATCTACCTTGACTTTGAGTGTCCTTTGAACCTCTCCCTTTTTGGGACTTTGAACTGGTTACTTTTTCAAAAATTTCATTTTTCATAAAAGATTTAAATGAGAAACTTTGGAAATTGTTTTCTCATTTTTTTTAATATCATGCGAAAACATCCTACCCGAAGAACTTATGGATGGCTCGAATGACTTATCATCTTTCACAAAAGGCAGATGGCGACTCCCAAAAATTATTTTAAATCAAAATCATTTATTTATTCATTTTAGTTTCCCACCAAGTAAAAATTCGTACCCGGGCGAAAACCGATTACGACAAACATCCTGGACAAAGGTCTTATGGATGGCCTGAAGGACTTATCATCTTGCTCAAAAGACTTACGGATGACACGAAGGATTTAAGAATCATGCTTGAAAGACTTACTGATGGTCTGAAGGACTTACCAATTTTGGAAATAGTTTACTAGGTAAGAAACTTTTCTTACTTTTCAAAAATTTAAATTTTCAAATTTAAATGAGAAACTTTTCTCATTTTTTGAAAAACATGTGAAAACATCATGCCTGAAGGTCTTATGGATGGCTTGAAGGATTTATCATCTTGCTCGAAAGACTTGCGGATGACCCATATGATTTAAGCATCATGCTTGAAAGACTTACTGATGGCCCGAAAGACTTACTAATTTTGGAAATAATTTACTAGGTAAGAAATTTTTCTTACTTTTCAAAAATTTCAATTTTTAGATTTAAATGAGAAAATTTTCTCATTTCTCGAAAAACAAGTGAAAACATAATGCTCGAAGGTCTTATGGATGCTCCAAATTACTTATCATCTTGCTCGAAAGACTTACGGATGACCCGAAGAATTTAAGCATCATGCTCGAAAGACTTATTGATGGCCCAAATGACTTGCCAATTTTGGAAATATTTTACTAGGTAAGAAACTTTTCTTACTTTTCAAAAATTTCAAATTTTATATTTAAATGAGAAATA
Organism: Hibiscus syriacus; assembly: GCF_006381635.1. Lineage (NCBI taxonomy): Eukaryota > Viridiplantae > Streptophyta > Magnoliopsida > Malvales > Malvaceae > Hibiscus > Hibiscus syriacus. Next base: position 1,088,929 of record NW_024063144.1, on the reverse strand, counting down.
TTTCTCATTTTTTGAAAAACATGTGAAAATATCTTGCTCGAAGGTCTTATAGATGGCCCGAATGACTTATTATCTTGCTCGAAAGACTTACTGATTGCTCGAAGGACTTACCAAATTTGGAAATAGTTTACTAGGTAAGAAACTTTCTTACTTTTCAAAAAATTTAATTTTCAGATTTAAATGAGAAACTTTTCTCATTTTTCAAAAAACATGTGAAAACTTCTTGCCCGAAGGTCTTACGGATGGCCCGAAGGTTTTACGGATTGCCTGAGGACTTACCATATTGCTCGAAAGAATTATGGGTGACCCGAAGGATTTAAACATCATACTCAAAAGACTTACTGATGGCCCGAATGACTTACCAATTTTGGAAATAGTTTACTAGGTAAGAAACTTTTCTTACTTTTCAAAAATTTCAATTTTTAGATTTAAATGAGAAACTTTTATCATTTTTCGAAAAAGCATGTGACAACGTCCTGCCCGAAGGTCTTACGGATGGCCCGAAGGACTTATCATCTTGCTCGAAAGACTTATGGATGATCTGAAGGATTTAAGCATCATGCTCGAAAGACTTACTGATGGCCCGAAGGACTTACCAATCTTGGAAATAGTTTACTAGGTAAGAAACTTTTCTTACTTTTAAAAAATTTCAATTTTCATATTTGAATGAGAAACGTTTCTCATTTTTCGAACAACGTGTGAAAACATCCTGCCCGAAGTTCTTATAGATGGCCCGAAGGACTTATTATCTTTCTCGAAAGACTCACATATGACACGAATGATTTAAGCATCATGCTCGAAAGACTTACTAATGGCCCGAAGGACTTACCAATTTTGGAAATAGTTTACTAGGTAAGAAACTTTTCTTTCTTTTCAAAAATTTCAATTTTTAGATTTAAATGAGAAACTTTTCTCATTTTTCGAAAAATAATTCAAAACATCTTGCCCAAAGGTCTTACAGATGGCCCGAAGGACTTGTCATCTTGCTCGAAAGACTTACGAAAAACCCGAAGGATTTAAGCATCATGCTCGAAAGACTTACTGATGGCCCGAGAGACTTACTAAGTAAGAAACTTTGGAAATCATTTTCTTACTTTTTAACTTATAAAATGACTTAATGATAAGGTAACATTCCCCACTTCAAAGTAATGATTTCTTTGTGGATTGGGCCCACCCTGTTCTTCATGTTCTATCTCCTTAAACATGATTTCCTGCATTTGAGGTTTGAATTCTAGCTTCCACTTGTTGGGATTTTGATATCATGCATCTTCATTTTTCTATGAAAGATCTAAAAAAAACCATACATCTACGTGTGAAATGTGGATACAATGTAATGCATTTTCTTTTATGCAAATGATGTTTTCATGCATGCATAAATGTTGATTCAATTTTCCTTTGACTCCAAAGTGGGGAACCATGTCTTCTTCCTCTTGATCACTCTTCTCCAAGGTTTACTTAGATATCAGTGTAGCAACTTATAATTTCAAGCTTGCAACTTTGAAGAACCATATGATCATCTTATGCCTTTGCATCTTCTTTGCCTCTCATTAACATTAAAGTCTCAAAAAAGGCTTCATTTCTTGATGCGATCAGTAATATGATTTTGATGCCTCTTTCTGTCATTGGATCAAATGCGCTATTAGAGTTGTTTTTCTGGGACTCTGTCGTTAATTGATGCTCTGTTGGTTTTCTTTACAAGGTAAGCTCTGCTCAAATTCATAGTCTGCCCCTGACACTCCAAGTTGTAAAACTCACTCTCAATGTTGTTTCGGTATAAACCTTATTATCTCTACATTATCAGAATTTTTTTGTCATGCCCAAGGTGAGTATTTATGGATCCTCCCTATTTGGGTGCCAAAATTCATCCTTTATTGGTCGCACTCTTGTATTTTTGCTATGCGCTGGGACATATGTCCCTTTCAAATAGGGCGATCATCTACTTCTCGACGGGTTACCAACAACGTCACAAGGAAGTACTACAAGTTTTATCCTCCATGCCTTATCATCTCTCGGGCTAATTTCTTTAAAAATTGTGGAATGTTTCATTATTCTCACATCGCACACCTACTTCAAGGACCTTTCGCATTTGAGACTGTCCTATTTGAAAATGTTTTTCTTCTTTCTTTTATTTTAGAAATCAAATAATGAAAGAATTTTGTAAAGTATTACTCCTTAATTCAGACTCACAATTGAAGCAAATCATGAACATGAGTTTACAAAATATCAAAAGAATCAATATCTCTTTTAATATTTTCAAAGTTATAGCTTCTTGACATGTCAAAATCGATGAGTTGGCTTCAGGTTAACTTCCTCTTTTCCATGGTTTTAGTCATTGAAGATGTCATTTCTTTCTTGTTCCTTGTGAACATTATAGCATCCCCTTTTTCTTGGCTTGGTATTTTAATTGGATGCAGACAAAATAATGCAACTAGCATATTCAATTAGTAGACTTTCTAGCACATTTATATTTCGATTCTCTGAGATTTTCCATTTATTCAAGTTTCACAAACTTCCTTAGCAGAGGTAGTGCAGAGACATCAGTCTAAATATAAAATCCTGATTGCTTGTGTGAGGTTGACTATAACATGTGTTCCTCAATTCCCTTAGTTTATTTTACTGAAACTCGTTATTATACAATTTGATTTAATTTGCCATTATTTGGCTAGTTGAATTTAGCTTTATTGTATATATATATATTATAATCGCCTTCATTGGGCTAGTTGTAGGGTTCATCTCATCACAAAGTCTTTGACTTGACAATTGCATCAGAGCAAACACCGAACTATCGAGTTCCAGAGCAATGTCATGGTTTGAATGCAATCTATTCATAAAACTGGGGCTTTTGAGTTTCCTCTATAACCAATTACTTTAGTGGAATAACTCAACTTTATTGTATAATCTATAATAATAAATTATTAACCTTTTGAGTATTCATGTTTAGAATTTCTTAAGCTTATCGAGAAGAACATGTTATAGTCTAGGTATATTTGATGGTCAAACAATCCCATATTTAGAGTTTAGTTCCTAAACAACTGACCTATACTAAATTTATTCACTCTATCATTCTATTTGTGAAGATTATGATCATCACTGAATGTCCTCAACAGAAGTGTAGTCTAGTCAATTTTGCAGTGTCATACATAATAGATGTCCTATGTTATCCGCTCCTATGCATACCTGAATACTAAGCCTCTTGTTCATTTCCTTATGAGATGAGAAGGATATATTGGTCCATACAAGAGAAGGGTATGGTGTTCGAGCTTATCTTCTGGGGTAAGGTCTAGAGTCCTTGTTTTATCAGTTTTGAATCTTGTCACTTTGTCAAAGATCTATAACTCTAATCATTTAAAGATTTTTTAGTTCAATTGTCATACTCAATGCTTGATTTTATAAGGGACAACTCAACACCTGAGCATGAGTTTATCAGTTTTGAATCTTGTCATACTCAATGCTCGCCATCTTTAAAGTAACAAAAGTTTATTTAAATATCCTTACAAAAAAGCTGAGAAATGATAAAAAAAAATTCAAACAAGATGATGCAAATGGAATAAAACTCCATGATGGATGAAATGATCTATTCCTAATTAGGATGCCCCATTACTCATCTAATGCAGTGGTACTTGACTCAATCGGATGCTACATATCATGTTTTGATGCCCCACTCAAGTTCGCCATCCACTGTTCCACCAATTCTTATGCCAAGGTTCCATTCTCAACAAGCATATCTCTCTCGTTTAACTGCAGCCTACAATTCCCCTTAGAATGTTCAGATGCCCCAAGTGGAAATTTTAGGGCATGTTCTTTAAAGCTTTAATTGACTTTCATCCTTATTCCCTGAAGATCCTGACACTTTGGAGCTAAGCCTTTAACATATCGATATTGCCCCACAAAGGCATCAACTAGATCGACCCATCTCTTGATTTTCTCTCAATTCAAATGATTATATCATCTTATATATGGCCTAGTAAGACTATCATGGAAGTAATGAATCAACATATTATCATCATTTAAGTACCCTTCCATCTTTCTGCAAAATATTCTTAGGTGGATCAGAGGACAACTAGTGTAATCATATTTCTAAAAATGAGGCACTCTAAATTCATGTAGGATGACCAAATCAGGGACCAAGCTGAGTTCACTCGCTTCTAGTTCTTTGTGGGGGCATTAACATTTTTCATAGCTCCAATTTCTTCTTTCAAGCACTTGAATTTATCTTCAAATTGCTCATGAAAAATAAGGTTATTCTTTAGGTTTGAGTGGGATGCTCCAGGGCAGGTTATTATTCTCGACGTATTAGTCTGATAACACTGATATCCTTTATTAGTTATCTTCTCTCTATCAGCAACCTTGGTTGCCATCACCTGGATGATCTGATTCGATACATCTTGCAGATAACCCGATGCTTGATCCCTCCTATCTTGTTGTAACCTGGCCAACTGATCTTGTGAACCCTCATGAGATTGCTCCATTATTTCCATTTGTTTATTCATAATGATGGGGAAGTAGTATGAATGATTGATCTTGGTATTACTGTCACATAACCCTCCATAAATTATTTTCATGTTTTTATAACTAATGCATATAAAAAGGCTTAAATAAACAAATGCGATGCAAATGCATGTAAAGGCGTCATTCTAGAGTGACCATCTTAAAACAACTTTCATTTAACATAAAAGGTTTCGGTACATCAAACAAACTTTTATATATAAGGGATAACTTTCACTCCTAACTTTTCTATCTCTCTCAAAATCCAAGTTAACTTCCACTCATGCTCAGGTGTTGAGTTGTCAATCTGCTTCAATTGTCTTGTAAAGCCAGCTAAATCAACCAATTTGTGAGTCACATTGCTTGATTGGGCAGCAACTTCTTGCATGACGTCTTCTTTTTCCTTTATCTTCTGGTCAATTCTCAGAGTTGTAGACAATATTGTTCAATTTTCCTTGTAAGAAAGTCTTTGTGGTTACGAAGTTCTCGTGCAAGATCTCCATAATCATCTACAATCTTCATCAATGTCTTATTCTTGGCTCTAGTGGCTTCTAACTCAGCATCATTCTCACGCTTGTGGCACTGATATGAAGCTTCTATATTAGCTATGGACATATTCAACATCTGATTTTCGGCTTGACATCTTCCCAAATCAATAATGGATGTATTGCACCTTTCTTCTATAATTCGTAAATCATAAAAGAACTTCTTGTCTCGACCTTCATGCACCTTGCAATTCTTTCTCCATTATTCAGTATCATTTCTCAATTTAGTGACCCCTTTTTCCAACTCCTCTGGGGTATTTCCTATACCAGCATTTTAAAGGCTTGACTGATCCTTTGAAAACCATTACACATGGCTTCTATCTCTCTATTTAATTTATTCTTTTCATTATTTAAATGCCAAACTTGAGATTCATACTTTAGCAAATCTTCTTCCTCCTAGATACCCCCACTAATACCCTTACCTTTGAAAATTTTTGGATCCATCCTAATGGGATAATCCATTACCAAACTAGGTCGACCTTTCATTTCGAACTCCAATATTCCATGCTCCAAAATGTGATGGACTCGATGCTTGAAGGCAGTGCAATTCTCAATGGAATGTCCTTGAGCTCTTACATGATATTCGAAACGAACATTGACATCATACCAATTTGGATATAGAGGTTGCCAAGGTTTCTCATAATGCAAGGCCACCTCTCGGGCTTCTAACAACTTATCATACAACTCCTTATATGATATATGGACAAAATCAAAATGAGAACCACGTTTTAGCTTGGATTAACCTGATGTCTTCATGTTTATTTCTCCTAACATTGTAAGTAAACTCTCAAATGCCCATGATTTCTTCTTGCATGACTTCTTTTCATCTTTATGAAATTCTATAGTTGTCATCATTTCCTTGGTATCCCCAGACAACTTACTGATACGAATGGTGATTTTGCGTGATTTCTCATATCGGCTAGCATCAGCTTATTCTAAAGCAGTCCCTTGTGTACTTGACATCGCATGATCCCTTTTATCAAGCTCTTTCCTTTCTTTTACAGATGTCTCTTTTCCTCTGGCCAAAGAAGCTATTATGTCCATCATCTTCGACATTTTCTCTCATATCTCTCATATCTCCTTTTGTTTTTCATTGGATACACAATCCTTGGGCGCATAGCTCTCCATTATTTTTGGAGTTTCCTTAAGATGTCATTCCCTAGCTGTGTTATAGTTTACTTGATCATGAAATCCTTTTTCCATCATGAAAACCTTTTACTCTGATGACCACTCACAAATCAACATCTTGATTTTGTCATAGACATGCGATGCAAGCAAAAAGAAAAACAACATTTAAACAAGTTAGTACAAATAAGATAACAAAATGGAAAGAATTATTATAAAGTCAACAATAGCAAAATAAATAGATTAATAAGCTAATGCAATACAAGAATGCAAATGCAAATGCACAAGGTGTTAGTTTCAAAAGTAACCAACATAGAACAACCTTCATCAGACCATAAGTTCTCCTTACACTAGAAAGATGAGCTTTATTTTCTTCATTTACTTGATCTAGGCCTTTCTCATAATTTGATATTGTCTTCGTAGTCGTTGTTGGACTTATAAAAGTATTGATCCGCCTATCTTTTTTTAATTCACCTATTGTAATTATTGGATATCTAGACCTCCATTTCCTTGGGATTCTTCAATAGGAAAGCAGCCTTGATATCTCATGAAGGATCTTCTCATTCTTGACTCAACTAGGATATTGTTATTTGGTACCATCTTGATCTTTTTTCATTTAACACGAGTCTTCGATCGACTTTGAGCTCTTCTCTCGTCGATCAACTTTGTTTGTAAGTCATCGCTCTTACAGATTTGACTACCTAGTTATGAAACTCTTATGTAGATATGAAAACCTTCTAATTTGGTTAATCACTTGTGAATTAACACCTTGTTTGGTTATGATGTGAAAATGCAAATGCCAATAGAAGACAGAAAAATAAGATAAAACAAAAGAAATTGTTAGTACCACTTAACCAAAAAGCAAAAGAAATATTAACAAAAGGAAACCATCCTACCCAACATGGTATCTACCCTGACATGTTTTTATAACAATTCTACCCATAGATGTTTTCTACCCACATGCTTTGTTCAACGTATAAATCCTAACCTCATTTTTCTAATTCACAGGCTTCGTACGGAAATATAAAACCTAATCGCATACTCTTCTACTTCTCATTCTTTTTGCAAAATAAATAAATAAATCTGAGGAAAAGGTTATAATGACTTCCCCTTTGTGACTTTTGAAGAACTGACTCCATCATCACTCATTATAGGCTTAAACGGGTCGAGTTGAATTCAAGAGGATGCATTTCCCTATGTCCATGCAAGGAAACTTAATGTTTCACTCGTAAACACAAGGCATATGTACCCCAGAGGTTAATTGTTAAAGCCCATGCAGAGAAAAATAATTTTTCTCACGTAAGCGTAGCGTTCACCCCTACCTAAAGGGACAAAACACAGTTAGAAGGATCTAAATATCCGTGGTTTTAGCGTGTGTAAGGGAAACTCACAATCCTTTGCCTCGATCTAAAAACAAACAAACTTAAAAAAATAAGAAATCTAAAACATGTAAATCACACGTCAATACAACTAATAAATAAAATATGTACGATACAATGCAAACAAAACATGAGGATCAAAATTTAAATATCATTAAAATTTACAATTTTTAACTAAAAAGATAACATATAATCGATTACGGTCTGACTCTATAATATCCCCAGCGGAATCGTCAAGCTGTCGGAACGATCCTTAAGCTTTTTAGGGCTATGGCGGGGATCGATCCAACTTAATCTTGGAAAGGTTGGGTTTTAAAATAAAGAACAAATAAATAGATTTGGGGTCTCTATCGACCTGGGTTAGGTAGGCCGAATACCTAGAAAATATCTTTTAAAATAATTTTAAGAAAAATAATTTTAAAAGATAAAAAGTGATATGTGTTTAACCAAAAACTCGTTTTGAAAAGGGTTCAGGAGTCGATTATGCGTGGGGAATGATTAACACCCCCACAACGCCCAAAATCAGTACCTAAGCAATTATATGTCAACTAAATATTGAAATTTGCAAATTTGAATATGCATTTAAATTATGATCCTTTTTTTAAAAAAATATAACGGGTGTTATTCTGCACGAACAATTCTCGTAAATAAATTTCTTGTTAGTTAAGAGGGCATTTCCATGGATTCCCCATACAAAATAATATTACCCTAAATTTTAATAATATATATATATTTTAAATATATTTTAACAAAACAAATTCATTTCGACATAAAATGTATTATTTTGTTCGAATAATTCTTGGAAACAGTCTCCTTGTCAGTTTAAGGCGTATTTCCATAAATTCCTCGTGTTAAATAATATTGAAAATATTACAACTAGCAAGAAATTAACAAAACGTAAATGATGGATCAAAATAATAAAGACAGTAACTTTAGGGATTAAACTATACAACCAACAAGAAATCAAGGCAACCATTACAAATATATTAAAAATGCAATGTCTACCTACATTTATACTAAGCATTGATTAATACTCTTCAAGTGTCTATATATATTTTATACATAAATTAACATAGAAAACAGTGATAAAAATAGTAAGAGACACTTATATATTCTAAAGCTACACACGGAAAAAATGATTATATATATATTAAGTATCCATTGTACTTATACAAATGAATAAATAACACAAATAGCAAACCTCTTTAAAGAAAAAATCTGGTAAATGAACATATGTACATAAATGAGAAAAAAACAAATAAATTGCATAGTGATCAAAATGAAAGGACAAGCAAATCCAATCTTATAATAGCAAATCTAAGGACTTAATCGGCTGATTAAACAAACATGAGTCATCCAGCATAAAAATTACATATTCCAGGGACCAAAATCGAAGCAAACCCATAAGCATGTGTGGGATTAAAATAAAAGATTCAAAAACAACATGTTAAATGTACAAACAAATAAAAAATTTAAAATAACTAAGCGTAGGAACTAAAATAAAAAGTGCGCAAAATCTGGTGACCAAACTCATAAACTTCAAAAATCGCGAAATAGGGCTAATATAAAACATGAAGAAAATAAAAGCTCGAAATAAAAAAAAATAAAGTTTCATTTAGTGACTAAAATATAAAGATACATAACTCGGATGACCTCTTACATGATAACCCATGTGTTAATTTCAAGAAAACCTTAGACCCTTAGAACGACGTCGTTTTGAGGGATTAACATCCTTTTTTTATCCCATCCGATTGAAAATCTTCTTTCCTCTTCTTTTTTCCCTTTTCGACCGTTCTCCCTTCTTTTCCCTCTCATTTCTTTCTTTTTTTTATTTTTCTTCTCAAAACCCTCTAGCCACCGCCTCTACCGACCCCGACGAGAGCCCCTAAATACCTAAAACTAAACCCCTCATCTCCTAAACTCAACATCTAAAACCCCCTAATAAAAACGAGCCCTAAATCCTAAAGGTATGAGATTACCTTCGGTTATAGGGGTGTATTTACTTCTTTATGGCGACGACGATCTTGGGGTAGGGAAAGGTAAGATTTTCTCCTTTTTTCCTCTTTTTCCGATTTTTCCTTCTCTCTACTGATTTTTCGGTCCCCTCTCCCTTCCTTTTTTTTGTTGTGTTCGAACTTTTTTTTCAATATCCCTTAAATCTCTCTCCCTTTTTCTTTTTCTTTCGATTTCCCCTCAAATATTTTTGTTCTTTTCTTTCGATCTCCTCTCATTTTTTCTTTTCTCTCATTTCTCTTTCTAAATCGAGCCTCTCTTTTTTCTCCTAAAAAACCAAAAACCCCTTTTTCTTTATTTTTTTCTAAACCAAACCTTCCTTTTAACCAGATCTGGTGATTGCAGGGAGAGGTTCTCCACTCGGGTAGTTGAAGTCCATTAAATGCCCTGATTTTTTTATTTTACTGAATTTTTCTTCTTCTCCCTACTATTACGAAACAGTGGTATGAATGATGTCTTGACAGTGACCAATACGGTGGTCGGATCACGAACCGGTGGTGGCAGAGGAGATCCCAGTGTGAACGACGGCGGTTGGAAACTAGGTTTCAAACCCTACTTGCTTATTTCTGTTGGGCTTGGAGTTTGGGCCTGGTTCTATTGGGTAGATCTGGTCACTTGGGGCAGGTTGCATTTGGGCCCAATTCGGGTTTGTAATTTAGCTTGCATAAAGAAAAATAATATTAAATATATAATAATAATAATAATAATAATAATAATAATAATAATAATAATAATCAAAGCATCTGGACAAAAACCACTGTCAACAATTGGTAATTAATATTATTGAGAGAATTTAACTCTTTCAAATAAAATTTATAAAAATATTGTTAGTCGAATAATTAATCAATAATTAATATTATTAAATATTAATGTATTGAAATTTTGTCTTAATACTTTATCGTGAGTTGTTCGAACTCGACTCGATTAAAATTTGGTAAACACTCGACTTGAACTCAAACTCAACTCGAAATCTTAACAAGATGAGTGGAGCAAAGTCTAACTTGACTTGATAAGTTCGCGAGTAGCTCACAAGTTGCTCAACTCATTAAACACTCCTAGATCTGACAATGCTATATATTTTGACTAAGTTTGTCATGAGCTTATATCATCTGTTGTATCCAATGCTTATGTTTATGGTAATACAAGTTCTTACAACACGCTTTTCCTCTTATAAGTCTAGAAGTGATTTTTAATGTGGTTAGTTTTTCTTTTAAAAAAAATAGTATGCTATTGATATTTGTAATTATCTCTCCAATACTATGATCATATCTCAAAATTAATAATGTTTTTAAAAAACAGTAATAATAATGATTCAATTTGCGTCATTAGTTTTTCCACTAATGTTTTTCTCGATCGTTGCATATATTAGTTGCTGATATATATCATAACTATTAATATAATCTAACTTTAATTAAAAATTTTGATAGATTTAATAATTTATAAATAAAAATCATATTAATTTAATTAATATCATTTATTAGTTGAACTTATAAGTTCAAAACACATTTAAATGTGTATTATATTTTACTTAATTAGTAAAAAATTATAAAAAGAAGAATCATCTAATGATAATGTATTCTTAGAATTTAGTCGTCGGACCCATGGGACTGGTTGAATGTCACTGGTACTTCTCTCTTTCTCACTCTTCCATCATTACAATTTAAAGTGCTATTTGAATTTTTCTATTTTATATTGAATTTAAGACTAACCTCATCAAATTTTGATAAACTTAAATATAAAAAAAAATAAAAAATAAATAAAAGCCCGCATGTTATATAAACAATGGTGACTTGAGCTAGGTAGTATACATGCAACAACCACCCGGGTTTGAGCGTTGCGCTAAAGATGGTACCCCACTGGTGTGTAAATTACATAAAGCTCTCTATGGCCTTCGACAGGCTCCACACAACTGAAATGATAAGCTTAAATCATGTTTTTTGGAGCTCGGGTTTGTTGAATCAAAGGCAGATGTGTCTTTGTTTGCTCGAATTCAAGATGACTGCAGTACATATTCTTTGGTATATGTCGATGATATCATCATCACTGGAACTTCTTCTTCTATTGTTGATCATGTTATTCATTTACTCAGCTCTCGGTTCTCGCTTAAAGATGTTGGTGAACTATCCTATTTCTTAGGAATAGAAGTTAAGAAAGTTGGTGATAACCTGCAATGGTTGCGACAAAGAGTACTGATCGGCAAAGTGAACTAATGAAAAATGCTAGAGAGTATAGAAGTATTGTGGGTGCTCTTCTGTATGTCTGCCATACACGGCCTGACATTGCATTTGCAGTTAATAAAGCTGCTCAATTCATGCAGTCTCCCCGAATGAATCACTTTGCAGCTGTTAAACGTATTCTACGCTATCTGGCAGGATCGCTTGATCATGGCTTGATGTTTATAAAGGGTGATGCTCGGTTATGTATTAAAGCATTCTCGGATGTTGATTGGGCAGGTGATGCCACTGATCGTAGGTCCATGACTGGTTACTGCGTGTTTCTCAGCGATTGTTTGGTTGCGTGGAATTCGAAAAAGCAGAAAACTGTCTCTCGTTCAACAATGGAGGCAGAGTATCGAAGTGTGGCTGAGTCGGCAGCGGAGGTGACCTGGCTTACTGCGTTGTTGTGTGATCTTGGATTGTCGCTACAAGAAGCACTTGTTATCTGGTGCGACAACACAAGTGATGTGGCTTTGAGTGTGAACCCAGTTTGTCATGCTCGGTCCAAGCATGTTGAACTCGATGTTCATTTTATTTGTGAGAAGATTACAGCCGGTGCACTTCGGGTTAGTTACGTTCCTGCTGAATTCCAAGTCGCAGATGGGCTGACCAAGCCACTGACTAAACTTGCATTTGAGCAATTTCATGGGAAGTTGAGGGTTATTTCTTGTTAAAGAAGAGGGGAAAAAAAGAAGTGGAGAGAATGTTGAGATATGCTTGTATGTCATGCAGTATACGCACATACATGTGTGTCATGCATGTATGCTAAAAGATGGTGATAGATTTGGTTAATCTTCACGTGAAGTCTGTTAGGAATTAGTTTCAAGGTTGTTAGGCTGTTAATTAGAGAGTTATAAATGTAAGTGTAAGCAAGGTGCTAATTCAAGTGAATACAATATGCATTTCTTCTACAAGTTTATTTTCTTTCTTTGTTGCAAGTCCTTGCTGTTTAACATTATGAAAATATAAAATTAAATAATCATGTGTAATTGCCGGCGTTTTTCCCGAAAAATTATCTTTTTAATTTAATATTCCCGATCAGGCACCGGTTAGACTATATTTCCAAATATAACACCCTTTACAGTAAGGCGCGCCCCCTGCAGTGCGCTATATGCTGATTTGGTGCCACGTGGGGTAAGGCGCGCCCCCTGCGGCTCGCCTTATGCTGACATGGATACACGTGTGTATAGCGTGGGGTAGGTTGGTAATTAAGGGTATAGCCCGTGGCAGGGGCCGCACCTTACCTATGATTCTGACACGTGTCAGAAAGGTGCGACCCCTGCCGTGCGCTATACCCTTAATTACCAACCTACCCCAGCCCGTTCACACCCATCACTCCCTATAAATACCCCCATTCTCAATCACTTTCATCACACCAAATCCTCTCAACTTCTCTCAAATACTCTTATATTCTCTTATTAAGGTATATTTTATTATATTTAGTATTTTTTAGTAATTTATTTAATTTATTTAATTGTTTAATATTTTATTTAATTAATTTTTTTTGTAGATATAAAATGGAAGGCGATCTACTTTGGTTGGATGGAAATCATATATCTCGACACTTTGTTGATACGGTAACATTTTAACGTTTTAATTTAATTAATTAATTTATTTATTTAATGCATGATTATTAGTTTAAAAATTAATTTGTGTAATTATTTATATTTTAGGAGAGAGATCGTATATTAGATCCTTTTATTAGGAACCTTAAGTTAGTTATACCTACTCGTGTAATGCCGGACTAATCGTGCAACCAAGTTCATTGTATGTGGTTGGAACATCATGGTGACTTTCATCTGGCCGGATCACTCAGTTGGGGCTCAGCAGTTTTGGCTTGCCTTTACAGGGAGATGTGTCGAGCCATTGACTACAGGCGTAATGCTATCGGTGGATATCTCCTACTACTGTAGTCTTGGGCATGGTATCGATTGGTATCGATTGCCCTTTTTATGTCCCATTGTCAAGAACCCATTCGTATTTCCGCTACTCCTGAGGTAATTATAAAACTGATTTTGTATATTAATAATTTTATACAGTGAATAAGAAATTATTTTTCTTGAATAGGTGGTCTACTGATAGGAAAAATCATCAGCAGCTACCTGATGATTTAGAAAAAATTAGGGTGTTAATTGATCAGAAGGCTGGCACACGGGTATGAATTTTAATGTTTAAACATTGATTTTAGATTATAATTATATAATTAGATTATTATTTTGATAAATACATATATATTTGTTTAGTTTGAATGGGTGTCATATTCTACTGATGATGTGAGGGCAGTGATCTCACCTGAGTTGAGGGGTCCATCAGATGTTTGGATAGCGATAGACCCTTTGATATATTATATGACCGTCGAGTGGCACTCTACTGATCGCGTGCTCCGGCAATTTGGTTGTTTTCAACCAATTCAGGAAGCACCTCGCAATATGGTCGAGTTGTATAGCATAGATAGACGCGGTAAGACCGATACAGATTGGCTGGTGAGGCATCATCAGTGGGTCGTGTTGTGAGAGGATCGACATCGGCGCCTTCCCTGTAGAGAGCCCATTTTTAATGACCTCTTGATGGTTGCTGACGGTTATTATGTCTGGTTCAACAGAAACGGGAAACCGTTTCTACTTCTCGAGGATGCACGAAGGCGGACCTTTCCACGACATCGACAGAGACGTTCACCGACACAGCACCATCGTCCCCGGACTCGTGGACGGAGAGCAGGTGCTTTCGGTTTATCTTCAGCTGCACCAGCAGGACCTTCACAGTAGCCACCGTCTGCATCGACTTACATACCACAACCATATGTTATGTTGCCACTGCCATTCCCTTACCCGATGCCGCCGCTGCCACCATCACCTGGTTTTATGACCCCACCGCCGCCACCTTTACAGAGTTATATGACCCCTCCTGGAGGCTATTATGGGTCTATGCTTTCATATTTGACTTGGGGTTCATATGCTAGATATTTGGCGGGTTCAGCCTCATCACCCATGGCCGCAACACAAACACCTCCTGTACAGTTTTCACACTCAGCAATGTCTAGGTTTTATGAGTTTTCCCAGTTTTCGCAGGCCGGAGGGATACTCAATCATACACCTCCAGGGTCCTTATTCTATGAAGGTGCTTCATCGTCATCATCTCCTCATCAATAAAATGTAGTTGCTCAAGACGACGACGATGACGACGACGATGATGACGACGATGACGACGACGATGATGATGGTGATGATGATGACAACGAGGAGTCACAACCAATGATACGAAGAAATCCTCCTCGAGACCGACAACCACCACCCTGCAGAACACATTCGTGTCGCAGGCATCGATAGATTTTTGTTTTTTATACTTGTATTTAGTACTTTTTTATTGGACATTTTTATTGTAATTTTTTTATTATTTATCATTTAATACTTACTTTGTTAATTTATCATTTAATTTAAGTGATTGTAATTTGGTTATCATTTATCATTTAATACTTAATGTATCGTTAATATCAATTATTCGTTAATATAACGCCAACGTCTAATCTCGTATAATTGTATCGTTTTTTATTGTACCCATACTGTGATTGTATAGCTGACCCTGCAGAACACATTCGCGTCGCAGGCATCGATAGATTTTTGTTTTTTTTTATACTTGTATTTAGTACTTTTTTATTGTAGTGTTTTTATTGGACATTTTTATGTAATTTTTTTATTATTTATCATTTAATACTTACTTTGTTAATTTATCATTTAATTTAAGTGATTGTAATTTGGTTATCATTTATCATTTAATACTTATATCGTTAATATCATTATTCGTTAATATACGCCAACGTCTAATCTTGTATATTGTATCATTTTTTTTTTATTGTACCCATACTGCGATTGTATAGCTGAAATCAACACTACAACAGCTATATGAGAGCTTTCTTTTACCATGGGCATGATGGCTTGGCATATCACTTCAGAGTCCAAGTTGGATGATCTTGGTTGAACCCTCCAGCACAACATGTGTGAGGACGTTGTATATTGTTAGTTCTCATATGTTTTTTTCCTCTTCCTCTTCGATACGTGAACCATCCAATTGCATCCGTTTTCGTGTCGGGCATAGTAGCATACATATTTTCGGTCGTGGAACGGTCGACTCTGGACTGAACAGAATTACGGATATTGTAATTTTTAATAGCCATCATCGCTTTTTCCTTGCTTGAAAACTCCATGCCTAAAGATAACTCACCATTATTTATTGTATGAGTAATACCATAGTCACTGAGATGAGCTATCCGCAAATTCTGGCCGTACATTGCATCATAATCAGCTTCATACATGTGTGCTGGAGGGTCGTTTGTGCCACATTTGTTGGAACTTCATCTACATCATCATCACCATCAGAGTTGAATTGAGGTGATTTTGGGTGAATGAATAGTCCAGTCTCAGCACCATCCGCACCAGCTCACGAAGCGGTTCTTCTGGTGGAGATGGGTTCCTCCATGCTCTCCACATTTAGGTGAAGAACCTACTACTGGAACGCCTTCCCCTTGAACTAGAAGGCATATCTGGATTGAGATCGAAAAGCTCGCTGTCGATGCCTCCCCCTGGACTTGAAGCCATCGTGTCAAATGGAAACTGCACAGATTGTTGCGTCGATGGCATCTCCATATTAAGGTCAAAGAATTTCAGATGAATGCCTTCCCCTCGAACTGGACGCGATGTTGCCATACGGATTGTTCATGGCCCACTTCGGTACATATCGTAAGGAGTTGCGGATGAATGTCTCCCCATTGAAGTTGATGTGTCGGCACCATGATGTGGATTTCCCATTATGGCATTAAAATCATACTGTAGTCGGGCTGTCAACTTGTTCACCAGCCCATAGTGTGATTCTTAATGGCTGACCCCGAATAGCACGCACTTGAACAAACTTTGCATACATCTCAATATCGCCGTATGAATAATTACTTGAGATCAGACATCGTTTCAACATCATCATTGTTTGATAGTTCGAACGTTGTATAAATTAATGTCAACAATGATGTTGGAATCTGTACTACAACGACGACATTCTTCTACTACTTCCAATATGAACCTTCCTCGAAATCTTCGTATCAGCTCCTCAAGAGTTATTTTTCTTGAATGATTTTAACACACTCATTTGATACGAAAACAACGTCGTTTCATCTTCTTGAATTTCTCCATTATAATAAACAATAGCTGAAAGTCGCGTCATTCTTAGAGTTTAAAAGTGCAACAATATTATATCTACAAAAAAACAACTGAAACAAACCTAATTAAATAAATAATATATGAAAAAATATAACAGAATAAATTTTTTACACATAAACGTAAATAATTTAAATAATATAATTTTATATTATTACCTACACCGCAAAAATATTTCGACGTATGCTCCCACTTTCTAATTCTACAAACACATAAATTAATTGAAAACGATTAGTATAATATTTTTTCAAATAATCATATATAAATATAAAATAAATATTATAACAAATTACCTTATAACGAAAGATCGAGCAAACTTCTGAATCAAATAAGATGATTGTCGGATGTTATTTACTGATTAAAGGATTGTTGGTGAGAGAGTTTACGGGGACGGCTATTTATAGCCGAGAGAGGATGCCTTAAAGCCGAGAAATTTGGGAAAATAATGCAAGGCGCGGTCCTTGCACTGCGCCTTGTATTATACATGTTTGATAATTGAGATAATTGAATAGCGCGGCCCCTGCCCCGCGCCATACACACGTGTATCTATGTCAGCATAAGGCGCGCCTCAGGGGGCGCACCTTACCCCACGTGGTGCCAAATCAGCGTATAGCGCGTTGTAGGGGGCGCGCCTTACTGCAAAGGATGTTAGATCGGGAAATATAGTCTGACTGGTGCCTGATCGGAAATATTAAATTAAAAAGATGATTTTTTGGGAAAAACACCGTAATTGTCTGATTCACTAGTAATATATTCATTATTATCTTAATTATTAACCAAATATCAAATCACTTATCTTAAATGTGATTTTGTAAAGGGAAATATTGTATGTGAAATATTGACAAGGGTAGCATGTCGTAAGATCTTAAAATTTAAGGGTTCATTTAGTTTTAGAAAATACTTTTTATTTTTATTTTCTGTTTTTATTTTTAAAAAATAGTTTTCATTTTCAACTTTTTTAAAAAATAGAAAACATGTTTGGTTAATATAAATGAAAACTTTAATTCAAAATTAAAATAGTATAAATGTATGTTGTATCCAATTTTTAAAATAAAAAATAAATAAATAGTTATTAATAATTAATTAATATTATTATAAATTCATTACATAAATTTAACAGATGGCTTATGTAAATATAAAACAATAAACTGATAAGAAATTTCATAACACAAATTTATTTTAGTTATAATAAAAATATAATGTTACATATTGAACATCAATTACATTTAAAAAATACACAAAATTTTGTTATAAGCAATAGCACAAAAAAGTGTTATTAACATAAAAAATTGTTTAGTGACAATTGAGACCCTTAAACTTTTGGGGGAAAATAATTAGGGTATTCCCTGAATTCTTTTTTGGACCAAATATGATCCTTAAACTTAGAAAAAAAAAATCTAACCTTTAAATAGGGGAATCAAACGTTAACAGTCACGACACTTACGTGATAGTTCATAAACTTACATGGCAATCTACAATTTTAATGTGATAGTTCACGGTATTGTTGTGGTGGTACTCGATAGACGATGATGTGATAGATGGACTTAATCGATTATTAAAAAGTTTGAGGACTTGTTTAATTTAAAAATTAAAAATTTATTTAGATTTAAAATATAAAATATAAACAATTATTAGGATATTCAATACATTAAATATAAAAATATTACAAAATTAAATTATTAAAAATTTTAATTTAAGGACTACATGGAGTGTAAAAAAATGTTTAGGGACCATATTGATTTTTATATAAAAGTTTGAAGGTTTCATTAAATCAAAAAAATTATTGTTAGAATGATTTAAACATGTGTAAGTTAAGTTAAAGATCTAGATATCATGTTTCCTTATTTTCAAGTTTTCAAAACAATTTTAGCGAAAATATTGAAAGCATGTTTTTTATGTTTTCATATTTTCACTTATTTTGTTTATTTTTCAAAAGTCATTTTCTAAATTTAAAACCAAATATGTTTTTTTCAACGTTTTCTATTTTCTAAGAAAATGAAAATAACCGATATTTTCTAAAACCAAACAGACCCTAAGGTTCCACGTTTTGAAAAAAAAATCTATTAATTTAGAGAGAAAAAATTATTTTTCCATGACAAGATTTAACAAAATCCTTCTAATTTTCTCTCTTATTATCTCAAGAATTCAATTGTAACCAATTCTCCTTAAAAAAACTACCAAATTTAAGGTGTTTCCAATTTCGTCTCATTAAAAAATATTTTAAGTACCTTATTTTAATAAAATAACACATAGTCCACATATCTTTTTGGAACGAGTCTAGTGAAAAGAAAGTTATGCGGTTTAAATAGCAGTCTAGTATTAGAATAGCAACTCTTATATAATGATAAAGATATTGTTTAAAATTGTTATTTTATGATTGTGATATCTATACTAATTATAATAATATTTGTTGTGAACGTAATCACAATAGAAAATATGATCGTAATCCCTATTTAAATTCTGTGCCTATTTTATAAGGGATCATCGATTTTGGCAGGCTGGGTGATTATGTTCCCAAAATCCTAACAAAATAAAAAACAAATTGTAAATAAATGAGAAAGCTTGGTTCTACACACTACAGGTAGAAGCGGATGAGTTGGAGCCAGTAGTACATAGTATTCTTCCAGGGTTTTGTATATGTTCCCGTTGCCTTTGAAAATGACACCACAAACATCTCTCTTTCACACCCAACCTCTCAGTCAAATATGGTAGCTTTGTTGCGAAAGTACTAACGTCAAGCAGAACGTTAATTGTAAAAGTAGAGGAAAGGTTGTAAATAAATAGCACATCTAGAAGAATCACTGTTTCAAAAATTATTTTATTTTGACCGATATAGTTAAAAATGGACGTCATACCTCTAAATTAATATAGCTCTTTCAATTTCGTGCCCTAAACAGAAGATGAAACTCAAGAAGATTAAGAAACCATGAGAGAAGCAGCAACGCAAAGCAGAAACTTGCAACTCAAATCAGTAACCAAAAAGAAAAAAGAACCATTACTTTTTTCTTATTAAATAAAGGCATCAAATATATGGGTGATCTACGTATTTAGTACCTAAACTTCCGGTTTTGTTTAGTTTTACTACCTAGACTTTCATTTGTTTCAAAATCATACGCAACGTCTACTTTTTATTTCATTTTAGTACATCGCTTTTAAAAACTTAACGGGTGATTTCAGGAGTTCTTATCGAACGTGAGTTGGGCAGTGCTCGACTCGTTCTAGTTAAAAAATTTGTTGCTCAAATAGACTCATTGCTCGTTAAGCTCGTTAAAATTTTACTCGACTCATGCTCGTTAATAAAATTTCTTGCTCGACTTGTTGCTCATTAAGCTTATTAAGCTCGTTACTCGTTAAACTCACCGAAAGTTTTATTTTATTTCTTAACTATAAGTAAAATATGCTAATAATATAAAGAACTTAATATAAATATAAATTAATAAATTTAACTAAATATTATTGAAAGAATGTATGAAACAAATTCAAAGTCTCAACACCAAAATAACAATCTATAAATACATTAAAATAATAATTAGGGTTTCATTTTTTGGTGCAGTAAATAATAATTGTTAATTAATAATTTAGTATTTTAATTATTTATTAAAAAATTAATAGATTAGTACTTTATCATATATTTTATTATCTATTAGTAAATTAATAATTTTTTGAATGATTTTTTTGAAGATAACTACTAAAAGTTATTAAAAATATTAAAGAGCGTTGCTTGTGAACTTATCGAGTTGAGTTGGACTTTGCTCGACTTAGCTCGTTAAGGTCTCAAGCCGAGCTCTCAAGTCGAGTCAACCCGAGTCATGCTTTTACTGAGTTTTGACCGAGTCGATTTCGAGCTGCTCAACTAATTAAGCACCCCAAGTGAGTTGTATTTAGCTCCTTTTTATGTGTAAATTACATCATTCATCACTTAACTATCTTCTCACTTATTTTGGTCACTAAAGTTTATTTTTAATTTAATTACTTAACTTTCAAATTACTACTATTTAATCACTCTAACTTTCAAATTTATTTTTAAATTTTAATTATATATTAATAAAATAAATAAATAAAATATCATGTCACAAAAAATATTAGTAAAATAAATTAGAGTGATTAAAATATGAGCAATTTGAAAGTTGAGTAGTT
This sequence comes from Hibiscus syriacus, assembly GCF_006381635.1. Lineage (NCBI taxonomy): Eukaryota > Viridiplantae > Streptophyta > Magnoliopsida > Malvales > Malvaceae > Hibiscus > Hibiscus syriacus. The sequence continues at coordinate 1,067,828 of NW_024063144.1, read as the reverse complement.
AAATTGAAAAAAACTTAAACTTTAATGGCCAAAATAGGAGTGAGAAGTTAGTTGAATGATGAATGATGTAATTTACCCATAAAAGATGCAATATCGTTAAGTTAAGTGAAAAATTTTAAATTTTAAACCTTAGGTAAGATTTTGAAACAAATGAAAGTTTTGGTACTAAAACGAAATAAAACTAATAGTTTATATACTAAACTTTAGTTTATCCTAAATATATTAGGGTAAACTACACATTTAGTACTTCAACTACTACTTTTGTTATGTTTTGGTCATCCAACTTTTTTTATTTCAAAAATTATATCCAACGCTAAAAAATTACGATGATGTTGACCTATCATCATAAGGTAATGCCACTTCTCATCATTGAAAAATTTTAAAAATGTTGTGTCAACAATTTTGTTGATTTTTTAACGGGTGATTAAAATAAAACCAAAATATAACATTATGTATGATCTTAAAAAAATAATAGTTGGTAACCAAAACGGAACAAAATTGATAGTCCGGTACTAACGACCAATGTATTATTAACCCTAGATTAAACAGTTAATTAAATAATAACTCTATCATGTATCAAAATCATGAGCAGGGAGAGATTCAGGGTTTAATGGTAATTAGGGCATCAAAGTTAACATGATAACGTTTCATGTCGACAAAGAAAGATACAATAATTGTATGCATTAATAGAGGAACTGTAGAGCTAATTTATGGTACTAAAAGTATTATTTAAAAATAAAACAAGACAAAGGTGAATACAGAAACGAAAGATGAAGAAGAAAGCAACATGTTGGCTATGGCCCAATGGCTCCCGTGATGTGGAAACTCATTTCCTCCACTCTCTCCCTTCAACTATTCCTTTCACCTCTCTCCCCCCCACCCCTTTATAATTTCTTGCCTTGTTTAGCAAAGATAATTAATCGCAATCCATCTAAACGATATGTCCAGTGAAAGAGGGAAGGACATAGCTGAAGGATCATCAAGGGATGATCAGCAGCAGCCCCCACTCCTAGCCGCTATGAGTCACAGAAGAGAAGGGATTGGAACACTTTCGGGCAGTACCTGAAGAACCAGAGGCCTCCAGTCCCTCTTTCTCAGTGCAACTGCAACCACGTCCTTGACTTCCTTCGGTACCTGGATCAGTTCGGCAAGACCAAGGTCCACCTCCAGGGCTGCATGTTCTATGGACATCCTGAGCCTCCTGCGCCTTGCACTTGCCCCCTTCGGCAAGCTTGGGGCAGCCTTGATGCTCTTATCGGTCGGCTTCGAGCTGCGTATGAAGAGAACGGAGGGTCACCTGAGACCAACCCTTTCGCCAGCGGTGCGATTCGTGTTTATCTCAGAGAGGTCCGGGAGTGTCAAGCTAAGGCAAGGGGGATCCCTTATAAGAAGAAGAAAAAGAAGCCGGCTCAAGGCAAGGGGAGTGATGAATCAAGCTCCACCATTCACTTTTCTTGATTCTTTGGACCCCTATACGGTAAATTGTTCTATCATCCTTAATCTCAGTACCTACTTTCACTTGCAGAAAGCTCGTAGTACTAAATTATTTTGCGATTGTCATTGGGATGTTATAGATGATAAGACATGATTTAGGCCGTAATTTAATACTATCAGAATGCTAGATCTAGGAAGCTGTGCTATTATTTTCATTTCATGAGATCATTTCTGAACTAAAAACACTGCTTCGTTGAAGACTATACTAAGCACTAACATACAACCAACAAATCAAAAACTAATCTTTTACCTATTTGGAGCCAAACAAGATAGAAATCGATCAATTCCCATCGCTATAAACAAGCCATTTTCCTTTGGCTATCACCCGAAGTTTACAATTTTCAAGAACCCTAATCTGCATTTATAGTAACAACAAAAAGCTGCCCAGAAGTATGCAAAAACTGACTGAAAAGAGTTGCTCAAGGTAATGTTAGTTAGTTGATGACAACTTTTCCCCGTTTAAAGATTCTGCGGATTTGTGCAGCCATGAATGGTGAAGTGAGATGTATAAATCATACACTTTTCCATGTTTGCAAATATAAAATATACAAATGATTGACAGCAAACGACTGTTGAATGTTTAAGGTTTCTCGATGAATCACCTTAGATATATTTTAGTGTTTATCCATCCCTTTTTGCTCAATTGAATTTACATAATTGCGAATCTTTTATGCAGGGATGATCTGATATGCCTGACTCGTTAAACTAACAATGGCTTTCTTTAACCTTAACAATAACAACAATTTAACTAATGCCCCACCTTATTTATATTGCTTTTCTGTAGTGCAGAAGATCTTTGCAGGGCTAGTTTTGAGATTTTGCATTTCTGCATTGATAAATAAACTTTGTTGTTGCCCTTCGTACCTTCCATATATTTCCATGTTCATGATTTTAAGCCTCAAAGTTCTAACACCTCACGTGTTCTTGTCGTTCTTCTTTCGCCATCATCAAATACAAAACCCTTTCTCCTACCAAAGAATTCATGTTGTTTTGCTATACCTCACTTGAGCTTGTAGATTGCAGATTGTGTTTCTTTTGAACAATGATTCATATGAAAGATATCGCAGATCATATCCAGTTCCTATGTATTTCCTATGTACTTTCAGTCAGGGATGAATCGAGGGAAATTGGTGATGCAGTCGTTCCTTTAAAATTTTCAAATTCTTCTCTATTATATTTTCTATTGATAATATGTTTTTAACCTCTAAAATTTTATAAGTTCGTCCGACATAAATTTTACGTCCGCCTCCTAATGTGACATAAATTCTGCACTCGTCCCAGCTTCAAGTGAACTTCTACTTATAATGTGATTTACATCTCCATCTTGGGACGTAAATCTAAGATGGAGAAACATATTTGCATGGTCAGTTAGTTTTTTCTATAAATAACCTATGTTCATGGCTCTTGATTTATGCCATTTTTTTTTTTTTTTCCCTTCTGGAATCACAGTTAGTTCATTATAGAAGGTTAAACATTCCTTTCTTAATTTTAACTAGGAAAATGTAAGGCAATCTTTGATCCGTTTTCAGTTTTACATGACAATGCATATATACTCATATGGGTTAGGATTTTCCTGAGTCTCCTTTTCCAACATGTATAATTAAACCTTTTAAAAAATTTATTTAGGCATGCAAAATCAAGGAATAATTTCTCTTATCCCTCCTACCTTATCAAGGCATGCAACATTATTAAGTTTGTAATTTTTTGAGTTTATTTTCATGGAATCTGTAAATTAGATGATGCCAAATAATTAAGTACGAAATGATTTATTTATTTTAAAATATTTGATGAGATGATATTATAATCGAGTTTATTCGTTATGTATATATACATTATTAGTTTGACTTGAAAAGGATTACATATGGTGACATCTACCGTTATTATCATTGTTATAGGTAAGAGGAAGGATAAGAAGTTGTCCGAATCAAATTTAAGAACAACTATCAATCGAAGATTAAGTTCAAGTAAAATTGTTTATCATTTCACCATAGACTTGGTGATTGATGTTTACTTAGTATATGGAATGATCAAGGCTTATTTGATGCATTAAATGCTCCATCAACGAACTAGAACTGATGGTGCATAAGATTCTACAATGAGGGTGTATTAAGCATAAATCATATATATATATATATATAAAAAGGCTTGCAACTTGGTGAAGTAACGAGGTATAGTTTGATGCAGAGATTAGAGGAGAAGAGAATCAAATGGAAGGATGATAATATGATAAAAGCTATGGAAGATGAGTTTGGAGTTTTCAGCATTGTTTTCTTTTTCTTTGGTATTCGGCAAAAGCCATAATCAAGGGATGAGTTGGGTGTACATGACTCTCTTGGTCTTGTGTTTATCTTTTTCCGAGAATGCTACGAAAAATGTTGATATATTTGTAATCATTGTATGGAATAATATCATCTATCACTTTAGTCTTAAATATTGATGACAAGTTATCATGCAGCTTTTACCAATGTATGAAAAGACCTGAGGAAGAAGTGGTCACTTTATACATGGCTCTCGTACCTCCATCGGTTATTGTCCCCATGGATAAAACAGATATCAGATAGAGACTATACCTATTCAAAGGTTTCATATGTATATATATATATATCCAATAGAAATAGATGTTACTTAAGTTTTGCAATGTTAACTTCTCTTTACTGCTCTTATCATTTCTTAGAAATTATACTTAGTGCGGACGCCAAAGTAAAACTGACTTCACAGCATTCATTTTTGACAACTATAACTTAACAAGCTAGACATTAATTAACAACAAGGAGAGGGACTGAACTCGTAATTAAAAAGAATGTTATACTTTCTTGAGGTCTTAACTTTAAACAACTGCATCTATAAGGTGTATATGTATTATTTATGAGTAAGAAAATTTCTAAATAAATTTTACATTATAATCGCTCCAAACTTTTCGAAAAATAAAACAAGGAGAGGGACTTTTGAGTTCAAAAGTGTCATTATTTTTTTATATTAAGAATATGACTGGATATCGTATAATAATTTTCTAAAAATATAATTATTAGTATAAAGTTACAAGGAATTTTAATTCCTTAAATATATTTAATTGACATAGTATAATTATATATTTATTTATTGAGTAAATTATATCTTTCCACACTGAATTTTACTCTTTCTCCTCTTTGGTCACCGTACTTTTAATTTTTCTAATTTGCTCACTGAACTTTACAGATTGAATCATTTTGCTCACTTTCTCGTTATCTCTCTAACGTTGTGATGATGTGTCATATTATTATTATTATTTGATATAAAATAATTGAAAATATAAAGGGTAAATTACATGTTCCTCACTGAACTTTACTCTATCTTCTATTTTGCTCACTCAGTTACAAAATAAAAACAGAAGGTGGTCGGATGTCACTGTCGGCCACTGTCAACCAGCATAGATGGTGGTTGTTCAATCCCAAATTTCATGGGTTGCTTCGCCTCGAGACCTTGAGCCTGAATCCGACCTCCATTTTTTAAAACTTGATCCAAAGTCTGTCACCCTAAAATTTCATGAAAGATATTCATAATTAATTGGACAAATTTTGAGAATCAAATTTGAAGCTGATTTGAAATTTGTGACAAAACAGTTTAACCAAGCAAGTTTGAGGACTTGTGTTCTAAATTACCCATTTTCCTTCAGAACCTACTCTTTCAACCTTTACCTTTTGAGCCATGCTACCGTATATGATAGAATTTATCTAATAATTTATTTTAAATCGACTTATGGGATTTGAAAACCCATATTCTAATTTGTGCAACTAGTTTACCCTTTCTTGTTGAAAAATCAGCCTTACAGAGCACTCATCTCACTCGTTAACTCACTATCGCCTCGTTGTCCATTCACCTCCGGTTGACGGTGGCTTGCACCGCCACCAATGTGACTTTCCTCGTCGACCTCTGATCAAGCTCTGATTCTAAAAGCACCCAAATCAATAGTCATTCTTTAAAAATCAACGAAAGAGTTTCGAAGACCCATTTCTTATTAAGGACGTCTCTGAGAAAAACCTGTCCTTTCCCGCACCGGTTGGCACCGCCGTTCACCATGGAGATCAACTTTAAGTTTCGTTGAAAACTCAAAATCACGCCATTGTTTTAACGATTTGCCACCGCGTCCTATGTTGTTTTGCCTCACCGCCCTTACCACCAAGTTCCTCACTCTGTTCCGACAAAACTCGTCGTTTGCGTCCCCTTCTGTCGTTGTTTTCTCATACCGTCGTGGGTAAGTGTTCATTTGATTATTTTAAATTATTCTTCTAGCGTTGGCTAAAAATCTGAATTGTTTTTGGGTTGATTCTGGTGTTTGGTTGCTTCAGGAGTAATCTGCCGCCTTCCCCTGCTTTGTCGCCTCCGGACAGGTCACCATATGCCGCCTTGGCGCATGGGCTTCTCCACCGACCAAATCTTCTAAAAAATGAGTTAACGCAGACGGAGTCAACCAAGTCAACTCATATCCGATCTGAGTCAACCTGCTAACCCAATAGTTGACTTGAGTGTTGATTTTGACCTAATTGTTGATTTTGACCCGAGACCAGACCTATTGACTTTGAGTTTAACTTTGGTTATGATAGGTGACTGTGATCCTCTCGACCTAGCTCTTTTTGATCTGTGATTTCTCGTACGATTCAGTAACCTTGTTAAATGTGATATTTAGTATATGTGAGCACCATTTTCACATACCCAAATTAAACCCAACTCGAAGAACATACGTGACCTGTCTGACCAACCGCTCAACCCACCAATCAACACACACCACCCACTGTCCAACCGAGAACCACCCCTCCTCTGCCCCAATCCTAGTGGAGGCCTCCACACACGTTACTTCTACCAACACGCAACCTACAGAAACAAGCAAGAAAAAAACAAAGTTAGAATCATTTTTATTTTTCTGTAAAATGAGAATAAGAACCCGATTGGAAATCATGTGTAAACCTCTTCGGGGGGAGGACATCCAGAAAAATAAAAACACAGTGTAATCACTCTCGGTTTTGAGAGATCCAAAAGCAATAAAACAACAAGATTTTTTTTCCTTTTTTTTTTTCTAAGTATTTGAATAACATTTATTTTCTTATTTTTTCGTGCCTTGCAGTAGATCTCAGTAAAACCAATTTTTTCTTGTTCTTTTAGATTTTGAAGTAAAATGTAGCTTTTTGTTTCGTTCCAAAAACGCTAATACGTATATCGCATAACATGCAAATACATAGGCCTTTTGTTTCCCGAACAACAACAACAACCAAACCAATTTTTACAGAAAAAAATACAAAAAATAAAGGAGTAAAGATTGAAACTCACCTTGGATCATCAGAGGAGTCATCGGAGCCCGAAAAGCCGAACAATCTCGGCCATTTTTACGACGATGGAGGTTGTTTCGTGGGAAATCGAGCCTATATCCATGACGAGGAGCTCAAGACGAGTCTCCCTGTGAATTTTGGTGGACAACGACCGGCGACGGCGGTCGGGACGGCTGCCAATGATGGCCAGGAGGCCGACAATGGTCGGATTCTAGAGAGAGATAAGAGCCTATCTCTCTTCTTTTTTTAAACTGAAAAAATGAAAAAAAAAATGTAAAAAAAGAAAAAGAAAAAAGTTGTATTTATAAAACAATTTAGGGGAAAATTATTTTTTAGTCCCCCAACAATTCTCGTGTTTTTACAAAAAGGTCACTAGTAGGAACCGTTTTCATAAGTTTTCTATTACTTTTTGTTCTTTGTAATTTTTGGTATAATCTCCTTTTATTCCTCTACTATTAGCGTGTTTTTAGATTTTGGTCATGTAGTGACCTTTTAATTTTTTTAAAAATTTTGTGGACTAATTTTGTACTTTTTTCCTTTTTATTTTAACAAGTTATTTTTAGGCTTAAATTCAATGGTATAATTACCTTTTAGTCCCTTTAATTTACAGCACGTTTTGTATTTTTGTCCCCAATTTATTTATTTTTAGTTTGTTTTGATTTAAACTTCAAATTTTAATTTGTTTTAATTTAGTCCATTATTATATGTTTCATTTATTTTCTTTTGATATTGTAATTAGATATTCATGCAATTAGGTCCTTTAGTTTATGTTTTTTATTTACTTTTTTAATTATTTTTGTACTATTTTTTATTTTAATTAAGTTTATTATTATTTGTTTTGTTTCATAATTTAATTCGTAAACTTAGTTTTTTTAAATTAGATTAATATTCAAATCAAGCTTAGAAATTAGGATGACACTCTAGTTTAATTAGTGAGCAATTCGAGTCGAGTTTTCGCATAAGATGCCCGATTACTTGAATCGATCGCACGACTTTTAAAATTTATTAATAATTAATATTTTCTAAAAAACTTTAGGTTTAATAATTTAGATTGTAAGTAGGTTTTAAATTAGTCCTTAACCTTAGAAATTATTAATTTAGGCCCTTAAACTTTTAGTCTCTTTGAGCTCGATATTTTAGTTCTTTGACATTTTTAGTCCCCGAACTTCGATTAGTGTTTTAATTTTGACATAATTAAATAGGTTAAATAGGGCCTCCACTTTAGGTTTGATTTCAAACTAGTCTTTTAATTTAGGGGATAATTCAAGTCAACCCTCGATTAAATGCTCGAGGGACCATCTCAGTTATTCGATTTAATAATTGGTTTAAAATCAAACGGGGTTAATATTAGAGCCTACATTTAGGTTTAATCCCCTAGGTTCCTTTATTTTCATAATTCGACACTTTAAGCTAGAAAAAGCCTTAATTTACCCTTAGCTTAATGAGGATGAATAAAAATTTGTTTGATTTCATTTTATTTTTAAACCTAAGGCAATGTTCATTTATTAGGGAATTAATGGTATATCTCCCGCAAGTATGCTCAAAGGGTGACTACTGGTGACTCCCGAAATAGGTCGGCATTCTTTTCAAAGACTGCAACATGATTTTCTAAAAACGAGGCAATATTCGGTTATTAGACACAATAGTTGATCTCCCGCATTTACGCTTTGGAGTGAACGCTATCGGTCTCAATAAACGAATACCCTTTTCAACTTTGCATCCGTAATGATTTTCAAATTAAATAAAGATCAAACTCAAAATTTTTTGATTTTAAATATAGGGTAACCAACTAGGTACCAATTTTTGGGTGTTTCTGGGAGTGCTAATCCTTCCCCACGCGTAACTGACTCCTGAGCCCGATTTCTGGATTTTCACAGACCTTAAAACTCTATATTTTGATAAAAATAAAATGTTTTATTAAAATCATCCGATTTTTATGGTTTCCCAATCCCACCTTAAATGATTGGTGGCGACTCCTCACATTTCGAAAAACCTGTTCAAAGAGAAAACCCCGAGTCGGTATCGATCTTTTCCCAACCAGGGTGAAAAATGGTGTCGACAGTATATTTCTCTGATAGTAACTTTGTTCTAATCTGATTTAGGATCGTGTATTATTGTAGATCGTAGTGAGATTGGTGCTCATTAGATCTTCCAGACTGACCTGTTTTGCGAGGTGTGTTCCTTGTGTGCTATATGATTGTTTTATCTATTTTGAAATATGTTTTGATATTTGGACTGATTTAATAATGTTTTTACCGATCAATGTACTAATTTACTAGATATCGTTTATAAGCTATGGTTGTTTGATCTATGTTATCTGATTACATATTTTACTTGAAAATGTAATATGCATGTTTTATGGATCATAGAATCATTGGCTATTGTATGAACTGATTTATTGGGATATTGTTTGGGTAAGAGTCTGGAGGTTCAAATCTGATTAAGCTGGTAATTCCTTACGGACCTAAGGTGACCCATGGGTAGGCTCTTAGGCCCCAAGATATTCCCTTGGGTAGGCTCTCAAGCCCCAAAATACTTCTTTTGGCAGGCTCTCAGGCCCCAAGGTGTTTCCTTGGGTAGGCTTTGAGGCCCCAAGGTTTTCCTTGGGTTGGCCCCTATGTCTGATGGGCTTAGGGGTAAGTACTTATGGATGTAGTAATGGGGAACTGCATATATTGTATAGTTAGAGGGTAACTCTGTGTTTTAAACAAAAACTATAATGTTGTTTTTACTCTATGCTTTTTTTGAAATCAGGTTTGAAATGTATCAATATGTTTTATTCTGCTTTTATTGGAACACATTGAGCTCCCTAGCTCACTTCCATAAATATTTTCCCCTTTCAGATATTTTTGGATAGACACTTAGAGGATCGACACATTCTAAAGTATATTTTGTTGTAATGTTTATGTCTTTCAAACTGTCTTTCTAATTGGTGACATGTGCCTATATTTTGATATACTACTTTATGAAGTATTTTTATATTACCTTTGATGTATGGATTATTTTTATATTGATTACTGGTACTTTGTTTAACTTGCGATATTTCATGTTTTATATACTAAATTTGGGGTTTATTATTATTATGTTTTTTTAGATGCTATTACATTAAAGTGTATAAAATGTTATGGAAAATTTTTAATGTAACTCATTAGACCTAGTCATGACGCATAGGCTGGGTCTAGGAGGATACAAATTCCACGAATTGGAGATTAAAAGTGAGGAAGTCGAAGTGTTTCAGTCGAGATTCATGGATTTTTGAACATTTTTCGGTGAAACAACCACCAGATTCAGATTCAGATTCAGGAGTCAAGATGAACCAACCCATGAATTTTGAGACCGAACGGCAACCATTAACTACGGTAGACAAATGGGGGAGTGAAAAATGACGCGTGGCCTCGGCAGCAACAGGTCACACCTTATTTGTAAAGTAGAGAGAAAATGTGGGGGTGAAGAGAGTTCGAAACGACGTCGTTTTGGTGTATATTTGAGTTTTTCAAAACGACATCATTTTGATGCCTGGGCCATCTCATAACACCGTTAAAAAGTTGGTATGTATTTTCAAATCAATAATAAATTATTTTCACGTATTTTTTTAACCTTAACTGGTCTATTTTAAAATAAGTTGGCATGTATTGTGACAAATTTATATGTATGCACAATATTACTTATAATGATAATTAAATTTTATTAATTAGTGAAAATTGTAAAAAGAAACATTAACCATGACTAATTCACCAACTTATTTTGCAATACAAGAATAATAAATAAACATGTACATTTGTGAGAAATCCAGAAGAGAGAAGATGATAGTTTTCATTAAAAAAAATTAAAGAATAAAAATTTCTTATAGGCCATTCTAATATTATTTTCGTTTCAACACATTTAATTAAAACGTTCTGATAAAATCTAATGCGTTAATATAAAATAAAGGATGTAACACAAAAATTTCGTAAATAATCACTCATCCACTTACACCCTAACCTCCACAACTGAACCCATCCCTTCAATTCGTTGGCACAGTTAATATTTTATTGTTTCATACTGTGAATATCAAAGATGAAGAATTAAAGTAGATGCTGTGACTGCATCTAATTACATTCAATGTATCCCTGTGCTGAGGATTGACCATTTTGTATTTTTACATTACTCCTATATTCGGTGGATTAACAATTAATTAGTGTCTTTAATAATTCGGAAAACTTGACTAATACCCATAGGCACCTACTCCTATTGCCTTACACTTTGGCATCGGGGAAATGGCCTACACCCTTATTTTGATAACTCATGATATACCGTTATTCTTTCATTTATTATAGCTTTTTAAATTTCACGAATTCAAGAATTTATGAAGTAATTCAATGGTAAAATAAAATATTATTTTTTTTAAAAATTTTGAATTTGGATAATTGTGTTTGTAGGGTGTATACTTTGTCGATTAATAAAGAAGTTTTAAACATATAGTATCTTATAATCACATCAAATTATTTTTAAAAAATCATGAATTTAAATAATCGTTTATTCACTTATTAATTATGTTGATGCCGAGTATAGTGAAAATATGTGGACCTTTCCAGAGGAATAGTAGATCATGTTCTGCATCTTAGTTGGGCCAGTCGTGCGAGTTAAGTAAGCTTAAATAATTCATATGAGATATTTGAGTTTTGAGTGCATGGATCACAAGTAGTTGTGCACGGGCCATGAAAAGATCTAAATCTAAAGATAAGAGAGACAAGGTCTCAAGTTCCCGGCAAGAAACGTTGAATCAGATAACACAAACGTTGGCTGCAAGAGATATCGATCGAGAAAGGAGTACCGCCATAAACAAAAATACTGAAAATGAAGCCCATGTACGTTCTATAAGACGTAACCTGCCTGGCGTTCAAGCACAATATGAATTCTACCCATTGGTAGTGCTTACTAGGAGATATCAACGTTATCAACCCGACATGTTAAGATTAGAAAATTACCTGAGAGCATCAAGACATCAGATAACTATGTAAAAGAGAGATGTTTTATGGCTTTATGCTTGTATATTTGTTTGAATTCAAGATCATTTAGTTTTGTAGCTGTAGACACCCGTTTTTGTCCGGGTCTTTTCTAGTTATTATTTTATTATTATTATTATTATTATTATTATTATTATTATTATTATTATTAATGTTATTATTATTATTATTATTTTGTTTATTAATTATTATTATTATTATTAATTACATATTACAACATTTTGCAGGCCAATCCCGAGGTCCAAACCAGAAGCCCACTGGAACCCAAATCACTGGCCCAATCCAGTAGATAACCTAAACCCTAAAACTTTAGGGTTTCTAAAACCCTAAACCAGGAGAGCAGCCACGCCGCCTCTTCTAATCCCAGCCGCACGTTGGTCTTCACCGGTCATTCCTGAGCCACGTGAGTTGCTATTGAGCCAACCCAAGCCACCGAGCATCTCTCGAGTCAAGTCCATCATCAATAGTGGACGAAAAATAATCCATCAGTCAGTGATTCAAAGAAAAAAATCAAATAAAATCAAGCAAGTACACAAGAAATCCCGAGGAATCAGAGGGGTCTATCTATCACTCAAATCCATCACCAAATCAGCGGAAAAGATATCAACACATGCAACATAAAAAGAAAAAAGGGAGAAAGAGGAACCATTCAGTTTCGGGGGGAAAGAAAAAAAATATCAAGAGGCTCAGGAAAAAAATAAAGGGGGTTTCGGGGAGAATAGAAAAGAAAAAACAAAGATTGGGGGTTAGAAATAAACGAAGAGGAAAAAGAGAAGAAAAAAAATCCGAAACCAAAACTTACTTACCTTGTAGATCCAACCCTTAGTGACCTCGTCGAAGCTAGGAGGAACCACCCCTGAAGGTAAAGTCTTTTCTTTATTCTAGGGTTTGTTAGGGTTCGAAATAATGGGGTTTTTTTTGGGTTTTAAGTAGGTTAGGGGGTTGTTGTAGATGAGAGAAGAGATGCGAGGGGCCGGGGAGCTAATAGCTTCCATCCTCGGTGAATGATGGAGAGAGCTCGGTGAAGGATGGAGAAAGACACGGCTGAGGGGGGAAAGAAATAAAAAAAATGAGAGAATAGGGTTTTAGAAACCCTTAAGCGTGGTATATGACCACAACCAAACGACGTCGTTTAAACCCCATTTCACCGTGTTTTTCAAACAAAACAGGGTAAATAGCTTATTTGGCCCTCCTAGTTTTGCAAACTTACCTGCATGTTCTGGGTTTTTAGGGTCTAATATCAGATTGGGTCCTTTTAATTCTGTAATCTCTCACGCATGTTTTTTATGTTTGGGATAAACCACAGTTTAGATCCTTTTAATTCTGTAATGTTTGTGATTTGATCATTCCAATGAAAGTTTATCTTTTCATTTTGAGCTTTGTAATCTGTCTAATATTTTATTTTAGTCACATTTGTTTTATTTTATATTTGTTTATCTGTTTAGCTTTTGGACTGCTGATCTTGTATTCTTTTCATTTTAGTCATAGAATAGAATTTTTGCATAATTTACTTTAAGCTTTGAATTCTGTTACACTTACACTTTGGTCACTGTTTCATATTGTTATCTTTTGGTTTAAGTAATGTTTGATCTCGTATGGCTGCTCGTCTAAGTATTCATTTTTTGACAGATGATATTATTTAGTGTTCATTCCGGCCACTTGTATTAATTAGTAAATTGGGTAATTTATTTATACCTTATGTTTAATCTCATTCGCATATTGATTCTTATATATAATGTGGTATTTAAGGTTCAAGTATTTATTTTATGCTCATAGTCCTTGTTGTTTTATTGTTTTAGATATTTATACTTATAATTGTATTGTGTTGATGTATATATATTTTACTGTTATTGTCAATATATATATATATAGGTGCATGTTGTATTGATGTATTTACTTTGTTACTTAATGTTTTTTATTACGTACATGAAGGTATGTTGTGCTTTTAAAACCGTTTGTTAAGTAATTATGATTATATATTCATTTTAATGTCCTTTATTAGAATATCTTCAAGAACTGTCTTTCGTGGAATGGGCGTGGAAAGCATCGCTTGATCGAAGCGGTGTAATCCGATACGACATTTAAACAAATGTGAACTTGAAATAAAATTGATTTTATCTTGCTAATTAATTCTTTTTATTTTAAGTCGAACATTGTAATGAATGTCTCTGAATAATAATTTATTTCATTTCATGCAAATTGTCAATTTTCGTTCTACATTTTATATTTGATTCATTATTTTAGTTTATTTTGTTGTATGTAAACATCAAATTTTTTTATTTATATTCGATTCGTGTTTTATCAACGAGGGAATATTTTTTATTGACAAGAAATAGTCGAGTTAGCTTTTCCGATGGAGGATTACTAATTTTAATATTTCTTTTCGAATTAAAGAATTTTCCCTAACATTAATTAATTCGAAGCAAATTAATTAAATTTCAATAAATGGATCACATTTTAACTTTATATTCAATTTATATTTTTCATCATGTACAACAACGTGTAAGCAACACAGTACCAGTTTTTGGGCGTTGTGGGGTGCTAATCCTTCCCCACACGTAAACGACTCCCGAACCCGTTTTAATACGATTTCTAGTAAACGCATGCCATTTTTTTCTTAAAAAAAATAATTTTTACTTAAAATTGTTTTAAAAAACATTATTAGGTATTCGACCTACCTAATCCAAATGTCGATGGCGACTCCCTTTTCAATTAAATCCAAATGAATCCAAAATCACCCATTTTCCAAAATAAAAGTCATAATCGTTTTTTAAAAAATAATATTTAATTGTTTTACCTAAAAAAATGGTTATGACAGCTTGGCGACTCCGCTGGGGACTTTTTTTTGGAGAGTCAAGCTGTAGGTCGCTTACACGTTGTTGTTGTGGTCGAATTTATGAGTTCGAGTCTTTAGTTAATCTATGATCCTTTTATTGAAGTTTTTAATTGCTTCATTTTTAGTTGTCATACTAACATTTGATTTTTTGCTTTCAGGTTGATCCAAGTTTTGTCGATTTTTTTCTTTTCGTTTTTTAAGTCAATGGTAGGTACGTTCCTCCTCACACACATCACGTGCATTTGCATAACATGAGCTCTAGACACGAGCTTCGATCCAAATTAGTCAGGGTGATTGCTTTACTCTCGTAAGAATATATTATTTGTATGAGTTTTAGCAATTAACCCATGGGATACATATCTTATACCTTCGTAGGGGTTTATTCCTCGTATGAGTATAAGGTAGTGAATCCCCTCGAGTTGAACTCGTTCCATTCGAAACCTGTAATGGGTGAGGATCGAGGGTTTGGCAGCCAAGGGGGCACCGACATTAAGGACAATTCGAGTCACTTTTTCTGTTAGAGTTGAAATCATGCATACAGTGAAACGTAGAACGGTCACCCTAGGTATAGATATACTAAACCTCTGTCCGTTAGTAGGTACCCAAATTAAGTGTACACAAAGGAGGAGTGTTTCTGAACCTTTCCTTTTTGCTTTAAATTTTGTTAAATAATTGCATGCGAACTATATACCATGCAGTTAGGATTAATTTCTTGAAAAATAAATAAATAAAATAATAAAAAAAATCATTTAGGGTAGCTATCATGTCTGGGTAGGAATGTTATTTAATTAAAGCATGTTCGCGTAGATATCATGATGGGGTAGGTGTTATATTCATCTTTGAATAACATTTTTTATCTGTATCAATTATTTTACATGTACTAACTTGTTTTTCTCTTTTGTTTGTGTACACTAACTTATTTCTTCTCTTTTGTTTGTGTCATTTTGTCATAATTCTTTGCATTGCATTGCATCATCATAATGCAAAAGTGTTGATCCGCAAGGGGGTATCTAAGAGAAAATTTTCACAAGAAGAGGTGAAAACTTTCAGTCAAGCAGTTGTGTATGTAGGCATTCATCGAGGGTTCAAAGAAGCTCAAAATACAAGAATGAGACTTGCTCGATGATCGTGCAGTATTCCAGACTAAAATGATGATCCACTAATTTGAGGAGTAATCTAGCAGTGGAGTCTTATCTACAATCATGTCATCACTAGTCATCAAAGATCGACATACTGGCTTCAACACCGCCGAGGCATTAATAGAGTTAGTTTATAGAGCATTGAGGGGCATCAGTTCTAAATACGAAGATCCAAGACGAAGCAGTGATCTCGAAGATCGTGTAATATTCAATACTGAAATGACAATCCATTGATTTGAGGAAGAATCCTGTCATAGATTCTCTTTTACGATCATTCCAACTCTAATCATCGAAGAGTGGCGTACTGACTTCACCACCGCAGGGGCATTAACTGAGTTAGGTTATAGAACGCTTGAGAGGCATCATTTTCAAGAATGAAGATCTGAGACGAAGCAATGATCCATTTCAGACTCAGCATATAAACGAAGGCTTGTCTATAAAGTGGATTGTCTTGTAATGTGAAAGCTTTTATTTCTGATGAAAATTATTCTAAGATATTCATCGTTGGGATCAACATTTTTGCGTTTGCATTTGCATTTTGCATATGTATTTCAATTTTTAAGCATTTTCACGTGCATGAAATTAGTTCATGGAGAATTCGATGGAAATGATCATGACCATGTGATGCCATTGAGAATAAAAGCAAGATTCGAATAAATCAGCACGATGGAAGCTTGTTCAGCTGTTTATAGGACTGAGCCTTCCATGGTGATCTGAGACAAGAGTCCCATATCTTGAGGGCTACGATGTTGATCCAACACGCAATTACCACCTGAGAAGCTCTGAACATTCCGTTGAGAACTGCAAGGAATTAAAGATCAAACTCCAGAATCTGATTCATTCAGGGGCATCCTAATGCTAAGCAAGAGAAGTCATTGCACCTACCACTTGCACTGAGATTATTTTGTTTGAACTCATTTTTGTTCTACCTTTAATATTTTCTTAAATATTTTTAATCTTAATGTTTGAATTTATGCTACCTTCTAAGGTGGAATAATTGAACAAATTTTAATATTTAGTTCTTTGAATATTGAATGAATTACGTATTCTTTTAATTCTTCAAAAATTATAGATTTTTGAAATATGACAAGATTAGACCTTTATTATCCTGTCTAAAACCCATAAATAAAATCTCAATTTTTACCCAGAATAATCCATGGTCACTACCAAAAGAACCAAGTTTTGACATTCCCTATCTTCATGATTTCGAAACATTTTTTTTGACCTTGAAACATTGCATTTATCCTTTCGATACACAAAATTCATACCATTACCTTTCTTTGAGCCAATAAAGCCGACATTGTCTTGTTAGACGTCAAACCAATATTTTTCTACCAATAAGACCTACAGACATTTAATACAAGATGTTCGCTTGAACATGATCCTTTATGCAATAAGACAACGTGGGGAATCTCGCATCAATTTTCTGAAGATGAGCTTAAACAATTTAGGCATGCTGAGAGCAAGATGAAGAAAAAGAAATTATTTCAAAATAATTCTATCTTGCATTAATTACATTGTTTTCATGTAACTAAAAAATTTAATCATGAAAATCTATCCCCTGAGGATACCTCTTCTGCAAGGACTTCTGTGTATGAAATGATGAACGGCTTTCTTTCATTATCCCTTCACAACAGGAGAAAATATATATCCCTTGTGTCCCCATTTGAGCCTGAATTATGTTTTCTTCTGATTCAACCCTAACCAAGGATCGCCCTCTACACTGGGGGGCAAGATTGAGGAAATCTTCTCGCATGAGTGAAGACATCGATTCAAAATAGATACTAAAAGGTGAACCAGATGCAGAGTACAAAGAAAAATCAAAGAAAAATAGCAAAAGAAAAAGAAAAGAAAAAGAAGACAAAAGCACAAAGACAAAGAGTCCCTTGACTCAAAGGACGCATCAAGCTTCAAACCGTGAGATTGATCAAGCACAATCACTCCAAAGTCACTTCACTCGAAGATCATAGAACATCAAGAGAAAATAAAGAACTCATATGAGCAGATCCAAATCGAGCAAGACCAGATTGAAGGAATCAGAATGAATTGATCATTGGTTCAATTACCATGAAACACTTATTTGGGCCTGTTTATAACTTTCTTTCATAACCATGAACCTTGACCTACATTACATGCCTAAAAAGTCCCTTCTAATCATACATGGATTTCTAAACAGAAGAGACTATCTTCAGATTTCATTCCGCCCATAAGGATTAATCTTTTATTTAAAAAAAATGTTTCCTAAAATCTTTAGTGCATGATAGATGAAAAAAAATAACAAAGGGGGGTTTAAGACGTAAATTCTGAATAACGTCTTGAAACCAAAGGAGGATTCGAGTTGAAAACCTGAAAAGGCGGCTCGAATATGAAGACAGTGCAACTGTTGCATAGGAGGCAGTCGCACAAATCCCTTGATAAGACATCGCACAACCTGAATAAGATCATGAGAGTTGGGAGTCAGAGAACACTTCCAATAAATGAGTACAGAAGCTACTCCATCAGATCAGTGAACATCAAATAAATGAGAATACCAAACCTTTGACCAAAAATAACCACCTGAGATATTTTTATCCTTTTATTACCTAAAGATAGCATTAATCTTGACACTTGTCAAATAACTATAATTTATTAAAGGATTAACAGTGTAATTAATTCTGTGATATCCAATGAACTCTTGTTTTATGATTTGTCAATTGTGAAACCTTGAAAGGAGCAATATTTTCAAAACTTTTGATTAAATATTTTTCAAAACTCTTTTAATTGATATTT
This sequence comes from Hibiscus syriacus, assembly GCF_006381635.1. Lineage (NCBI taxonomy): Eukaryota > Viridiplantae > Streptophyta > Magnoliopsida > Malvales > Malvaceae > Hibiscus > Hibiscus syriacus. The sequence goes on along the minus strand of NW_024063144.1, from coordinate 1,049,284 downwards.
TCATACTTTTGAAAAAACAAGAAGAAGAAAAAACGTTTTTCAAACAAGATAATCTCTCTGGAGGCATACATTGGAATTCAACGAAGATCCCTCTGAAGCTCAAGATTGAAGCTGGGGCAAAAAAAGAAAAAATTTTGGGGAAATTTTGATGGGGCAAGGAAAACAAATTGTTTCAGTTTAAGGTTTGCAAGAGTACACCTTAGCGAAAATGCAGACAAACTGAATCATTGATGGAGTGAAGACTATTCTCGCAACAATTCTCCTTTTAGATCGAGAAATACATACATACATACATCAATACATACATACATACATGTTACATAAGTTTGTATCTTTGCATCAAATATTTATCATCATGTGCAATAAACACTTTCAGTCTCCTTCTCTTGAGGACAAATAAAATACAAACTTCATCATGACATCATAACATCCAAGATAGTCAGTCAAAAATGCATAATTTTGATCTTTTCAGGAAATAAGAGCTCGGAAATAATCAGATGTTTTCAACCTGAAAGAACAATGCAATCCATAGATTTGGCTTCCTGAAGTCAACAATCAGATCTTCTGAAGACGTTTCCTCAACATGCAGGAATCAATAGAAAGACTTTGAGCTCTTGAGATTATTTTCTTAAAAAAAACAAAGTGTCGTCTCACTAGAGATAGTTTTCTTAAAAACAAATTTTGTCTCACTTGAGACAACTTTCTCTTTAAAACAAATTATGTCTCGCTTGAGACATTTTTCCACAAAGTTTGAAAATTTTAAAACAAATTGCGTCTCGCTTGAGATACAAATTTTGAATTTGTTTCACTTGAAACAAAATTAATCTCACTTGAGATTGTTGTTTCTTTCAAAACAAACTTTGTCTCGCTTGAGACAATTTATCTAAAAACAATTTTTGTCTCGTTTGAGACAATTTCTCTAAAAAATTTATTGTCTCACTTGAGACAATTTTCCAAATTATGAATTTGTTTCATCGGAAACAAACATCATCTTTGAGTCGTTTCTTTTGAAACAAAGGATCTCTGAGTATGTTTCACTTAAAACAAAATAAAAAATCTTTGAGTATGTTTCTTTGATAACAAAATTTTTTCTCTTTTGAGAAAGTTTCTTTTGAAAAATCTTTGAGTCTGTTTCTTAAGGAAACAACATTTACCATCTGTGAGCCTGTTTCCCTTGAAACAAAACTCATCTTTGATTATTTTTCTTTTGAAACAAAATTTTGTCTCTCTTGAGACAGTTTCTAATGAAAAACCAACATTTGAGATTGTTTCTTTTGAAACAAATTTGGTCTCACTTAAGATGTAACCTATCTTTGAGTCTGTTTCTTGGGAAACAAAATTTTGTCTCTCTTGAGACAGTTTCTTTTAAGAAAAATCTTTGAGTCTGTTTCTTTGGAAACAAAATTAATCATCTTTGAGTTTGTTTCCCATGAAACAAAACAAATATCTTTGAGATCATTTCCCTTGAAACGAATTTTGTCTCCCTTGAGACAGTTTCTATCAAAATCCTATCTTTGAGTCGGTTTCCCTTGAAACCATTATCCCTAAAGATGGCCAGTCATCCTCATCACGTAGGAACCGTGTCATCCCCTGGCCAGATCTCCTCATCACGTAGGAGTCGTGTCAACCTTAGATAACCAATCGTCCTCATCACGTAGGAACCGTGTTATCACCTTTAGATGGTCAGAACTCTTCATCACGTATGAGCCGTGTCATCACTCGACCTGATCTCCTCATCACGTGGGAGCCGTGTCAACCTTTGATAACCAGAACTCTTCATCATGTATGAGTCGTGTTATCACCTTTGTAAAGATGGCCAAGAACTCCTCATCACGTATGAGTAGTGTCATCCCCGACCAAATCTCCTCATCACGTAGGAACCGAGTCACCCTTAGACGACCCGAACTCTTCATCACGTATGAGCAGTGTCGTCCCCAACAACCACATATCTAATTTATAGACAAAAAGGAGAGAACCAGACAAAAACATGTTGTCATTCGTATTTGCCCTATTCTTGTTAACACAAGAATGTGCAAAGAGGGGTAGCTGTAGACACCCGTTTTTGTCCGGGTCTTTTCTAGTTAATTTTAATTTTATTATTGTTATTATTAATGTTATTATTATTATTATTATTATTTTTTATTAATTATTATTATTATTATTAATTACATATTACAACATTTTGCAGGCCAATCCCAAGGCCCAAACCAGAAGCCCACTGGAACCCAAATCACTAGTCTAATCCAGTAGATAACCTAAACCCTAAAACTTTAGGGTTTTTAAAACCCTAAACCAAGAGAGTAGCCACGCCACCTCTTCTAATCCCAGCCGCACGTTGGTCTTCACCAGTCATTCCTGAGCCGCGTGAGTTGCTATCGAGCCAACCCAAGCCACCGAGCATTTCTCAAGTCAAGTCCATCATCAACAGTGGACGAAAAATAATCCATCAGTCAGTGATTCAAAGAAAAAAAATCAAATAAAATCAAGTAAGTACACAAGAAATCCCGAGGAATCAGAGGGGTCTATCTATCACTCAAATCCATCACCAAATCAGCAGAGAAGATATCAACACGTGCAACATAAAAAGAAAAAAGGGAGAAAGAGGAACCATTCGGTTTCGGGGCGAAAGAAAAAAAATATCAAGAGGCTCAGGAAAAAAATAAAGGGGGCTTCAGGGAGAACAGAAAAGAAAAAACAAAGATTGGGGGTTAGAAATAAATGAAGAGGAAAAAGAGAAGAAAAAAATCCGAAACCAAAACTTACTTACCTTGTAGATCCAACCCTTAGTGACCTCGTCGGAGCTAGGAGGAACCACCCCTGAAGGTAAAGTCTTTTCTTTGTTCTAGGGTTTGTTAGGGTTCGAAATAATGGGTTTTTTTTGGGTTTTAAGTAGGTTAGGGGGCTGTTGTAGATGAGAGAAGAGATGCGAGGGGCCGGGGAGCTAATAGCTTCCATCCTCGGTGAAGGATGGAGATAGACACCACTGAGGGGGGAAAGAAATAAAAAAAATGAGAGAATAGGGTTTCAAAAACCCTTAAGCGTGGTATATGACCACAACCAAACGACGTCGTTTAAACCCCATTTCACCGTGTTTTTCAAACAAAACAGGGTAAATAGCTTATTTGGCCCTCCTAGTTTTGCAAACTTACCTGCATGTTCTGGGTTTTTAGGGTATAATATCAGATTGGGTCCTTTTAATTATGTAATCTCTCACGCATGTTTTTTTATGTTTGGGATAAACCACAGTTTAGATCCTTTTAATTATGTAATGTTTGTGATTTGATCATTCCAATGAAAGTTTATCTTTTCATTTTGAGCTTTGTAATCTGTCTAATATTTTATTTTAGTCACATTTGTTTTATTTTATATTTGTTTATCTGTTTAGCTTTTGGACTGCTGATCTTGTATTCTTTTCATTTTAGTCATAGAATAGAATTTTTGCATAATTTACTTTAAGCTTTGAATTCTGTTACACTTACACTTTGGTCACTGTTTCATATTGTTATCTTTTGGTTTAAGTAATGTTTGATCTCGTATGGCTGCTCGTCTAAGTATTCATTTTTTGACAGATGATATTATTTAGTGTTCATTCCGGCCACTTGTATTAATTAGTAAATTGGGTAATTTATTTATACCTTATGTTTAATCTCATTCGCATATTGATTCTTATATATAATGTGGTATTTAAGGTTCAAGTATTTATTTTATGCTCATAGTCCTTGTTGTTTTATTGTTTTAGATATTTATACTTATAATTGTATTGTGTTGATGTATATATTTTACTGTTATTGTATATATATATATATATATATATATATATATATATATATATATATATATAGGTGCATGTTGTATTGATGTATTTACTTTGTTACTTAATGTTTTTTATTACGTACATGAAGGTATGTTGTGCTTTTAAAACCGTTTGTTAAGTAATTATGATTATATATTCATTTTAATGTCCTTTATTCGAATATCTTCAAGAACTGTCTTTCGTGGAATGGGCGTGGAAAGCATCGCTTGATCGAAGCGGTGTAATCCGATACGACATTTAAACAAATGTGAACTTGAAATAAAATTGATTTTATCTTGCTAATTAATTCTTTTTATTTTAAGTCGAACATTGTAATGAATGTCTCTGAATAATAATTTATTTCATTTCATGCAAATTGTCAATTTTCGTTCTACATTTTATATTCGATTCATTATTTTAGTTTATTTTGTTGTATGTAAACATCAATTTTTTTTATTTATATTCGATTCGTGTTTTCTCAACGAGGGAATATTTTTTATTGACAAGAAATAGTCGAGTTAGCTTTTCCGATGGAGGATTGCTAATTTTGATATTTCTTTTCGAATTAAAGAATTTTCCCTAACATTAATTAATTCGAAGCAAATTAATTAAATTTCAATAAATGGATCACATTTTAACTTTATATTCAATTTATATTTTCCATAATGTACGACAACGTGTAAGCGACACAGTACCAGTTTTTGGGCGTTGTGGGGTGCTAATCCTTCCCCACACGTAAACGACTCCCGAACCCGTTTTAATACGATTTCTGGTAAACGCATGCCATTTTTGTCTTAAAAAAATAATTTTTACTTAAAATTGTTTTAAAAGACATTATTAGGTATTCGACCTACCTAATCCAAAGGTCGATGGCGACTCCCTTTTCAATTTAATCCAAATGAATCCAAAATCACCCATTTTCCAAAATAAAAGCATAATCGTTTTTAAAAAAAATAATATTTAATTGTTTTACCTAAAAAAATGGTTATGACAGTTAATACATTGCATATGCATTTTCAAAACATTTATTTGTGCCCCATTTTTATTTTTGATTAATCTGAGGTGAGTACAAGACAATATTTATTCATAGACAACTCTTCATCATTTGACTTTAAAAGCTGTTGTGCCCCATTTTTAAGATGCCACTTGTGGGGAAGGAATCCTTTTTGGTGGTCTTGTGCAGGATTTAGATTATTTCCCTCCAGAATAATATTCCTCTTCAGATTTAAGGAATCAAATCAAATCAGAGAATTGGGAAATTAAGGAATCAAGAGAATCATCAGTTTAAGAATATAAGAAAACATTTAAATTTTAGAATTATCTCTTAAGGAAACATTTAAATTTTGGAATTATCCCCTAACGAAAACATTTAAGGTTTGAAATTATCTTCTAAGAAAACATTTAAATTTTGAGAATATCTTCTCTTCAAAAGGCATTCACATATCATAAGGAGAACAAAGGAAACCCCCAAATTTCCATTCATTTTTTTATCTTGAAAAGAAACTACTACAGTAGAGATAAGGGTGAGCTTCCATGAAACACTCCAATTTTCGGGCTAGTTGTTTTGAGTTGACTTGTGTGAGTTGTAAGTAAGACCAAGTTTTCATCAAGAAGCTTGAGTCATTGTTGGGGTTGTTTTGGATTGTATTGAGCCTAAATGAGTTTACAAAAATATTTTTTAAAGTGGGTTCAAAAGAGGAAGGACCATAGAAGTAATTATCTACTAAAGTCTTTTAAAGGTTGAAAATCAATTTAGAATGGTGATGTAAATAGGCAGAGAAATGAGAGAAAGTTGTACATCCTTCATCTTTTTCCTAACCTTCATTGTCTTTTTCCTATCTTCCTCAAGTGTGAAACGGGTAAAGGAGAGAACTTGGTAGGCCAACACCTCTAGTCCGAATTTGAGAAGGTAAGAGGAGTAATCTCCACCCATAGAGCTCTCTTTCAAGCTCTCAACTTCAAGGTTTTGCCATGATGGGGGTTTTGAGTTCTAGAGCTTTTCGATAACTTTAAAGCATTTCTAACCCTTAGGAATCATATTTTCACTCCTCTTAAGCCTTTAGAAGAGTCGGTAGCTCATTCTCATGATTGTTTGTCTATAGAGAAAAGTGGGTAAAGGATCCAAAAGTAAAGAGAATGAAAAATTAGTGTTTGGGTGAGCTTGTGGTTGTGTCTCTTGTAACACCCTAATCCAGTCCAACCCTAAGACCGATGGATTAGAACGTCATACGAGACCACCGAAGTGGGTAACCCAAAATTTTTCTTTTAAAACTGATTGTAAAACTATCTTATAAAATCTCTCTATAATAAAATAAAACGTAGTAATAAAAGTGACAAATATGGGGGAGCTCCCAAAACATTCAAAAAATACAATATTGAGTTTAAGACAAAATTAAGTTACATATGAATACATAACGGGTCTACAATAGTTCATGTCCTCTAAAATCATTCAAGATGTACTTTGTTGCGTCAACTAGACTAGAACTATTTTCGACGATAATGCTCTATTATTGGTCACCTATGAACCTACTCACATAAACACATTTTGAATGTTGAGCTTACAAGCTCAATTCCACACTAATAATTGTACTATACTATATTCATTCACTAGATGAGTTGGCTAGTGGCATATGTATGAATACCTGTAAAAGAATGATATGAACTATTAAAATAGACATCATGGTGTGGCTAAGGGTTCTGCATCTCGGAGCTCACACATCCCTCTAGCCTTTCTGAAATACCCCTGGGTATTTGGGGTGAGATTCGGAACTGCATCGAAAACGTACACCCGACCAACTTACTATGTTGAGTCTTGGAACATCTTTGCCTAAATTAATTATTGTTCTCACTTGTAGTTTTATCTGTTGATATATTGATGTTATTGGGCCCCTCAAGTCTAATCCTTTAACTATTGGATTACCTATCCAAAACTATTCGTTGGTACCGATACTAACCCTTCAGTATCAATATAGAATCCTGAGTATCGATACCTATTGATACCTCCTGACAATTATGTGCTAATAGGGGAGGACAATATCGATACTACTAGATGAGTATCGATACACTAGTGTTAGGGTATCGATATTGTCCTAAGTTTCGATACTGGAATTAGGTTTGACATTTTGAAAAATACCTCAGTATCGATACCCTTGAGTACCAATACAAAAAATATATTATGGAATAAGATTTTTTTCCCTCAGTATCGATACCACCCTGTGAGTATCGAGACTAAGCCTACAGTATCGATACTTTCTAAATAAGTATTTATTCTCCCTTACCAAAACTCCTTTATTTTTACTATAGTTGATGAATAGTATCAGTATTGTTCTTCAAGTACCGATACTCATGCCCATAAATGCCATATTTTAGGAATGAAAAATGCTAATTTTCTATACCCCAAAGGCCCTAGTGAGGTTCGCAACTATTGTTTAAGTCTTATGTATGATTAGAAGGATCATAAAAGGGCTTTTTATATGCTAAAAACATCAAAACATGCAAGCAACCATGAACATGCTTCATAACTCATGCAACATACCAAAACCTATCTAATGATCTACATGTGGTATAGTTGAGTTAGAAATGTGTAACCTGATGTCCTAAGCTGCTGATGACTTCCAAAGGTTTAATTAAGAGTTAGCTTCTCCTTTCCCCTAGCCTTGGAGTTTTCTCCAACTTCTTTCACTAATAAAAATCAAACGTATATGTTACTAACGTTGATAAGATACTTAGAAAGGAGTTTAGAACATCTCTTAGAGTTTAAATCCTTCAAAAATGAGATGGTATGCTATGGTTTTCTAAAAAACCCATTAAATTTATTTTTGGTCACCTTAGCCAAAACTTGTGTTTGAGGGCTTAAATGAAAGCTTAGGGTGAGTAGATTTCTAAACTTACCTTGGAAATCTCGAACAAGGCTTGCAAACTACAAAATTTTTATCTTTTCTAAGGTTTGGTGAAGAATAAAGCAAATAGAAAAGAATTGAAGAAGACAAACTATGGTGGGGGAAATTATGAGAAATATCGACTTGATATCAACAACAATTAAAGGATTTCAGCTTTTGGAATTTTAAATGGTGAAATTCCTCTTTTAGTCCTTCAACCTGGGATTAAAAATGCCACCTTTTATATCAATTGGACCCCAAACCAAGACTAAATCAAACTCTAAATAGATCAATCTCTCCTATAAGGTTATTGGGTTAGTCTAAAAACTTTTGAGTTAGCCCAAATTTCTAACCCAAGATTGAGGGTGTTACTCTCCAACAATTAGTAGTAAGGTAACACACCCCTAACACTTCTATAACACTTGTAGATTAGCATGTATAGTTTGGTTGCTTGTATGAATTCATGAAAAATGTTGGGTGCATTTGTGTTCATGGAAGGGATGAAGTATTTGTTGTTGTTCATGCATAAAGAAATGATATTTTTATGATGCCTTGAATGTACATAAGCTTTTAATAATGTTTGAGAGCCCTAAGACTACCTTGGGTAGGAGTAGAAGTGTTTTACTCATGAAAAAAGGTATCCTAGGTTCAGGGTATCGATATTGGATGAAATAGTTTCGATAATGTTCGTCTCATAGGCCATAATAAAAGGGGTTTGGGCTAGGTGGTATTGGCACTCTGTTCTAGGGGTATCGATACTCGGGGCTTGGTATCGATACCAAAAAATATTTGTAAATTCCAATAGCCAAATTTAGTATTGGTATTAGGGCAATACTGATACCGCAAGAAAGAGTAGTATGATATTCTAGGTAGGGGTATCGATACTATTGTATTTTTACAAGAATCGAATGAAAATTTAGTACCTATACTTAAGGTAGTATCGATACCACTAAAAGGAAGTGATGATACTCTATAAGAGGGTATCAGTATTGAGAATTTCCAAAATGTAGAAATTGATGAATGTACTAATACCTCAGGGGAGGGTACCAATACTACTAAATGGAATTAAGGCTAGGGGCCCTAGATCGCAAAAGAGACTCAAGAGAGACCAAGGGTTGAAGACCCATTCATAATCTTACAAGTGAGGAACATTAAATAAATTGTGTTATTAAGCATAAAAACTTTATGAGGTAAGATTTCATAAGACTTATGCTTTTGTTTGATGCTTAGAAAACATTGAGGACACCTGAGTTACTTGTGTGTGATTATCGTCTTAGTTATGTGAAGAATATCCAAATATATCCAATCAAGTGCAAGGGCACTTAAAATGCTAGTTGGACATTACTCTGATGCTCTATGACCTGGACATATCCCATGTACTCGAGAGGAGTAGTCTAGTCAAGGAAGATGTTAAAGCCATGTAACCCAAATCTCACCCAAGTTACTTTGCAACAAGTTCTATTTGGCCATAAAAGTGAATACTATGTGAATTAGGTCTTACCTAGAGTACATTTGGTAAGTAAAGAGGGGTATGAGTTCCGTTATGTTGTGTTACCCCGAGCTACACCTTAATGCTTACTTGTGTTGTGTTTTTTTGTCCATAACTATACATGTAGCATGATCGTATGTTGAATGCATGTAGTATAGTAGTGTTATTTGTGTGACATTGAGCTTGTGAACTTAACGTTTAGAAATTGTTTTTGTGTGTTGATTCTTAGGTGATAGTTTGAGGAGCTCATCATTAGATCGTAGATTCCAGACTCGGTCGAGTATCAGAGTACGTCTCAAGTATTGTAGTGGGCATGTATCTTAATAGACCTTATATGTGTTCGAGTCATAAACTCTATTTTGATAAATCATGTATTTTGAGATGTACTATCAGGAGCTCCTCATTTTGTAAATTGTACTAAGTTATGTTTTAAACTTATGGTTATGATATGATATCGACTCGATGAATTATTAACAATGTTATTATTTTTGAAAAATAGTTAGATGTTTCGGTGGTTCCGTGTAATATTCTAATCCTATAGATTTTGAGTCGAATCAAATTAGGGTGTTACCTTCCATCGCACTAAGGTGGTGTTTGTTTTTACTGTGTAAGGTCTGCAAAGCTCTTATGTCTGCACCGTGCAGACCACACGCAGACATTGGGCTTCGCAGACCGTTGGTTTTTTAGAAGACAGAAGCTCTTCTAACGTCTGCACGAGATTTTCTTGGTGCAGACATGGTTTTATGTCTTCAAAGGTCTTCAAACCTCTTCAAAGAAATTAAAATTATTTAAATCTATTTTAAAATTTATTTTAAAATATTGATTGATTTATTTTAAAATATGGATTGATTTATTTTAAAATATGGAAACATTTATTTTAAAATATGGATGAATTTATTTTAAAATATTTATTGATTTATTTTAAAATATGGATTGATTTATTTTAAAATATGGATTGATTTATTTTAAAATATGGATTTATTTATTTTAAAATATGGATTGATTTATTTTAAAATATGGAAACTTTTATTTTAAAATATGGATTGATTTATTTTAAAATACGGATTGATTTATTTTAAAATATGGATTGATTTATTTTAAAATATGGATTGATTTATTTTAAAATATGAAAATAAATTATTTTAAAATATGGATTGATTTATTTTAAAATATAGATTGATTTATTTTAAAAAATTTATTATTGTAGTTGTATGGATTATTTAAATTTCATTATTATAAAACTAAAATTATTTAAATTTCAGTATTGCAAAACTCTTTTAAGTTTAAAAAATCAGTTTATTTATATTTCAGTTTATTTTAGCAGTCTGCAGACGTTAAAAAACAAACAGTCTTCTTCTTGCAGACTGCAGACTTTTGGTCCACCTCTTCTGCTACAGATGCCTGCAGATGTAGTCCGCAGACCTTTTATCTCTGCAAAAACAAACACCACCTAAGTCATCGATGAAGACTTGGCTAAGAGGACTGCTCGATCTATGTGAAATTACGACAAAGGATAACCACTTCTCTCTAGTTCTTCTCTTTACTCTTGATTTAATATTGATGATTCGGTTTGTGAACTTAAACAATTTTGATCAAGCCATGAATTAATTTTATTTGGCTTGAGTTATTTGGGGTTTATTATGTTGTGAATGGATAACTTTTTTATGGTATTTCATTTTATCTAGATGTTTATCCAATATTTATGCTTCATCGTAAGTCACGTAGTTTAAACATAAATGTTTGGTTCTCATTTATTTATTTACTTATTTTTGAAAGAATTAGGTTCACAAAATTACTTATTGGATACATATTTTCATTATTCGAAAGTTAAAGTTTAATTCTCTTTAGACATAAGGAAGAATTTCACGCGACTAAGAAGAGCAAATTTAATCAATGATAAAAATTCTAAGGTTCACACAAACATGTATTGACATGGAATGCAGTTCATTAGGTCTTCTGTTAGCCATAATTGGAAGGCATAGTAGAAACTTTGTCGAGCATATGAATAAGTGAAATTGTTGTGGCAATTCATTCGACAACAACACCACACTTCCCAGTAACCCATCCTGCTCAATTGTTTTGTTTATAACTCTCATTTGCCTTTAACTTATCACTTGTCATTGCATATTTATTACAATTTACCTTCTTATTTTACTCTTTTTTGTTTTATATTATCTTTACCTCATCATTTACATCCTCTTATTTTCAGTGCAAATACCTGAAGTTTAATCCTACCAATCTCTGAAGATAATCTTACCTACTATTTTATTATTTGTTGATGTGTATATTTGCACACTTGCGTAACACTAAAATCACACATCTCAGAGGAAAATGCATATCGTTAGATAGAAAAAAATAGAAGAGCTCATTAAGAGTGGAATGCTAACGCGAGAATTTGTTGGGTAGTAAGAGGCAAACCAAATAACAAAAAAATGTATGTTGAATGATTGTTGTTGATGATAATCAAAGTCTTGATCCATGAGGATTATGTTGTTTTCATGCATTCTTCGTATTATGGAGATAGTTTGTCAAGAATTCTTGTAGTTTTGGTGTTCTATTTTAAAGTAAAGAACCAACTTATTGCTAAAGCTTGAAGGAGATAGGAATCTTTTGTAAAAGGAATTAGTTTTCTTGCTTACAATTTTAATGGGAAAAAATGTATTTCCTTTATTCTCAATTGACCAATAATTTTTAAGTCTTATATACACAAAATCCCATTCATTATATCATAATGGGTTGGTTCTTCGTGTGTATGTCTTTTTTCTTTTTCTTCCTTTCGGGACCCTTGATATTAATTGTGAGAGATATTGATTCTAAATCAGAGATTTATTTTAATTGTATCTTATTGTTTAATATAAATCGATTGTGGTAATTATTAAGAATGTGATTTACCAACCTCCCTAGCAAATTTTGTCCTATCCTAGGAAATAGAATATAAATAAGACGAGTGTGTAAGCCCTAGAGTATGAAAAATTTGTACTTTTTTCCTTATTTGAAATCTAAGTCTCCTTCTTCCTCATCTAATTCTCTCAATTTTTGTATCATTCTTTCTTCCAAGTTTGATCATAACAAATTCGTGCTTTCTTTGTCCTCTTCATGGTGAATCATACTGAGTCCATTAAAGCCCTTCAGGATACCACAACTCAACAAGACAAGGTTTTCACTTCATTACAAACCCATGTCACGAACCAGGAACAATGGAACGCAACTACCCAGCTCACCCTCCAGGACATAGCCAGTCAGTTACATGCCATTTCTACCCAGTTGGAAATCTCAGCGACTACATCCAGAGAAGGCGATATCACCATCGATAGCAGCGCAGTTCGGGGTAAGGAAAAGGTCTGCACCAATTCGGAGGATGTTTTTCCCTTTGCTCTAAAGCCAGATCAAGTGGAACTTTCTTTGTTTACTGGGAAAGATCTAGAAGAATGGTTAGCATCGGCCCATGATTTCTTTGAGTTTTACGACACGGAAGACCATCACCGGGTCACCATGGCTTCTTTCTGAATGGATGGTACGACGAAGAAACGGCCCCGGTGGATGTAACTCCAATGACAGCTGGCCAGGTGGAACCAATTGGTTGACGTGATTCAAAAGCGATTCACTGTTTTGGAAATTGAATAACCGGCTGGACAATTATCCAAACTTACTCAAACAACAACAGTGGAGGATTATGAATCTCGATTCAAGGATTTGGCATTGCATACTCATAATTTATTCTATAAGTTTTTAACTGAATGTTTTATTTTTGGATTGCGAGCAAATATCAGGAATGAGGTGCTCAGCCATCATCCTTCAACTATGGTTGAAGTTCAGGCTTTCGCTCGATTCCAGGAAGCTCGTTAACACGATCGACATCAATTGGGTCGGGCCTCGTGCAACAAGCTTCCACCACTTTTACCCCTCCCAATTTGGATTATTGGGCCTAAGTTTCAACCGGGCCGCCCCTCTATTGGATCAACCCAATCCGACAGTTTTTACTATTCCAACCCCTCGTCGTATTTCATCGGCTGAGGCTCAAGCACGTCGTGAAAAGGGGCTATGTTGTTTCTGTGATGCCAAGTATATACCTGGGCATAAATGAAGGTACCGCCGATGTTCCAGCATCACGATCACCGTCGATTCTTGTTGCCTTGGACGGAGATGACATCGATGAATCTGGGCAGGATCAATCCTTGGTCTCCTTTAATGCCTTGACAGGTGGGTTCCATCCTAATACCATACGAGTGGTGGGGCACATTTCTAGTCATCAAGTTCGGATTCTCATCGACGGCGGCAATACGCATAACTTTATCCAATCTCGCGTGGCCAAGCATTTGGGGCTTCCGATTGCATTTACTCCCAATTTCAGGGTCATGGTGGGCAATGGACAGAAACTGCAGAACGATGGGTGTATCAAGGATCTTCGCTTACGTGTTCAAGGGACTGAAATTGTGACAAATTTTTATGTACTTCTGTTGGAAGGTACTGAATTGATACTTGGGGTTGCATGGTTGGCTACTTTGGGCCCGATCACGATGGATTTCTCCAAAGTATCGTTTCAATTTTGACAGGATTCCATCGACGTTTGTTGGTGGGGTGAGTCTAGTTTTGGACCTCAACAAGTTCAATTTCAGTCTCTCTGTCGAATGGCTGAAACAAAAGCCATGGCCACATGTTATTTGTTGCATCTTTGACATGGCAGCTCTCTTGGATGAGTTTGGCTCAATGTTCGTTCCCCCTCAGGGCCTTGCACCTACTTGACAAAATGACCATGCCATACATCTTCAACTCGATTCGAAGCTAGTCAACGTTCTCCCTTATCGTTATCCCTATTTCCAAAAATGGGAGGTCGAACGCCAACTTCAACAGATGTTGGATCAGAACTTAATCTATTAGAGCACTAGTCTGTTTTCTTCCCCAGTCCTCTTCACAAAAAAAAATGATGGCACGTGGCAATTTTGTGTGGATTAACGAGCAATGAACGCTGTTTCAGTCAAGGATAAATTTCATATTCCAACGGCCGATGAATTGTTTGACGAGTTGGACAACTCTTATTTTTTTCTCGAAGCTTGATTTGCTTGCCGACTACTACCAAATTCGAGTTTAGGATGCTGATGTTCACAAAACAAATTTCGCACACACGGAGGCGAGAATTTCTCGTCATGCCCTTCGGCTTGACCAATGCTTCATCTACTTTTTAAGCTACAATGAATGATATTTTTCGCTCCTTTTTACGAAAATGCGTATTGATATTTCTCGATGATATACTCGTTTACAGTCATTCTTGGCAGGACCATTTGGAGCATGTTCGGCAAGTCCTTTCACGATTGCAAGAGATTGGTTTTTTTGCTAATCGAAGCAAATGCGCATTTGGGCAACCTTCAGTTGGGGCATATTTTTTCAAGGGATTGGTCGTTAACCCGACCAAGATCGAGGCGATGCGTGATTGGCCTACCCCTACAACAATCCGGGAGGTCGTAGCTTTCTCAGTATCGCAGGGTACTATCAATTATTTATAAAAGGTTTCGCCTCCATAGCTGCTCCGATCTCGGATTTGTCAAGGGTCAGTTTTTCGAGTGGACTCCTGCGGCTCAAACAGCCCTGGAACTCCCTAAAATGTGTCTTTGCTCCGCACCGGTGCTGGCTCTGCCTCAGTTCGATAAGGAATTATAGACGCGTCAGGCACCAGCATTGGGGCTGTGTTTACTCAAGAGCGTAAACCATTAGCCTGTTTGTCAGAAATTATTCCTTCGCTTGCAGAATTCCTCGACCTATTCTCGCGAGATGTACACGAGAACACAAGCTGTTGGCAAATGACGCTAATATTTGGTGGGCAGTAAATTCAGTACCTTACGGACCAACGAGCGAATTAAACCAGCAGACCATACAGACACCGGAACAACAACGATGGCTCTCCAAATTGATGGGTTATGATTTCGACATCCACTATTGTCCGGGAAAACATAATATCGTCGCAGATGCTTTATCGCGCAAATTTTGGTTAGTTTCATGGTTCGGCCTGTTTTGGGCATTATTGAAGCAATTCAATGAGGAATTCATTGCTTCGATCCGGTTTACAACATGGTTCCACTGAGTTAGTTGGATATGATGACAGGGATGGCTTAATTTTATTTCAAGGTCGTGTTCTAGTTCCTAACGAGACAGCCTTACACACATTGCTTTTGTGTGAATTTCACAGTTCCATTTTGGGGGTCGTGTCGGGATTACATGAACCTTCCATCGCCTTGCTGCTGGGTTTTATTAGAAAGGAATGCGTACGGATGTTTGCTGTTTTGTCCTCAATTGTCAAGAATGTCAATGTATTGAGAGTGACAGTTTGTCAGTGGCAGGTTTGCTTTAACCTCTTCCTAGTCCTACCCAAGTATTTGAAGATATATATATGGATTTCATTGTGGGGTTGCCTATGTCTAATGGTAAAGAAGCTATTTTGGTGGTCGTGGATCGACTTACAAAATATGATCATTTTTTGCTTTGCCTCGCCATTTTGATAGTGCCTATATTGATCGTGTCTTTATGCAAGGAGTGTTCAAATTACATGGTATTCCACATACCATTGTGACGGAGATCGCATTTTTCTAAGTGAATTCTAGACAGAATTGGCCAAATTACAAGGAACGGAGTTATGTTTCAGTTCTGCATACCACCCCCAATTCGATGGCCAAACAAAAGCGTTAAATTGTTGCCTAGAAATTATTTACGCTGCATGACGGGGGATGATCCTAGTAAATGGGAAAAAATTTAGCTTGGATGGAGTATTGGTATAATATGGTGTTTCAGACGTCTGCAGGCATGACACCTTTTCAGGCGTTGTATGGTCACGAACCCCCTATCATTCTTACATTGAAAGGTAGTTCTTCCAGCGGGCAACTCGCTCAGGACATCTTGGAAAGAGACGAACTTTTGCAACTCTTGAAACACAATTTGATAAAGGCTCAAACTCGAATGAAGATCCTGGCTGACAGGCACTGTCGTGATTTGGAATTGGCTGTTGGCAGTTAGGCGTTTGTGAAATTACATCCTTATCGACAATTATCTTTGCGACTGCGGAGTCATCAGAAACTCGGGCCTCTCTTATTTGGTCCTTACCAGGTTCTCCAACGAATTGGGTCAGTTGCTTAAAAGCTTGACTTGTCAAGCTCGACAAGGATCCATCCAGTCTTCCATATTTCTCAACTCAAGCCTTGCACTGGACAACCACTAGAGCAAATCACACCTTTGCCGCTGATGCGTGAGAACATTTCGATTACCTCTGGTACTTCAAACCTTGAGGACAAGGTTTCTTCTCCAGGCGGGGATATTGTCACAACTGTTACCGAGAATGCAGGACAGGTGGAGCCACGCAGGAGCAAGAGGGAAAGAAGAATTCCGACCTCCCTAACAGATTTTGTCCTATCCTAGGAAATAGAATATAAATAAAGTGTGTAAACCCTGGGGCATTGAAAAATCTGTATTTATTTCCATCTTTGAAATCTAAGTCTCGTTTTTCCTCATCTAATTCTCTCAATTTCTGTATCGTTCTTTCTTCCAAGTTTGATCATAATGTTATGCCTCATAAAGAGATAATTTAAACCCTAAATTTAGGCACTGAGAAAGAAAAGAAAGAAATAAAGATTGACACCACTCTTTATTCAAAAGCACATTAGAGCCTGATTGATTTGCTCCGATAATATAAAGATGTGTTTACTTGATGGTAACGAGTTATGTCAAGATTGGATTCTTGCCTATTAAAAGTTGATTTCAAAGTTAGAATGCGAGCCTATACATCAGAACTTTAGAAGAATGACGTTTGAAAGACTTTTGAATATGAAATAAAAAAGCATTTTGATGTAGAATTATTTTAGATATTCAAGTATATGGATGACCAATATTGTGTCGATCTCGGAGAAAGTTAAAAAGTGTGCATGTTCATAGACCACGGGGACCTTAATAAAGCCAGTCTAAAATATGATACAAGGGTGGATAATATTGTTGGTTATTCTCAATATCCCTTCAAGGATGAATTTTTAGGGTACAGTCGGACAAAGGTGCATCAAATCAAATTGTGGTAATGTTGGGCATGTTCTGTTATTAAGTGATTCCGTTTGGAATAAATAAGTCGGGCAATATACCAGAAAGCTATAGCAGCCTTATTTCATGATGGCGTAAAAGCTGTTCCATTTTGTTTCCTTGGACTAGTAAATGTCAAAGTAGAGTGTTTATTATATTGATTTGGTGCATTATCGTCCTGTTTTATTATTTTCATTAATTGTGCTCAGGTTTCATTCAGTCTATGTTGTCTTGAGGTGTGCTTAGATATGGATGTAGCTCGCTTTCAACGTGTTTAGTCAATTTGGATTTGTTACAGATGTTTAGAAGCCATTAGCTTTCTGATTTTGATTGGTTTATTTTATTAATGAGGATCTAGGGTGATTGTCATTTTTTGGGATCGTTAAGTGTAGTGGGTTTTTTGTTTGTTTTTGAGTCAATAGTTTGCATGTCTCCTGTTCGGCCATGGGGGCTTTATATCTGGTTTGTTTCCATTTTAGGGTGTTTTGGCGTTTCCATTTTAGGGTGTTCAATATTTTTGATTTCCTCTTATTTAGGGCTTGTTATCCACTATCAAGCGGCATTTTAATAATAATAAAATAGCTTAACAACCAGTTGGTCTAGTGGGATGAAGTACTAGATTTCTCAAGTAAGGTTAAGGGTTCAAATCATAACGCTTGTGAATGTAGCAAACTAGGTTGGGAGGGTCGTTTTTGCCTCTGCAGTACCTGATCCAGATTAGTCGATCAATAGATCGGATGCTGGTGGGCTATATCAAAATAAAATAGTTGTGCTAACGAAAAAGAATTTAAAGTCCATGTTGCTATAACATGATCCCCAATCCTTAAATGGAATGAGAAAATATTGAAAACTTGAGGAAGCTTTTCAAAAGTTCAAGAAGGATCCGATCGAAATTCAATCTAACCAAGTCCACTTTTTAGAGTGACATTTAAAAAACTACTAAATTTTATTGTCAGTATAAGAGATATTGAATTTGACCCTGACAAAGTCAAGGCCATCCAGGATATACCGTCCCTCATAATCAAAATAAAGTTTGTGGGTTGAATTACTTCAATTTTTCTTACAGTTAATTGAGAATATGATCCTATTTTGTGACTTCTTAGAAAGAATGGTCCAAAAGTACAAGACTATGGATGTCTAATGGCTTTTGATATGGTCAAGCAATACTTTTCCAATACTCCAATTTTAATGCCACCCACAAGGGGTTGATCCTTTAGTCGACAAAGCTTGACAATCCAATCGATGATTACTAGTAATTTATTACTTCAGCCAAAAAGTTCACTCAAGGTTGAGTCAAGTAGTCGCTAATCGAAAAATGTTGAGTCAAAGTAATCCGAAAGTTCGGGTAATACAAGTTACATCATACCACATGGTTGGTCTCGAAGTTGGATTCTTTGAAGCTTATTATGAAATCTACCACGAAGGCTAGCCCGATAGCAGATTTTATCTGATATTGAGTGTGTAAAGCGGAAGGCTACGAAAGAAAATTACAATAGCATGTTTCTGGGCTAGCCAAGCTTCAAGAAACTATGAACCCTTGAACTTGTATGCATTGTTATTATCAACTGTTTCATGTAAAGATAATACAAGAATTAGATGCAACAACATCTAGAAATGTTCGATGAAATAAAAAACCAGAAGGCAAAACCAAAAGAAACCAGATAATTATACTTACCAAGTTCAATACATCCATGACAAATCTTGCCGAAATGATATCGATCTAGCAGCACCGTAGATTGCTCTTTCAGAAATTTGAGGACAATCCTCAACAGCCAATAAATCCAATTTGTATGAACCAACAAGAGTTATGAATCCATCATCTGTAATCCCCAAACATTTTCTCAGCCGCAAAACACGGAGACGGGGAAACCAACTCACTAGCTGCAACCCCTCATCGCTTATTTCTTGGCATCTCGCAAGCTCCAGGGTTTCTAAATGCTGAGCTGAGCATAAAGCTTCCATCCCAATATCAGTAAAGGAATAGACATGGTCAAGAGCAAGTTCCCGAACCGGGCAATTTTGGATCACACTAAGAATTCCATTCAAAGTAAATGATGAAAATGAAGCAAACTCTCCATCAGAGAAAGATATCCTCAACATTTCAAGCATCAAACAGTTCTGAGCAATAGCTTTTAGACTCTCATCAGTTAATGTTAATGGATTGTTCATCAATAAAGGCTGTGAGAAATCAGAAGGAACACGGAGCGATATCGACACAAGATTACTAGACTTTTGTGCTAAGCTTACAATGTCCGAGTCTCTTAATCCAATGCACATGTCCAAGTGAATTTTCTCCAAGTTTCGGCACTTCCCTAATACGCAAGCCAGCCCTCTTCCAGGGCTGATGATGCAATTGACCAACCTAAGCTCCTGCATATTTTCACAAGGAATCCACTGTCTTTGCCATCGTTCTACAGCCAATTGGTCGTAAACTTGTAGGTAACGGTAGTTAGAATCCACCTCAAATTGAAACCATTTTAGCTTTTTCCAACTCGGTCCTAGCTTTATCAAATCACCTTCCCCAATCGCTCTACAATTTATAATAGACAGATCTTCAAGTGTTTCAAGCTTGCCAAGATATTCTAACCACTCTACACTATTAACATTCAGGCAGTGAATAAGATGGAGAATGGTGAGGCCTTTGCAGCCTACAACAAGGGACAGTATGCCACAACCCGTAATTTGTGGGGTAAAGTTCAGCTTCAGAGCTGAAATCTTCGAGCAAGAAGCCAAGTAACGAAGGCCGATATCAGTGACAGACAAGCAATAGCTTAAAGTGAGATCACTTAGTAAAGGGCAGTAGCCAGCAAGAATTGAGAGCCCTTGGTCATCCATTTGTTTGCCGAGTTTGGACATCCAGCCAGAGTAAGTGATTTCGACTTTTGTTAAGTTGGGAAACCTATTGCAAAGGGAAGCCAAAGCTTCATTTGCAGGATGTAATCCACGCCCAACTCGAAGCGAAATTCTCTGTTCGTTATCCATTTCGTAAAGACGTTTACACGCTAATGAAACAGAGTTCCTGTCCTCAGTTTTCCTAATCCTGCCTAAAATTTCTGAAACCAAGTGCTCTGGTAATTCATCCATTGCGAAATCAATATCATTTACCTCAACAAAGGCGCATCGGCATCGGCAGCGGCTTAAGTTTCTGCAGAAACGAAATGATCAACATTTTCCTTCAGATTACAGAAAATAGTAAAATTTACACAAATTTTGCAATACATATCTACAAATGGAAATCTTGGAGCCCAACAATTAGAGACTACAAAGAATAGAAAGCCCTTGACGAAACAAAATCGGCAAATGTAACTGAAAACATATAAAAGGAAAAGGGAATTCTATTTATGTACAATTAAAATTTGAATTAAATTAAAAAGGACAACCGATTTAGAAATACGATGAATCTAACTTAAATAAATGTTCTTAACAATCTCAAAGGATTCTTAACAAAAACAAGGGAGGAAAGCACAGGTTCTGATAAACTAATCGAAAAAATAAAGAGAACCCATTTAGCCAACAATTTTCCAGAAAGTAAAAAAAACCTACTTACATGAAACTACCGATGGTGGGTCACAAACAAATCTAAAAAATGCCCTAGATAAGGGTTTGGTCGAAAAACAATAGATTAAAAAAGAATTAGACATATATTATTTGGTAAGTGTTACCTGAAATCAAATGGGTAAGAGTAGAAATGATGATATTGATGAAAGTGAGCAGTTCCTTGAATTTAAAATCTTGGAAATTTTGTTCTTTCAAAGGAGCTTTTCTTTTGTTTCAGTTCCAGATTTTGTTCTTTGCTTTGCAAATTGCAAACTTATTTTAACTTTTGCGGCGGCCTTGTTGGTCGCTGGGTGGTGGCATATGATTGTGATAAGATGGTATCATGGTAGTTATCAGAAATATTATTAAATTTTTAATATTTTTAATAAAACGCTACTTAAAACATTATTTTTTTAATAAAAATATTAATTTTACTACCTAACTTCCGGTAAAAAAACTAGTAGAAAAAAATAACATTTTAGGTAGCGCCTAATATTAACATTTTCTGTAAAAAAAATAATGTTTTAAGTAGCGCTTTATTATAAATATTAAACAATTAATAACATTTTCGATAACGTATTTCTTTTGCCGTATATTAAACTTCCGTACGGGAGACATCCTCTATTCATGGAACGTAAGAGAAATGAGATTACTGAAATTTTATATTATTTAACATATTATTAAGAATGTTGAATTACTTTGTTAAATTTGTTTAATAAGAATATAAGATTATAGTGTTTGGTTAAAGAAATATAATATTATAGTGTTTGTTTAAAGGAATATAATATTATAGTGTCTAGTTAAAGGAATATAATATAAAAAATATATTTTACCAAATTATCTTTGAAATATTTTTTCAATAAATAGAATTCACAATATTAGAGTCAACACATTTACATGAAAGTTCGAAGAAAATATAATTTTTTGTTATTTCTAATTTTAATATTTTTAATAAAATTTATACATAAATAAATTAATATATTTTTTTATTTTTAATTATTTATTTCTTCAAAAATATTAAAACATATTTACACCAATATAAATTTGTATTTATTTTTAGATACTAAAACATTGAGAGATTTATATACTTACACCGGTGTAAGTATGTATTTGTTTTTAGGTTGAGAAATTTACATACTTACACCGGTGTAAGTATGTGTTAATTGCTACACTTTTTTATTTATGTTACATGTATGATCATACAAAAAATCATATCAAATTATGTTGCAAAATTAATAGAAAATATTAAAAAATATAATGCGAAAATCTTTTATAAAAATTATTCCTAAATAATATATATAATAAAACATATAATAAAATTTGATTCGAATACATACGTAAAAATGATCAAAATGAAATAAAATTTGATATATTTTTATTTTACATTTTACTTTTTTATGCATCATATTATTTCATAATAAGTATTAAAAATAAATAAAATATATTTATACTCAAGTAATTATATACAAAAGAATTTATCATTTTGAAATAATTATATCATTCAAGGATATTATAGTCCAAAGTGGAGTGAATTATCTAATACCTAAAAAAGGGGAAAATGGGATTCCTCGGAATACAAGGTAAAAAAAGAACGGTATGTAATGTTTCATTACCTCCTGATGATAATACTTTTGAACCAAACGTGAGTATGTGATTCTGAAAAATGTTATTTCTCTTGATAATGATATTTTCCTTGATCCAAATGCCCCTAAGGGTAAGTTGGAATAAGTACCACTTAATTTAGACTATTTGTTTGTTTATATAGTTAAACTTTCTATTCATTCAATTTTAAAATTGAATTTTAATTTTAATAAAAATTTGAATATTCACCCCAAATTCATAAAAAAATATTATATATGCATTTACAAACAAAAATCATCTAACCACTCTTCTGAAAATTACCAGAGCATATGCTTGTGGTGAGGCCACTTCCAAGATTGAAGGTGAACTGCATCAGATTGAGCAATAGCAAAACTAACGAATTTTTCATATGCCGTCCCAGTTGCAAATGTGAATGGGGCATAGTATCCTCCTATTAACCTGAAGGCTCGACGTAAAGAAGTTGCAATAATCTTGACTGCCACCAGCTGAAACAAGCCTCAAAATCATATTTGGAAGTTCGGATTAAGAAAATTAGAACTTCAGCTCATTTAAGTTTGGAAATCTGGACTTGAATGGAAGAAATGTGAAGTGTCCAGGGTAAATTATAGTATTTGAAAATTCAAAGTCATTTATTGAATCCTACTTTGTTTAGTGACTAAACCCCTTAATTTTCCCCATTGGGTTAAGTTCTAATATAATAATAAAACAAGGAAAAAAATAGAGGTTTAGAGCTAAATATTCTTCAATAGGGGTGTATATTTTTCGATATTGAATATTATTATTTGATCCGAATATCCGAAAGGAGATGAAAGTTGATGTTTATAAGGTGTTTAATCGAATCAGACTTAGGATTCTTATTTTGATTATATTATTTTGAATTACAAATCATTTCCATGAGTAAATATATAATGACAATCAGATTGGAATATGAGTTTCAGCCATGAATGAGAGCTGCTTATAGGAGTTGGTTCCAAGTATCGGAACGCCGGCCAAACACCAATGGCTGCAGTCCATATCTCTGTGCCCGCCATGTCCTAACACCGACGGATGCCCATCTTTTCTTAGCTGCGACAGAGTCGTTATATTGAGCAGATAAACCGGCTTCGACATGCTTCTAATCACTTTCTCCACCACTTGCTCCGCTGGATGTAGACCCCCTGGGTAGTGTCGAAACGGTCTTTTCCTGGAGAAATGGGATCTAGTTTCGAAAATAATTTTTTGGAACGACTGGTTAATGAAAAAATTGTAGTTCGAGGAGTCGTCATCAATCTTTGATTAGGATGTGATTAGGCACCCAAAATGTATTTGCCATTTTAATAAAATTTTAATTTTAATTAAAACGACAAACTTGTGGTCTATGTTACCAAAATTTGAGTTCAGGAGTCGGTTACATGTGGGGAAGGATTAGCACCCCACAACGCCCTAAATCGGTACTTAGTCGATTAATTAATTGTCTTTGCAATAAAATTTACAAGTTCGAGTCTAATTTAATTTAAGATCCCCTGAGTAATATTCTTTGAAATTTCGGATGAAACATGATAATATTTAATTATTTCCTATCGAGAAGAATCGATCTCTCATACCTTGAAGCAATCGATTCTTACTCCAATCGAAATAAAGAAATATTAAAATTTCATTCTAAAGTTCATTATTAATTCAAAATAATAACACCCAAAATAATTTTAAGAGTGAAAATGATAATATTTAATTATTTCCAATCGACAATAAATGACCTTTCGTGCATTAAAACAGTCATTTATTACCCCAATTGAAATAAAGAGATATTAATATTCCGTCTAAAAAATCGATATTAATTCGAGAGAAAACAACAATATCAAATTATTTTCAATCGAGAATAAATGACCTCTTATGCCTTAAAGCGGTCATTTATTACTTCGACCGAAATAAAAGGGTATTACTATTCTCATTGTCAATTCGAATGTTATTATTTTGAAAATCTATCGGAAACAAATGCAAAAATAAAACAAATAAAAAGCATACATCAAGCAAACACAATTAATTAATTATTTTACCGATATTTAATGAGAATAATGATGTTCAATTATTTAAATATCTCGAGACGAGGCCTTAGATTCGTTCTAATATCCTTTTCTCGATGAATTTAATTAAAAGAACATTGTCTTTTTTCTCAATCCCCGAATTTTAATAAATGAAATTGATTCAATTCGTGTCACTAAATGGAATAGACTTTCATTTTAAAATTATCGAAAGTAACTTTCTAATACGTTAAGACAGTCACTTTACGACAATATTAAAATGATCGAATATTACCCTTAGTCAATTTATTTTGATTCGAGTCAAGTGATGCTTATGAGGATATCATGCGAAATTAATTAGGACTAAAATGAATTAAAATGCAAACACAACATGCGAAAATTAAAAAAATGAACATAAAAATAGGACTAAATCATAAATAATCACACTAACATGCCACAATTAAAATAAAACAAAACAAAACATACAAGTGACTAAAACAAACATTTACAATATAAAGTGCTAAAATTACAAATAATGAAAAATAAATAAGGCAAGGGGCTAAATCGAAATAAATTAAAACTACGTGGTCGAATTAAAATAAATAAAAATATATATTCAAGTTCGAAGTATAAACATGCAAAAATGCAGGGGGCTATAAATAGAATATCATGCATAAAAAAGGGAAATTACAGAAATAGTCCCTATAGTGACTAACATGCAAAAACACGATAAAAGTTAAGGGACTAAATTATGATTAAACCAAATATTTTAAGGCATGAATATAAAATGGGAAAATAACAAAAACGGTCCCCTTAGTGACTATCATGCAAAAACACGCGTAAGTTGGGGGACCGAAGTGCAATTTCCCCATAACTTACCCTATAAATACAACTTAAACCTTTTTAATTCATTTTCACCCTGTTCTTTAAAAATAGTTTTCTTTTTTCTCTCTCAATAGCTTCAGTCAGCCTACTGCCGGCCACCCTGAACCATCAACGATCGTCGCCCGACTGTCGCACACAATGGCTGAAAACCACCAAACTCTCCCAAAACCACCTAAAAGCTCAGACCTAGTCCCTTAAGCCTAGATCTAGGGTTAAAACTCCCTAAAAATGATCATAATCGAACTTAAAGCTACCTTAACTGAGTCCCGACCGTTCGGTTTTATCGACCTCCGACCTTCGCAAAGGTTCCCTTGCAACCCAGATACTACACTCAACCCTCCGCTCCGTTTTATTTTAAACATGCAAGATAATCTGATTTTTTTGGTTTCGAACATATATAAAAAAGGAAAAAATAAAATAGAAAAAAAACCTTTCGAATGGCTTGTAATTTTTCTGATATTGCTTTAGAAAATCCAGGGGTGTCCACCCTTTTTACATATTTTGGTTCGGGTATTTATTAGCCCAAATTTTTACAGCTTTTTTCTTCTTTTGAAATGGAATCATTACAAAAAAAAAGTGATTTTTGCGTGTGATGTTGATCTGCTTCTGACATGGCAGGAGACTCGTCGCGTGGTTGGTGGCAGCGTTGGTGGCAAACTATGGGTGGAGATGGGCGGTAGCAAGGTGGCAGCAGCTGTCTCTATCTTGCTTACTAACAGCGGTGGCTGGCTGAAAATTAGATGAAGAAACCCTAGCGGGTTTAGGCCCCAAACGGGTCTCGGGTCAGGTCAGACCAAGGCTTGGGCTACTAGTTTTGATGTAATTTGGGCCCAATCAGGTTTTGTATAAGCCTGTCAAAAATTAAAAATAATAAAAATAATAATAATAATAACGGGACAAAAAATCGAGTGTCGACAGGTAGCTTCCTACGTCGCTTCCTGAACGCCATGGTTCTTCCATAGCACTTTGACCAAAGGAATCTTCTTATTCATTAACTCCTTCACTTCGCTCGCCAACATTTTAACTGGTTCTTCTTAATAGGTCATATCCGAGCTGACCTCAATATGCTCTAAGGGTATGACATGTGAAGGGTTGGATCGGTATCTTCTGAGCATAGATACATGGAACACATTGTGAATGCGCTCCAACTCTAGTGGTAAAGCTAGTCTATAAGCCACTGGTCCAATTCTCTCAAGCACCTCGTAAAGTCCTACGAAATGACGAGTCAATTTACCCTTGCGCCCGAAGCGGAACACTTTCTTCCAAGGGGAAACCATGAGGAATACCTTGTCCCCAACTGCGAACTCAATGTCTCTATCTGGTCATTGGTACCCCGGTCACAAAGTCCATGGTCACCTTGTCCCATTTCAACTGAGGTATCTGAATAGGCTGAAGCAAACATGAGGGAACCTGGTGTTCCTCCTTAACCTACTAACACACTAGACATCTGGTGACAAACTCTGATACTTCCCTTTTCATGCCCGACCAATAGAACAATCTGTAAAGTTCCTGGTACATCTTGTTATTGCCCGGGTGTACAGAGAGTGGACTTGTAACATCCTTAATATCGGGTTAATGACTAGATTGAAAAATTTCAGAAATTGGTGATTAAAGTAGGATAATTGAATAGTTCAATGACTTACTTGAAGATATTTTATGCATCATTGTTAGTAATTATTATATGAAGTAAAGGGCAAAAAAGTTATTTGATATGAAAGATTTTTATTTTCCTTTATAAGATAAGGAAGCCCACGTGGAAGAGAAAAGAAGGTAAAACAAACTTCTAGAGTTCTATTCTTCTTCAGCTGTGAGTCGCCATAGCAAAGGTGAGTTTTGTGGTTAGTTGATTATTTGTTGAAATTAAAGTTGGTTTATCATTATTGGATGATAATTAAGCTTAAGGAAACTTAAATTATCTTAAAAATCAAGGATGATGGAGTTATGAGAGATTAAAGATTAGGAGCTCTTGAATGAAAACTTGGAATAAAGTTCATAATTAGAATTGGAAGTTAAATTTGACTCGTCATCAATCTAATTAAGAGACATAAAGTGATAGAATTGGATTTAGAACATATTGCTAATTTGGTGTAATTCTTGAATTACATATGGAAGATATGATTTTGAGATTTAAAGGGGTGATAAATGAGTTCAAATGGGCTTAAGTATGTGTATTTGAGTTTAGTATAGGAAAAGGGGATAGAACATGAAGAATTAAAGTTGAAAAGAATGAATTTTCGGGTTTAAATATGAATTCTAGACTAGTGTGCATCGGTACATATTCAACATGCACCGATGCATCAAGGGTAAATTTCCAGAAATTGTTTAGTGTGTATCGATGCACCGGAAGTGCATCGATGTACCCCTTAAAAATGGAAACATCGAATGCAAATTGTGTATCGATGCATAGTTAATGCATCGATGCACATACTACAGAGTGTACAGATGCGCTTCAAAGGAAAATAGAAGTAGATCTTTCTTATAGATTAAGAAATCAAGGATTGAATCATAGTATTTAGAATGCTAATATGTACACATGATTGTGTAGATATCGATCGAGAGCAAGTTTCGTAATGATTGAAAGGTTAGAATTGATCAAGAAGAGAAAGTAAGCCATAGGAGTAATTGATAGCAAGTGAGGCACAAGTGAGTGCATACTATCGGAATATATGTATTTTTACATGGGAATTAGACTTGTGATAAGTATGTTCCCGATATTTGAATATATGATAGCATGAGTCGAAGCATGATTAGGATTATGTACTATGTGAATGTGTCATGCTTGCATTACATGTTATGTGATGTGTATTTATGTCTATATGATAATGATATATGAAACAATACAAGAATATTATCTGAATTACTTGATAATAAGTCATAAGATTGCATGCCAATGTAATATAAGTTATAAGATGAGAAAATATGTATTTATATGTATATGAGAAGATATAAGAACAAGAAACAAATCAAGTGATAAAGAAATATGAAATCGTATGAAATGTGATATAATCTATGTGATTAAATTAGAAATGATATGAGCATAGGTATATGTGACATGTGAATTATATGGAAGTGAATTGTGTGCCTATATGATAAGATTATGTGAAATGATATAAAGATAATGCCCATGTTATGTGTCATGAGATCTAGAGATATAGTTGGCATGCCAAGAGTCAAGGGATATATAGTGGTCCTTCGGGACATATACAGTGGTCATTCGGGACAAATTTCATATGCCCCTAGTGGGACCCCATACGAGCTGTGGTGACAGCATAGTGCACAACCTCAAAAGACTCACATATCTATTGTTCTCACATATGTACATGGGCTAACAAAGAGATAAAAATAAATATATGATATGTATGATTTTGGTGAAATAAATTGTATTATATGATTTAAATGATGATATGTGTATTATGTAGTTAATGAATCATGTTGGTTAAAAACGTTAGGTATAAAAAGGATATGATTACAAGATATAAATGATAATTATATTGATAGTGAAATAAGGTTAATGATGGAAATGATGAATGATGTGTATATGTGTACAGTTGATTATATGTGATGTTATATTGTTGTGGGTAATAGTATGATATGTTATGTATATGCATGGTTAAGTAGTTAGAGTTACTTTTATACGTTAATGCCTCACTAAGTCATAGACTTAGCATGTGATTGTTTCACACGTAGGTTGCAGAAACGAGAAGAGAAGTTAAGAGGAGCAAGACAGGTCAGATTCTCCTTTCCACAGTTCATATCAGAAATGCGTTTAAATTATATGTATTTTGTCATATGAAATGTAGTTGGCATGTAAGATAAAAGATTAGTATTGGTTATGCTCTGATAAAATTTGTAAAACCATATGTTTTATACAATAAAGATTATTTGGGTTTTGTTGAAATGTTAAACTGAATTTTATTAGATTTTGGCAAAGTAAACATTTTGAACAGTCAATGTGACACATCAAACTCGTATCCGGATTAGGTACTGGTTGGGGGTGTTACATTTAATGGTATCAGAGCTAAGGTTTAACCGATTCTAGGCTTAAACCTAAGTCAAATGAAGTTTAAAAATGTGTACATGCCAACTCAAAGTGAAAAAATTATGATCTGATAGTGTAAGGAGTATGTTGTATTGCTAATAAAATAAGATTTGTATGATATAGTAGAAATTGATTATAGAATTTGTCGAAGTGAATCAATGGCTGAAAAATCTGATGGTAATAGCAATTCAGCTACCCTGGCCAGGCAGGATGAAGAGAGAAACCTTAGAAAGTGTCTTATGAGATTAAAGGTTGATTTTAGAAAGTTGAAATCATATCTGAATAATGATAGAAAGTTTTCACTGTTTTGAATCGAAAAGGTGATTGGAGTCATTTTGTTATTTAGTGGATAAGATAGAATATGGTGAACAAGTGTCAACATAAGTGCGTTAAAATATCAAATGATGCAGTGAGAATTGGTAGAAGAGTTCAAGAATAAGTGTATTAGTGATAAGCGTATAAGATGTATAAAGTCAGAACTTATGAGTTTGAAACGAAGGGATAGTATTGAGTATACAAGAGTGTGTTTATGATAAGGGTTTGCAGTTAAGATGGAAAGAGTTAGCGTTGGCTAACCAGAGTATGTGATAAAAATGTACCGGAATTATAAGATATTTTCAGAATAAGATAAATAAATATGAAGTGGATCTAGATATAAACTAAGGATTTATAAGAAGAGTTTAAGATTGGGTATATCGATTATCAATTTATAAGACAAAGGAAGTCAAAATGTTGAGTTTGAACAACGAAAATTACAGGATGTATAAGAATAGAGGTGAAATTGATAAGTTAAGTAAACTAATTTTGAGATAATTTTGAGTGGAAATGATGTATATGATTGATTGATTAGGGCTTGTGCTCTAGATTGAACAAATGCTATTGACTAGCTGTCAAAGTAAAGGTGATAGAGTTATAAGATTGGAAGAAAAGATAAAGTTGAATTAATCAATTATGATGTGGATCTGAATATAGTTGTGTATTTTGATCAGATAACTATGATGTATATAAGGAGAAAAGTAATTGTATGGAGCTTTAAGGAAGGAAAATACAAGTATAAGAGATGGTAAAGAATGAAGTTTTGTATGAGTAAATTGGATTATCAAAATTACGAGGATACAATGAAGATTAGTACACATACATGAGTATAGGTGATAGGACAAGAGTATGTGAACATCAAAAGGAAAGATATGATTTGTGTATAAGGAGATTTCGATTTTGCGTAAATAAAGGAATAATGGAATAAAAAAAATGAAAAGTATTGAGTTTAAAGGATCAGATACGATCAAGGTTATATGGAAGTGTAAATGATAATTTCGATATAGTGGTGTGAAAAGATTCTTTAAAGTGTTTATTTAATCATATTTAAAGAAGATTTAAGACTGTGTTCTTGGTCAAATGATGATGGAAAACGAGTTTGGTAATTGTTATAAGGTAATTAGAGATGGAATTATGAGGTTGAGTGATGAAAATGGATGTTACTCTCTACGTGATGAGTTACATTATATGAAATTTTAGAAATGGACAAAGGAAAATGCAGAATAGAAGAAAAGACAGAAATGGATTGAAATTTCTGGTTACTGTTTATATGATAAGCGACAGTAGATGAATGTATAAAGGAATGAATGTGGATGAAGAGCATGAGAAGATATGTACATGTAGTATACTTATCGATGTGTGCAGTGAAAATTCGAGGACGAATTTTCTTAAAAGAAGGGGGATTTGTAACATCCTCAATACTGGGTTAGTGACTAGATTGAAAAATTTTAGAAATTGGTGATTAAAGTAGGATAATTGAATAGTTCAATGACTTACTTGAAGATATTTTATGCATCATTATTAGTAATTATTAGATGAAGTAAAGGGCAAAATGGTTATTTGACATGAAAGATTTTTATTTTCCTTTATAAGATAAGGAAGTCCACGTGGAAGAGAAAAGAAGGTAAAACAAACTTCCAGAGTTCTCTTCTTCTTCAGCCGTGAGTCACCATAGCAAAGGTGAGTTTTGTGGTTAGTTGATTATTTGTTGAAATTAAAGTTGGTTTATGATTATTGGATGATAATTAAGCTTAAGGAAAGCTTAAATTATCTTAAAATCAAGGATGATGGAGTTATGAGAGATTAAAGATTAGGAGCTCTTGAATGAAAACTTGGAATAAAGTTCATAATTAGAATTGGAAGTTAAATTTGACTCGTCATCAATCTAATTAAGAGATATGAAGTGATAGAATTGGATTTAGAACATGTTGCAAATTTGGTGTAATTCTTGAATTACATATGGAAGATAGAATTTTGAGATTTAAAGGGATGATAAATGAGTGCAAATAGGCTTAAGTATGTGTATTTGAGTTTAGTATATGAAAAGGGGATAGAACATGAAAAATTAAAGTTGAAAAGAATGAATTTTTCGGTTTAAATATGAATTCTGAACTAGTGTGCATCAGTACATATTCAACATGTACCGATGCATCAAGGGTAAATTTCCAGAAATTGTTCACTGTGTATCGATGCACAGGAAGTGCGTCGATGCACCCCTTAAAATGGAAACATCGAATGCAAATTGTGTATCGATGCATAGTTAATGCATCGATGCACATACTACAGAGTGTACCGATGCACTTCAAATGAAAAATAGAAGTAGATCTTTCTTATAGATTAAGAAATCAAGGATCGAATCATAGTATTTAGAATGCTAATATGTATACATGATTGTGTAGATATCGATCGAGAGCAAGTTCCGTAATGATTGAAAGGTTAGAATTGATCAAGAAGAGAAAGTAAGCCATAGGAGTAATTGATAGCAAGTGAGGCACAGAGTGCATACTATTGGAATATATGTATTTTTACATGGGAATTAGACTTGTGATAAGTTTGTTCCCGATATTTGAATATATGATAGCATGATTCGAAGCATGATTAGGATTATGTACTATGTGAATGTGTCATGCTTGCATTACATGTTATGTGATGTGCATTTATGTCTATATGATTTATGAAACAATACAAGAATATTATATGAATTACTTGATAATAAGTCATAAGATTGCATGGAAATATAATATAAGTTATAAGATGAGAAAATATGTATTTATATGTATATGAGAAGATATAAGAACAAGAAACAAATTAAGTGATAAAGGAATATGAAATCGTATGAAATGTGACATAATCTATGTGATTAAATGAGAAATGATATGAGCACAGGTATATGTGACATGTGAATTATATGGAAGTGAATTGTGTGCCTATGTGATAAGATTATGTGAAATGATATAAATATAATGCCCATGTTATGTGTCATGAGATCTAGAGATATAGTTGGCATGCCAAGAGTCGAGGGATATATAGTGGTCCTTCGGACATATACAGTGGTCCTTCGGGACAAATTTCATATGCCCCTAGTGGGACCCTATACGAGCTGTGGTGACAGTATAGTGCACAACCTCAATAGACTTACATATCTATAGTTCTCATATATGTACATGGACTAACAAAGAGGTAATAATAAATATATGATATGTATGCTTTTGGTGAAATAAATTGTATTATATGATTTAAATGATGATATGTGTATTATGTAGTTAATGAATCATGTTGGTTAAAAACGTTAGGTATAAAAAGGATATGATTACAAGATATAAATGATAATTATATTGATAGTGAAATAAGTTTAATGATGGAAATGATGAATGATGTGTATATGTGTACAGTTGATTATATGTGATGTTATATTGTTGTGGGTAATAGTATGATATGCTATGTATATGCATGGTTAAGTAGTTAGAGTTACTTTTATACGTTAATGTCTCACTAAGTCATAGACTTAGCGTGTGATTGTTTCACACGTAGGTTGCAGAAACGAGAAGAGAAGCTAAGAGGAGCAAGACATGTCAGATTCTCCTTTGCACAGTTCAGATCAGAAATGCATTTAAATTAGATGTATTTTGTCATATGAAATATAGTTGGCATGTAAGATAAAAGATTAGTATTGGTTATGCTCTGATCAAATTTGTAAAACCATATGTTTTATACAATAAAGATTATTTGGGTTTTGTGAAATGTTAAACTGGATTTTATTAGATTTTGGCAAAGTAAACATTTTGAACAGTCAATGTAACATCTCATACTCGTATCCGGTCGGGTACTGGTTGGGGGTGTTACAGGACTATAGTGTGCTTCGTAGAGAATCTTACTGCACAACTTAGCGTCTGCGGTTACGCACAACTGACCCTAAGTATAACACATCTTCATCTCGAAGCTCAAAACTGAGGCATCGCCTTGGCGAACCTGCTCAATATGACTTTTCAACTGGTCATCTAAACTTCGTAGCCTCTTGACTTCACCTACCAACTCTGGCTGGACTCGTAACTCGACTAGCAAACCATCATCACTGGATAAACTCAAATGTGTAGGAGGACCTGGCGCATGATTTACCCATAAGTTTAAAATAAACAATCCCCCTTTATTTCTTTCCAAAATGACGTAAAAAGAAAAAAGAAAAAATATCCCCCCTCTTATCATCTTCCTCTCTCACACTCTCCTTCTCCAACTCAACGTGTGGCCGCCACTCATCAAAGCCCAAGACTTTCAACAACGACCACCGCTTTGGTGGTCATCACATGCTCTAACCGGCGACCCTAGTGACCAAAGAAGGCCAAGCAAGAGTCTAAGAGACCGAAAGCTTCTTCCTCTTTTCCTATTTCTCTCGACCGAGAACATCCAACCTCCTAAAGGAACATTTGGCCATAACTCCCCTACTTCGATGACGACCTCTAATCTCGACCAAGCAAGGTAAACAACTCCTTTCTCACTTTACTATTTTGATTCGAAAAAAAGAATGAACAATGAACAAAAAAAGTTGTTGTAAAAAAAATTAATACATTTTCTTCTTTTTGGAAATGTTGTTGTATTTGTATTGATTTTGAAAAAAAATGGGGAACGGAAGTTCCAATCTTTCCAG
Source organism: Hibiscus syriacus (assembly GCF_006381635.1). Classification (NCBI taxonomy): domain Eukaryota; kingdom Viridiplantae; phylum Streptophyta; class Magnoliopsida; order Malvales; family Malvaceae; genus Hibiscus; species Hibiscus syriacus. Next base: position 1,015,058 of record NW_024063144.1, on the reverse strand, counting down.
AGAAAAGGAGGAAACCCTGGGGTCCCTCACTGTTACAATCTGTTTGGGGTTTTATAATCTTTTGTTGCATGTCAAAAAATCCAAAAAAAAATGTTACTAATATTGTGTTTTTTTTCTGAGTTGGGAGTTGCTGGGAAGTTGGTGTTGGAGTGCGTGGAGCAACAATGAGCATGGCATGAGTGTTATAGTTGGTTCAACAGCCGGATATTAAGGGATTTGTCCCTTTCCCTTTTTCTTTTACATTATTATTATTTTGGTAATAAATAATAATAATATATAGTGGTAGATGAAAACTGGTGATTACACATATTTTCCAACACCTCATTCTAACTCAACATTTCTTCTCCTCAATTGTTATTCTTCTTTTGTGCTATTTTTTGGACAACAAAATATTTTTTCCTTCATATTTTATAGTTCATGTTAAATTCAAAATTTAATATATTTTTAATTAATATTTTATTTGATGTTATAAATATATTCTTATAGCATTTCATAACTTATGTTATAATTAATATATGAGAAAATAACCTCAGTGACCAAAAATGCCTTATAATATACGATTTTAACCAACTTTTTTTGGATTTGCCAAAATGACCAACTAAATCGCAATGCGATCGATAATTCGCAACGTGATCTCCGGTATCGCAAATCAGTTTCCAGATTCACAATGCGAACTTCGACTATCGCATTGCGATTTACATATTCGCATTGCGATAATCCAAGTTCGCGTTGCGATAGTCGAAGTTCGCGTTGCAATTTTCTAAATTCGTTGCGATAGTCCAAGTTCGCGTTGCGATTTATTCCAAATTTATTGCGATAGTCCAAGTTCGTGTTGCGATATATTACAAATTCGTTGCGATAGTCCAAGTTCGTTGCGATAGTCGAAGTCCGCGTTGCGATTTATTCCAAATTCGTTGCGATAGTCTAAAATCGCAACGACTGGTGGTATTGCATTTGCTTCTTAAGAATTTTCTCTAAAAATATAGTATTCGCGCGGACGTGTCGAAGACACGTATGACCACGACCACGAGACGAGACGAGAGGCGGCGGCGGCGACGTGCAAGAGTCCCTCTTGTTCTCTATCACTCAACAAGGAAGTGAGAAAGCCAAGCCTTAAATACAATTCCCAATAGTTTTTCCAATACTATGTGGGATTGAGCATTACCAACACTTGTTTCCAATACTATGTGATTATTCAGGAAACAATTAACAATCATGCACCTTAAAACAACTGAATCAGCAACCAATTGCATTAGTATTATACGATTAAATATGTCATAATTAAAAGTCAATCTACAATCAATCGCTATTATTGCAATTTTAAGCAAAACATTCAAAAAAAATTGCATCACTCGCGAGAATAAAAAAATTGTTATCGTGCAATTACAATCAATTGAAAATAAATTAGAATTGCATGAAAACTAAACGAACCACAAATACTTTTCATACAAATACTAAAGTCATTAACTATAATTCACAAATAATATCACTATTTAAGGCTCAATCCTACATAGTATTGGGAACAAGTGTTGGTAATGCTCAATCCCACGTAGTATTGGAAACACTATTGGGAATGGTATTTAAGGCTTGGCTTTCCCACTTTCTTGTTGAGTGATAGAGAACAAGGGGGACTCTCGCGCGCCGCCGCCGCCGCCGTCTCGTCTCGAGTCGTGGTCGTGGTCGTGGTAATACGTGTCTTCGACACGTCCGCGCGAATACTATCATTTTAGAGAAAATTCTTAAGAAACAAATGCAATACCACCAGTCGTTGCGATTTTGGACTATCGCAACGAATTTGGAATAAATCGCAACGCGAACTTGGACTATCGCAACGAATTTGGAAAATCGCATTATAAATTTTTTATTCATTAATATGTTATTTTTTAGTTTAAATTTTAAATAATGTTTATAAAAATATCATAATTTAGTTAATTTTAAAAATATTTTCTTATATTATTTTATACTTTAAATTACGTTTATAAATTAAATTAGTTTCGACTTTAGTTTAATCTAAATATTATTTTTATTAAATTTTTTTGTATAAAAAAGTTTAGGTCAAAGGTGACTCTCTAATCCAGAGCATACCTAAGATTCAATTGGGATTTATTTAGGAATTTACAAATTGTCCATCAAGAGTGATGGCAATAGGATTCGAACTTAGCTTTACAAACTCATTCTTGAATCCCAACCAATTGTGCCACCACTCGTTGATATTTTTATTAATATTATAATAATATTTTAACTCATCCTAATTATTAGAGGTTATAGTTTTGATTCTCTATCTAAGGCTTATGTTGTAATTTGAATTATAAATAATACTTAAAAATTAATATATTTTAATGGCTTAATACCAAATAAGTACCTAATCTATACTTTTTTCCCAAATAGGTGCCTAAACTAATTGTTGTCTCATCCAGGAGCCTAACGTTACAAACATTACCCATTTAGGTACCTTAACCGATAACGGTGTTAATTTCCCCGTTAAATGACATGTGTCACAACCTGATATTTAAAAAAATATTTAAAATTAAAAAAAATTAAAAATAAATATTTTTAATAAACATGAAACACAAATTTTGAAAGAAATCCAAAACTTTGAAAACCTTCATTTCAACCTTTAAACCCACGCCAACAACCGCCTTTTACCGTAAACGAACCTCCACCCGACCTCCCCTCCCTCGGCGACCAAAACCCCCATGAAATACTGACTTGTCGACGATGAATCAACGTTTTAAACCGCCTGAACCCTAGGATTAAAATCGCAATTCCGACGGCTAATCGACGAAAAATACTACGGTGTATGAGTAGGAGGATGTCAGAGACTACGTCGATAGCGATGGTCGTGGCCAGAAAGGGCGGCGGCGGCAGATTAAGGTTAGGATTTGAGATTTTGGGACTGTTTTATAATATAAGAAAAGTGAGTTTCTTTTATAGATATTTAATATTTTATTTTAAAAAATAAATTTCAAAATCATCAGATTGTGACACGTGTCACTTAACGGAGTAAATTAACGTCGTTGACGGCCTGGGTACCTAAACGGGTAACGATTGTAACGTTAGACACCTGGATGAGACGAAAATTAGTTTAGGCAGCTATTTGGGAAAAGCGGTATAGTTTGGGCACTTATTTTGGTATTAAGCCTATTTTAATTTATGTTAAAAATATATTTTATATTATGATTAATATAATTTAAAATAAAATAAGCTAAATTAATTTCAATCTCAATTTAATTAAATATTAATTTTGTTAATATTATAGCAATATTTTTAACTTATTCGAACGTTTAAGAGTTATTTGTCTGATTCTCATCAAAATCATGTGTATTTTCCCTGATTCTCATCAAAATCATGTCTATTTTCCCTGATTCTCATCAATAAGATGGCAACATGGATTGGACAACGGACCGAAATGAAGGCAAATACTCCACTGCAACTATTGAGAGTTTGGTGATTAAAATGCAAGAAACAAAGTTTAGGAAATATTTATGTAATTTACCTGAAAGTAAATATTTAGAGCTAAATATATTCCGGGCCAACCAAAACATACTTCCAAGTGAAAACGAGATGACCAATAGGAGTCGGTTCAAGTGGTAAGGTTTTAGATTTAAATCATTGTGTATGTAAAAAATCTCCGCTGTGCGACTCACCCACCAAAACTAAAATCAGGTGTGCGACTCAGATCGGTCCATATTAATTAATATGAAGCCTTAGATATGGAGGCCAACAAAAGAAAAAACGCGAGATGCATGGTGGTGGTGGAGCAGTGACATCAAACAAGTTAAAACCAAGGAAGTGCGTATGGCATGACCGCTGGCGGATGGACAAACACATACATGTTATGAGTTAAAGCCAAAGCAATTTCAAGTATTAACTTAACAGGTAAACGATATGGCCAATTGCTTGTTCAGACCTCCTCCATCTCCATCTCCATTTCATCATAATCACGCAATATGCTTCTCCCAATCCATTCTCAAGCTCCCTTTTTCGCCTGCAATTCGTCCCCGTTTGACTCCAACAATCTTATGTAATCACGATCAATCCAATCGCAGCAACCAGACACATAATCAGTCATCTCCAGATACAATTCTCCTCTATCCTGATATCGACAGGTATGCTTATGTCCTTTCTCTTCTTCACACCCGTCCAATCATTTTTAGGGTCAATTACATGTTTGGTATTTAAATTTTTACTTTTGTTTCGTTTTGGTACTCAAATTTTATTTTTATTTTTAAAATCATGTATAACGTTTAGTTAAAGTTTTATTTTGATACTTGTCGTTAAAAACTTAACGGTGATTTTGACTTGTCACCATAAGCTAATGTCATGTAATCACTGGGAAAAAAATCATGTTAGCAGTTCTGTTAATTTTTTAATAGTAGTGTATCAAATTGAAACCTAAACTAATCATTAGGTATAGTTTTTTTTTTAAATAAAGTTTAGATATCAAAACAAAATAAAAGTAATAGTTTGGATACTAAACCTGTAATTTACCCTTATTTTTATGGGTTTACTCCTATTGTGTTTTTGTTTTCAGTTTACTTACCGAGATCGTTAGGCAATCGCCATGTACTTGGGGTGCTTCAAGTGATTGGAACCAAGTCGAGGTTTTATCCCATTCTTGTTTTTCTTAATACCTCGTCGAGTTGTGTGGTTTGGGTATCAGATCATGTTTATTCATTATAACGCATAAACGTCGATTGCGATTGCGGTGTCGCGGTTACGGTTGTTACACACGTTAATGTCGCGGTTGTGGGTATTGCAAACGTTACAACTTGATTTATTTTTTAAAAATAACTATGTTTTTATGTTGGGAATGTGATTTGCAGTGTCCTGAAGACATTAAAAAAAATCATGATACGGCTGTTACACTGTGTTGCGACCGCAGTTTAATATTATACATGTCCAAACCATCTTTTTACTAACTCCATCTTCAACATTCTCACCACCTAATTGCTAGCTTATGCATCCAGGGAGCATGGGTTCTCAAACCCAAAGGCATGAAACCAAAGTCAGTTGTTCATTTTGTTGGTGGTCTATTAGTTGGGGCAGCTCCTCAGCTTACTTATCGTTTGTTTCTTGAGCGCCTTTCGGAGAAGTAAGTGTCTCCCACTGCTACTCATCACTTGCCTTGCTTGCCAAAAATTCGATTGAGGCCCTCCAAAATAATTGACATGGTTTGTATGATAGTTTTGTGGCAGTTATATATATATATGCTTTAGAAAATTAAAATGGCATATATCCCACTTTGAGAAGGAATATATTTCAGTAAGAATTTTAAAGGGCTATCATTTCATTTCTTTAGTGGATGTGACAACATAATTCTCTCCCATGCACGTCATTGGTGTTTGTCCCGCTCAATTTTATTGTCGTGATTACGTATTTTTCGAGGTAAAGTTTAGATTCTTATTTTCATATTAATTAATTTTATTACAAAATATTTTATGAAAAATTAAATGAAAATTCTTTAATTGCAGCAGTTATTTTTTAGGATTAATTGATAATAAACCTGAACATTTGTCAGTCTATAAATGCATATTAGTTTCGGCATTCGTTCATTGTAACTATTATCATATTGGAAGAATTTAATTCTAAGGCAATGAATTATCATGACACAATTATCAAACTTGTTTTATTATTGGCAAAAGAGTATGTGAGGCTCTTGTACTTTTAAAAAATCATTGTATCTATCGTACTTTCTTTACACCTAATGTTGTACTCAAATTTAGAAAATAGACTTAATTTGGCCTTTTGATCAATAATTTTTTGTCGTTGACTATTACGGTGCTAACGTGACATTTCATGGAGTTGATGTGGCTAGTGACGTGACTAATAATGTGGTAGATGAGCTAAATTGATTTTTTGGTCGAGTTCGAGGGTTAAATTAGTTTTTCTTTTTAAAAATTCAAGGACTTATTTTATTTTATTTTTCAGAAAAAAATATTTTATATTTTAAATTTTAATTTAAACTATGCAAATACAGAAAAATAAATATTAAAAATTAAATTAAATTAAATTACTAAAAAATTAAAATAAACATTAGGGATAAAAAAATCTCAAACATGTAGATTTCATATTTAAATAATTTTATTTTTCCTTTATCATATTATATTCACTATAATACTCTTTTTAATTTTATAATTATTTTTTATTTTTTTAAATACATATTTTTTTATAATTTATACATAAATTTTAATTTTATAACTTTTAAATTTTATCTTTTTATAATTCTTTATAATATTTGTTTAGTTCAATTTATAAAAATTTAATGGAATCCAATTAGAATTTAGAGTTTAAGATGATTAGAGATAAATGTATAAAATAAAATTTGTACATGACAAACAAGTTCATGTGTATATAAATAAATGTCATATTAAATTCGAGGTAAAATATAATAATATATTTTTAATTTTTAGTATTTTATTTTTATTTTTGATATTTTTATATTTATTTTTTTGAATAATTTTGTATTTTGAATTAGAAATATTTTTATTTTTTCTAAAAACAATTTCACTCTCTAACTCGATAAAAAATCAATTTAGTTCATTAGCCACGTCACCAACCATCATGAATTGTCTCATTAGTACTATAAAGTGTCATATCAACATTGTAACAATCAATAACGGAAATGATTGGTTAAAGAGTCAGGTTAGATCTATTTTTAAGCTTGAGATCACATTAAACGTAAAAATAATACGAGGATCAAGTTAGTTTTTTTTTTAAGTACAAGGGTCTCAATTTACCTTTATCATTTTGTTTATATATTTCCGCTGTAATTTATTTGTTGTGCCTGTAATTTATTTGTAATTTTTTTCTGGACATTCTTCTTAGAGTCCAGGATACTCTCTTTTCCTCACTAAGAAATAGGGGAATTCACTATTTAACCATTGCCTGTATGAAGGGGTGTTCTGGTGATTGCAACACCATATGCTAGCGGGTTTGATTACTTCTTCATCGCCGATGAAGTACAGGCCAAATTCGACCGCTGCTTAAGGTTTCTACAAGAAACAGTGAGTTGTTAAGGTAGTCTCAAAAAGTAATTACTTTTGGTGAATGAAACTGAAAAGGTGACTTTAAGCTTCATGAAATAGGCGCATGATCTTCCTACTTTTGGAATTGGCCATTCTCTGGGTTCTGTCATCCACCTTTTGATCGGTATTAACGCATCGTCTTGTATCTTGTTCAGCCTATACGTATGGCTGGTTTTTTCATTAATGAATTCATTTTACAGGTTCCAGATATGCCGTGCAAAGGACTGGGAATGTATTAATGGCATTCAACAACCAGGTACTTCAACACTTCAATTTCTCCTTGTCTGGGTCAGCTTTCGACCGAATAGAGTCAAAAAATTTCGAGTTCACGAGTCCGGTTTCGTAACACAAATTTGATTTGAATTTTTTTCGAGTCAAATCAAGTATATAAAATTCGAGTTGAATTGTTCTAGTTTCTATTTAACTTTAATTGTAAATATTTATAATTTTATAATATTACTTGATATCAGCTTAAATGATTTTCTATAATCATATACAATACATTCCAATTTAATTTCTAGTCGAGAGACTTGATTCAAACTTGAAAATCAATCCGCTAATTGCTAAAAGTTTTGAGTTATTCGAGTTACATTTTATAACTTAACTCGAATTTAAAAAATTTGAGTCGATTATATAAAATTACAATTCGAAGTCAATTCGAGTCGCGTTAAGTCTATCAAATTAAATCTTGAAGTTAGTTCAAGTCGAGTCTATGAAATCACTACTCGGAGTCTATTAAAGTTGAGTTTTTTTTAATTGAGTCATATCTATGAAATTACTATTCAAAGTCAATTCAATTCAATTTTTATTCAACCCTAATATGCATAGTCCTGAATGAAATTAATCCATCAAAATGATTTCAACTTTCAAATTGCATATGAAAGGTAATTTGCACAAAAGTTTATGATCAACGGACCCTGCAAAATATGAGTAAAAGGCTCATCTTCCCCTTTTCTTCAGTGTCTCTGATGTCTGATTAAGATCAACTTCACTTTGCATATTTGGAGTGTTCCTCGAGGCAGAAACTAATCAGATGATCTCACGTTCATATTTTTTTTCTTATGAATCTGCAATTTTTAGCTTATATTCATCCTAAGATAGCTACCATTTATCTTCTTTATGAGTTGGAATAAGATTGAAAATAGATTTTATGATCTGCAGAAAGCAAGCTTAACTATCCCATGGCTCTCACCTGTTCTTGTGCCAATGGCCCAAATCATTGGACCGTTTCTATCACAAATTGCATCGTCACCGACAATCCGCATGGGGGTAAAAGCTCAACTCTATCTTTTTCCTGCATTACATGCAATGCTGCAAATAATTCTTCCCATGCTAACTGAAGCAACTAAGCTGGTTAAAGGTCTCAGTTGCTTTTGCTTGTTGTTCAAGTAAAATAGCATACCCCATAATTCCCCTCATTTTATTCATTCTTTTCTTAGAAAGGAAACGAGTAGAATATTTTAACACTATAGATTTTACCCTACATTTTCTTTCATCTTTGTTTATTTCTCTTCATTCATATTTTTCTTGAACCAAATAAATGAGTTTTCTGATGGAACTATTGAATGCTTGAGAATCTTCGAAAAATGTTGCTGCTCTGTTGTCGGAATGCGCTATTGCAGTAAATTAGTTTGCAGTTGACCGAAATGAAACTTGGAAGCTTTGGCGTGATAAATGTTGCTATGAAGCATATCAAGTGCCATGCGAAGATGTGACCAATGTTGTTTCATATCCTTACTGTAATTTAAGGATATCATCAAAGAATAGAATGATTTTCACAAATAAGGTCTGAAAAGATCATTCATGGCAGCCTGAAAGGTTGATGGTGCATTGGTGAGACCGAACAACATGACTAAGTTCGTAATGTGTTCTGAATGCCATCTTGGAATTGTCTTCTAGATTGAATCTGATATGGTGGTAGACAGATCGTAAACCGATCTTGGAGAAAACCGTAACCTTATGTAATTCGTCTAAGAATTAGAACCTCCTTGATACTAATGATCCCTCTTAGCTTCATCGTTTTAGCATGTCTACCTCAATATGACATGACAATGTAATTGCTGCCAAGTTATCTGTTATGGACCACATCTACTTTAGAAAAGCCCATTAGTTGATTTTGATTCTCATAATTTAAGGCTTAGGTTGTGACTTTATTAGAAAAGACCATGGATGATCACTGTCGTCGTCCATGGATGATTACTGTCGTCGTCATTGGAAGGCCAGCTATTGCATCGTTGATCGTGGTTGCTCAAGGTCGTCTCCTATTTCTTTCCCCTTGTTTCGACGGTAAATGTTCAGGTTGGAAGTAGAAGGTTGAAAAGGGTGTGAGATTGGTTTTTCAAGGCTGCTACCTCTGCTCAGAGGGAATCAATGGCTTCCACTTTTAGGAAACACTTCATTATGTTTTCTCAACCTAGAGCTTATTGTTTATATATTTTTCCAGAACGAATGACTAATCCGATTTTTTACCAACTACTTGCAGGCTGAGATGACAGTAAAGAAAATAGAAAGCTTTAGTCCCATTATAAAGCAGGTTCTCCCTCTAGTTGAGCAACTTCCTCCCTTCTACATGGACTTAGCCAATGGAAGAGACGATTTTACTCCAAAACCTGAAGAAGCTCATCGACTTGTACGTAAAATCTCCGGCTCTTTTATTCTGAGGTTGTCGCATTACACATTGTTGTGTTTTCTTGTTTATCGAGTCTCTCACCCTAGGCAAACTATATGTCTGCTTGGTTCATGCTTGGACCTCATGGTTAATAGTTTTGACTTTGAGCCATAGCAAGACTTTGGCATTTTGCTAATCGATGTGTCCCCTCGATGAGGTGGTCTATGGAGGTCCTCTTTCTGCAGACCGATATTCTGTAACTGGTTTATGCGTTCAGTAGCATAGCATTCCTCTTGTTCTCCTTTGTTGGGTAAATTCTGTCGATTCAGTCAAGCTCAGAAAGGGAACCTGAAACCTTACGGACTCGTTAGAGATGGTTTACTTAATAAGTTGTATCACAAATTAAGTACTGCAAACTGCAATCTCCTTTGGATACAATATTCCATAGATTTAACTTCTAGACTTGTGCCACATCTTTTTCAGATAAAGTCATACTACGGCGTTTCAAGAAATCTGTTAATAAAGTTCAAAGACGACTCCATCGATGAAACTCCAAACATGGCTAAGGTGCTAAGTTCGGAATCGGCCATCAGCTCGAAGCTAGACATGTCAATTCGAGTGTTACCAGGAGATCATGGGCTTCCTCTACAAGTATGCTTCTAACAAATTACTTTAGAATGCCTCCGCAAGAAGCCTACGCTCGGAATTGCTTTCTTGCTGGATACAGCAAGCAGTTTTAGTAATGCATATTATAGATGTTGCAGGTTCTTCCAGCTGTTCCACCCTTGATTGCAGATGCAGTTACTCGTGGAAGCGAGCTTTTGGCGAATCTGAGTGCCGGAACACGGTGGGAGAGTGTGGTCGAAGAGGTTGACAACACGTTAGGCATTGAGTCGAGCATTATACGAGCGGAAACTTTGAAGCACATGGACATTCTGGTGGAAGTGATCACTTCCTGGATGGCTTCAGATTCAGGTGCAAAACTTTGAGGCCTTACTAATATGGATCAAGTGAAACTAGTAAGAAGAATATTGCCACCATTGCATTCCCTTTTTAACATTTATGTATCATTTCCAGTTTAAAACATACAAGCCATAAGCTTCCATCAATTTGTAAGTAAACAATGTTTGCATGTATGTGATATAAAAAGTTTTTCTTTTATTAAACTGAGGTGATTATATCTATACGACGATACTCAAATTCAGAACTTTTAGAAATAACAATCATCACTTTAACCACTGAAGACATATCATATCATTCATATAAAAAGTTAATTGTTAAATAAGTATTAATAAAGACATTATTGATAAGATAGAAATGTCAGATTAATTTTAAAATTTGCATGTATAACAAATTAAATGATTAGATAATAAAAATATTAACCGTACAAAAATTATTGATATGTAAAACATTATTAGTTTTATAATAGTATAATCAGTGACGAAATTTGGTGATAGAGTTTAGGGGCAACTTAAAACTTTAAAAAATTTAGAGGTTAAATTAAAATTTCTAAAAAATTTGAAAGGTTCAATTTATATCTTTTTTTTTTTCTAAAAAAGTTAGAGTCTAACTAAAATTTTTAAAAAATTGAGAAGTTTAATGAGAATTTTTAAACATTATTAGAGGGTTAATACTCGAGACTTCGATCTAGCCTCCAGCCGGTCTTCTTGGTATTTTATCTAGAGATGTTTCTGGTCTCCTTATAGTCGAATAAGGACTTGATGTACTGACTTTGGCCTCACTTTTAATTCAAGAAAAAAAATTAATTTTTTTAAAATTTTAAATTATAATTTTTCAAAATTTTGAGGCCACGTCTCTCTATTGTGTTGCGCCTCTGAGTATAGTGAATCTCTCCCAATTTAATATTGTCAAAACACTGTTAATGAATACAACTTAATCTGAAATTGCTTTATTTTAAACCAATATCAGTCCTAAAAGCCAAAATATAAACGACATTAAGTCCTTTACGACAAAATGTAGTTAACCAAGTTTTATGGTGATTCTGCTTATTAGTTATATTTATAGTCTGGAAATTTTAGATAATTATTTTATTTAGTAGTGATTTATAGTCTAGAAATCTTGTCATATTTTTCCTTATAAACCTAATGATAATTTTTGGGTAAAATAACAAATGGTCCCTCGACTATAAGGCATGCTTTATTGAGTCCCCTTACTATTAAAAGTTACAAAACGATCTCTCAACTATAGGATGTTGCTTTGTTGAGTCTCATGACTATTAAAAGTTACAAAATGATCACCCGACTATTCATCTATTCCAAACTCATTCTTTTTCGTTAAAATATTAACAACAGTCTGAGCTAAATGTAATACCCCAAATTTTGGCTAGTGACTAAAATGTAAGTTTTGAAAGTTTGGTGGATAAGGTATAAACTTTGTAAAAGTTTAAGGACCAGAAATATAATTTTGAAAAGTCATATATTTTAGCCTGTAAATGAACAGTTCGGCCTAAAACAAGAATTTTTTGTGGTAATCAGATTTTCAATACGAATTTGTGTTAAAAACTATAAAGCGATAAAGTTCGGTGTAGAAATCGGATAATCTGATCGAACTGTAATTTTATGAAAATTTGAAAGATATTAGATAAACGTTGGAAATATTATTTCCATATTTTTGATCAGATAAAGTTAGCACATATCAGTGTAATTTTTAAGATTGGGCCGAACAATGGAAAATTTAGTGACTAAAGTGCAATTTTCAAAAATTGCAAGGCCAAAAGTATAAAGTCAAAGTCAAATTGGTTCATATTTGACTAAGGAATATTTTAATGGAAGATATTGCAATGGTACTTTGTAATTATCAAGTTTCATTAATGGCAAATTAGGGATTTCTCATTAATTGAATTTAATATTCAATTATATTATTAAGTCATGTTTTAAGTTTAATTAACACTAAAATAATCAAGAAAATAATCACATTTTCAGCTACAAACTCTCTCAAGGCCGAAACCACCATTGTTGCATGGTAAGAATTTTTTTTTGATTTTTAAAGCTACATGATTGATTTTTGAACTAAGTTGTGAAATAAAGAATTGATCTACATGAAATTCTCTATCATTTGGTATAGATATTACATGGTGAACATGTTATTTCATGAGATTGAAATTAGGATTTATGTAGAGTTTATGGATTTTGAGGAATTGATGAAGGATTTTTGTGTTTTTGATGTTAGAGATTAATTCTAAAGCATGTATGATGATTTAAAATTATTTATACATGCTTATATAGCATTTGACCATATTAGGGTTTTTGAGAAGGTTTGAATTTTGATGTAATTTGAGGTTGCAATGATTAAAATAACATGAATTTGATCTAAGGAAGTTGAATTCATGCTTGAAATTGAATGAAAAGTTCACCCTATGTACATAGTTAGGTTGGCCATGAAGGGGGAATTAGGGGGGAAATGCTGAAAATTTTTCTATGGTCTAGAATTGATATTAGATGTGTTCTCTGTAATTTGGAGATCAATTTGGATCAATTTCGAGCCTTGAGATAGTAAAGGGTCTAGTTTGCAAGTTTTGAGAATTGTGGGACATTATTGATTAAATGTGATAATTGGGGTTTTTAATGTTAAATTTTATTATTGAAATGCTGGAATTTTTAGTTAGAAAGTTGATTGGAACCAAATTTCAAATTTGGTAAAATATGAGGGTGGAATTTGAAAGGTCGAAGAAATATAGGGACTTGATTTCAAGTTTTTAAATGTGAAAGTATCATTTGGGTAAAATATTACAATGGTGGAAATTTATTAGTATGCTGATTTTCGGGTTTAATTATTTGAGTTTGGATCAAATTGCAAGTTATAACGATTGGAGGTTGAATTTAGAAAGCCTAAGAAAGTATGATGAAATTTCAAGTTTTTGAATGTTAAAGTATTGATTTGATAATTTTATTAAGGTGCTGGAAATTTTAGTAATTAAGGTGAAATGATCATAATGGTGCAGGACTATTATGAATTTAAATGGAAAAGTAAAGTGAATTCTAGAAATAATTCATAATTAGTGGCTTGATTATGTATTTGGCAAAATATGAATGGTTGATGATGAAAATAAATATTTATGGTATTGAATGAATATTTTGAGAAGTTTGAAATTTTGATGGAAGAACGATTTAGTTTCATATCGATTAAGTATCAATTTTATTATTATAGATTTTTATATTATTACGTTTATATATTATGTCAGTTCGATACTAACATATAATTTAAATATTTTATGTTATTATATGAACATTGTCAGATTACGATAAACCTAACGAATTAAGCAATATGAAAGGAAAGAACAAAGCACGAGAGTAGGCGGTAATATAAAAGTTCGGTAGTGAGACAAAGATGAATGCAGTTTATTTATTTAATTATTATGATCGATGACGACTTTTGAAAAGTCAACTCATATTAATATTTTTCAAGTATGATTTATAACTCTTAATTATGGATTATTTCCATAATGTTTTCATCAAGTTTTATGAATAATTTAGGGTATGAATGCCCAAGTATGTTTTTCATGATGATGAATTTTAAATGTTTATGATTTTTAAGACGTTGATTAATGAATAATTATATTATGATTTATAAGTCTCATTGTATGTTGCATTGAGAGTTGTAGGTTATTTGGCATGCCATTAAGTTGAATACATTCAAGTTAAGTTATGGTACATTCGTGTACATTATGTAATACACTGTTGGTGCTCATGTTATGATTTGCACTTGGAATGCATTTTATGATCAATTATGATTGGCACCGTGATGTGCCTAGTGGCACCTTATGTTCTACTCATATACCTTATATTATCTTAAATATACTTTTGGTTATGTAAATGAGATATGAAAGTTATGAACATGTTGTTGACAGGAAAATGATATGTTTATGCTATCTGATATTATTTAACATGTTTTTTTATAAGAATATGAAACAAGTTGATTTTTAGGTTACGATGAAGTATTGGACTTGAATAAGTCAGTTTGAATGTTTAATGTTTTAATTAATTCATTTATAATGTGTTAAGTACTTATGATATTTTTTTATAATTTATCTCACCTTAGCTTGCTACTGCCTCACTAAGTTATTCTTAGCGCATGATGATTTTCATACATAGTTTTTGATAAAGATACGAACGTGCAGTGAGGAGTCTCCCGAACATCTTTTTAAAGATCATCTATATAATCAGTATCAGTAAGACATCTTCGATGTTACTTTTGACTAGTAATGGCATTTATATTTATGTTATCAGTTTGCTTTATCAGTTTTATTCAAAATGGTCTATAATAGTAAACTGGGACCATTTTATTTTGACTAGACTAGCTATATCTGTATTTATAAATGAATAACTTATTTATGTTATTATATTTTAAATGATTTTAAAATTAAGTAGTGTTTAGGTAGTACTACATAGTTTATGAAACATCACAGTTTATTAAATATCACTAAATAGCCTAATCGCTACCTGAAAATGGATTTGTTTTCAATATTTAAATATTAATTTATGACTTTATGGATTTAGAAAATAGTTGAAAAGTTGAAAATGAACGTTTTTGAAATGAAACAAAATTTTAAGCATTTATGTTTAGTGAATGTAAGGTTGAAGTGACATTTTTAGCTCGTGTTTTGAGACTTATACGAGCTATGGGTGTTACACTAAATGCTACTAACTAGGATATGGTAAAATCTGATCCTAGAATCTCAAACGACTATCATATCCATCCAGCATGTTAACATCCAATTCAAACTGCAATCAATAATTTAACAAAAAAAAAGACGAGTTTAGAACATATGAATAGTCTAATGACTATTTATAACTTTAAATAGTCAAGGGACTCAACAAAATAACACCCTATAGTCGAAGGGTCATTTTGTAACTTTTAATAGTCAGGGGCTCAATTAAGCAACATCCTATAATCATGAACCATTTGTTTATTTTACCCTAAATTTTTATATAGATTTATACTAGTAACACATCCAAGTGACACTAGTTCATATAATGCACGCATGCAAATACCTTTCTACAATAAATTATACAAATAATAATTTCAAAGTAAGCTAATTTTAAAACCTTCATTTAATTAATAGTCACGCAGTCTAGTAATGAAAATGTACTTCAACAGTACGAGTAAGAGCATATTGCCTCTACACTCTACAGCATGTCTGTGCATGTGTCTATTGTTGTTCATGGTAAAGATACAGGCCAAGACCAAATCTAGCACAGGCCCTGCAGAATGCTATTTCTTCTGCTGCACTCACTGGATCCTCTCCTATGCCGATGTCACTGCTTGACACCGTGCCTGTCGACTCTCGATGTGCCTTCATAACAACAACAATAAATACCATCACACAAGCATCAAGTCAAATGACTATAACAAAATCTGAAATCTAATCAGACTAGTTTTGAATGGAAGTTCAGAAGTATCCGATATTGGTACACTCATTTTTTTTCCTATATGTCCCGAATATTGGAGGACGAATATTGGAGGATCAAACCTCAATATCCATGTCTGTTGGCCACACATAATTTAAGGGAAATGAAGTGTCAGAACAACACAGTTGACTATAATAAAATCCTTAAAGATAAATGACGTTATTGTTTAAGTAGTTTTATCTTTCGACCGGGAATAATATGGTATTGTGAGTCTATATTGTGATTTTGTAGATTATGGAACTAAATATTTGAGGGAAGTTATTCAATGATGATTTTAAAGTATTGAATTTGAGGCCTACCAAATTGACCAGTGATGGTGGATTTCTCTTTTGATTCTACAGATATGGTACTTTGGTTTCTTTTACTTGTTGGCAGATCTTATAATGAAATTGCTTTGTATAATCATCTATTATAATTCCAGCTTCTTGGTCTAATCTGATTCAAGCTCAGACAAAAACTAAAGCTTAAGAAGCTTGTTGTGTCCAATGTGACAACAAAGACATTATCATAACCGATTCAAGCAAAGCAAAGCTAGCTTTTATTGAAGTTTAAGCAAAGATACATCACCAAATTTTTGGCCCATGTTGCAACCCAACTAAAACCAGCAATTAGTTTCGTATGAAGGCACTATCATTTGCTCCCTGAAAAGGGAAGTAGCACTAGTAGTGTGATATGCTATAAATTATTTTTTCCCTCATCAATGACAATAGGTTTGAGCTCTTATATGAATATTGTGTTAAAAAAGTTTATGAGCATCTTTCCAAGAAGATAAGTTCAATATAAACTATAGAGAAGATAAAATAATAAAAAGAGGAACATCAAAGAACCAAAGAGACGAAAAAAACTAAAATAGTACTTTCTCAAATGTCCTAATTCAGATGGTGTGATGCAATTACAGAATTTGATGTATGATGGCTATGGTTTTTTCTTTTCTTGGTTGTGTAATGCAATCAAGAAACCCAAGGTATGAATCTTAGGGATCATTTGTATTTTTATTTCCCTTTCACTTCATTTCCCACAATCTGCCATGGATCAGTCTTGATGTGCTCCAATATACAATCTATGAGAGTCCCTTCAGGAACCCGAGTCTTTAGCTGGCTTTCATCTGACCACTAGTTTAGTACAAAATATCCCTAGTTCCAACTTCCAAAGTGCAGGCCATGAAAGCAATCAACATCATCTAACGCTAAATCAGAAAACATGGAACTAGATTGAATAGAAAACCTTAATAACGATTGTAAGCAACTCAGTCAAGATAGCTCCTTCCTAAGAAAGGTATTCTTTTTTGCTTATATTTCTCAATTAACTTAAAGCTCAATGCTCCATTTGGGAACTCAAATTTGAGAATTTGGATTTCATTTGCCATGTAAATTATAAGAATGGAATACATACATCAAGGATAAATAGTTAACATTCAATATATGTAGATGAAATGTTTAAAACCATGGATTTATCAAGTACAAGAAATATACTAAGAATTTCAAATTCACTACTGAATACGTAACTAACAAATTTCAGAAATAATCATAAATGTTATTCTCTAGTACGCATTGTTAATAGGTTAAGAAAGTTACAAACAAATACTACTTTATAATCACGCAGACTATTAAAAAAAATCAATTTATACTATAATTGAAATCCAAATCCAAATCCTAAACTCTAAATTCCCAAATGCCAGGAGGCCAAAATGTAAAAATGTTAGGTGTTCATAGAGAGGATGATGTTTTTAACACAATTATTGAATACAGAAGGAAGCATACCTCTCCATCAGATCCTCGAATGGTGAGTCGATATACAACAGTGATAGTTCCATTCTCAGCAAAAATAACATCACGCACTTCTCCACACCATCCTGTGAGAAAGATTGAACCAATAATTGTTAATGATTTGCAATTCAAAGAGAAAATCCAAGGGAGAAGGGAAAAGGGAAAACCAGGGGCGTAGAAGCTCAACATTCGATTGGCATGGTACCTGCGGCGATCAAAGCAGATCGAGTCAGATCAGATCAATTCGATCATCAATAAGAAGATTCCGAAATTCAAAAACACAAGTTAGCGGCGATAGTACCAGGGGATGAAGGTGTAAGAGGAAGAGTTAGAAGGGGGCTTGACGACGTTATCAGGGATACGCTTGTTGAGGTCGCGAAGGATTTCGACGAGTGGACGAGTGATGTAGGAAGAGTTGGAAGGGGAAAATGACTTGTTAAGAGGCACAACGTAGTACGAATTTGGGACTCCCTTTTTAGCATCGCTGCTTCCATTATTGCTGCTACTGCTGCTGCAATGGACAAGGCCGACGAATCGCGATCTCCGCCGGGTCTCAGCCGCAATTAGCAACCGGAAATCCTATTGCTACGGTGATTGTTGGAATCGGACACTGGCTGCGATGACCATTGCGAGATGAAGCCGCCGCCGCCGATTCGCAATTGCATCGCCATTTTACAATTGTAAAGCTTGTTTGGCCAAACGCTTACAGCCCTTTTTATTATTTATTCTCTTGGCTTGGTGTGCTCTTGTATTCCATTAGAATGAATATAACAACCAAAAATTTGAAAATAATATTTAATTGAAATTTGATTTTTTAATTATGAAAATTGATAAATTTTGGTATTAAATTAAAAGATTTTAAAATTTATAATTTGTTTTAGATTTAAAAAAATTCAGAGACAAGCTCCGAATTTACCCAAGAAGTGTCTAAAAACCATGTTATATACGTGATTTTCTGTTTCAAACGCCCATCTTCCAACCACAATCCCAAAATTCCCTCCCAACGCCCATCTTCAACCACAATCCCGACACCGTCCGACATCTGATCGTTGATTTGAAAACACCACCGTGTTCATCATCGAGCGAGGAACAAATCCCTTAAATTAATTGAAGTGAAACGCTGCCAAACGTCGTGAAATTCAAGTCAAAGTCTCGACGTTTTTTTAGCTCCATCGCCGAGGAAATCTTAAATTCATCGCCGATCGTTGCTCCGTTTACGACACCTCCTACACCATCGTGTTCCTTGTGCCGTTCCGAGTCCACCGGTGTCATCCTTTTCTCCGGCGGCGACGACGCATGTGGTGGCGAAGCGGTCAAAGTTTCTAATTTAATGAAATCAAGCTCTCCGCCGTTCAAAAATTTGAACGGCGGTGTAAATATCTCGAAATCGCTCAAAATAATTTTTAGAAATTTTTCGTGAATTTTACGCTGCCGTAAGACGTCCCACGCGCCCCCACTACGCGTGGGGAAGGTCAAAATGACCGGTTTGACCGATTACAACCCGACCCGTTGACCGTTAACCGGGTGATATTTTAGTAATTATTTTGAAACTGGTGACATATTGGGAATTAATTCGAAAATGGTGCTATTTTTGTAATTATTTTTAAAAAATGTTATTTACGTAATTTTAAAAATGACATTTTAGTAAATATTTTGAAAATAGTGCTATATTGGTAATTAATTTTAAAATGGTGTTATTTTTGTAATTTTGTAAATAAATAATAATTTCGTAAAATGGTTTACCACTTTTGACTTTAACTTTGATCGGCTTTGACCAGATATTAAACAGCCGTTAATCTTTTCCGAGAATACTTATCCTAACATTTTTCGACGTCCCGAATCCGTTTTTGGGATCCGTTTCACAAAATTCAAACCCGAAAGTCTCCAAATCGTCAGTCAAACCCGTTGACTTTGATTTTGACCAAGAATTCAGAATTTCGAGAGGTCATACTTTATGTTTTTCGACGTCCTGAATCTGATTCCGAAGTCCGTTTTGTAAAATTCTGACCCGAAATTCCCGAATCGAACTTGTGAACCCAAATAGGCTTAGTATTTTAGTATTTTGATTATTTATTTGAGATATGATTAAGGAATTGTTTAAGTAAGATATTTTTATTAAGGTACTCGTGTTTCACCTAAGCAAGGATCAGTCAGGTCCGGTGTTGTCCGTTCATCAGATCAGTCTGAATCGCGTAATACAAGAATTACTCGTAGGTTTCCGTATATGATTTAAATAAAGATTAAGATTTTTTATATATATTAGGATTCCAATAGGGATTTTTCCAATTCGTAGGATCTAGCGCTGCAGCAGAGCGTGATCGACAAACCCAATAGTAGGCTTCCCTATCTGATTCCCAGACTGTTACAGGTGTGCTTCCTGACAGTGTTATCTTACTGGTTTAAACTATCATATGAATAGTTATCTGATCTGACATTTGACTTGAATTTTTATATGATACTTGACATGGATTCTGATCTGTTACTTGACCTGATTTATGTTTTAATTTTTTTAATATATATATCTGTTATGAGCGGAACATGATTTATTTGGGGGTAATGATGGATGAAGTATACCTGGAGGCTCCTTTGCTGTGTGCTCAGGGCCTTACTTACCGGCTCCTCTACTGAGTGCTCAGGGCCTTACTGGACTTGTTGGTGGGTGTATGGTTTTGGGGAACCTACACATTTTGGACTTGACGGATGGGGGTAGTGTTCATATTTTAAAACATGTTTGATAATCGATTTTACTGAAATATTTTATTCGTATGTTTTTAATACACTGTTTGGAGCACACTGGGCTTTTTAGCTCATTCTGTAGTTTTTACCTTTTTCAGATAACAGTCGACCGTAAGCTAGCAGATTTAGCATCAGGAGAGATCAACTACTTATTTTGTACGAACATATATCTCTATATGTTTTTTTCGGTTATATTTGGTGACATGCATTTGCTATCATTTTGGATATATCTGTATTATTAATATTTTGTTCTATATTATATTTAAAGTTCTATAAGTTGTTAAGAAAAAAAACATCTGAATGAGATATGTGACCACTTAGGTTTGGGTCTAACTTACAGAACTTACAGACCGAGTCTCGATGGTTACATTCGGTGGTATGAGAGCTTTTGATTTTAAACACTCGGACTGTATATGGGTCCTAAACTTTGGATTTTTAAGAAATTTTGAAGAAAAAAAATGTGTCACCTTATTTTATGATTTAAAATTTTCTCGAGATCTCTGATGCTAATCTGACATATGTTTCAAACTCTTTCTGTAGAGCCTTATAGATCCAACAATGAGTGCTGCTAGAGGTCGTATGACAGGACGTAGCCGGGGTCGAGGGCGAGTCCTCGACCTTCTGTTACGATCGATAATCCGATGTCTCCACGTGATCCTCCTGTTCCGCAAGTAGATCTGACCCTTTCTCATGATGACCAGTTTACTCCTGTGAGAGATCCTCCCGTCACTGGAGATGAGGATACTGACATGAACGAAGATGCCATTAATAGAGCTATATTCTGCATGTTTCAGAGAGCTGTCAGAGCCCCTAATAATATGACTGCGGTTGAGATTTCAAATTTTCTTGTTGCTGCTGGTGTAGTTCCATTCGAGGGTATTACTGGTGGACCTCCGACAGATGCTGAGTATTGGTTGGAGGACACAGAGAGGATTATGGATGAGATGGACCTCAGACTTGAACAGAAGTTGAAGGGGGCCCTAATTATGTTGAAGAAAGAGCTTCAGATGGTGGCAATCAATTTCTGGTAGTATTCCGAGAAACCAGTTAACATGGGATCTTTTCAAGACGCGCTTCCGGAGTCGCTACATCGGAGAGAGATACTTGTAGGAGCGTAGTCAGGAGTTTCAGAATCTGGAGCAGGGTAGCATGTCTGTTATGGACTACGAGGTTGATTTCATCCGATTGAGTCGTTATGCTCCTAGACTTGTTGACACGGAGATAGATCGATGCTTGAGGTTCGAGAATGGACTCAGGTATGAGATCAGGAGTCGAGTCGCTACCCACCGAGAGAGGAATTTTGATGCTTTGGTTGAGATAGCCAAGACTGCTAAGGAAATAGAGAGACTGTGTATGGAGCACAAGAGAGATAGTGATCGAGCTCAAACCCGATTCAGGAGGCCTTCTAGTTTTGTTGATTCTTCTACACACCCTAGCAAGAGAGGCAGGGGTGAGTCATTTCAGAGAGGCGGTACGAGTGTCAGACCTGTTACATCCGGTTCTTCAGTTGTACATTCTTCTAGACATGGTGGATCATCTGGGTTACAACCTTTGAAGACATGTGATTACTGTGGAAAACAACATCTTGGAGAATGCAGGATGAAATTGGGCACATGTTATAAATATGGTTCTGGTGACCAATTTTTTAAAAACTGTCCAAAGCGAAATCGTTCATTTCAGACACCAGCTTGTACTCCCGCTAGTTCTCATAGTACAGTCCAGACTCCAGCACAAGGTCGTACTCAGGAGAGAGCACCTAGATCGGCTAGCAGAGGCCGAGCATCTCAGAGTAGGGGTCCAGTCAGATCTGAGGCCAGACAGCCTGTATTGGTTTACACTGCCAGACTTCGACAAGATCGTGATGGGCCTAATGTGACTGCATGTACTGTTACTATTCATTCAGTTCCATACTTTGCATTGTTTGATAGTGGCTCTACCAATTCCTATGTATCGCATTCCGTTTATGAGGGTTTAAATATTCCTGTTGAGAATACTGAGCATTTGGTGATAGTTCAAAGTCCCTTAGGCAAGTCCATTATATTGGATCGTATTTTTAGAGAGTTCCCTATAGAGATCAATGGGGAGATTTTTCTGGCTAGCCTGATGGAGTTACCTTTAGAAGAGTTTGATTTAATTCTCGGTGTAGATTGGTTGGACAAACATCGAGTAAATATTGATTTTGAGACTAAGAGATATGTTCTGAAGACCCTGGATAATCGAAAGATTTTAATGATCGGGGAACGCCGTGGATTTCTGACGAATGTTGTATCTGCTTTGGTAGTTGAGAAGATGATGAGGAAAGGTTCCGAGGCGTTTCTTGCTTATATATTGGATACTAGGAGTTCTAAGCCTGATATTGAAGGTATCCGGATTATCAAGGAATTTCCTGATGTTTTTCCCGAGGAGTTGCCTAGATTACCTCCTGATAGAGAAGTCGAGTTTGAGATTGAAGTCTATTCTGATTCTACTCCGGTTTCAATGGCTCCTTATCGTATGGCCTCAAAGGAGCTTAAGGAACTGAAAGTTCAACTCCAGGAGTTGTTGGACAGGGGATTTATCCAACCCAATGTATCACCGTGGGGAGCCCCAATTCTCTTTGTCAAGAAAAAAGATGGGACATTGAGACTCTGTATTGATTATAGGAAACTGAACAAGCTCACGGTTAAAAATAAATATCCTCTGCCCAGGATCGATGATCTATTTGACCAATTTCGAGGAGCTTCTATCTTTTCAAAAATAGACTTGAGGTCTGGTTATTATCAACTCAAAGTGAAAGACTCGGATATTCTGAAGACTGATTTCCGTACTCGGTATGGGCATTATGAGTTTTTAGTGATGTCTTTCGGGTTAACAAATGCCCCTGTTTCTTTTATGGATCTGATGCATAGGGTGTTTCGACCTTATTTGGACCAGTTTGTAGTTGTATTCATTGATGACATGCTGGTGTATTCTAGAAGTGAGGCAGAATATGAGGAGCATCTAAAGATTGTTCTACATACTCTAAGAGAGAATAAGCTATATGCTAAGTTGAGCAAGTGTGAATTCTGGCTCAGTGAAGTGACGTTTCTTGGACATATCGTTTCTGCTTATGGTATTCGGGTGGATCCAAGCAAAGTGGAGGCTATTTTGAACTGGAAGCAACCCAGGAACATTTCTGAGATCCGTAGTTTCTTGGGCTTAGTTGGTTACTACCGTCGTTTCGTAGAGGGGTTCTCCCTTATTGCAGCTCCTCTGACGAAACTATTGAGGAAAGATGTTCCATTTGTCTAGTCTGAGAACCAACAAGCTAGCTTTGAGAAATTGAAGACTGTTCTAACCCAAGCCCCAGTACTTATTCAGCCTGAATATGGGAAAGATTTTTATGTCTACAGTGATGCTTCTCACTCCGGATTAGGATGTGTTTTAATGCAAGATGGGAAGGTTGTCGCTTATGCTTCGCGTCAGTTAAAGCCGCATGAACGTAATTATCCTATTCACGATCTGGAGTTAGCTGCCGTGGTTTTTGCTTTAAAGATCTGGAGACACTACCTATACGAAGAAAAATATTATATTTATACTGATCATAAGAGTCTGAAGTATCTCAGAAAGAATTGAATTTGAGACAGCGTCGCTGGTTGGAGCTTCTAAAGGACTATGATATAGAGATAAAATATCATCCAGGGAAGGCTAATGTGGTGGCAGACGCCTTAAGCCGTAAGGCGATATCAGATTTCAGAGCTTTATTCACCAATTTGAGTTTATTTAATGATAACAGTCTGTTAGCAGAGTTGCAGGTTAAACCCACTTTGGCCGAGGAAATTAAGGCCAAACAACTTCTGGACAGCTCATTGCTCCCCATTATTGAACAAGTTAAACATGGATTGAGTTCAGAGTATACTGTGGATCAGGATGGTATTTTGTGTTTTCACGATCGTTACTATGTCCCTAAAGATGATGAGTTGAGACGGGTTATTCTTCAGGAGGCTCATAGTAGTCCTTATGCTATGCATCCTGGCAGGGACAAAATGTACAATAATCTCAAAGAGCGCTACTTCTGGACTAGTATGAAAAAGAATATTTCAGATTTTATGGCGAGGTGTTTGACTTGTCAGCAGGTTAAAGCAGAACACCAGCATCCATCTGGATTGTTACAGTCAATTATGATTCCTGAGTGGAAATGGGAGCGCATTACGATGGACTTCGTTACTAGTCTTCCTATGACTCCTTCCAAAAAGGATTCTATCTGGGTGATTGTTGATCGACTCACCAAGTCAGAGCACTTTATCCCTATTCGAATTAATTATTCTCTGGATAAACTGGCTAAGTTGTACATTTCTGAGATCGTTAGACTTCATGGTGTTCCGTTGTCTATCATATCTGATCGAGATCCGAGATTCACTTCCAGGTTCTGGAAAGCTTTGCACGAGGCTCTGGGTACTCGTTTGAATTTCAGTACAGCTTTTCATCCTCAAACTGATGGACAGTCTGAGCGAGTTATTCAGGTGTTAGAGGATATGTTACGGGGTTGTATGATTGATTTTCATGGTAGTTGGGAAGATTTCTTGCCATTAGCTGAGTTTTCTTACAATAATAGTTACCAGGCAAGTATTCGCATGGCACCGTACGAGGCTCTGTATGGACGTAGATGTCGTACTCCTATATGTTGGACAGAGTTGCATGATAGAAAAACTTTGGGTCCAGACTTGGTTCGAGAGACTGAAGATACTGTCAGATTGATTCGCGATCGCTTAAAAGAGGCATTCGATAGGCAGAAATCATACGTAGATAAGCGACATAAGGATATCGAGTTTGAGGTTAGAGATCAGGTTTTTCTCAAGGTATCTCCATGGAAGAAGGTATTGAGATTTGGACGTAAGGGTAAACTGAGTCCGCAATTTATTGGGTCGTATCGTATTTTGAAGAAAGTTGGACCTGTTGCTTATCAGCTCGAGTTACCTCCCCAGCTCAGTCGTATTCATAATGTTTTTCATGTGTCTATATTAAGGCGATATCGTCCAGATCCAGATCACATCATTCAAGTTGATGAGGTAGAGCTGAGACCTGATTTGACATATGAGGAGGAGGTTGTTCAGGTTTTAGAGAGGGATGAGCGAGTTCTTCGGAATAGGCGTATTCCAATTGTCAAAGTTCAGTGGAGTAATCGTAGCCCCTCAGAAGCTACTTGGGAAACATTGGAGATAATGGAGGTTCAATTTCCACATCTATTTTCATAAGGTAAATTTCGAGGACGAAATTTCTTGTAGAGGGGGAGAATTGTAACAACCCATAAATTTGAAAATAATATTTAATTGAAATTTGAGTTTTTAATTGTGAAAATTGATAAATTTTGGGGACTAAATTGAAAGATTTTAAAACTTGTAGCTTATTTTAGAGTTAAAGAAAATTCAGGGACCAAGCCCCGAATTTACCCAAGAAGTGTCTGAAAACCATGTTATATACTTGGTTTTCTGTTTCAAAAATAGAAAACCATCCCCAAAATTCCCTTCCTAACGCCCATCTTCCAACCACGATCCTGACGCCGTCCGACCTCTGATCGTTGATTTGAAAACACCACCGTGTTCATCATCGAGCGAGGAATAAATCCCTTAAATTAATTGAAGTGAAACGCTGCCAAACGTCGTGAAATTCAAGTCAAAGTCTCGACGTTTTTTTAGCTCCATCGCCGAGGAAATTTTAAATTCATCATCGATCGTTGCTCTGTTTACGACACCTCCTACACCATCGTGTTCCTTGTGCCGTTTCGAGTCCACCAGTGTCCTTCTTTTCTCCGGCGGCGACGACGCTTATGGTGGTGAAGCGGTCAAAGTTTCCGATTTAATGAAATCGAGCTCTCTGCTATTCAAAAATTTGAACGGCTTTGTAAGTATCTCGAAATTGCTCAAAATAATTTTTAGAAATTTTTCCGTGAATTTTACGCTATCGTAAGACATCCCACACGCCCCCACTGCGCGTGGTGAATGTCAAACTGACCGGTTTGACCGGTTACAACCCGACCCGTTGACCGTTAACCAGGTGACATTTTAATAATTATTTTGAAATTGGTGACATATTGGGAATTAATTCGAAAATGGTGTTATTTTGTAATTTTTTTTAAAAAAATATTATTTTCGTAATTTTTAAAAAAAATGACATCTTAGTAAATATTTTAAAAATAGTGCTATATTGGTAATTAATTTTAAAATGGTTCTATTTTTGTAATTTTGTAAATAAATAATAATTTCGTAAAATGGTTGACCACTTTTGACTATAACTTTGATCGGCTTTGAACAGATATTAAACAGCCGTTAATCTTTTCCGAGAATACCTATTTTGACATTTTTCGACGTCCTGAATCTGTTTTTGGGGTCTGTTTCACAAAATTCAAACCGAAAGTCTCCAAATCGTCAGTCAACCCCATTGACTTTGATTTTGACCAAGAATTCATAATTTCGGGAGGTCATACTTTATGTTTTTCGACGTCCTGAATCTGATTCCGAAGTCCGTTTTGTAAAATTCTGACCCAAAATTCCTGAATCGAGCTTGTGAACTCAAATAGGCTTAGTATTTTGATTATTTATTTGAGATGTGATTAAGGAATTGATTAAGTAAGATATTTTATTAAGGTACTCGTGTTTCACCTGAGCGAGGATCAGTCAGGTCCGGTGTTGTCCGTTCATCAGATCAGTCCGAACCGCGTAATACAAGAATTACTCGTAGGTTTCCGTATATGATTTAAATAAAGATTAAGATTTTTTTATATATTAGGATTCCAATAGGGATTTTTCCAATTCGTATGATCTAGCGCTGCAGCAGAGCGTGATCGACAAACCCAGTAGTAGGCTTCCCTATCTGATTCCCAGACTGTTACATGTGTGCTTCCTGACAGTGTTATCTTACTGGTTTAAACTATCATATGAATAGTTATCTGATATGATATTTGACCTTAATTTTTATATGATACTTGACATGGATTCTGATATGTTACCTGACCTGAATTTTTATATGATACTTGACATATATTCTGATATGTTACCTGACCTGATTTATGTTTTAATTTTTTTTAATATATATATCCGTTATGAGCGGAACATGATTTATTTAGGGGTAATGATGGAAGAAGTATACCTAGAGGCTCCTCTGTTGTGTGCTCATGGCCTTACTTACCGGCTCCTCTGCTGTTTGCTCAGGGCCTTACTGGACTTGTTGGTGGGTGTATGGTTATGGGGAACCTACACATTTTGGACTTGATGGATGGGGGTAATGTTCATATTTTAAAACATGTTTGATAATCGGTTTTACTGGAATATTTTATTCGTATGTTTTTAATACACTGTTTGGAGCACACTGGGCTTTTTAGCTCATTCTGTAGTTTTTACCTTTTCCATATAACAGCAGACCATAAGCTAGCAGATTTGGCATCAGGAGAGATCAACTACTTATTTTGTACGAACATATATCTCTATATGTTTTTTTCGGTTATATTTGGTGACATGTATTTGCTATCGTTTTGGATATATCTGTATTATTAATATTTTGTTCTATATTATATTTAATGTTCTATAAGTTGTTAAGAAAAAAAAACCTCTAAATGGGACATGTGACCACTTAGGTTTGGATCTAACTTACAGACCGGGTCTGGAGGGTTACAATGAAAATATTATAACCATCTAATGACGAAAATGTTTCTGATTGGGGTTGTTAAAGTATTTTTATTAAACACAATGAAATAAACGAGGAAATGAAATGTAATTCAACTTGTTTTTTTTTTTTTTTTGGGTAAAGTGCACAAATGATACTCTCACTATACTGTATGTTTATTGAATCTTCTGACTATTAAAAAATAAAATATGATCCTCTAGCTATAGGAGAGTGCTTTGTTGAGTCCCTCGACAATTAAAATTTACAAAAAATCATCTGATTATTCATATGTTTCAAACTCGTCGTTTTTTTGTTAAAAGTTTATAATAGTCTGATTTGAAAATTAATTTGTTGACTGGGATATAATAGTCATTTAATATTTTAAGATCATATTTTATTATATCACAACTAGCAAATTAACGACCAATTCAAATTGTTGTTAAATTTTTAACAGAAAAATGACAAGTTTATAATATATGAATAGTTAAGTGATCATTTTATAATTTTTTATAGTTGGGAAACTCAACAAAATAATATTATATAATCAAAATATCATTTATAACTTTTAATAATTGAATGACTCAATAAAACAACATCAAGAGAATTTTATATACATTTTAAGAAATTATATGCTCATTGATTGACGAATGTTTAAAATATAATAAATTGTATTTTAAGATTGTTTGTAATGTACAAGATAGTATTTTGGGTGAACAATATTAATGATCACTTTAAACATCTATTTTTTTTTAATTTTGTAATAAAAACATCTAATTGTATTCAATCAAGTCACGTCCCGTTAACATTTAAAAGAAATATTAATGTGGTAGTTAATAAAACTAAAATAATTATGTATTTAGTCTTCAATACTTATATATTTGATCAATTTGTTCTTAATTTAAATTTAGTTTTATAAATTAATCTTTCTATCATAATGTAACACGTTAACATTTGATCATGGCATGTTTTCAGTGACACATGTCACCGCAACAATGCCTTAACCACTAAATCAAATGCTTCATTTAGTTAATTCTTTTTACCAACATCAATCTACTTTTAACATGATTAATGATAGAAAAATAAAAATAAATAAAAATATTCAAATGATATTTAATTTAATTTTTTTATAATTTTAAATTAAATTTAGTATTTTTTTATTTATAAACAAAATTCTAAAAGAAGTCAAGTAATATAAAATTAAAAAAATATTTTTAAAAATATAATTTAATTATTTTACCAATTGTTTTAGTTATCTTATGATTTCTATTAGAATTTTTTTATGTTTATTTTTTAATTATTTTAATGCTCGTATTAAAATAATAAACTTATTTCGTTAAAAATTATTGAATTTAGTTTAAAAATATTGAATTTATTGTTTTTGTTTTTAAAATACAAAAAATATTTAAAATAAAATATCATTTGAATATTTTTATTTTTTATTATTAATAATATTATAAAATAAATAAATTTTGGTGCCTATCTAACCAAATGAGAAATTGTTTCGGTAGTTAGGGCATTGATTATAATCCATTTAAGCCTACGTTTAAAACTCCTCAAATGCATTTCATCCTTTATGTATTTTCTATCCAATTCCAATCAAAGGGAATATGTGCTAAAATTTGATTAGATATAAAATTTATGGGTAAACCATAGGAGTAGTCACTTACCATTCATACTTGTACAATTTTTCTCATCAAATTCAAAAAAGTTAAGTTTTGGTCACTTACATTATCATTTCATTAAATTTTGGTGACTCAGGCATTAAATATCGTTAGTTTGATGACGTGGTACGTTAGTAAAAGGGTTTAGTTTTCATTTTAACTCCTAAATTTTAGATAAAATATTAATGAATCTTTTTATAAACTCAAAATAGTTTATGAAATAATTATCAATTTACCCATTACTCTTGATCTTCTTCTTCTCCAACAAGTATATATTAAAACTAAGGGTGTTTAATGAATTGAGCAACTCGTGAACAGCTCGAATTTGACTCGATAAAAGTTTGACTCGAGTTGACTCAACTCGAGCTCAACTCAAGACCTTAACGGATTGAGTCGAGTAATGTCCAACTCGACTTGATAAGTTCGTGAGCAACTCGTTAATTTTTTATAATTTTTTACTAGTTATCTTTAAAAATATATTTCATTAAAAACTTACTAATTTACTAATAGATGATAAATGACTTATATATTAATTTTCTAATAAAAAACATTAAATTATTAATTATTAATTATTATTTTACTACACCCAAAAATTAAACCCTAATTATTATTTTAATGTATAAGCCGATTTTTTTTGAAGTTTAGGTTTTGAATTTGTTTCATACATTCTTTTGATAATTTTTTGGTTAAATTTATCAATTTACGTTTATATTAAGTTTTATATAGTATTATTAGATTTTACCTATAGTTTAAAAATATAAGATAAAAATTTTGGTGAGCTTAACGAGTAACAAGACAAGCAAAGAGGCGAGTAAAGAGCTTACGAGTAACGAGCTTAACAAGCACGAGTCGAGCAACAAGTTTTTTTAACGAGCATGAGTCGAGCAAAATTTTAACGAGTTTAACGAGCAACGAGTCGAGTCGAGCAATAAAATTTTTTAACGAGCACTATCTAACTTGCGATCGACTTGCTCGATAAGCACCGTTGATTAAAACAACCTTAATGTTCTGGTTTGCTCCCTCAACTTTGCAACTGCTCACGATTTCTTCCAAACTGTGTTGTTGGTGGTCAGTGTTGAAAAGGACAAACTGATCTTCATCGTCAACCATTGATGGATAGTCGTCATGAGCAGCCGGAAAAATGGAGGTCGAAAAGTTCATCTCTAGCATTGTGAATCTACAATTGAATTGTCCTGAAAAGTTTAATCTACAATTAAGTAATGTAGTTATATTGATTTGAAAATGAATAATACGTTATAAAGTGAGTGATAGTTTCTTCGTTGAAAAGTAAGCATCCTGAAAAGCTAATGAATATATTTTATAAAAGAATGCCAGATACATAGATTCCTTGTCTATAAGGATTAATCTTGTGAGTATAATGTCAAAATTAGCTTTAATATTTACTGAATGATTATTTTAGTATATATATATATATTTAAAAAGTATTTTGATTTAGGGTAAAAAGACTCTTAACGATTTATTAAATAATCATTTTGACCTTATTCTTTTTTCTAAAATATTTGGGTCTCAGCCAAGGGTGTGGTTGTGTATGGCCCCCAATTAAAAATAGATAAACTACATGGTTAGTACCTCAAGTATAACCTTTGTTTTGTTTTGGTCACCCAACAATTTTTTAAATTATACATAATGTTTAGTTTTTGTTTTATTTTGGTCACTCTAGTTAAAAAATTAGCGATGATAATGAGGTGTTACCATAAGATAATACCATGCCATTATTGAAAAATTGTTAAAATGTCAGATAAACAAATTTGTTAATTATTTAACAATGTGTGGCCAAAATAAAATCAAAATGTAACGTTAGATATGATTTAAAAAAAATAATAGGATTGCCAAAATGAAATAAAGGTCCAACCTTTTACTTTGCCTTAGGGCCACATAAATCTTAGAAACGGGTTGATCTCAACATTTCATTTTTAGGGTAAAAAGACTCATATTTTAGAGTGTCAATCGTTTGTTAACTAATACTTTCTATTAAAGGAGGGGCTTTTTGTCCAAAATAAAACACTGAGGACTAAAATGTTCCATAAGATATTATTGGGATTAAAGATATTTTGGAGTTATATGAATTTTGGGTATTTTCTAAAAAAATAAATTTTTAAAAGATTTGTGAATTTTATTACAAAATAAAGAAAATAAAAAATTAGGTGAATGACGAAAACAGAACTAAAATAATAATCTGATGACTAAAATAATGTATCACAAATCTTAACATCTTAAGCATGAGCATGAGGATTTACAAATATGATACCAAATAAAAGACTATATGACCAAGTGGAAGTTAGAAAGAGTTATCAACAATCGATTGAGGCACTAAATTTTTTAAGCAATGTCTAACAGTTGAATTTTGATATTATGTATAAAATAAGTTAGATCGAGAGATCATTCATAACAAATCTATATAATAATACTCGGTTCAATTTAATCGATAGATCAAAAATCAATAGTCATAAAAAATATTGTAAAATAGGGAAAGATAAAACCACAAAATTAATCGGGCTATGTCTGGCGATACTGCTACGAACTGGCGTGAGCTTTTTGCGGCGGGAATCGATCAGGAATTAGAATTTTTTCCACCAGCGGTGATTGAGGGCGCTTGTGTGGTCAAGCCGCCGAAAGATGTGTTTGAGGAGGGAATTTCGGAGTGGAAATTTACTCTTGTTGGGCAGTTTATTGGTTCAGCTCCAGCCTTTGGTTCCATTCAGAGAGTTGTCTCGATGCTATGGGGGAAGGCTTCTCCGATTAAGGTGAGTCTTGCTGGGCAAAACCTATATGTTTTTTCATTTAATAGTATTTGCATGGTTGTTTCGGAGTCTGAGATCAAAGAGACCTTATGGGGACAAGGGAATAACAAGTCACCTGGCCCAGATGAATATAATGCCTTCTTTTACAAAAATACTTGGTCTATTGTTGGCGAGGATTTCTTGGCAGCATTTAGGTACTGCTTCGATCACTCTTTTATGCTTCCTTCATTTAACACTACTGTTGTGGTACTTATCCCTAAGATTCCTAATCCTAGCTTAGTGAATGACTTCAGGCCCATATCTTGTTGTACGGTTGTTTATAAAACTGTTACAAAAATCCTAGTAAACCGTCTCTCATCTGTTTTCCCTGATATGATCGCTTTGAACCAAACTGCATTTGTAAAGGGTAGAAGCATAGTTGACAACCCCCTACTTGCTCAAGAAATTGTTAGGGGTTACTCTAGAAGTAAGATATCCCCTAGATGTGCTCTTAAGATAGACCTCCAAAAGGCTTTTGATTCCTTAAGCTGGGAGTTCATTGATGTGATCCTGCATGCCATAGGGCTACCTGAGAAGTTCATAGGTTGGGCATGGGCCTGTTTTGCATATCCTAGATACTCCATTGTTTTCAATGGTAGTCTTGTAGGATCTTTTAAAGGAGCAAGAGGAGTGTGGCAGGGTGACCCCCTATCACCCTACATTTTTGTCCTAGCAATGAATGTCTTGTCTAATCTCCTTAATATGGCTGCTACGAAGGGTATTTTTAGCTTTCATCCTAAGTGCAAGAGGATTGGGCTCACTCATCTCTATTTTGCAGATGATCTCCTCAATTTTTGCAAGGGTACAATTGGCTCTGTCATGGGAGTGCAAGATGTGTTGGACCATTTCTATTCCATGTTAGGGCTGAAGTTGAATGCTAGTAAGTGTGAGATATTCATTGCTGGTATCCCTGTTGAGCATATCAGTATCATCAAAGAGAGTACGGGTTTCAAATTGGGTAGTCTCCCAGTGAGATACCTGGGTGTCCCATTAGTAACCAGGAAATTGGCTGTGAAAGATTGCCAAAGCCTCATCGATAAAATTAGAGCAAAGCTTAGCTCGTGGGCCAGCAAGCAACTCAGCTTCGCTGGTAGGTTACAGCTTGTTCGTTCTGTTCTGCTCAGTATCTCAAGCTACTAGAGCAGGCACCTTATTCTTCCTCAAGCAATTATTAGGAAGGTTGAGCAGTTGTGCTCTCGGTTTTTTTGGAAATGGTTTGATGTTCCTTCCAAAGGTGCATGAGTGAGCTGAAAAACCATCTGCTTGCCGAAATCAGAAGGTAGACTAGGGATTCACGACGTATAAGGTTGTAACAAATCTTGTTTTGTTCAGCTAATTAGAAAGCTTCTCACTAATGATGGCTCTCTTTGGGTGGCGTGGATGCACTCTTACGTTATTAGAAACTCTGACTTCTGGCAGATGAAAGTCCCTAAAAATGCTAGCTGGAGCTTCAAGTACCTGCTGAAAATTAGTCCTGAGGTTGCTTTCATCCTTGTGAGTCAAGGCCAAGAGTTTAGTACGAGATGCATCTGGGACAAATTGCGCTCCCCAGCTCCCAAGGTCCCTTGGCACCACCTGGTCTGGTTCTCGGGACGTATTCCCAAGCATAGTATTATTGCTGAAAATTAGGTTCCAAATTCATTGTTGGCGATTGTTCTTGCAGGTGATATGATTTGTTCCTACTTGAAAGTGATTTAGATGATCAAAACTCATGGTACATCATTTGCATGCCAAATGGATCTATATGACCCGTCTCAATTTTATTTGGTTAAAGGGCATAAAAGTCTTTGCCTTTTTCAGAAAATTAATCAAGTCAAATATCTAAATAAATTTTTATAATGATAAATTGGAGAAATTATTAAGTGAATCCTTTCAGCCATAATAATTAATATATCATTGTTAGAAAGAATTAAAACAGTTTAATTCTATTTTTTTTTTGAATAATTTAAAATTTTATTACCCAAGAATAGCAGAAAACTGCTTCAAAAGTAATACAGTCAAAAAAGCAAAAGAAAGGGGTTTCTAATTACAAAAAAAACATAATATACCCCAATAATTACAAAGAGATAGGTTAGTTCTATCCAATCTATTAACATTCCTATTACTAAGTTAAGTTCCTACAATCTGCTTGATTAAGACCAGAATCTCGTCCTCGGATCTGTAGGTTCCTCTCAAAAGTCTTCGGTTCCTTTCTTCCCATATGGTATAGTTGAGAGTGCACCAAGAGAGCTTGAGGGTACTAGTAAGCAACGATTTTCCTTTCCATGTGTTATATGCCCAAACTAGCATATTAGTCCAAGTAAAAAGAGGTTTATGTATAGCTGTGAGCCGAAGAATTGAATTCCATATTGAAGAAGTTATCTTACATTCAGCAAAGAGATGGTCTCTGGATTCCCTTGCTTCAGAACAGAGGATGCACTGGTCATTAGTTTCAATTCCAAATCGTTACAGCCTATCCTTTGTAAGAAGGTGATCCAAGATAACCATCCAAGAATTGTATTTGGGAATGTGAAATGAAAACCAAATCAGATTATGCCATGAGACTTTACTATTTTTCTGTCGAACCTCTTCCCAAATCAGCTTGGTAGACGCTGCTCCGGAAGTAATAAGAGGTCGAGTTGTTGTTCGAAGTTTCATGATTTTCCTAAGGAGCCAGCTAGAGTTCAGAGGTTCTTCATGAGCCAGAAATCATTATCTTTGATTAATTAGTTGTGAATCCAAGCAACCCATAGTGAACCCTCCCCTGTAAGTAATCTCCTAATGAGTAGCAGCATGCATGATTTGTTTCACGACTTGATATCCTTAAGGCCAAGTCCACCTTCAGACTTTGGATTACAAATTCTATCCCAGCTTACTCTTTCTCCCGCTGCTGGAATGTCAGATTCTTTCTAGAAATATCTTGAACAAATTTTTCAATTTTGTTTATAACAGATTGAGGCAAGATAAGTTTCCTACACCGGTAGTTGGCAACACTAAAAAGAATGGTTTTTATCAACTCCAATTTGCCAGCATAACACATCTTCATCCTGGACCATTGATGAAGTTTGATCTTGACCTTGTCAATGAGAGGCTGACAGTCTTTAACAGTAAGTTTCCTTATGACCAAAGGTATTCCTAGATATCTGACTGGTAGTGTTATATGCTTAAAACCAGAGGAATTAATAATAGTGTCAAGAGATTGAACTAAAATTCTAGCACTAAAGATTTCACATTTAGCAACATTAAGTTTGAGACCAGAAATTTCATAAAAGTAGTCAAGAACAGTGGTGACTCCCATGACAGATTCCAGATTTCCCTTGCAGAAAATTAGTAGATCATCAGCAAAAGTTAAATGAGTGAGGCAAATTTTCTTGCATTTATGATGGAAGTTGAAGATCACTTTTGCAGCAGCTTTATTGAGTAAATTAGAAAGGATATTCATCACCATAACAAACAAGATTAGGGAGAAGGGGTCCCCTTGTCTAAGACCCCTAGCACCCTTAAAATACCCAATCAAGCTTCCAATAAAGGCTATGGAGTAAGTTGCAGTAGAGTAGCAGGCCACAATCCATTCTATGAAAATATTTGGAATTTTAAGAGCCTTTAGAATGGTTAAAATAGAGCTCCAGTGAATTGAGTCAAAATCTTTTTGAAGATTAATTTTTAGGGCACACCTAGGTGAAATTGTTTTCCTCCCATATCCTTTCACAATTTCTTGGGAAATGAGGGTATTGTCAATAATACTCCTTCCTTTGACAAAAATAGATTGATTAGAGGAAATAATCTTAGGCAGCAAGTGGGTCAACCTATATACAATGACCTTTGTGATGGCCTTATAGATTATTGAACAACAATAAATATGGTGAAAATCTGAAACTTTACTGGGATTCAGAATCTTTGGGACCAAGGTAATTGTAGTGGCATTGAAAGATGAGTAGATGTAAGACTCCTGGATGAAAAATTTAATAGGTTTAATCACTTTATTTCCGACCACTAGCCAAGCTTTCTTGAAGAAAATAGAGGTGTAACCGTCAGGGCTTGGGGCTTTATCATTTCTTTGACTGAATATAGCCTCCTTGATCTCTTCAGAAGTGACTTCCTGAGTGAGGCCATCATAGTCTTCAGAGGGTGGAATAGGAAGCATGAGGTCTTTAAGAAGACTGGTAGAACATTCTTTAACATTAAGGTCATGAGAGCCTAGAAGTTTTTTAAAGCAATTAACTACTTCTGAGGACATATCATCGAAAGTCTCTAGCCTTCTTCCCTGGTCATCAACAATCACTCTTATAGTGTCTTTCTTCCTCTTAGTTACGATGATTGAGTGAAAAAATCTGGTACATTTGTCTTCCTCTTTTAGCCTCTGAATTTTTGCTTTTTGTTTAAGAAACATTGCCTCGGCTTCCTCTAAGGAGTTGAGGTTATTTTGTAGTTCAAGTTCCTTATCAATAGGCTCAACACCTCTTAAGGTAAGGATTTGATGTTTCTCAATTTCTTCTCTCTTAAGTCTAACCCGAGTAGAAATGTCACTGTAGTAGTCATTGTTGAGGGTTTTGAGACTAACTTTAAGGCGTTTAAGCTTAAGAAAAAGTTTCTTCATAGGATTTCCTTGGATAGGCATAGACCAAGACTAGCTAACAATATTTAGGAAATTTTGATGAAGAGTGCAGCAATTAAAAATTTAAAAGGCTTAGGTCTATTTGTTTGAACCTCTTTGTGAAGAGACACCAAAGCCATACAATGGTCAGAGAGACCAAGGGCTAAGAATTCCACAAAGGAGTGAGAAAAAGATTCAAACCATAGAGGGTTGATGAGAACTTTGTCAAGTTTACGAGTAAGAAAATTTTCCTTTTTCTTGTTACTCCATGAGTAAGTAGGACCAAAATATGGATGGTCTTGGAGGTGAAGGTCATGGGAGATTTCTTGGAATTCAATCATTTCAGAAGAGGTGACCATACCTAGTTGTCATGAGCAGAAGATTCGTGAGGATGGAGGATGACATTAAAGTCTCCTCCCAAGATCCAAGGAAGATTACTGAAATTAGAATCAATATTTCGAAGGTCCTGCCAAAGATTCCTTCGCGTGATTCTAGCATTGCATCCATAGATTGCAGTAATTAAGAAGGGACTGTTTTTGAAGTAGCTTTTGATAGAAATACTCTGATCAGAGGCATGCTCCAATCAGAGACATGGCATAAAGAAATGTTAAGGTTTTTCCTCCACAGTAGCCAAATTATACCATTCATTGCAAAGTCATAGTTGGAATAAATATTACAATTCTTAAAGGTGGAAGCTAATATGTCTGTAGATTTATCTAGCTTTACACGGGCTTCCAGCAAGCAAAGGATATCTACTTTATTAAGGACTGCCTTTCTAAGGACCTTGCCTTGTTTTAGAGGATTATTTAATCCTCTAACATTCCAAAATGAGATAATCATTAAGCTTGGGTTGAGGGAATTTGTTCCCCTCCTTTACTGCCAACAATAGAATTTTTTGATTTTTCAAGATTGGATTTCTTTTTTGATTTGAGTTCTTTGATCAGGACAGCAACACCAGAGGCTATTTTTCTAGGATATTTACCATGATAATCTGAAATTGGTTGAATCTCTTCAAATGAGTTAAGAATTTCAAATCTATTACTAGAGGCTGCTAGAGCTTTATTGGAATTATTTTTTGGAGGTCTAACTCTACCTCTTTTGGTAGGAGAAGTAGAATAGGCTTGTAAACTGCCTGGAGAGTTTTGATTAGCTGGAATAGTCGGATCATTAGCAGTTTGGAGGATAGGATCAACTGCAGGACATGGAGGGAAGGGAGAAGGGGTTCTATGGGAATGAAGAACATCCAGAGAGGGAGGGGAATTATCAGATGATTGAAAATCAGAAGCTGGTTGATCACTTGTTTGAGATTTCTTTGATTTAATTTCCTCTGAACTGTTAGAAGTTAACTTTGAGGCCACCTTATCATCATTATCTTCTGCAGTTCGAAGTTGAGAGGTAGAAGTAGCATTCTTCTTCCTCCAAACTTGGCTAGAAGTGTGAGAGGTTAAAGGGATAGCTTTGCAACCTTTAGCGCTATGACCGAAAGAATTACAATATTTGCAGCAAGGTAAGAGCTAGGGTACTTCAACAAATATTTAAGTTGTTTGTCCATTGTTAAGTATAACATCAACTTGTTTAGGGATCATATCTGAATCCCCGATTTCGACATAGACCTTAGTAAATTTCAGTCGAGACTTAGAAGCTGTAATAGAATCCATAGAGAGAGGGAAGTCTATGGCACTAGCAATGTAGCTTAAGGATTCGTTAGAGAACAATTCAAGTGGAATATTGTACAGATGAACTCACAGAGGAATTCTAGATAAGTCGAATTGCAGTTTTTTCATGTTAGGTTCCCATTTCCTAAGGATTAAAGGCTTGTTAAAGATATGACAATGGTCGTTTTCCAATACCCATTCACGAGTATATTCAGAATCGAAAGAAAACAAGTAAATATTAAGTCTAGCAACTAAGATGAACTTTGGCACCTTGCAAGGGTTTTTTCCATAAGCTTTCGATAATCTTCTGTAGAGATGGAAAGTTTGGTGTTGCCCCAGCACTTGCCCAACGTGAGAGATTTTTCACTCAACAATTCTTTCTTCAAATACTTCAGGCGGTGGATGAACAGTTTGAGTCTCATCTTTTTCATTTGGGGGAAAATATCGCAGTTTATGACCAACAGAACAAGAGAAAAGTTTGCGCCAATCCATCGAATAAACCAGGAGAGAATAAAACTTGAAGAACAGCAGAGAAACGGAGAGAAATCGGTGATAATTCAGAGAGATTGCCAACGAAACGGTAGGGATTTACAGACTCCACTAGACCCGCTAATGTGTACCGAGAGAAACTCATAAACGTGAGCCATTTTTCTTTTTTTAAGCCCCTTAATTAGGTTATTG
The DNA here is from genome assembly GCF_006381635.1 of Hibiscus syriacus. Lineage (NCBI taxonomy): Eukaryota > Viridiplantae > Streptophyta > Magnoliopsida > Malvales > Malvaceae > Hibiscus > Hibiscus syriacus. The sequence goes on along the minus strand of NW_024063144.1, from coordinate 975,504 downwards.
AGAATTTTTTATTAATAGTCTAGGTGATCATTTTTTGTTATACGATCCTTTCAACCTTTTTCTTTTAATTCAATTTTAACAATATTGTTTCATATACTTTTCTTCTCGTAAATCTATAATAAAGGCACACTACAGTTACTCGTATCTTCTCTTTCTCCTCTGTTCAACGTCTGAATATTGTTCGATCGTCATGTTTTCTTTTTCACATGGTATTATTCACCGATAATCCTGACATCGTTGTCTCTGTTATGAATCTTGTCTATGTATTTATTTTCTTTGTTTTGACTGTTGTTGTTACTGTCATAATTTTTTGTTGATCTATTTCTTCTTCTTCTCATCACATTCGCTACTGGTTAATCTTCTCGATCGCCACACCATTGTCTTCGTTGTTGTTGTTTTTTCTCCATCTGTGATTGTCATTGATTCAAAATTGCTACCCGTATTCGATCTCATATTTGATTCCGTTTCAACTGGATTTTGTTCTCTATTCACCGCATTATTTTCATGTACTCTTTTATTATTATTATTATTAGGCACCCGAGGTCCCCTGAACTTAAAAAAAATCAATATAGCCCTCATTTTATTTTTTGGATCAATGTGGCTCTCCAACTCGAAAAAAGAATCCAATGATACCCTTTGACCAACGTTTTCCGTCATTGACCAATGTTCTGTTAATTTCTTCTGTTATAATTTGGGTAAATTACACCATTCATCACTCAACTATTTTCTTTTCTTCTATTTTGGTCACTAAACTCTAGAAGTTTTTATTTCAAAAACTTTAGAGATTTCAGGGACTAAGGTTGTAGTTAACTCATTTTATTTTAAGGGTCAACTACACAAATGGTCACTTGTTTCAAGAATAAATTACTAATCATGGGTCTTTTTGTAAACCCAAAATAATTCAGGGATAAAATACCCATTTACCCTTTTTCCATATGTTTTCTTCCCCAAACCATCTTCTCTTCCACTCTTCTTCCCCGTTTGATGAAACAAAAATATCTAATTTACATAATCAAAACAAAGATATGTTCGTTTCTGAATCAATCTTCGATTTATGATGATAATGAAGAAGATAATGCGACCATGGAGGTATGCTTCTCTGGTGAACAACGATATAAGGGGCATGCAACATTCAACATCAACCACTCATCGATACAAACGTCGTGGAAATAATGATTGCAACCCAGAATAGTCCTTAATGTCTCTTTAGCTCGGTACTCAGAAAGACAACTAGAGGAAGTGTTATCGCTCGGCGTCGCTAATCGTCGGCTTTCGCCAAGCAGTGTCATCGGATATAACTCGATGGTCCGCCCATCAAGACATTTGACTACCGAAAATGCTTCCGGATTGGGATTTTGATCATTGTGACGACGGTCTACCTTGAAGTGAATTACTAGGCCAACTATGAGCGAGAGGGTTATTCCTACGCCAAACATTATGTCAAATTTAGCTTCAATACTAAGCCCTATATGTAATAAAAAAAACACAATTGGTTAATGAAATATGTACTAACTATATTTAGATGCATAGAGTTAGGATTAGACAAAAGCTTAAACCTAATATAGCATTTTGCAAGTTTCAAATCAAATTAACCACTGAAAAGTTTTAGTGCTGTGGGTAAAGCAGAGGAGGAGCAATTGAGAACCGTGTAGCTTCGAGGATGTAACAATTCAAAAGGAGGGCTGATAGATTAAATCCCTGAAGAAGACGTTGTGGAGTGCAATGATCAGGGTCGTTGATCGGTATGTTTTGGAAGACGACAAAGGTTTTGGCTCTGCTTCCACAAATAAGGGAAGAGGCGCGGCGGAGAAGAAAACATATGGAAAAATGCTAAATTGATATTTTTTCCCTGAACTATTTTGGGTTTACAAAAAGACCCATGATTAGTAATTTATTCCTGAAACAAAGTGACTATCTGTGTAGTTTACCCTTAAAATAAAATGAGTTAACTACATCTTTAGTCCCTGAAATCTCAAAAGTTTCTAAAATTAAAAACTTCTAGAGTTTAGTGACCAAAATAGAAGAGAAAAAAAATAGTTGAGTGATGAATAGTGTAATTTACCCAAATTATAACAGCAGAAATTAATGGAACCTTGGTCAATGACGGAAAACGTCGGTCAAAGGGCCATTGGGTTCTTTTTTTCGAGTTGGAGGGTCACATTGATAAAAAAAAAAGATGAGGGCCACATTGATTTTTTTAAAGTTCAGGGACCTCGAGTTCCTTTTTGCCTTATTATTAATATTTGAATATTCTTAGGTAATTACAAGTAATATCTATTTCGAATCTTTCTTAATCATTAACAACGTACACATACCCTACATATAGGAGTGAACAAAACTCGACTCGACTCAAAAAAATCAAATTTCATTTTCAATTCTGAGTTATTCGAGTTGAGTTATTCAAAAAATTCGAGTTATTCGAATAAACTTAAATTATCAATTCAGTTTTCGAGTTCAAGTCGAGTTGAAATTCGGATACTTCAAGTTACTCGAAAACTAAAAATTTTATTATGCATTTTGACAATTTTACGATTTAGTCCCTAATTTCATTATTCATTCAATTCATCCTTCATTTTAAGTCTATTTTTAACCAAATGTGAACCACATGCTCCTAAAAAATTGTAGAATACATATGTACTTCCAATTCCTCTTTTAGGTAACAAGTTTTCTAGTTTTCAATTTAGTCCCTCAATTTTTCATAATTTTCTTATTCCTTCCATTCATCCTTTATTTTAAGTTCATTTTTACCAAATTTGAACTACATGCTCATACATCACTGTAGAATACATGTGTAACTTCAATTCTTTTTTTTAATAAAAATGCATTTTTTTTATTTAGTCCCTTAACATTGCATTTTACTCAATTTGGTATTTTGACTGCAATTATTTGTAAATGGTTTCTCCCCGTCAATTCCTTGATTCTTTTATACTCCCATCAATATTTTATCCTCAAAATAAAGAAAAATATAATATTGTGAATATATTTTATAATTTTAGATTGTATTTGATATGTTAAATAACATTATAATGTGAAAAGAATATGAAATATATATATATATATATATATTTCTTATATAGTTAGAGAAAGTCGAAAAATTAGAACCAATCCTTACCATAATGCTATAAATAATTATAATAAAATTAGCATAGAAACTCAAATAACTCGATTAAAATTTCTTAAACTCGACTTGACTCGAAAAAATTTCAAGTTAAGTTCGAGTTGTAAAATACTACTTATCAACTAGAATAACTCAAAAAATATTTTACTTGACTCGATCAAATGCTCATCCCTACTTACAGACACAATTACTCAAACTCAAAAAATTTGGAGAAAACCACTCATGTTACTTGATGAATTCTATATGCTTTTATTATTAGTTAAAAGATATATAACTTTTTAGATATTAAAATCACTTAAACGTAACATTTAACAAAATTTTTCTTAGTTATATACCTTCATATAAATAATACTACAAAAATATATGTTGAATATAGATTATATTTTTTAGTCAAATGCAGTTTTGTTTTTTCGTATTAAAGTTAGTCTAACCAAAGGTTATTGAGTGCACTAACTTAATATGTAATAATGACAACTTAAAAACTATTCTATCTCCCTTTCTCTTTTAAATAAATATACATTTCAATTGGACAAATATTTTTAGGTAAATTACGCAAATGATCACTAATATTTAGGTAAGTATTCATTTTGACCATTAATGTTTGAAAAGTCACAAATCGATCACTAACATTATCGTTTGTTATAAAATGATCACTCGACGTTAACAACCGTTACTGTAGGTGATGAAAAACTGATGTGGCGCGTTAACTAGTAATTTGGCACCATTTGACGAATATTTTGACCCACCCTTCTCTTCCATCTCAACTCTCTCATCTTCATCGCTTTGAAGAAACGTGCCAGAATCTTTTGAAATGACTATTACAATCCTTCTTTGAAATGAGCGAGCCAGAATCTTTTGAGCAAGTAACATGTTTTCATCATCGAATGAGATTTCAATGACGAGACACTGTTGACGAAGCTTTTTGACGTCATTCCGTTCACTCATATCCTTCACCAGGCGACGCAGGCCGCACATTCGTTACGCCATGCAAAACCCATAGTCGTACGTGAGATCGAACATAGTGGGGTTCATTAATCTGCTCGAAGTTTCCAAGGTAGCCAATTCGTAACCCGCCATTATCTGGGTTTCGTCGAGCTCTGTTTACGGGCTCATCAACGAGAACCTATTCTTCAAACGCGACTATACCAATTAACTGGCAAGACTTTACATCGCCACAAAGAAAGCCAGCGAGGAAATCGCTAACACTTATTACCACATCTACGGGCTCTCTCTCACCGGAATAAGATTCTTCACCGTTTACGACCCATGGAGAAGACCTGACATGGCATATTTCTTTTTCACTCAAGATATTCTCCAAGGCAAACCCATCGACAAGTGACATAAACCAAGTGGAGTAGCCCCTGGATATCACTATTCCTCAAGATATGCAAATGCAGATTCTTGAAATAATGCCATCCATTAATGTAAGCAACAAATTCGAAAAAAAAAACCCAGAATTGTAAGGGAAGTTATTAGAAGAGTTTGATGATAGTGAAAAGAAGCTTCCCTTTCCCCATTTTTTCACTTGCCATTGCAACATCCTGCATAATGATCAGCCTTTCTTGATGGCTCCGAGCAATGCCCAAAAGAACGAAGCAATTCAGGCGATACAATCGACGGCACGGTGAGCCTTGAGGAGTATAACCCAAGTCACTTGCTTCGTGTTTTTGTCTCGGCATTTCTCCGTCGGCAGAATCGGGACCGTCAATCTCCACCATCGAGTAGTTCGTGTTCTCCATTTTCACCACATCAATTTCCACATGCATTCGTTTCTTCTTTTCCTTCGGCCACCACGTCGGAACCATTTTCAGTGGGTTTTACTCGAATCTCAAGAATCAAGTAATGAAGAATGAACAAATTACTAAAACAAAAGGGAACTCATATTTAGATAGCGAAAGAAGGAAACTTTAAAGCATCCATTGTGCAGAGAAGAAGAGAAGAAAAGGGAGTGTTTATAAAGTGAAGATAGAAGACTAGACAAACAACATGAGAAAAACAAAATTTGAGGAAAGGTAGAACCAAGTAAGCTTTAAACGGTTCAGTTGGGTCAAAATAAAGGTCAAACGGTGCCAACTCAATAGTTAACGTTCCACATCATCTTTTCGTAACCAACAGTAACAACTGTTAACGTCAAGTGATCATTTTATAATAAACCATAACATTAATGATTGATTTGTGACTTTTCAAACATCAGTGGTAAAAATAAATATTTACCCAAATATTTAGTGACCATTTGCATAGTTTACCCTATTTTTTACCTAGTTTTCTCCCAATTTTTGTGTTGTTTGTCCCCCTTATTTTTTATCTTAATTTGGCCAGTGACAATATCAATTTTGGGTTTGGTCATTAACAGTTGATATTCATTGTTTTTTTTTTAACTTTTTTATATTGTATTATTATTATTTTTATTAGTTTGTAATAATTTTGTCTTTATCACACAATTTTTTTTTATATTTTTGACATATTTTCGCTTTTCTTTGTCTATCATTTAGTCGTTCTCTTCGCTTAATTTTTTCATGGTTGGATTTGACGTCACATTAACTTATCAAGATTACACTTATTGGTTATCATAATGATTTTCTCTGTCTTAATGGATTTGGATACGCAATTCGCATTCGCATATAGTTTTTTCACAATGATCGACTTGGATTTGTGATTGCCAGTGGTCTTTCAGTTGTTTGATCTCTTGTTGTGGTCTGTTTGCCCATGTAGTCATATCTATTCCTATTTATATTTTGCTCGAATTTTTTTAATGTGTTTAATATTTTCCTTGTATGGTTCAAGTAGCTAGTTTTTTGTGTCAGTAGTTATATGAAATGTCATAATTATATATTTAGTTTACGTTTATAGTTGTAAACTTTAATTATAATTTTAGATATGTTCGCTTTTAATAAAACTAATAGATTCTATTTGCATAAAATAAATAAATATACATTTTGATACTTAAATTTAATTTTAATATATAATTTAATATTTATTTTTTGGTTCAATTAGGAATTTAAACTTGGACTTAAAGTTTCATTTGATATCTACATTTTTTGTCTAATAATTACCTAAAGTTAGCTTTTAGATTCAAATGGGTACTTAAACTTGAATTCTAGGTTTAAATAATCATTTTGTCCCAAGTACTAATTTGGACAAAAAAAATAAAATTCAAGTACCATTTAAGCCAATAATTCAAGTTTAGGTATCTAATTGGATAAATAAAATTAGGTACGAGTTTGAACCAAGTCAAATTTAGGTATCCAACTGAAAAAAAAAATTAAACATCAAAATTGTAATTTGAAATCAAATTGAAGTAGTAAAATATATATTTATTTATTTTATCCGAAAAAGAAGACATAAATAAAGTTGCAACTTGAACATAAAGAGATCCTGAAAGCATACCCATAATGGTTGAGCTGTATTTAATTTAATGAGAGGTCACAAGCACATGCATAATTACCATCGTATATTAGTGGTGAAAAGAGTTAAAATCCTTACTCTCGAAGCCAAGGAAGGTTCCAACACGCTTCTCATGAACGTGCTCGCCACTTCTCTAACAAATTTGCATCAAGTTTCAGCTAGCAAACGAAGATTCGTGTATATATATATATAATTGGGTATAGAATGCTAACATCACATGTTGATATCGTAAGTTTGATTTAAGAAAAGATATGACATGTATCGACTCACATTCAAGTAGATAATTAAGTTAAATTTTAATTTAATTTTAATAGTTAAATATTTAATCTCTATAATATCCACGTTAGAGATTGTGATTCAAAATTTATTTGACGTAGTTTGAAAAGTTCACAATGCGACCTACTTGTTGAAAATTTTAGATTGAGAGAAAAGTATGAAACTGTGGGGCAGAGAATTCTCACAACATGATGTAAGTTTATTTTCTAGGATTTTATGCCTATACAATTATAAACCCATTCTAGGATTTTCTAATATTAATGAGGGGTTAGTGTGCAAATTAGTTCATAATGTGTCACAATTAGTGTAATTTCTATAATCTCTCTTGTAATATCTTTGACAATCATAGTGAATTTTTGCCTCCGTACTAGCTACATGAATAAAGTCAAAATTTTCTTCTAGGGATAGAATTGAGAAAAAAATTACTGGGTGGGGGGGGGGGTTTAAATTATAATTTATCAGGAGATATGATAGATAAGACACCTATTCGATAATTTTAATATAATAGAGTGGCATTCGGAGGGCAGAATGGAGTCGACGAATCTTCATCCATTTTCACGTTGTTTGTTAACAATTGATCACCTAAACTCCATAAAGGTGACTTATGGCAGATCTTTGGAAGACAAGGCGATATTGGGGTCCTTTTATTGCTAACAAAATAGATTAAACATGGAAAATGTTTGGTTTTGTTAGATTTACAAACAGGCAAGATGCAGATAAAGCCATTGATAGGTTAAATGGATTTAAGCTATACAGATATAGAATTCATGTTTGCATGACAAGGTTCAATGGGAGAAACGGGTATTAGAGGAAGAAACACTCTATTCTAGCTCGTTTAAATTAGAGTAAGGTTAACAAGTCGCTGAAAGAGATCAAGAAGAGAACAGTCGAGTTCAGGAGATCTGGGGAACTGAGAAATGATGAGAAAGACTCAGGTGTAAGTAGTAGTCAGGGAGAACAATACATTAAAAAGTACAGGGTTTCGTGTAGGATGAATTACTGTGGAAACTAAGTAAAAGTCTGGTTAGCACAATGACGACTGATTATAACACTGAAGAGGTGAAGTCAGGGCTTCATAGACGGTGTCTTGGAGGTTGTGATGTTAAATTTGTTAAGTTCTATCATCAGTCCTTGTATTATGCATAAGCTGTAGTTATAGTTCCTATTCTCTAATTTTAAATCACAGTACTTTATTCATTTTGTCTCTATATTATTTGGGTCATGACTGAAATTTCAAAATTCGAAAAGTATAAGGATTAAAATTGATTAAATTAAAGTAGAGGGACTAAATTCATAATTTTTGTATAGTACAAACTAATGGCAAAATTTGACCGAAGGTCGTGCGTGCCAGTGACTTTAAAGATTCCTAGAAAGGCTGTTTTTCTCTTTCTGCAAAATGTGTCTTAAAGTCGGGGAAAAGGATCGATATCCGGGGTCAAAGAAAGGTATATATACCATTAATTCCATCTGAATGAAGCTCATGTTATTTTCTAGTTTCTTTATTTCGATGTCTTCTATTCCGATACTTTTCTTGTTAGCAGAGAAAAGGAAGAGTTTTGGCAAATCCACACACATTCTTTACTTGGTTTCATCGTCGTCGTCATCATCAACTTCGTCAACCTCACAAAGGTTTTAAGTAGTGCAGCCATGGTTTCATTCATCCATTCACCATCATCATCAAATTAAGAGCTAAAGCTTTCTGCTGAAATGGGTGTTCTCGCAGCAATCGCCAAACGTCTAGATGCAATTGTCGGGTACTGATTTTTGTTTCTTCCTTTATTATTTATTAACATGTTGGAAAGTTGACATTAAGAATTTGGTTTTCTGTGTTCCAGGCCTGGAGTAATGCTCCTGTATCCATTGTAAGTAAATTCAAAAATATTTAGTGTTCTTCTTCTTACTGCTTTAGGTAGGGGAGAGGTTTTCGGAAAATTTTAATTTATTCGAGTTGATGAGTCATATTTTATAACTCAAATTTTATTTAAAATTTTTTGAATCTATTTGAGTTTTGGAGTTAATGTTTAAATTCAATTTTAAATATTCATAATACAATGATACTATTTTATAATATTAATAATATTTATAATACATTTCATCATATTTTTTTCATATATGATATATATATATATTATACAAAGTTGAAGAACTCGACTCAAACTTGAAAATCAATTTACTAATTATTAAAAGTTTTGAGTTACTCATGTTCTATTTTATAATGTGATTCGAATTTAAAATTTTTATAGTCGAGTCAAATTTATAAAATTACGAGTTGAGTCAATACGAGTTGAGTTTTTTTAAATCAAATAAAAAAATAATTTCTCGAGTCGAGTTTTGCTCACATCTAACTTTTAAGGTTAAAATGAGTGATGATTATGTATATACCGATGAACAGATATGCTTCAATCCGAGCAATAGAAAGTCCATCAGTGGTAGATGACCAGCAATGGTTAACCTATTGGATTATATATTCTTTCATCACCCTATTTGAGCTCTCGTTTTGGAGAATCCTCGCTTGGTAAGCAAACCCTTTACAATTACCCTATTTCTCATCATCATCGTTATCTCATCATCATCATCATGCAGGGTGCCATTATGGGCATACATGAAGCTGTTGCTGTGCATGTGGTTGGTGCTGCCGATATTCAATGGGGCAGCTTATGTGTATGAGAACTATATAAGGAAATACATAAAGCTAGGAGGATTCGGGGGATCAAATTATACAGACGATCAAAAGAAGATCCTCCAGATGATTAGCTTAGACGCTAGGAAATATGTTGCCGAGTACATTGACAAGCATGGCTGGCCCTCCTTTGAACGAATCATCAACGCGGTATATACACATATTTCTGTTCGTGTTCGTTCCTAGTTCTTCACTATTCCTAATGTTTTTGGCCTCTGTGAACTGGTTTTTCAGGCGGAGAAAGAAGCAAAGAAACATTGAAGTCTTTACGATTATCACCGACTGTCGAGGAATGCATCAAGTTTAAAGTGAAACTTGTTTGAATTGAAGGAGAAATGTGTGTTAAATTTCTGGACATGGAATGTATATCACTCAAGGATTTATGGTACAACTCGTTTTAAAAATTTATAAGTTGTATTTATTTTTTACATCGCGTAATATTAAAAAAATGATTGAAATTAACAATAGAAATTGAAGAAATATTTATAAAAAAAGTTATCCTTCAATTTGATTTTTTTTTAATTTCAACTATTAAATCCAGTTATTCTAATTATTTAAAAAATATATGTAAAATTTAAAAGTTTCACTATGTAAGTGGATCTTAATATATATATATATATATGAGACGAAATTCATTGATATTCACACTGTGTATCATATATGCATATCATATATGAAAAAAACATAAAGAAATATATATGTATTGTATATGGTTATAGAGATTGTTTCCGTGATATTATAAATATTGATAATTCAATTTAAACAAAAACTCGAACAACTCAATTCGACTCAAATTTTATAAATTAACTCAACTCCAAAAAAAATTAAATAAAGTTTGAGTCATAAAATATGACTCATGAACTCGAATAACTCGATCAAACCCCACCTCTAATCCTTTCTATAAAAGAGAATTGGAAGTGTTGAACTATCTATGTGATATGAATTGTGCTATGTTTAAAAATGGATGGAACTTGCTCCAATTTATAGGCAAATTTAAGGCCACATGAAGGCCAACTGATAGCCTCTAGGTCTTCTGTTATCCTTGGCCTTACATTGAGAACGAGATATTGCAAGAAGAAAATGGTCAGTGAAAGCATAAATCCACTTTTACAACATTGAGTTACAAATTCCAAGTACACAAATCTTAATTCATGATGTAGTAATTAGCTGATGCAAGTGATTTTCTTCTGGTTTTTTGCTCTTTATGTCCGTCAATATATATGCATATAAATATACAATCTCACTGGTTGGTGATGGCAGCAAAATCATGAAAACTGAGCTTCATTCTTTAAATGATTCCATGGAACTTGAATGCAAAGAGCAGTAAAATTCGGCCTCCTATCCTGATAGGCTAGTATACAGTCCTGTACAATCACACTCATGATTTATAAAACTAGCTGACAAAAAACTGAGAAGGAAAATTATCAGCAGGACGAGAAGACTTACTAAAACCTGTAAATCTTTGTTGATTTCTTCCGAGTCTCCGACGTGTTGCCGCTCTCGGTCAGGGATGTAAAAGGGTTGGTTGAATGGATCAACCTTGAGTTATCCGGATCCACGTTTTGGTTCGGTTGCAGGATGTGCTTCACTCCAGGACTCAGTTTAATTGGACTCAATCTTGTCACACCATATGAATCAACATTGGAAGAATCGATTCCAGCTGAAAGTCCGAACCGAGTGCATCGAGACTCATTCGGACTCCATCCTCCAAAGCTTGCTTCATTCGTTTCAGGTTCAATTTCTAGTGATCCCATGTTATGTTGAATGTCATCAATGAAGTTTTCTCTTGTCAACCGAGTTGCAGCTCTCGATTCATCTCGAATTCCTAGATTTGTTACCTTCATGGGATTCATTAGATAATCTTCTTTAACTGCAGGCCTCTTCCTTGCCTTCTGGCAAATATCAGGTTCCTTACTGCTGGCAATTTTTTGAATTCATTCTGTCTTTGAACTTGATTCGGTTCCTCTGGCTCAGGTCAACAGATGTTGGTTTAACTAAAGATGGTTGCCCAGCTGAAATTTTCATTTGTGAGTAAGAGATCACTGGATTGCGATCATAAGAAACTATTGGAAAACGAGGAACCGATCGGTTCATAAGAGAAAGAGTTTGAGCACTATGCGGACAATGTCTACCACCCACATGAGGAGACAGTTGAGAAGGTGTACTAGGTGCCTGCACTTGCTGTGTTGCTTTTAATAACCATGGGATCAAGCTCTTCGAGGATTCTGGACACCAATATGGTTGGACTTGTTCAACATGATCTGGGTGCAAAAAGGGAAAGTTGAAAGATGACTTTCCAGCATTTTGTAGATTCTGGTTGTTTTCGAGTTCAACAGGAAAACCGTTTATATTCTGATAGTTTCCGTGTGAAGCCGATACTGCAGGTTGTCGCGAGGTAACTCTTAATGCTTCTGTTCTTGATAAGAAAGGCTCATGGAAGTCAGCTCCATTGTCAAATATAGCATGGGATGTGTGTGGGATGAGCAAAATGGTGTGAGCTTGGACTAGGATCTTGAGCAATTGCAATGCTGCTGCTATTTCGGAATTCCGGATTTGCTTGCCAGTTGAGGCTTGGTTGAAAGAAATTAGATTCAAGAGGCTTCATGAGTACATTGCTGGGAAAGGCCTGCTTTCTCGTTATTTCAAATTGTCGAACAGGCACTTCGTTACGCATTCCTGATGCTGAATCCTGAAGCCATTCTTGCTGAAAATGTTTATTAACACAGGAACTCTGAAGAGCAGTACTTTTAGGAGAATCTGCAAATCCTTGTCTCTCATCGTTACTTTGACAAATTGTAACATCTTTTCCCATCAACCTCATTGTTTGAGTGGCACTATTCAGCAACATCTTCTCTGCAGTTTTGGTTGCATGGCTCATGTCTTTTTCCTTTAGGTTTCGAAACTGGTCATATCGTCCGAATCCACTGGAAGACATGTTCATCGGATTTATGTCCGAATCCACCAAACAGTCAAAGCGGCTGCATCTCCTATCAGAATTTGTAAAGTAGCCTTCTTTTCTATGGTCTTGTAAATCTGCAGCCCCTATTCTTCCCGATAAATGTACGGTAGCATTTTCTTTCATGTGATTCTGCGCAGGAAATAAATAGTTCGGAAGTGTACGTTCAATAAAATGCTTCTCTTTCATGATTGAATGATCATCCGTTCCCCGTGGCAAGAGAAGATTGTTAATGCTATTGGAAGAACCTGGCAAGAGGAGATTGTTAATGCTGTTGGAAGAACCCGGTGTTGGATTTGGTTTCTTCAGCTGGTTGAATCCCCCTTTTCCATTTGAATTGTTCTGCACTAGTTCAACTAGTGAATTTAGAGGCAAGCCAAAAAAATCCTCGTTCCTGCGCTTTTCTCTTAAGGCAACTTCCTTCCATTCATGGTCCGGGAAGGTACACAACCTCCCCCTCAGTTCACTAGGGGTTGGCCGATACACTAGCTGATGAGACAAAGCATGACCAGAAATATTTTGTGAAGTGAATTGTGATGGAAAGTGAGAAGTTCCATTTGCGTTTTTACTCGAAGCAAAACCAGATGATGAAGGAAGCAAAGATGCCCTCGGATTTGCCTTAGAAGAACTTATAACAACTTCCTGGGTGCGATCTCCGAAATAATCAACAAATTGGGAACTGCATTTCAAAGTTGTTGAAACACCGCCACCTACTTGAGAGTTGGCAAATGGATTCGGGATCTCTTTCACTGCAGAGAAGTGTCTAGGAGCCACAGCATACGGAGAGCTAAGAAATGCAGTTTGATTACCTTGGTTAGACATATGCAAATTATCAGAATCTAATACGACTTGACCTGGGCGCAAAGATCGATTTGAAAAATTATTTGCTTTTTCCTGCACCAAGACACCAGGTCCGAGAAATTTTGATATATCAGCATTATAATGCATATCAGGCCACAGTTGCTTCTCCTTTGCATCTTGCACCTTAATCTCATTTTCTGTGCTAAAAAAACATCCTCATCGTCACTTGTGTTTATCTCTATAGTCTGAAATTCTTTATCATCATAATTCTCGTGGCCTTTCTCCAACAGCTCATGTGAATCCGAATCAACATGGCAGATATTTTCCTCGAATGAAGCAACATGTTTCTTATGTGGACCAAGTATGTCATCCTTACCTGAGAAACTGACATGCCTGGCTGAAGGTTGGATGCCACTGGGGCTTGCTAGAGTAGTGGCCCTCGAATTGCATGTTACAGCATTTTGCCCAGAAGTACATTTGGCCGGGTTCTTGAGAATGCCACAAACAGGCGAACATGACTTTTCACACTCTACAATTAGCTGCGATGCTTGAACCACCTTGCTTTTCTTTTTTGCAGACATGCATTTCAGACTTGGTTTCTTTCCAAGGACAGCAATGGCATTCGAGCCCCTATTGCACAGTGTATTTGCTTTTCTCTTGAAATTGACAGGAGTTTGCAGCTTCAGCTTGGTACCATTTTCCTGAGACACGAAAACAGAAGCATCATCAAGCCAAGTATCTATTTCCGAATTTGATCTTCATTCAAATAATATAAATTTGAAGGTACGTACTGCATTCTTAGTAATTCATTTATTTTCTTACTAGTGATTAGTTAACACCAGCATTCTTTTCCTCTTGCGGCCCTATGAGAGTACAGTGTTCGATGGTAACATCATGCATATAACAAAAGAATGCCCTTTAATTGTATCATAGACCAAAAATGCCTAAATGCACTCATTAAAACACTACACTCTACGGAAAAACAATGTAATGCTAGATGAATGATCTCAAACAACCCATTGCACAACGCTTCTGCTAGAAGGAAACAACCCATTTCATTCTTTTCCTCTTCCGCGGATCGTTTTATACTTGGAAGAACATTCTTATTTGTCATAATAATTGCATTTCAACAGTATGTTTCACAAAGACACAAACCTTACAGATAAGTCTGCACAACATCATACACCAGCACAATGCAAGAGTATCTTCATCATCATTTTGATCTTTTTTTTCCCTTTCCGACAGAAGATCTTTCATATGTATTTTGGGAAGTGCAACAGCATAAATGAAATATTACTATTTCCTCATGCTCTAACCAAGATGACTATCAATAACTAGTGTAACTTATAAAACAAGACCGCCCATTTTTTCAGCTATTATCATCATCTACAATGTACATTCTGTCGATATTTTCATCTCAAAAGTATCTTATATAGCCATGTCCCTATACTTTCCATCAACACTTCCTCATCAAGCCAACAGAAAAGGCTTGTGCTCATATCAATATGCGAAAAGCATTTTCCCAATAGTTACAACCTACTAGGAAAAAACAATGAGCAAAAGTCCACGAACGAGGCAAAAAGGGTGACTTCACCCTTAAATCATCAATAAAACCACAACCCGTACCGATTAATCCAACATTTCTACCATTAACACAAAGAAGAGTTCCAAAAAACTACAAGAGACTCATAAAATATGAACGGACTCTATCTCATTACGCAGCTGCTAAGCATCCGATGACATACTCCCAGATCCGCAACAATTCAACTATATCCGCATTTGGCATCATCCATATACTTGCCAACAAACACATAGATTGTATAAACAAAGAATTACCATAGCCAGTTCACATTTCCCTCATAAGATCATGACAACAATTTACAATGCTCCATATCCTATTCAATTTTCCAGTCCGCATTATCATCAATCCTAGCTTACAGATTAAACAGTTCACCTGAAATTATTATTGAAGTCCTTCCCTAGTGTCCATAATCTATAAACCCCAATAATGAGCAACTCCAACAATAGGTTGAAACACTAGACATTAGATCAAAACCAAGACTGGCCCCAATAGCTAAATGATTATCTTTGATATAAAAAAAGAAGGGGAAAAAATATTGCAACAGTAGTTAAAAGAAAACAACAGCATGAGTAATCTAGGATAGATATGCTAAATCTAGGATCTAGGACAAGAAACCTTTAGCAAATGGAAGACATCTCTGCCCCAACCCTTATTGTACAGCTGGAGCACCACAACTCACCTAAGCTCCCATAATAAGCAGCTCAAACCTTCCCAAACATGAAAACTCATCTCTTTCTTTTTACTTTTTTACCCTCTTTATGCTGCTGATGAATATTATTGCACACAACAAGTACAATCGCAAGGTAGCTGTTCAGTGATCTCAGTCCTCGAAATGAAGAGTCTTTAAACAGCTTTATCAGCAGTAATTTTATTGAAATCAGAAATGAAGAACATAGATTTGTACTACACAGTACATGAAGTAGTTCAAATTGCAATTCGTCATGATAAGAACAACAATGAAAAATAATGCTGCAACATCTTAAAAATATACAGATAATGAAATCAAACGACTCAAGATTGTAATAAAGCACATAATAAGCAATATTTTATGATGTAAATAACATACCTTGTTAACAATCATCAGCCCATTTTGCTTGTTATTCTTCTTCTTCTTCTTCTTCAACTTCCTCCTTTTGTTCATCAACTTTTTCACGATTGCCACTTTCTTTTTCTTTGAATCATGATCAACCTTCTGGATCTCAGGAGCCACGGCAAAAATCTCAGTGATGAAACGCTTCTTGGGGGTTCTTGATTTTGTAGGCCTAATTAGCGTCCTCATTTGGCGCCTCTCTTGTCTAGATGCTTGAGCAAGGCAGCTATTAACATGAGCATTCAACGCATTCACTGTTGAAGCAGCAAATGCCCCACAAACTGGACATTCCAACATGTCTGACCTTTCATCGGATTTCTCCCCAACGTGAAAATTTATTTGCTTTTCTTGAAGATTATTCTTTTCCATGCCGCTGCTTTGTAATTCATTTGATTTGAGAAGATCAAGCTCGTCGGACCACCAGCGGAATTTAGTGACTGTAATCGGAGGGAGAAGAGATTCCATGCTTTGTTTGCTTAACTTACCGGTACCATTATCATCGTCATCATCACCCGAAGAAGAAGCTCCAGTGAAGGGCCAGCATTTCACCACGTTGATGCTTCTCATTTTGGAAGCATACTCTCTATGCAAAAAAACAACAGATCAACGAAGTCAAACAACAAGAAGCAAACAAGGAGAAGAAAAACCTTTCTAAAAACCATAAAGTAAACCCAAGGAAACAACTCACCGGATGGAAAATCCTTCAAACACAACCGCCATGCTACTTCTATAAAGAAGTACGAACCCGGAGAGAGAAATCAGGGTCTTAACCAGAAGAAGAAGAAGAAGAAAACAAAGAAAAACAAAGTCCGGGTAGCTAAAATTAGACTAAAAAGGAAAGGAAAACAAAGAAAGAGGAGACCCAGACTCAGATGGAGAAAGAGAAAGATGAGAAATTGTTTTGTTGTAGGTAACCTCTCCATCTATCTTTCAATAATGCTCTCAAAGGTGAGAATAGATGGAGTTACAGAAAGAGAAAGGCTCCACATTTTTCCCGCTCGATGAGAGAGAGAGAGAGAGTTTTGGTCTTGAAAGCTCTCTCCTTTCCCCTTATTTATGACTGACAGCGACGTATGAGACCGCAAGCCAACGCTAAGATGTTTCAGAGAATAACCAATTTCACCTTTCTTTATTCGCTTCTCTCTCTCTCTCTCTCTCTTTCTCGCTCTCTCTCTTCTCTCTCTCTCTCTCTCTTTCTCTCTCTCTCTCTCTCTCTCTCTCTCTTTCTTTCTCTCTCTCTCTTTCTCTCTCCCCCCTTTGGTTTACCATTAGATACAATTTAGAAGTCAGAGCGGTAAACTAATCTAGTTTATGATTGTTAAATTCTATTTGATTCATTAAAATTAAGTTTAATTTATTCAAAAGTTTGTAAGTTGAAAGTTATTAAGTTTAATTCAAATTTGAAATAAAAGATTAAAATTGGTCTTGAAAATTTATAAATATAAAAATTTATTTTTCACTCAAAATCAAATTTTAAATTTTGATTTGAATTCGAATCTTAAATATATAAAAGTATTGCTGTAATTTAAAAAATAATAATTTAATTTAAAATTTATTATTTTAATATATCATTTATTCGAGTTGCTAATAAGATTTTCGAGTCAAATATCAAATAATTCACTTCGACTGGTTAAAAATTCAAATAGTTAAAATTCGAATTAAATTTATTCGATTCTAATATTAAATTTATTTCATTTGAATATGGACTGAATTTTAATTGAATCAATTTGAAATACTTGACCATGCATATCATCTCATTTATAACCCTAAATAGAACACACGGATATTCAAATACATATAAAGATGAAACGTTGTTTTATTTTATACACTTCTTTCCATCGTGTACGCCTAAAGAAAAAGGTTCACTGTAAGAAAAGAAGGTCTGGGTACGCGCTTGTTTACTGTGAGTGGGGAAAAAAGAAAATAATGAAGTGGGGTTGGTTTTTTTAATGATAAATGAGTATTAAATTTGTTGGCTTAGGTTGTTGCCAACGTATGAAGAAGTTGACACCCTCCTCGATACTAGTAAATTGTAGTTGCAGTTGTAGTTGTAGTTATATATGTTGTGAACATTACCACGTGATTTAATTCTTAAAAGTAATTATATTTTTATATTATAAATATGGTTTGCAGTGTTGTGATTTTAAAAAAAGCAATATAATGTAATCGTTACGTTGTGTTGCAGTTGTAATTTAGTACCAAGGCTCTTACATATGCTCCTTTTCACGCTACCCAATTTGTCCCAACTCTTTCCTTCTTTTGCTTCAGCAGCTTCCTTCTTTTCGTTCATACCTTCTAAAGAAACTACTTTGCCTAAAAGTTTGAGTCTTTTTTATATATTTCATGTTGGTTTTATCGTCGATGTTCTAGATTAGTGATTGTATTACTCAATGATGTAATCTCTAAGATGAGTTCCTGTTTGTTCTACCCATCAATCTGACTGTTGTTTGCGCAGTGGCTGAGAGGTTTATGCATCCATGCATGACATATAGCAGAAGGAGAGTGAAATAACATTAACCCACTTGTCCATGCCCATACTTACATGTATGCATGAGTGAAATCCATTGAATTATCTCAGCGGGAAAAAAAGGTTATTCTTTCTAAAAGATTTAAGTTTGAGAAGTTACGTTTACATAATGTGAGCGTTATCAACAGGCTAACAAATACTCTGAACAACAGATACTACTTCGTAATCACTCCAGAGCTCAAACTAAAAAAAATTATATGTTTGTTGTATGTCGAATTAGCTAGGGTGAAGAAATAACTTTCCATTGCACGCATCTGTAGTTGTTGTCCTTGTTCATCTCTGATCGTCGACCATCTCTAGTTTTGGAAAGTGAAGATGTTAGGGTTAATTTGCCTTCAACGGCTACTAGTTTTGGAAAGTGAAGCTGGTTTTGGGTCAATTGTTGCTTTGGAGTAAGCAAAGCTGAAAGCGAGTGGATTTATTGGGGATTAGTGGATCATGTAGCCATTGTTGAAGCTGGTTTGGAGGTTTGAGGATGTTTTTTTTTGAAGTCTAAGCAGCGTGTAGTTGAAAGTTGAAGAATTGTCGGGGAATAGTGTCAACATTATTTTTGTTGTTCAAATGCAACAATGTAGTTGGAAGATGAAAATTTTTGGAGTTGCTACACACTTCATTCGAATGCCTCGTCTTTGTTGAGAAACTGTTTGTCCGCTAAGGTAGCCTGTTTTCAAGGTGAATTGCATAACTCTTTTCAAATTCAAAGATAAGGAAGTTGAAACAGATTCCCAAGTGGCGTTGATATGGTTTGTAACCCGTCTTTGAAGCCTTGGAGTTGGTGAGACACTTTCGATGAGTTTGATAAGCTGTCTCAATATTCCCATGTTGAAGGTCATGTATGTCCCATGGGAAGGAATAGGTTAACGGATCAGTCGGCGAAAGAAGGGAAGTTGTGTGATCAGTAGTGTCGTTGTTGTTCTCGCGCTCGCGTGATTGCCATGAGGAGGATTACTAGTTTTTGTTAGTGTTTTCTGTTGAGCTTTGTTGTTGGGTGATTATGTTTCAAGTTGTGTTCTAGTTCTCTACCCTTGATAGGGTGTACTCTTTTCGATTAAAGATTATGAAGGTTTTTAACGAGGTCAATAAAATATATATATACACATACATATACCAATATCATTTTCAGTGGACTTAAGCCATATATATAGAAGGTTTTTAACGACGTCTATATTTGTGTTATAAAATATATATACATACATATACCAATATCATTTTCAGCGGACTTAAGCCCATATATATAGTATACGAGCATGGATTTAAATTGTGGTTGCTGTCACGTTTTTATTATTTGTGTTTATCAAAATTACGACAATAGCGGGTGATATTGTGGTCATTACGTGTATAGCGATTTTGCAATAGCCAGTGGAGGATCTATAAATTTAAAAATGGTGTTCACAATTTTAATATTATTTTCTTACAAATAATGGCTTTGTAATTTTTTTTTAATTTTTTCTTAACACATTAAACTAAACTTAAACATTTTTTTAAAAAAATATCGGGATACACTTTATCCTTATGGGAATTTAGTGCATGACAATAACAATTCTGGACGACACCTTTATCGCGGTATAATCGTTGTTAATCCAATAACATGCCACTATTTAAATTCATTCACAGGAGTACTAATATATACATATATAATACGTCCAATTTTCTCATACAACATACTATATAAAACTGATTTCTAATTTGGGATACAAAACTAAAGAAAGAAAGTGAATTCCACTTCCCAACTGTAGCAGATTAGAAGTCCAATCAGCAGATATGGAATTTAAGATCAACTTTTATTTTTTTTAAATGAGGTTGAAATGAGTTTAGGTTCAATGATGATATCTGTCGTTCTAGTTGTCTTAATTTATATGGGTCATTGTTCCTAATGATTTACATATAATCATGCAATGCAAACTTAGACTTGACTGAAAACATACTTTATATTCAAGTGGACTACCTTTTCAACTCCATCTGATAATTTCTGACCCTTTAACAAGTAGGTAGAGTTTTGTGTTTCAAATTCAATATAAATTTAGGGTCAATTTGGTATATATTTTTAAAATTGTTGTAGAAACGAATTTTTAATAGTTTTGTATAAAAGTTCAATTTAAAATTTAGTTGTTTGACATTGTTATTTAAAAGTAAGTTTAAAAAGATAAAATGTCAATTATAAAAATTATGTTTTAAATTAAAAATATAACATTTAAACTATATTTACAGTTATATGAATGATATCAATTTAAAATATAATAAATTCAAAAAAAATAATTATTATATATGAATTATATCAATTTAAATTATAATAAAAATATAAATAAAGAAATAATTTACGTAACTCAATATTAATATTTTAATATATTAAAACATAAATATTATTTATTTTTAAATAATTAAAATAAATTATTAAAAGTAATAAATTATTTTTTAAAGATGTTAGTATTAAATTATTAAAACAAAATGTAAATATGTAATTGAGTGGAGCTCATGCATTAGTAAGGGTAAAATTATTATTTAATTCCAAACGTAAAGTTAAAATGAAAAAATTAGAAATCCTTACTTTTGCGGTTGATTTGAAACCATCATTTCCACTGTAATTTTTTTCGTCATTTATCCGTTTAGTATTGATTTTGCGGTCAAAACATGAATTTTTTAGCTCAAAGTACTTTTAAGAAGCATTATCAAACATACCCTTAGTTCGAGTAGAATCTTTATAAATATATTATAGATTAAAATAAAAAGTTAAATTAATTATTCAATTAAACTGTGTATAACTGTAATTCTCTTATATTATTTTTGTTTTAACATTTGTGATTATTACTTTGTATATGTTTTTATTTGTTTAAAATTTTTCACGTAAAATTTATTATATATTTTTATTTTTTTATTGTTTTACAATTTCCTTATTATTATCATATACATATAATATATGATCAATGCATTTTATGAAAATGGTATATAATTATTATGATAATATTATTTTATAAGACGTTTTAATACATAATTTCATATGATTTGTTTTTTTAACAAAGGAAATAATTTTTTTACTTTTTTTTGGTCCAACACGTCTTGATTTATTGCATCACTATCAGCATTATGTTTTTTTTTTTTGGAAGGCACTATCAACATTATAACCCATTCTAAGATACCAAAACCAAAGTCATTTTCAACTGCCAACTGCAAGCCACAGGCCACAGTATAAAGAAAAGAAAAAGTACGAGCAAAATTCCAAATCACAAGTTGGAAGGTATAGTCTCAACATCATATTATTACGAGAAAACCCTAAAAGATCCACGAGAGTACGTCGAAAGATAAATAATTAGTTTTGATAATAAATAAATGTAAATTACACACTTACTAAACTTTATTCTCAATGAAAAGGAGCTAGAGTGATACACGAAGACAATGACAAGTCAAAGAAGAATGGGAAAACGAGAAGTTATGTGTAGAAGAAAATTGTTGCTGCATGGGGAGAATGGTGGCTTTATCATGGATGATAATGATGAATAGTTAGAGAAGAAAGTGAATCGGATGAAGAAGAGGAAGAGTTTAAAATTTATATAATTTAATATTTTTATATGAAATTTAACAATTAAAAATTATTTTAATTTATCCATGTCATAACACCGTTAGGCATTTACGGCGAGTAACAAAAGAAATTCAATATCTAAAGTTCAATGAGCAATTTGAGAAAAAATGAAACTACGGCGAGTGAAATAAGAGAAGTAAAATTCAGTTAGTAAGTGTGTAATTTACCCTAAATTAATAGAATAAAAGAAGGAGGTGTTTGAACTTGAAAGTAGGTGATGAACATTATGTTTGTGAATGTAAATTTCAACCAACTCACTCTGACTTATCATTGATTCCTATGCCTGCATTTTGAGGACACCCGCCACTTGATCAATCATACATGATACATGGGATCAAGAGTGCGAATAGGATAGTCGACTACTAAAATTTTTAAATTAGTATATTTTTATATTTTTTAGTATTTTTCATTGAAAATTTATTTTTATTTCTAAAATTTTAGAAGTTCGTCTCTTAATATAAAATGTTGTGTTCATCTCTTATTATACGTACTTATTATTAAGTCCCGAATTGAATTGGTGTAATATATTATTCTATCGAATATTAGTTTAAATTTTAAAATTTACAAATTAATCAAATATATATTTAATAGAGAACAATTAAAATACTTTTTAAATGATGATTAATATTAGGGTATTTGTATTTAGTCCTTAACCATTTACGTAATTTTATTTTGGTCACTCAACTGGATTTTCAAAATCATATTAAAATTATTTTTTGTCACACTCCGTTTAAAAAATGATTGTTGTTGTCGTAACTTTTTATATTTTTCAATGATAATATGACATTACTTTTGATAATACGTCAAAATCACTATTAAATTTTAATAATAATTGATCAAAACAAATCAAAAATGTAACTTTATGTATGATTTTGGGGAAAACAATAGTTGAATGATCAAAACGGAATTAAAAAAATAGTTAGATGACTAAATATGTATTTTACCCTTAAGATTATTATAAGAGTATTTTGATAAAAAAATATATAAATAAAAAAATATTGTTTATAATTCAAACACGAGACTAATAACGCCAAGGTAATCAAGCCATTGAACTAATGAATCATCCATGCACAAATCAATTAAAGCTAGCCATTTCAGAGGGTAAATCAGTTAAACCTGGCCATTTTTATAAGTTTTGGTGTGATGATGTATGTATATATATATATATCCCATGCATGCATGCATGAGGTCTGAAAGTGATGGAGACCAAAGCACCACTGTAAGCTGACATGGACCCCCATGAGCCCACTTTACCTTTACCATACACTTTCTGCCTTCTTGACAATGACTGGTTTCTATTGTGAATTCAGACTCAATTCGCTTGCTTTTCTCTTATTCTGCCTTCGTTGTTACATGTAACCATGATTTAAATTGAGATTATGATGGTATTTTTGGTCGAATATGTTTATCGTGATTATGATAATAATATGTACTATTACGATTATTATAGATACAATTATAAAATAACGATTTCGATACATTAACCATTATTTTAATAACAAATTGTTATTTAAATCTTATACGTAACTTTTACTTCCATTAATACCGGTTTAGATGAACCACGTGCCCAAGTACAAAAGTATAAATAATACATAATCCGATACCTTGTACTAGAGTCCTAGGCTAGCAAAACTGCTTTTAAAGCTTTCATAGTGGGAGAGACGATGTCTAGCTTCTTAAGGACTATCTTGGTTGAATACTTGATTGTTGATGGTCGGATTTGGGCACGGGTCAAGGCAATGGTGGATCACTGATGTATATGATCTTCAGGGTGGACAATATTTCTGGATCTGTAACATCAAGATCGGTTCACTCTATTAGTACGGAGTGGAGAGTTGTGGTAGCAATAGAGATCGGAGTTGGTCCGATAGGGGTTGGTCGAAACCAATAAATAGTAGAGTCGATCATGGTAGCTCGGTGTCATAATGGTTTGCAAGTTATGTTGTTAGGGGACAACAAGGTCTATTTCAGTTGTGTTAGGAAATGACAGTTTAAGATTGCATTGTCAAGCAATAGCTGAGGAGTGTTAGGTTGACATGGATGGAGCCTTCCTCGAGTATCCTTCGACTCTTTTGTAACACCCTTAAGATGGCTTAGTTGAAAGCGTGATAGAAGCTGTCACCTTAACTAATCAAAACTTAGTCAGAGCCGAATCAAAATTAAATCAAAACAATCTGTATTCCAATAATCATCAAACATCCATTTAAGGATGAAATTGTTAATCATATCAAATATGAGGGTTTTAAGTATCGAAACTCACTCTCTAAGTTTCAAAGATTTGATACCTCAAAACTTTCTAAAGTAGAGTAACAAATATTTATTATTGAGTTTCAAAACTCGATACCCAAAAAATACTTTTTTGGCATTCTTAAGCTACAAGAAAAACCTAAAAGCTGCCTTAATATACAAGTACTCTAATGGACAAATTTTAATATGAAAATAGACTTAACATGCATCAAGATCCCAACATCGAAGTCACCTACAATATATTATCAGTTCATTTTAGATTCATATGTTTCATTTATCACATAAATCTTAAAATTAAAGATCATTCGTAAAGACTTACCAAGCTTGCATGTTATTATCTAATAGTATATATTCTTAAAATTTCAAACATCAAACAGTTGATCTATATCACCACCTACACATAATAAACACACTCTCAACATGCTTCAAACATTAGAATCCTCTACACCATGTTTCTCACCTTGCATAAGACTTTGCATCACAACATAACATAAACATAGAAATTATACTATATTAACATGCTAAGGCACGAAAACACATAATCAAATAGTGATACAAATATATACTGATGAGGGGAAAAAACAAACAAACCTTGGGTTCCAAGCAGGATCAACCACAATGACACGATCTGCTTTTGTAATTGTAAGGCCTAGACCACCAACTTGGGATGTCAGAAGAGATATAGGATCCCCAATACCTTCCTGAAAATCCTGTAAATAAAAATCATGTGAACACTGAGAGATTTTAAATCAATCTAATTTTCAAGAACTTACATTAACAATCTTCACTCCGTCGGTTGCTTTTGTAGTACCATCAATACATAAAAACCTGTAGTTGTTTGATGCTAGAGACTCCTGTGAACAACTAAACATAATCAAAGATTGCATTGGACACTGTAATGAATGAGAAATTCCAAATCCAAAGGACAAAACAATTTGAAGATAAAGTCTTTGATACATAGACGGTAGGATTTTAAAACTCCAAGAGTACGATAAAAGACTACCACGTGCGTATTTCATTTTTCGTTCAACTTTCTTTCTTTTTGCTATACCCTAAAACGTACATGTGACCCTCCTAACCTTGATTGCAGAAACTAAAAAGCTGCAATGGTAATCCATTAGATAATTTCTCATTCAAAGGACTCTTTTAACTTATTTCTCAAGTTTGCAATTTCAAGCATTTAAAACCAAGTCAAAGCCAGTTGTATTTTAAACAACAAATACGGAAAATTCATCATAGAAAAGGAGAAAGGAAAGGATGCAGGGAAAAGGATAAGCAATAAACAAGCAAATATAAAAGTAGCAATACACTGTAGCACCTAGGGGTCAAATTCTAGAAATGGAAAAAGAAAAGTTCATCCATTAAAGTAAAACTTAGTCAAGATTCAAGAAATTCCTACCAATCTGCTCATACTAACTAGGTCTATAAGAATTCAGAAGCTTGAAATATTAGACAGAATGCAGCCTTGAAAGGTAAATGAGCTGGAAAGTCAAGGTCTAAAACAAACCTGAATCAGATTTAGCATTTTGCGAGTCTGAGAAAAGAACATGATGACCCTCTGGAATTAAAGTGTCCTGAAAATAGCACCGAATGTATTAGATTTAAGAAGATAATTTATACCTTGGCATTTATACATAAACAGAGCCTCAGCCTCTTACCAAAAGTGAGAGTCTAAAGGATATTTTGCATGAGAGATTGTCATGGTTATCTTGAAAGCCATTTGTTTCAGCAACATGCATGGCCAATTTTTCAGCGACACTGGCATCTTTTGGATTTAGCATCGATTCCATTCCTTCTAGTACATCCTCAGCAGCTCTCTTTGTCAAGAGAAGTGGATGATCACATATTTTCTTAAGAATCTGTTTCAATAAATGGCCACATGTTCATATTACCTTATAAAAAGTTTTAAAGGAAATAATAGCTAACTACATCAAAACTGTACACACCACCTCACTAACTGTTTCAGCTAGACCACATAAATTAACAGCCAATTATGAAGAAAAACAAATCATAAATAAGTCGAAATATGCAGATATTGCAGATAGACGAAAGAGACAAATTACTTTAGAGAAGATATTTTAATCTTGTCAGAATCTGAGATCTAATAAATTCTAACCACCTACATAACCTAAAATAAATATTCTAGGCAAGCAACTGAAAGTTGATTCCTCCAATTGAAAGCAATGCACAAGAACCATACTCTTTAAAATGGAGATTCGAATTTTTCTTGCACATCTTACACAGATTCAGAGAGGAAAAACAATTCCTTTTGGGTTCCATAAATGACACTTGAACATGTTCTCACAACTAAATTTTCAGTATATCAACAAATAATTATTAAAAATCTGGTGACATCCTTGGGCTTTCTTTGGCCAAATATCCCCGAGACTTCAAAAAAAAAACTGGAAGCGTACTACTCTAGCGGCGATTAACAACCAAAACCTCTGAAAATATTCCTTCTAGCTAAAACCTCAAAATCATAGAGAACATTTGACAGGCATGCACATATGCGCATGAAGAAAAAACTAAACATTAATAAACTTGAACAGAAAAATGATACCGTCAATGCAGCTAGAGTTGAGCCATCAAAAGCTGAAAGAACTATCTCACTTTTCAAAAAAGCCTCGTACAGTCGTCGCTAAATGGAAGATGTGAATAACCGTGAGTGGTAATGCTAATAATAATCCACACAAATAAGAGTAACATTCAGAAAAATAATGCTAAGTTCATGAATTTGAACCTGGCAACCAGTCAACTTTAACCATACAATGATCTCATTTTTCTTGGAAAGCTTGGCAGTTGAGTCATTATCTTCACCAAATACCTCTTTCTTTAACCGGCGTAAAAAGTAAGGTTGAATACGTTCTCTGAGCTCCTACATAGAGGGCAAGGGCAAAAAGATCAAAAATGTGTTCTTTCATTTCAAGAAACTTTCAATGGCCATAACATAGATAAGAAAAAAAAAAGAAATAGGCAGCATAATGGATCCAAAACATGGACATTAATAAAATATTATGTAGGATAGATAGTAAAACATATATAATTAAACATTAAAATATAAAAAATAGGCTTCCCTAAAATGCAAATTTTCACTAATAAATTTCACCGGAATGCATTTACTTATAACTTCAAAACCCTCAGCATTTATATGCTTTCAGGTTTTACCAAGACCTTACATGATGAACTTGAATACATGACTCTATACTTTTGTTCAGAGCATTAAACATTGACATATGATAGTTCCTTTTAAATCAACTTTTTACAAAGTCAGTCATGAGATACTGGATGCAGCAAAGATTGATGTGTACTAAGTCTAAAACAAATTAAAATAACTATAACCATGGATGGCCATGATCTAGATAGATTATAGATTGAATACTTTATAAAACTTGAAAAGCAATTTGAGATTAAAATGAAACTTTTACAGAGTAATCCTGTGAGAGTGGAGGTGGAAAAGATTGATGTGTAACAATGTCAATGAATGGTAAGGAATATAAAGATAGATGACAATAGTTTCTGCAACACTGGGTCTTCACAGAGCAATTCGACTTTAACATCAGAATAACTAAAGGATGCCCAACATTGAGCCATCAAAGCTATCAATACCTTTGCAACTGTTGAGCCAATACGCTTTTCTCTCTCAGTTGCATTTTTGTCGTTTCCATGTAAAATAGCATGCTCGTATCTTTCCTTAAACCTGAAAAATATCAAAGACTCTGACATGATACAGAAACATAAAAAACTCTGGTGGAACAAAAACAATTACCATTTATTATCACCAAGTAGCTTAGGATAACAGAAGTTGAACAAGGCCCACAGTTCCTAATACAAAGCAATAAGGCAAAAACTAAGTAGAACATAGTAATTTAAAGTTACTTCCAACATAAAACAAAATACAGTACATCTATGAAGTCAAAGAAAAATGAAGATAAAGTAAAAGATACTACCTTTAGATTGTTCTGAATTGGTGTGCCACTTATGATTATCCAATGAGCACTTGGTATATCAAGCAAACTTTTTGGCCTTTGTGTGCTAGGATTTTTTATAAGATGGCCCTGGAACAGTAAGCAGAAAGAAAGTCAAGGAACATTAAGCACTCGAAAGAAACATAATACATTCAAAAGGAAACAAGCTTCTAAGAAACTACAAACTGAAAGAGATATGTTAGTGAGTGCATCCTAATGCTGTCATCATCAGCAGGCAACCATTAGCAGAAAAAAACACATGCCAAAATTTTAAAAACAAACCCCTAAACCCACGCCGATCACCGCCGTCGCTTGTCTGCTCCTGTCATCGTCCAGCCCAATCGAAGCGTCTCGCCGTCATGATCAAAACACCCAAAACAATTCGTGGATAGCCGTCGCCGTCCGCTGGAATCGTTTCGTCAAAAACCCACCCCGACGCCTCGGATTTTGGACGATTCCGGCCGCCTATGACCTCCGTTCGCCTAACCGCCATTATATTTAGCTTTCTCGTCTCCGTCCGCTCAAAACCCAACCGGTGAGTTACGTCGTAGTCGCAGTCTGCCGCCGTGGGTAAGTTTCGGAGCAAGGATTTGAGTTTTTTTTATAATTTAAAATAAATAAGGTTTTTTTATACATATAATAATATTTTTAATATTTACTTTTAAAAATAAATTTTTAAAATTATCAGATTGTGACATGTGTCACTTAACGGTGAATATTAACAGTCCGTCACGACTTGATCCATTTTGAGTTACGAAATGTAATGTTAGACACCAAATTAAAACGAAAAAAAACCTTAAACATTGAACTGAAAAAACAGACATACGTTGATCCCTTTTTATATATTAAATCCTTATATATAATTAAAAGGTTGATCATTGGTCTTTAACGATATGACACCATAGACTAATAATTAAATAGTGGCAGATCTACTTTTATGTTTAGAGTGAGTACTAAAATTCAATTTTTTTAATTAGTTATATATTCTGTAAGTAGGGTCTAATCTGAATTTTATCTACGCCTTTTGTATTGTCTGCCTTCAAAAATAAAAATATTTATGAATCTGCTATGAGTTATTGTACTCCAATTTATACATGTATTTTCAGTCTTTCCACTAACCTGTATACTCTCTCGAGGAATGTATATACTGCTATGATGCATCATCCATACCACAAATTTAGTATAGTTAAACAATTCAATGTATTGTTACCATAGATACAAAATAATACGCATAACATGATTATATGTAGAGAGATTCTGATGAACATTAACATACCTGTCATAGAATATATAGCTCATAATGCTGTTATATTTTCTGTAAAACATTCTTGTTGCATCAATACACATCCTTGCATTAGGACATCTTTGAGTAACAAAATCCTTACTAACAATTTAATAACAACAGATGGATGCTCGGTAGGCATCGAGCATCAATGGCTAGCTCCTTTTATATCAATATAGTACATAAGCTGGTGTAAAATCTGTAAGGTGTTCGATAGTCTCCACGTATGTGACCGGTTTGATCTCAAAGTTTAGGAATAACGATGCGTAAAATTCCGTCCCTGCATCAGAAGAAGCAATGAAGCCATCTGCATGAGTATCTTTTGGCAATGTATATTCAAAGCATAAGCATGTGGCTGAGAAGAAATCAAGATATATGGCGCCTAGAACTTACAGAAACTCAGCCGAAACGCTGTCCCTGTTCGCATTAGCGGGAAGTGACCACACAACCTGATAAGGCCCTTGTGATATCTCCCTCTTGTGATATGCAGTGATCGAGTCGTTAGATCCATCAGCAGCTAGTTTCCAACAATGGCTAGAGCGTTCACCTGTCACCGTTAACCTGTCAGGAAAACAGTACTCTTATCACAATGGCTAAGAGCGTTCTCCAGTCACATACGAAATGAAAGACCTTAGAATAGTCTAAAAATGTATTAGTCTTACTTGAGGTCATCAACCTCCACTCTAATGTCACCGATGCCAACACCCGGAATTTCAACCATGATCACATAATCGAGCCCGGATTCTGCAACATCCATCCTAGGGAACCATTCAGTGCCTGCATCAAATATAAAAACGAAAACGAATTATCGGCTTCCTGCAAAACTTAACATTAAGAATTATATACTCAAATCAACAAGTTAAAGACCAAATGTATAGAAACAACTGCATCAAGATCATCCTGTTCAGAAACCAAAATTAGTTACCATTAGATCTTGACCAACATGTTTTCTTCACAGATTGTACCGGCATCTCTTCACTCGTACTTTTATTTGGTCTAGCAAACATAGGAGGGTCAGGCATGGGTAATCTCCAATCGAGACTCAGAGGTCGAATTGCCGTCAAACTCGAGAAGCTCGGATCCATCGTCTTAGGTCTGGAAAACAACGGTCCTTCAGAAGCACCAGAACTCTCCGAAGGAGAGCAAGAGGATCTGGAGGGTGCAGCAGGCTGAGGAACACTTCTCTGGGGCAAACCATCGTAGAATTGTTTAATCAGATACAACATAGAACCAAAAGTTTGTGTTTGACTGCAAAGGAAAGCAAAGCAGGGATGGACGGAGGGGCCGTCAGCCGGAGGTTGTACCTTGAAAATTTCGAATTCTAGTATAATTGAGGTGTTTTCATTATATTTTATAGAGTTAATCTCATCACACGTCATCAAATTATGATTTTTATTCTAAATTAGTCATTAAACTATTAAATGTTCCAATTGTATCCCAAACTATGATTATTATTCTAAATTAGTCCTCAAACTTTTTCATATTTTATTTTCATCCTCAAACTATAACTTCATTTTAAATTAGTCCTCGAACATTTTAAACATTTCAATTTCATCCCAAACTATATTTATATACTAATCACATCCTTTGTAAATAAAATCGTTAGACCAAGTTATATTATTATATGTTTGAAAAAAAAAATCGATTTTAAACTATGCTTGAAACTAATTACATATTTGAATGACTTGGGGTGAATTTGAAAGATTCAAAAGTTTGGAAACTAATTTAGAATGAGGGTCATAGTTTGAGGGTGAAATTAAAATGTTCAAAAGTTTAAGAACTAATTTAGAATGAAAGTCATTGTTTGAGCATAAAATTGGTTGAGGATCATAATTTGGTAACGTACGAATGCAATTAATTATAATTTATATTGACAATTACTTTTTATATTTAAAATTTTATATGTTGATTCCTAACATATTTATCAATTACCTCTGCTCTTGAAACTTGTCTCATGAAACAAGCTTGATATGCTGACCCTTGGCGTGAAAAATACGGTCTATTATCACATCTACGGACCGCACAGTTCAAACTCCCACTGCAGTTCTGCGATGCGAAATCCAGGAAAATTGAATTAACTTTGTACGAGCAATCAACTGGAAGAATTAAAAGGCAGAAACACGATTGGGGAACCTACATGCTTAATGCTGAATTTCAACCTTTCGCTTTGTAAACTAACTCGTAATTTTATAAATTAGACTCAATTCGGAAAAAAAAATTCAATTCGAGTCGAGTTATAAGATAAAATTCGAATAGCTCAAAAATTTTAATAATTAATAGATTGATTTTAAGGTTTAAGTTGAATTCTTCGATTTTATATGATATATATATATTATCACATACTAACAAATTCGATTTAAAAAAATAAAATAAAATTTAAGTTATAGAATAAGACTCGTTAAACTAAATAAGTAAAAAAAAAGTTAAACTTGAAACCCTCACCCCTAACCAAGGTTAATTCTTTGAAAATGAAGAGCAGTAAATAGCAACAACCCAAATAAGCTTTTTTCCAGCTTCGATGAGTTTACTGCAATATTATCTGGGGAAAGATGGAGAAAATAAAAGAGTATTACCATGGGGAGAAGGTGAGCAACAGATGAAACATCGTCATTGGGTGAAAAATGGGCTGCAATATTGCTGATTCTGCGTCTTGCTGCTTCGTTTTCCATTTTGGGTTTTCCTAAAAGACGGATGGCTTTGCATATTCCATCAATTTCAAGTCTTTTAAGCTCGGCTTCTGTGCTTGAGTCCATAAAAAAAAATCTGGGTTTCAGATATTTTCTTCTTCTTGTGGTAGGACATTACACTGGCACGTCAAAATATCCAACAAAAAGGGGGCGACACACCTTAGCAAAATATTTCAGTTTTTTTTTTTTTGGATTTTTTTATAATCACTCGTCTTTAATTTTGATACAAACCAAATCACCTCGGCATTAAATAAATTATTATTATTTTTAAAAGTTTTGAATTTAAGTAAAGTATTTTAAAAATATTTAAACGTTTATTATTAAATAATTAAAAATATCTTAATTAAATATTATCTTATAATCGTTATAAATTAATTTAATTTTTTATATACTTGTGGATTTAAATCAATATTATAAAGACTAATTTTAAAACAAGATGTGAATTTTCGATTAAAGCATTACATGATTGAATAATAGAGAATGTCAACTTTTACATTCAAAAAGGAAAGTGGGCTCATCCTTGAAAATTAAAACCTTTTTTTATTGAAAAAAATGACTGTCCCTTTTTCCCATATGTATGGGGTAAGGAGAGGTAAGATAGTAGGCTACCCCCAACACCAGGTTGAGAGCAGCTTCCGTAAGAGACCTCCGAATTATGAAATGCCCTCCGTAGGACTCGATCCCACGACCTCAAGGTTAAGAACCTTGTGCTCTACCAACTGAGCTGGATGGTCATTTTAAGGTAAGGTACATAAATGACCCTTCGGTTATGAGGATGTTGTTTTGTTGTGTTTTTCAATTATTAAAAATTATAAAATGATCCATCGATTATAAGATTGTTTTGATGAGTCCATTGACTATTAAAAGTTTGAAAATGTTCACTCTATTATTTATATGTTTCAAACTCACCTCTTTTTCTGTTAAAAAATTGACGGTCGTTTGAGCTGGACATTAACATGTTAATTGAGATATGATAGTCTTTTAATATTTTGATATTAGATTTTATCATATCTCAGTCAACAAGTTAACATCTAACTCAAACTTTAATTAATTTTTTAACAGAAAATGATGAGTTTGGAACATATAAATAATCGGGCAACCATTTTATAGCTTTTAGTATGCGAGGGACTCAACAAAGCAACACTCTATAGTCGATTGACCGTTTTGTAACTTTTAATAGTCAGAGGACTCAACAAAATATCACCCTATAGTAGGGGGATCATTTGTGTATTTTAGCCTTATTTTAATTATAATTGATATTAAATTATAAGTTTGAGTTTAAATATTATTTCTTTATTTTTTAATAAAAATCGATTAAAAGTATATTAAACCGTAAGTGTTTTACCTCAATTTTCAATTTTTAAAACAGATTATTAATATCTGCTAATTAAAGCTTTCCTAACCATTATTATTGTCCTGAAGTCTTATTCAATCACTTGCACTAATTTTTAGTTGGGTAAATTACATATTTAGTACTTAAATTGTCACTTTTGATCTGTTTTAGTACTTCAATTTTCATTTTTTCAAAATCATACCTGAAGTTTAGTTTTTGTTTCATTTTAGTACCTTTTTAAAATTTAATGTTAATTTTTGAAGAAAAAAGAAGTAAAAGTTTAGGTACTAAAACAGACCAAAATTGATAGTTTAAGTATTAAACGTGATAAGTTTTTAGCAGCGAGGTACTAAAATAAAATAAAAACTAAATTTTAAGTATGATTTTGAAAAAAATAAAAGTTTATAGATACAAAATTGGACCAAAACTAATAATTTAAGTACTAAATGTGTTGTTTACCCTTTATAATATTTTGTTATTTTTACCTCATAAATTCCTTACCTAAGACTTTTCGAATTCTTCCTAACATTTTATACAACCATCTATTTCCTAATATATATATTTTTACCTCATAAGTTCCTTATCTAAAACTTTCCTATTCTTCCTAACTTTCTATATAACCCTTTATTCTCTATTTTTTTAGATCATAATTTTTTTGTCTATAACTTTTATTTCTTAAATTTATTAAATAATCTTAACAATTAAGATAAATGTTGTTTTCTTTTAAAGTCATGAGTTCGAAAAGCTATATATGCAGTGTTGTCAATAATTAAAACATATTATAAATAAATATTATCTTATATTAAAAAGGATATACTGTTCCAAACATTTTTTTGATAATAATAAAACTAACCAAAACCAAAACATGAAACAATAAGCTGATGGTAGATTAAACATGCAGGGCAATAAATTTCAAGTTAAATCTTTATTCTAATCTATACTATTCTAGCAATTTTAAAGAAAGTCATATTAATATAAGGATAAAAGACAATGCAACTGGAAATTTGAAAAAAAAAACTTAACAAAATTGGTTTGACGCGATTGAAAATATTGACTTGTATGTAATATATTGGGTTGTAATTATTTTAAAATAAATTAAAATGGTTTAACCGGAAAACTTATCTTAAAAGTTAAAAGCGGAAGACAAAATGTTATAATACGAAACTACAAAAGTTATCAATCGTAGTAACATAGCGTATTACATCTAAAAAGTTATAACAGTAAGAAAATAAGTTATAAACAGTAAATGTTATGAATATTATTAACATTTTAGGTTACACCTAAAATGTTATCAGAGTTCAAGTTAGTGGTTCCTTAGACATTCTCACGATAACAAAATAAGTTAAAAAGCTGAAAATGTTATAAATATCTATAAGAAATCTACTTATACTCATTAAGAAATAAAGTAAATTGCGATTTGGAATGTTATTTTTTTGTAATAAAATAGGTTGTGCCTAAAATGCTACTAGCGTTTAAGCTGATGGGAGCCATAGACATTCTCACGATAACAAAATAAGTTAAAAGCTGAAAAAGTTATGAATATCCATAAAAAAAATCTGGCTATGCCCAAGAATATTATGGTTCACTAAGAAAGTATGTTGCGATCTCGAATGTTAATATTTTATTATAAAAAATTCAAAAGTATTGATATTTTCCCACAAGTATCGATATTTTTGAATTAAAAAAATGAAAAATGATAAGGTTATAAAATATCGATATTTTTCACAAATATCGGTACTTTCAAATTTTAAAAAAGAAAAAGAAAATAAGAAGGCTGCAAAATATAAAATTTTTCCATAAATATCAGAGCATAAATATCGATATAAATGAAAAAGTATCGAACAATATAATATATGTATATATATTTTAACTGTAGATCATCTTCATCAACTTTTTCAATATATAAAAGTATTGGTCATCATCGCATAAGTATCGATATTTTAGATTTCAATATTTTTATCAACTTTTTCAATATTTAAAAGTATCGATCATTATCATATAAGTATCAATATTTTAACTTTCGATCCCATCTTCAAATTTTTCAATATTTAAAAGTATTGATTATCATATATTAAGTATCGATATTTAAAATTTTGAACTGTTTTTTTTTAATTTTTTTTTCTCGATTCACTCTAAATAGATATTTATACTTATTCATCGATAACATTCTTAGGCGCAACTAAATTTATTATATATATTCATAACATTTTTAGCTTTTAACATATTTTGTTCGAAGTTAAAGTAATATTTTAGGCGCAACACATTTTATTAATAAAAATATTAACATTCAATATCACAACTTAATTTCTTAGTGAACCATGACATTCTTGGGCACAATCGTAATTATTATAGATATTCATAGATATTTTAGCTTTTAACTTATTTTTGTTATCATGCGAAAATCTAAGGTTTCATCAACTTAAACTCTGATAATATTTTAGGCACAACCTATTTTATTAATAAAAATATTAACGTCCCAAATTGTAACCTACTTTCTTAGTGAATCATAATATTCTTGGGCTCAACCATATTTATTATAGATATTCATAACATTTTCAAA
Organism: Hibiscus syriacus; assembly: GCF_006381635.1. Classification (NCBI taxonomy): domain Eukaryota; kingdom Viridiplantae; phylum Streptophyta; class Magnoliopsida; order Malvales; family Malvaceae; genus Hibiscus; species Hibiscus syriacus. The sequence goes on along the minus strand of NW_024063144.1, from coordinate 939,421 downwards.
ATTTAACTTATTTTATTATCGTAAGAAAACCTAAGGCTCTATCAACTTAAACTTTGATAACATTTTAGGCGCAACCCATTTTATTAACAAAAATATTAATATTCTATATCACAACATACTTTCTTAGTGAACCATGACATTCTTAGGTGCAACCATATTTTTTATAGATATGTATAACATTTTCAGCTATTAACTTATTTTGTTATCGTGAGAATGTATAAGGCTCCATTAGCTTAAACTCTGGTAACATTTTAAGCACAACCTATTTTATTAATAAAATTATTAATATTACACATTGCAACATACTTTCTTAATAAACCATGACATTATTGGGCGCAACCATATTTTTTTATAACAAAATATTAATATTAATATTCCATATCGCAACATACTTTCTTAGTGAGTCGTAACATTATTGGGCGTAGTCAAATTTTTTTATAGATATTCATAACATTTTCGACTTTTAACTTATTTTGTTATCATGAAAATGTCTACGACCCCATTAACTTAAACATTTTAGGCGCAAATCGATCTTATTACAAATAAAATTAACATTCTGGATCGCAACCTACTTTATTTCATAGTGAGTGCAAGTGCGCAATCGGATTTCTTATAGATATTCATAATATTTTCAGCTTTTAACCAATTATGTTATCGTGAGAATGCTCTATCAGCTTAAATTATGATAACATTTTAGGTTGAGCCTAAAATGTTAATAATATTCATGACTTTTACCGCTTATAACTCATTTTCTTATAGTTTATAACATTTTAGGCGTAAGTTGGTAGAGTGCAAGACTCTTAACCTTGTGGTCGTGAGATCGAGTCTCACTGAGGGCAATTTCATAACGGAGGTCTTCCACGTAAGCTGCTTTCAACCTGGCGTTGGGGGTAGCCTACTGCCCTACCTCCCCCTTACTCTATTACATATGGGAATAGAGTCAGTTAATTTTAAAATATTAAAAGTATTAATGAGATTTATTGTTTATAACTTATTTTCTTACATTTTATAACATTTTAGGTGCAACATATTAGGTTACTCGGATTAATAATTTTTTCAATTTCAAATTACAATATTTTATATTTAACTTTAACATATTATTTTTTTACCGATTACACCAATTATGTACCTTTTTTGGGGCCTCACATGAGAACTCTCAATACTATTTCTCCATCAACGATTGTTTAAAAACCCGTGAATTCATCGTCGCAATGACCCACTCTCCACTCGAAAGAAGAAACTAATCTACATTAAGTGTCCGTTTGTTTAACTGAAAACGTTTTTCAGAAAATGAAATTTGGAAAATGTTTTACATAAATGTAAATCATTTTTCAGAAAATATTTTTCAGCGTTTGGATGGTACATTGTAAAATGTTTTACACTGTTTGGTTAATTTTTCTGAAAGCAACTTTCAAAATCTGTTTTTAATAAAGAAGATGTACATATTGAATATGTTTTATTATTTATTATTTATTATTTTTAAAGGTTCATTTTTTATATATAATTATATTTTATAAAAATATGTATTTTAAATAATATTAATAATTGATTAAAAATATATTATAAAATTTATAAATCCTAAGAATGCTTAATTAATATGACATCAAATTAAAACAACAATAGTACATAATATTGTAATAATAATAATAGTGTCAAAAATATGACTTCCAATGTCTTCTCATTAGTACTAAAACCAAATGGATTGGTTGATGGATTACTGGCAAACTACATAAGCTCAGTAATTCGCTTGCATACAACAAGACAAAGACTTATCATAAATGGTGCCGGTATGTTAAACTTTGCACCGTTTAAGTATCTTAAGCCACAGAGCTTTGATTCACTAGGGGTACGACTTCTCAAATTGTGACTCATCGCAATGTGGGTCTAGCCAATCCCTGGGGAACCCTTGGACATGTTGGGGGCTTGCTTTCCCACCACCTACAAGCTCTTTCAAATTTTCCACCTTGTTCTCTCGCCCGGCCCCGCCGATCCTTCTATCAGCTTGTTTTAGTTTTTGTTTAAACCGTTGCCTACGACTGGACAGGTTCAGCTCCTGCTGCCTTGATTGTGATGATGGTGCACCATGCGGTCCCAAGTAAATGTTCTCTCCTTTTTTGGTCTGCACAAGCAGAAATATAAACATGTCTACATATTAGCGTCTATTCGTCCACAAGACAAAAGGCTTCAAATAAATGAGTACACTCTTGGCATCTACAGGTATAGATATTTGCAAGCTAGGAATCACGAATCCATCACTGTCTGATGAAAAATATAAAGTACATGGATTAAAATAAGATATCTCAAGTTAATCAATTTCAATGATATACCTTTTTTTTCCCTCTAAAACAAAGGAAGTAAATATAAACAATGTCTCAGCACATTAACAAGTAACTTTATCAAAGCAAAAAACCACACAACAATAAATCACTAATTCACTATGTTCATTGGAGACATGGAAACTCTCACCCTCTCTACTGATAACGATCAGAAAATGATACAGCATATTCTCTCTAATCCTAAAAGATGACCCTTTACAAGAGGCCACTTAGCACAACCATCTATGAACTATGTGCCAAGATATAATGATCTGCACAACTAGTGGCGGAACATCCCTACCCAACCAAATTTCCCCCGCCCTACAAGAGGTCACTGATTGAGAAAACATAAACAACAAACTAATGGAAATCAGAAAAAAGTCAGCAGCATATACAGGCACAAGAGACAGGAATCGGAATGTCAATCAATTGCAAACCTGAAAGTGAGGAGTTAAAAAAATGCATATGTTTTTACTATCATCTTTCTATAGAACCAAAGGCAATAAAAGAACAATGAACAATTAAAGCTTCATGATCTTATGCATCTGCGAATACAAACATGCTTTCTTTTGCCAGTTTATAAGTTTATCTAAGAGATGCCAAGTTATTTATTCTTTTACTTATCCCTCACACCGATATCCTCCACAAAGTGAAGCTTCATGAACTTATGCATAAGATCATCAAATTCTATACAAAGGTAAACAGATACCAACTAAAACAATAAAGAATAATACAAGATACTATAATAGCATGGTAATGAAGGAAACACATAAACCTCAACTTAATGTAACAAGATATGGATACGATCATGATCCACCAATCAAGAGAAAATCAACAAAAAAAATTAAAATAGATAATTATAAATACCAAATATCGTCCAATATTCATAGTGAATCGATTCAAATATCCAATTCTCTCACATATATCAGTAGAATCTAAAAAACCCCATATCTAGAAATTAAAAATAAACAAAAACCCAATTATAAAAATTTGATTTTTAGCTAAAGATCCAAAATCCTTCTAATTACCAGAATTTTCCAGATAAACAACCAGAGAAAGAGAGAAAGAGAGCTAACTCTTCTTGTTCATGGGGTGAAGAAGTGGTGTGCACTAGAGACGAGTCCATGAGATACTGGAGATCATGGATTTTAATGGCGAAAGGGCAATAAAGCCCGAAAAAAAGAAAGATTATTGAAAATATTTTGATGTTTCGATATAACAAATAAAATATTATTGAATTTTAAGATTTTATATTCAATTTGAAATTATATATTCGATTAAATTATTCGAATATAAAAAATATTACTCCAAGTATTCAAATGTCAATTTTAATCCTTACTTAAGTGTAAAATTGTGTTTTAATATTAAAATAATTTTGAAACAAATTTTACAAAGTATTTCGAACCATACTCGAGCCAAAAATAATTTTTACAAAGGGATGTACCGATACACTCCTATATGTACCGATACACCCCATACATCAAATGTAATAAGTGTACCGATACATAGCAGATGTATCGATACACTCCTAGCTCCGAGAAACATCGAATGTAATCAATGTACCGATACACCTGAGATGTACCGATACACTAGGTCAATTAACGGTCGAAATATTTGAATTTTACACTGAGTGTACCGATACACTTTAATAGTGTATCGATACACATAGGATGGGCATCTAACCCGAACTCGATGGGTTCCAACCCGACCCGATCGAGTCGGATTTTTCTAAAAACAATTCGGGTTCGGGTCGGGTCGAGTTCGGGTTTAGGGTGAAAAAAATTCGACCCGACCCGACCCGGAAAAAATATATAACTTTACCCTATATATTTAGGAATAATTACAATAATACCTCTCTATATATTATTTTTTTCAATTTAGTCACTGTTTTTATTGAATAAAAATAATTTTTTATTGTTTCGGGTCGGGTCGGATCAAATTTTTTAAACTTTCTATCAGGTCGGGTCGGGTGAAAAACTAATTTTGTCGGGTCGGGTCGGGTCACGGGTGGAGGTCCCCTTCTTCTCAGGTCGGGTCGGGTGGACCAAAAACCCGACCCATGCCCATTCCTAAATACACATACGCTCCCAACCGATTTTTTTAAACGAGAAACATACAACAACGGCTTAATTGTGCATACAATCTACATTGTGAGGTTTTAATCTTCTCTTTGTGAGAGAGTGTTCTCAAGAATTTGGGGTAGAATTCTTGAGGGAGTTGTAAGGTTACTTTTTGTCCTCAAAAGAAAGAACAAATTAGTGAATTTGTTGGAAAATTCTTAGTATAGATAGCTAAGGTAGTGGACGTAGACTTTGGTTGAGAAAGTCGAACCACTCTAAATCGCTGTACAAATATTTTTAATTTTCTGTCAAAGTTTTCACCAAAATTTTAATTGTCAATTCACCCCCTCTTAGCTATATCATCGATCGATTAACTCAACAGAGATCAACAAAAATCAATAGAACAAATCCAAAAAACAAAAAAAATAAAAAGGAGAAAGCTACGCAATATATAAAAAGAAGAAAAGACCCATACCTGAAAAAATGTAATAAATCAATTTCATCGGTGAGAAGGAATCCAAACTATCGTCGGTGTGGAGTAAGGGACGGGAGAAATCAATTTTCGTCTTCTCTGAGTGGAGCAAGGGTTGCTTGGAAAACAACTTACCATTTTACAAACGGTAAGTCAAAATATTATATATTTTCCTTAGTTTTTCGTTGACCGTAAAAAATTTTACGTTGACTGAGTATCTTACACGAATCAAACACCCAAAAACGGAAAAAACATTTTTCCCTTAATTTTTTCCGTTCCAAATGGACCCTAATAATAAAAAACTGCTCTCACGAAATTATTGAATTGAAATTAGGTAAATATGTCTTTAAATTGCTTGAGACTTGTTTCCCACTCTTTTAAGAAGCCTCCTATTTTTCATCTCAGCTACTCGTCTTCTTCGTATTCTTCTTCCCCATCAGTGATTGTATCAATGTCTTACAGTAAGGAGCTGGCTGCTGCCAAGAAAGCAGCCTCTCTCGCTGCTCGTCTCTGTCAGGTTTCCATTTTTCATCAAAACCCACATTTTTCTCTGCGTTTTCTGTTATGGGTTTTTACCAATTTTCTCACATCCTTTGTTTTTGTCTTCTTCTCTGTGTGTTTATTTTATTTTTATCACGATTTCTTTGCATGTTGTTTGGAATTGTTAATCGTTGTAGTATTAGGGGAATTGAAGTGACTGAATTGCATCTCATTTTGTTTTTCAATTAAATTTGGGGTTTTTGTTCTGAATTACCATTCTTAATTTGCCAAGAAATGTATAAAGATGATGGCTTTGATATATTTCATCATGTCAAGCTGTGTATATATAGAACCTGAATTTGGGTTTTGATTGTTTGTTTTTAATCTCCAGAAAGTTCAAAAGGCTTTGCTACAATCGGATGTCCAATCCAAAAAAGATAAAAGTCCTGTAACAGTCGCTGATTATGGTTTGTTTTTGAATCTTTCTTGCTTCTTCCTCTTTGGTTCTTTCGTCTAATACTTCACCTTTTTTTTAAAGAAATTATACCTTCCGGATTTCAAATGGATTCCTATTTTTTTTTTTCTTTTCCGTGGATGATTTACTTAATTCCTTTTAACTGTTTACATGTTACTAGGAACTTGTTTGTTTCCTGTTTTTCATGATTTGTTCTACTAGGAAATCTACAGAGTTGTATGGTGTTTTCCTTGGCATTTAGCTAAAGTTTCTATTGGATGAGATTTTTTTTCCTGGTGAAATCAAAATGGCATTGTTGTTATACATGTAGACTAGTGCTTTGTTTGGTTAGCATATCTAAAGTGTGATTACATTGTTCTATCGTACATTGGCCTGCTTGATAGTTGCCTCCAGTTTACCTCTCTCAACCGTCTGTTCTATCTGTACATATCGATGTTCCGGGGGAAACTATGTAAAACTCGTACATATTTACTTGTTAGATGAATGCATTATTATTTGTATAACTCATAGTCATGATTAAGTTTTATGAAATTCACTTTTTGCTTTTTACATTATTTATCCCTAAAAAACTTATGGTTAAAGTGTATGTCGTTCTTGATCTCAGCATCATTCAGCTTTAAGGTTTGGCAGAAAGAAATCTTAACTGATGACTAACATGTTTCCTCGACATTTTTATATTTCAAAATTCTCATCAGGGTCACAAGCATTGGTTAGTTTTGTGCTGCAGCAGGAAATTCCTGCTGACTTCTCATTAGTTGCGGAGGAGGTGAATCTCTGTACTTGTGAAAAATAGTTTCAGCAGCATGCGTCAACCATCTGTTTTTTTCCCTCTTTGCATTGTAGAACTCTTCTTTCCTTCTAAATAATGTTTTGAGTTCTCTTTAGGATTCTAAAGATCTCCGCAAGGATGGTGGCCGGGAAATAGTTGATCGTATTACAAAACTTGTGAACGAATCTATAACTAGTGATGGATCATACAATGTTACATTATCCACAGAAGATGTTCTCGAGGCCATTGACAGTGGCAGATCTCAAGGTGGTTCCCAAGGTCGACACTGGGTTTTGGATCCTATAGATGGTACTAAAGGGTGAGGTCTGAAACTTATTCGGCATGAGTTATTTTGCTTTAGTCATAAAGAAGTGGGTGTATTCATTTCACTGAGTGCATGTTGTTTATGGTATGCCTTATCCAACATTAGGTAGTGTACTTCCAATTTCACTACTTAAGCCATGATTAATGCAGGGGATGTTTAGATTTTCTTTGCATTCTCTGTTAATTAGTGTAGAAGGACTAATTTAGGGAGGGGGGGGGGGAAAGGGCAACCGTAGCAGTACTCATGCCAGACAAAGCATATTTTTGTCATGGTTTTGTTTGAATTTATTGCTTTGGAATTAAGGGTAAAGTACACAAATGGTCCCTCGATTATAGGTGCTATTATGTTGAGTTCACTGACTATTAAAAGTTACAAAATGGTCCTTCGACTATAGGGCGTTGCTTTGTTGAGTCTTTCGATTATTAAAAGTTACAAAATGGTCACCCGACTATTCCTATGTTCCAAACTCGTCTTTTTTGTTAAATGATTGATGGTCGTCTGATCTGAATGCTGATTGGGACATGATAGTTGTTTGAGATTCTAAGATTAGATTTTATCATTATCTCTGTCAGCAGGTTAACATCCAACTCAAATTACCGTCAAATTTGTAATGGAAAATGATGAGTTTGGGACATATGAATAGTTGAGTGATTATTTTGTAACTTTTAATAGTTGGGGACAACAAAGCAACACTCTGTAGTCGGGGACCATTTTGTACGTTACCCTAGAATTAAATGACTGGTTTTTAACGAAATTACTCAGATTTTATGTTTCTTTTTATCTTTTTCATATTGTTTGGATTTCATTACAATTTGGTGTGAAAGAAATAGCGTAATGATATTTAATTCTCATTATATCTGCTTATAGACCGACTTGATGAATTAGTCCATGGTATTTGATATTTTACACTTTAGATTTCTGAGAGGAGATCAATATGCAATAGCCTTGGCTTTGCTAGATGGAGGAAAAGTAGTTCTAGGTGTGCTGGCTTGTCCAAATCTTCCACTAACGATCATCAGTGCCGCTGATCAGCGTTCTCCAAATAATGAAGTTGGCTGCCTTTTCTTTGCTGAAGTCGGTGGTGGAACTTACATGCAGCCACTTGATGGTTCTTCGGCAGTGAAGGTTATACTGATGTATTATAATTTATTGCTATTAATCCGAGCATGTATTTGTAACTTCTACATTTTTATGGGTCCAGGTGCAAGTAACTGCTGTTGAGAATCCTGAAGAAGCTTCGTTCTTTGAGTCATATGAAGCAGCACACTCCATGCATGATTTATCTAGTCTGATTGCTCAAGTACTTCCCCTCCCCTATCTCTCTATCCATCTATAAAACTTTGGGATAATTTATTGAGAACGCTGAGATGTAAACAGAAACTCGGCGTCAAAGCACCACCGGTTAGAATCGATAGCCAGGCAAAGTATGGTGCTCTGTCCAGAGGAGATGGAGCCATATACCTGCGTTTTCCTCACAAAGGGTATCGGGAGAAAATATGGGATCATGCCGCTGGGTGTATTGTTGTGACTGGTATGGACCAATATCACTCCATCTGCTATTTATCTTTCTCTCGAGTTGTTTGACTGGTATTGGTTTAATATTCTGCGTTTTCGTTTGCGAAAATTCATGAATTGCAGAAGCGGGGGGCGTGGTCACAGATGCTGCAGGGAAGCAGTTGGATTTCTCGAGGGGAAAGCATCTTGATCTGGACACTGGGATCATTGTGACCAATCAAAAGTTGATGCCGTTGCTGTTTAATGCAGTTAGAGAATCCATAAAGGAGAAAGCTGCATCCTTGTGATTCCTTTTAGAAGCTGGCTTCACCCTCCTTGCAATTTGCTGTTGAAACTTGATTACTTTTGCTTGCCTTCTGTGCTTGAATGTTTTAATTTCTCTCACATTTACATTTAGCATGCATGAACGAGAATGGGATCAACAAATCACATATCAAGAGATTGAAAGCATGGAGACAGTTGTTCTATTTAAAGATTTGTGGTTATCACTTGAAAGCTTCTGTTTTTTTTTTCAAGAGATGTTTCCCTAAAGTACGTTTCATGAACCCATTAAGCAATCCTAGAGGTTAAGAAAAATGTCGTCCTCTCTAGAGATTTTGGGTTTGAATAGTTGTATATGACTAAAACATGTTCTACTCTGCAACTTTATCAAAATACAAGTATGCTACTCTCTAAATATGGCAGAATTTTTAGATTATTTCCACTCTTAGAATGTTACAGAGAGTTTTACTTGATGGATAAAAAATATATATAAAAATTTAGAAAATGTGCATAATTATTTCAAAATTTTCTATTTACATATATAATAGGTCCAAAATTTTTAGAATTTTACTTCAATAACTCTTTAGTAGTTTTAAAATAAACCCCTCAGAATTCAGTGCCCAAATATGTCACTACCCACACTCTCATTAACCCATTAGGTCGATTTTGGTCAACATATTTATTTTGATTCTCATTTAATCTTGTTTTAATTATAATTTGATATAATATTTAACCATAAATAAAATATCAAAATTAATTTAAGTGTTTTTTAATTTTATAATTAATCTAGGTTCTAATCTTTATTTAAAGATTTCTATTCACTTTTGATCATTAATAATATTTTAAGATAAATAAAAAATATTGAAGGTTATAAATAAACAAAGACTTTTGATCCAGTGGTTGGGTTGTTCAATCAGAGTTCTTCTCCCCACAATAGTGAAACACGGTGAATTATTATTATTATTTTATATAGGAAGAAGTGAGATTAAAATAATTTTGTGACATTTTTTGTGTGGAGATAATGAGTAGAAAGAAGAGAAAGAGAGAACGCCTGTTCTTCATTCTTTAGATTTACATGATGATTTATATACATATTTTTATTGTTGATGTCAGACTGATACTTATTTATAAGTTATCAAGATAATTAGATATAACTGTTAGATAGTAAATTTAATTAGTAGATCACATAAGTTTACTAATATATTGTCAAGGGACGCTAATTAATCAAAGGATATGAAACTCTGATAGTTTTGAGGTTGATATATATATAGGAATGAAAACAAAAATATGGCTTGCAGTTGCAGATAAAGTTAGGAGGAGATGCAATATTTGTTCTCATTAGTTAAAGGAAATCTCATAAAATGACTTAATCTAAACTTGCAAAGAAAAATGCATTTATTGTATTAAATGAGTTGTTCCTCAAGATTCAATATTATAGTTGACTTTAAGTAGTTGAATGATGACAATTTTATCCAAATATCAATTAAAAAATAATTAATTAACAAAATAGCTTGTATTTTATATTATTTTTCAATCTATCATTCTTTTGTGTTTATAAGTGAAAGAGACTTTTTAGGAAGATTCTTTCGCTTAACTGACATAAAAATGTAGAATTCTTTAAGTTGGACTAAATGAAAGAAAAATAAAAATAGGAGGTTAAGATATGAAAAAATTTATATAAATTTTATCTAAAAATAATAAGTGTGTTGCGTGTCAAAAGACACGTAATTGAACGACTCAAGCATGAGTTGAACCGTGCGATTGCGATGATGCACATATAATAGTCCAAATCATTTAAATAAGTGAATTTTCAAGTGTTCAAATATAATATTTTAAGTATTTATTTATTAAATGATTAAGCATATTATTAATAAATACACATCATCGTTGTCTAGTTCGATTTGTGCTCTTTCTTGTACTTGTATAAATACATTTTGTCACGCCCCCAGAACTTCGACGCCTCACACCGTCGGAATATCAGAGTCAAGGTCTGACGGGTCGTGCGGCCTTAGACGCTTTAGACGCTCCTCGGTCTTAATCGGCGACTAAGTAAGCCTTACCCAAGCTAAGTGAGTGTGCAAACTCACAAAGGTTGGAACCAAGCCCTCAAGGCTTCGGATTGCGGAAGCTTTAAAACACCAACGTGGCTACTCGGAGCCACAAGGTCGGACTATCGTGTGGAAGTGCTAACACGAAGGTGGCTACTCCTGGCCACCGAGATAGGCAACAAGAACAAAGAAACTAAGAACTCAGAAAGAATAGAGCAAATGCCTCAGAGCTTTATTACTCTCTCACAAAGAGAAGAATGGAATTGGGTGATTACAAATGAGGAGGAGAGCTCTCTATTTATAGTTGAGCTCCCTCTCAATCAATGGCCTAGATCATTTTACATCAACGGCTAAGATTTGCCCAATTAATGACAAATCCCCTAAATCAAGGAATTACAACCAAATCCTTCCTAATTACATCCATTAGTAGGATTCTTTCCTTGGATAGGTGTTCACACTGGATATGGTAAGATTTTCCCATAATATCTTCCTGATTTTGTTGCCTCTTGCCATATTTACCGAGCTTCTGTGATCATCTTCAGATATGATGCCACTTTCCTTTTCTGCACGGCCAATGTGAACGGGCTCCATAGAATTCTCCAAGCGATGGGCCAAGTCTGGTGGCTTTGGCAAGCCCGATAACTATCTTGAGATTCCCTTTCGGACTCTTGCACCAATGTCTTAGCAAGCCCGATCTTCTGTCTTGAACCTCTCTGTCGGACACTTGCACCAGTGTCTCGGACCCAAGTTCCTAGCCCGTGACACTCTCCCCCACTTAACTTAGCGACGCCCTCGTCGCTGCACTCAACGATCTTGGGCAACACCACTTTGGATACTTTTCCTTGCCTTGGCTTGTTGCGGTCCTCCCATACGCACTGCTTGCCTTGGCTTCTGCCGCATGTAACTTCACGATCCCTCGCGCCATACTTCACATCAACTTGGTTGCCTTTCGACGCCTTCGCTTGCTCATGTCCCCCCATAAGGACTCAGCCTCCCATAATGGCTGTGCTCGCTTCGGCTCTTACCGCCAAGTGATGAAACAGGCTAACACGCCCACAAGTGCATCTCTTCCGTAGGAACTCCTTCCTACAAGTCTTGATTTGCCTCGACTTGGACCTCCTTGTCCCTTGCGGCAAAGTCTTGGATCCCATCCAAACTTTGTTCCATCCGCGTTAAGAGTTAGGTCTTGCCCGACCTACACTCACTTGAAATTGCAAATCAAGCTCACAAAAACACAAGAATAGTGTTGAGATGTACCTTCCCCTCTGATTTAGTTGGCATTTGCTCAAATTTTTGCGTCAGCCCTTCTTACTCCATGAAGTCTGACACTCCCCGCATTGAACCCTTGTCATTGGAGTTCTTTGCGCCATCCTGCATCGGCACTTTCTCGCGGCAAAGTCCGATGCCCTTCCTCGCATCCTCCCTTCTAACACGAAGGGTGGAGCTCGCTTCCCACCTTTGAAATGGGTGGTGTCTCCACGGTTGCCTTGTCCCTCAACGTCTTGGCCTCCTTCGACTCTTGTCTACGAGTCTTTGAAGGATTGTTCCTCTCTTGAACATCCTCGGCAAGCCCTTGCTTCGACTCCTTGGACATGGTCAACTCGGTCTGCCCTTGGCCTCTACTTGCTTTGGCAGAAATGAACCGTATTGAGCCAAGTTGCAACGCCCCTTCGATCTTTGGTTCGTCCTCTTCATTGGACAACACGATCCTGGGCTCATCCGTTACCTTGGATGACTCGACTCCCCTCGGGTAATATTGCAACACTGTTGGCACCTCAAGTTTGCGCCCCTTTGCTTGCTCGACTCTTACCCTCGGCTTATCATCTGTGTCACTTGAACTAGTGCACACATCATCACCAGATCCACCGTCTGGTTCATCATTGAGTGGACTTTCCCTACCACTCGAGGAACAACATTCCTCATCCTTCGACTTGCCTTCATCTCGGAATCTCCTGCCGCTACCCTCGGCTTTGGACTTTTCTTTGGAAGTCTTTTTCTTCTTGACTCCAAACTCTTTGATGGACTCCGCGGTTGTCAAGGCTTCAGATAGCTCATTGACTTCCCTTCGCTCCAACGCCCTCTTTGCCCACGGCTTCAATCCGAACATGAAGGTGAAGAATCCCTCTTCTTCAGTCAAACTTGGGACTTTGAGCATGAGTCTTCTGAATCGGCTCACATACTCCTTCAGTGTCGCCTTATGCCTGAGGCGCCTCAACTTGGACCACGCCTCCATCCTGGCATACTGTGAGCGAACCTGCTCACTTTGTACCCTCGGCTTGACGACTTTATCATTCGCTATCGCACCGGGTCCTTTCCTGTGCTCGACTGCTTTGACACCCGCAGTCTCGTCACGTCTCGATCCTGGCTTGACTACTTGAGAACTTGTAGTCGCACCATGGTTTCCCCTTGATTCGGCTACTTTGGAACATGTAGCCTCGTCAAGTCTTGCCCCTGACTTGATTGCTTGATCATTCGCAATCGCATCTGGCTTCTTTCTTAGCTTGACTACCTCATCTTCGATAGCCTTGCCTCGTCTTGATTCTTGCTTGGCCGCATTGATCCCATCAATCGGACCAAGTCTTTCCCTTGACTTGGCAGCTTGAACTCTTCTGCCTCCGCCAATGCTTGCTACTCCTCCTTCTCCCATCCTCTCCATGATGGTAGTAAGGCGACGCTTCTCGAGACATCCTCTAATCAAGTGAGGACCATCACAAAAGTAGCACTTTAACTTCTCCTTGCTCGCCTTCTTCTTTTCCCCGGACTTGGCCTTGCCATTCTTTCCCGATGGTTTTCCTTGGCCGCGAACAGTTGTTGGCTCAACTTAGCCACTCGAAGAGCTTTCTATACCATCTCCCCGCTGCACCATTTCCCGGTCTCCCCCATTGTTGCCACTATTCCTGGGCATGGGCCTGGACGACACATTGCTACTTGGCTTGACATCAGCAAGCTCGGTTAGCGTTCCGGCTATAGCTATGGCTCCCGAAAGTCTCTGGGCATCACCTTGCTCTTCCCCGAGCATCGCCCCTGGTCTAAGTCCTTCCAAGAAGGTCTTGAGCGCACCCCATTCACTCATTGCTTCCTTGCATATGAGCAGCTCCCTCTTGAGCTCATCCACCTCGCTTCTCAAAGCCGCTACCTCGGCTTCTTGGGCATTTCTCCCTCGAACCATCTCCAACTCGTCAAGAACTCGTTGCGTCTCGACCTTGAATCTGCCCTCCATGGACTCTAATCGATCAAGGCGGGACTCCACAACACCCTGGGTCTGCTTGGCCTCATCTTCGGCTTGTTCAAGTCTACCGACCCTTTGTTCCCACGAAGTTGAGATATGCTCTAGATTAATGAGCTTCTCGGTATGGTCAGCAATAACTTCCATCCAATAAGCCCACTTCTCGTTCATCGTTAGCTCTCGTCTGGTTCCTCCTGAAGACTTTCCCCGTCATCATGAGAGAACCTTTTGTCTCACTCGGACATGCCTTCGACGTCACCCTTGAGCCTCTCTACCTCGAGAACCGGCTCCCCTTGGTGTGCTATTGTTGCCTCGAGCATTCTTTGCGAACTCATCACGGCATCCTCATGCTTGGACACCGACGATGCTCTTGAGCCCAACAGACTCTCTTCCCGTTTCCCACCATGGCACTCCTTGCCTTTGCGTGTGGAAACTCCTCTTTTCTTGTGCCCCATTTCAATTATCAAGTAAATTGATTGAATGTAAGTAAAACAAACTTACCCGGTTTTGCACCTTCCACCAAACACGGTTGAAACGATCGTTGCTTGCCCACAACGACTCGCTCTGATACCACTTGTCACGCCCCCAGAACTTCGACGCCTCACACCGTCGGAATATCAGAGTCAAGGTCTGACGGGTCGTGCGGCCTTAGACGCTTTAGACGCTCCTCGGTCTTAATCGGCGACTAAGTAAGCCTTACCCAAGCTAAGTGAGTGTGCAAACTCACAAAGGTTGGAACCAAGCCCTCAAGGCTTCGGATTGCGGAAGCTTTAAAACACCAACGTGGCTACTCGGAGCCACAAGGTCGGACTATCGTGTGGAAGTGCTAACACGAAGGTGGCTACTCCTGGCCACCGAGATAGGCAACAAGAACAAAGAAACTAAGAACTCAGAAAGAATAGAGCAAATGCCTCAGAGCTTTATTACTCTCTCACAAAGAGAAGAATGGAATTGGGTGATTACAAATGAGGAGGAGAGCTCTCTATTTATAGTTGAGCTCCCTCTCAATCAATGGCCTAGATCATTTTACATCAACGGCTAAGATTTGCCCAATTAATGACAAATCCCCTAAATCAAGGAATTACAACCAAATCCTTCCTAATTACATCCATTAGTAGGATTCTTTCCTTGGATAGGTGTTCACACTGGATATGGTAAGATTTTCCCACAATATCTTCCTGATTTTGTTGCCTCTTGCCATATTTACCGAGCTTCTGTGATCATCTTCAGATATGATGCCACTTTCCTTTTCTGCACGGCCAATGTGAACGGGCTCCATAGAATTCTCCAAGCG
The DNA here is from genome assembly GCF_006381635.1 of Hibiscus syriacus. Taxonomy (NCBI): domain Eukaryota; kingdom Viridiplantae; phylum Streptophyta; class Magnoliopsida; order Malvales; family Malvaceae; genus Hibiscus; species Hibiscus syriacus. The sequence continues at coordinate 924,181 of NW_024063144.1, read as the reverse complement.
ATGGGCCAAGTCTGGTGGCTTTGGCAAGCCCGATAACTATCTTGAGATTCCCTTTCGGACTCTTGCACCAATGTCTTAGCAAGCCCGATCTTCTGTCTTGAACCTCTCTGTCGGACACTTGCACCAGTGTCTCGGACCCAAGTTCCTAGCCCGTGACAATTTGCTCAATACAAAATGCACGTGTTTGTTCTTTTTGAAGAAAAAAATCACGTAATTTTTTTTATAACTTTTACTAAGAATGGCAACGGGGCAGGTTTTGCTCCCCCGTCCCCGCCCCGTTTTTCATCGGATTTTTTATCGGGACGTCCTGTTGGAGATTTTTTTTCCCGTCCCCGAACCCAACCCGAAATATTGCACCCAAACCCGAACCCAAAATGTTTTATTTGTATTATATATATAATTAATATAAAAAAATATAAAATATATAAAATATTTATATATATATATATATAATTAGGGCGGGGATACCTTAACCCGAATTCGAATCTAAAAAAATCTTCAACTTTTACCCCGATACCCAATCCGACCCAAACTTAACTGAATTTCTGATATCTCCTTCGAGTTCGAATCATCTTGCCATTCCTAATTTTTACTACACTTTTTTTAAATTTTAGTCTAAATTTAATCGAAATCGATAAAAAGTGCTTTTTCTAAAACGTGTATTTTGCTACATCAGCAGAAAACGCTTCTTGCATACCACGACTTTATTCACGTGATAGAAATTGGTTGTTAGATCTGAAATTAATCATGAATAGATACTATTTCAATAATTAATTATATTTTAAAAGACATTTATGCAAAATTGCCTTGAAAGCTTGTATAGTGTTGCCCTCATAAATATATTTCCCTCAAAACATCCAAAATTGAATATGTTTAATATTATTTTTTTAAAATTAAATTTTTTAAGTTTATTTATATTTTTTAAATAATTAAATTTTATAAAATATAGATTTAAAAACCATTTAATTGAAAGTATTTTTAAAAAAACATTTTTTTTAAATATTTTTATTAATAATAAATTTTAAATAATAATGAGTTAAAATTAACAAAATTGATCGAGAAATAATCAACAATGAACAATTTATATGAAACGGAGGGAATGCTATGTTTGTTTACACTAAATTAAGTGTAAAATTTAAAAATAAGGATAACAACAATAACTTTATCTCTGAAATAATTTGATTCAGGCGTAAAATTTAAATGTTAAAATTTATCTAAACCTATCATATTTATAGATAATTAATTTAAATTTATTTTTGACCGAATCATTCTACTTTTAAGTTTTGTAAAAATTATTTATTCTATTTTAGATTTAATAAATTTATTATATTATTTAAAAAAAAAGTGATTCATCTATATCATAAAATAAGATTAAATAAAATTTTATCAAATGAACCCAAATAAATAATTTGAAAATAAAAATAAAGGTTTACTAAATATTACTATCAACAATAAATGATATTATCATCTATACCAATAAAGATTCTAATATCAACTAGGGGTGTTCATGGATGGTTAGTTGTATCATGTATTCTAAACAGTTGGTTAACAGTTATAACGGTTATGAGATTTTTCTAATCATAATTTAACCATTAAGAAACGGTTAACCGCTAACGGTTAATCGTTATTAATAGTTACAGATTAATATATGATTAATCAATTACAATTATTAGTTAAAAAAATTATATTTCATACTGTAAAAAAGTGTAGCACTTAACACATATTTACACTATGTACATCTCTCAATATCTTGATATCTAATAATAAACACAGAATTATATTGGTGCAAATATGTTTTAGTATTTTGAAAGCAATAAAAAAATAAAAAAAATAAAAATCTATATTATAATATTACATTATTTGTGTATGAATTTTATTATATATATATATATTAGAAATAATAGAATATTATATTATGTTATTTGTGTAAAAATATAATAAATTAGAAATATAATTATAAATTTAATTTATTAATGGTTAACTAATGGTTAGCCGTTTACTAAAATTTGTAACCATAACCTTAACTCTTAACCATTATTTTTAGCAAATAAATTAATCAAAACCGTTTAATATTAACTGTTTGATTAATTAACCTTTTAAATATAACACTTATATTAATTAATGATTATGGTTAACAGTGATGATTTTCTTTTAACACCCCTAATCTCAACAACAAAAATAACATTAAAATATTACAATATATTTATAATGAGCTTTATTGCAACAAAACTCAACAAAAATAGTTATAAAGTGATTGTGAACTCTTACAAAAATGAGAAAATCAATCAGAAATTTATAATGTAATATTTTTTAGGAAAATTCTACGACGTTTGACGAGCTTAGTTGAACACCATTAATTTAATTTATAAAAATTTAAAATTTTATAGGACTCAACGTATAATTATAAATTAGTTAAAAATTTAAAAATAAATTATTTGAAATAAAATATTAATTATATTATTTTTCATAATATTCTTTTAACATTTTTTAATAATAATCTTCTTTTAACATTTTTTTAATAATAATCTTCTTTTAACATTTTAATAATCTTTTAAAGGTGAATTATAAATATTGTTATTGTTAAAAAAGATTATAGAAAATAATATAATTAGTATTTTTTTTAAATAATTTATCTTTAATTTTTAATTAATTTATAATTATAAATTTAATATTTTTACCTTACATATTTTAAATGAAACTTTAGATTTAATAGGTGATTTGTCCTTCAAGCAAGTCTATCTTACATTACTATTCACCAAAAAGAAACATAAAAACTAAAACCTTAAAAAAATATAACTTAAAATGTGTTGAGCATCAAATTTTCTAAACATTAAGTAATCTGATCAAAAGAAATTTTTATAGAATAACGTTTTCATTATCAATTATATATATTTTTTGATAGAATTGTCAATTATATTTTACTACTGTTTTCTAGTTAATATATATATTTTGCATCCGGGATTAGAAAATGTATATTAAAATGACAGTGTCAAATTTTACTTTATCAAAATAGTTATTTTGATCATTGTTTCATTTACGGTAAAAAGATCCTTAACGTTTGGCTCTTATTCTTTATTTTAGAGCATTTTAGCATTCAATGCTTTGTTTAAGGATAAAATGACTCATATTTTGGAGCATTAAGAGTTTGTTAACTAATTTTTTATTTATAGATGGACTTTTTGCTTCAAAATAAAATGTTTAGAGTAAAATACTCCAAAAAATGAAAGTGAAAATGACTATTTAAATAAACGTTAGGGAACTAATTTTGATATTATGCCCTGGGTAACTTGTAATACTTAAAAGAAGTATATATATATATATATCGCAACAAATGCATGGTAATTTCTGATACTTAAGAAGAAAATGGATGGAGATCCAATGTATTATTTAAAATCACACAACTACACTCAAACCAAGATTTGCTTGGCCGAGGGTGATGAACGTTACATATAGAAAGAAAGCACTAAAATCGATTATGATCAACAGCTGCATGCTACTAAATCATCATGCATGGAACTGCAGGATATGGGAACCTTCTCCCAATTACTGCTTGCTAGTGGATCACTCAGGCTAGGTTTTCGACATGGTTCGTCCTGGTGCCCAAGAGTATTATTTTCTTTTAGATTTTTCAGGTCGAAGAGAGGATTATTTCAAGGAGAACTCTTTTCTTCACATCTTTTGTAGGTCTTGGTTCAAAGCCAAACATAACATTAGTTTTTGAGAAATGATCCGTTTAATATAATAAATACTTTCTTTTGTAGGTCTTGGTTCAAGTCACTCTATGGATTTTTTTTCGATCAGGGGACAAGTGTTGCATCTCTTTCGGACCTCTTCCATAAGCCACACTTTTGTTTCATTCCCCGTCTATCGAACCTTAAAGCCTCCAAAATTCTATATACTTCGGTCAGCTACAATATATTTTATTTAAGATTTCTCTTGATATATCTCACCACTCTCAAGATTGGATCCAAATGAGCCTTTTAAGCTGTTGCATGAATTGACTCAAGTGACGCACAATAAGAGTTATATCAGGTCTTGTATGCACGATGTATACCCTCCGTCCCATAATTTGAGTTTTATATTGATTATGCACAGATATATTTATCTAAGGAAAATGATAAAACTATCCCTAAAAGGTGTTTATAAATTTGACAGGTTTGATTTGATAAGCGTAAAAGAGTGGGACATATAAGGGTAAAAAATAAAACTATAAATGTTGTTTGTTTCTTAACTTTTCTAATAGGATATTTTGAATACCTTCCCTTGATCTCGTAATCTCAAAACTTAGAAAGTATTTAGTTTACCTAATTTTTTCATCTTGAAATCCTAATGCAACGAGTTCTAAAAGTCTTGGATCAATTCTTTGTAACTCTCATTAATCAAAAGATCGTCTACATAAATCTCTTACCCTTCTGTATGGTGAACAATGAGTAATCATATTTACTTTGTGCTTAACCTTCAAAAGAGCTTCTTCATGGTAATAATTGATGATAGGTGAAGCTAGTTAGGATATGAGAACTCTATCATATAGAGTAACATATTGATAATAGTTAGCGTGATACGTTATTGATGACATTATATATTTGGATTTGATTCTTTCTACTTATAGCGTCTAGTATACTTATGCTTATGAACTACAAGAAGTACAGTAAAGTAGAACTGTAATACTGAATTTTGTATAGCTCAGCATTCGAATGTTTTCGTTTTGAGATTAGTTGTTTGTGCGTGTTCGAGGAACATTGTTACAGTATGATTCCAGTATCGTAGTATCAGAATACAATACTATTTATTTTTGGTGGACAAGTGTATATATAAAACCCTTATTCATGAATTGGTCTTAATTACCTATGAATTTTGCATTATTTTGATTTAAATTAAATTGTCATGAAGCTTTAGAATTGTGCAAATTGTATTTTATTTAAGAAATATTATGGTTTGAACTTAAAATATTTTTTTGATTTGACGGCTACTTTGACGACCTAATGTGATATCTTAGGTTCAGTATATGGTGATCAAGTTTGGAGTGTTACGGCACAACTTTAAAAATAATATATAAAAGAATTAACTTATACAAATTTAAATTTTGATCCTTTTGAAGTTAAAAAAATAACTTTTGGGTTCATACTTTTTGAATTTAGATTTCCCCCCAAACAAATCAAGTTTGAATCAATTCAACAATATTCCAACTAGTTTTACTTTATATTAAGCATAGTTTATATTAATATTAATATATTTATATAATTAAATTTATATTAAATAATACTAGTATTTTTTATTATAGCTGGCTTATGCTATAAATTGTACTTAAACAAATGTTTTCCCCACTCTTAATTATGGGTAATTGTTTAAAAAATTATGGAAATTAATTTTTGTATAAACTAAAGATAGGATCAAGACATAATTATGATTTCATAATGAGAAAGACAAGTTATTTAATTTCAAAATTAACTAATATCCAATGAAGAATTAATCTTAAAATTTAATAAATAGTACCAATTCATTAAAATATTTTAGTTTATTTTATAGGGTAATCTACAAGATTAATCATTTTCGTATAAGTTTTGTACATGTTTTTCATTGAATTCAAAAATTTTAATATTTGATAACTTTTGTTTGTATTTAATTAAGATATGATAATGTTCATTTGTATTTTATTAATGCGTGTCATTTATTTTATTGACTTTTAAATGTTTAATTACTAAAATTTTAACCGTCGTTAGTGAAGAAATCAAATAAATTAAAGTGACATCTTAATTAAATAAAAATAAAATTATTCAAATATTAAATATTTTAAATCTAATGAGAAAAAATGTATAAAACTAAAACAAAAGTGATCAATAGATCATACAATTTACTATATTTTATATAATATTTAAAATATTTGAATTTATGTAATTAAATTATTTTTGTTCTAGAAAATAAGAAAGAAGATAAATATAGAAAATCTATCTCAAAATCTAAATATAGAATACTTTACGCAACTAATACCTTCTTTTGTAACAAAAAAATAATAATAATATTTGCTTCCCAATTAGGGTTCAACACATAGATAAAACAGAATCTTCTAGAGTAACGATTCATCGACATCCTGGAATCCAATTCCTTCTCGAACTTCTCTTCAATTCCCTCTATAAAAATCATTCTCTTTTCTTTCAGCATTTATTTAATTCAAAATATTTCTTTTCTTCTTTGATTTTCCTTTGCCAAAAAAAAAATCTTTAGTTTTTCATCTACGTTGACATGGCGGATGTTCCCACCGGAAACCGACAACCTCCTCGGCTCGTCTTCTTTGTTTTCAACCTCCGCGCCGGCGATGGCAGTAAACCCGGGCCGACGCCGGCGACGATAGCTTCGATAGAAGCAATGTCGAGGATTAAAGTGAAGGAGAGTGGCGGCGAGTGTAGTATTTGTTTGGACAAGTTCGAAGTTGACGAAGAAGGTAGGGAGATGCTGTATACAGGGGCGAACCTATGAGTAGCCCGGGCAATCCCTTAAATTTCTCCGAATAGTGTTAATTTTTTATGATTTTTTTATCTAATACGAGTGCTGCCCCTAACGAAAACGGACTTGTGATCTTGTGTTACTTAGTGTTAATTTTTTTTTAATTTTTTTTAATTAATACAAGTGACACCCTTAATATTGTGTGTAACTGTTGCTCTTTATTATAAGAAAAAATTAATATCCTATTTAAAAATAAAAAAAGAGATCAAGCCTAAAAAATAAACCTTAAGCCCATGAATCAAGCACCTATTTTCAGTTTTATGGGAATTAGGATACGACAATTGAAAATTAGAAGGGATGTGCCTCTGTAGAAACTGAAAACCTCGATTGAAGATTAGAAGGGCAATCGTGAACCGTCGGTAAGGGCTGTGCCGATGTGGTCTTGTGGAAACTCAACCCATCTTGGAAAGGCAAGGCCGCAAGAGCTGCCTCACTGCCTTCTTGGTGCGATTGAACTTTGAAGGGGAAGCCGACAGTAGTTGATTGAACTTTGAACTTTTGAAGGGCAAGGTGCAGAGTGGAAACCTCGAAGACAACAAGTGGAATTGTGGAAGGGGCTGTGAAAGTTGAAACTTGCAACGTGGAAATGGACCTTTTTATCTCTCATTTCTACCTTTTTCTCCAAATATACAAATGAGACAAGCATGTGTACTTTATTTTATCTTAATTTATTCTTTACATTAATGATTTTATTATATTTCTCACTTTGTCTTATTTCATTCATATTTAATTTTTTTCATATTTAACAATAAAGGTAATAAACTAGTATATAATATTGCTTTGTTATTTAAAACTGATTAATTCATTAAAATTAGGTTTTGTTTAGTTTGATGTATTAAAATTAGGATATTAAAGTAAAGTAGTAATTCATAGTTTATAATTATTATATGTTGAGTTTTTAATATATTAATCATTTTATGTATTGAAATATTTAATTGTAGGGTTCTATTGGTAACTATTTTAAAAGGAAATTAGATGTTGGTACTGATGGAAGTAGTGAAGGATCTTCTAAAAGAAATAGCTCAAATGAAGTTCCACAAAGACCACACCCTACCATTGTGCCACCTACTCTCATGGCTTCCATTCCAACAACTATTAATGTGAATGACATTCCTTCGAATCTGGTGGAGAGACCAAAAATTACATCTTATCATCCAAATAAAAAAGATGAAATAAGAAGGACATATTGGATTAAAGGACCATGTCAACCAAGGGTTCATACTTTTCCATAAAAAAAGATAGGTCCTAAGCTAAGACGATTTGTCATTGAATGGTTTGATGAATTTGATTGGTTAGAGTATAGCATTAAAGAGGACAAAGCTTATTGTTTATGTTGCTACTTATTTGGAGATATTGTAGGACAACAAGGTGGGAGAGATTCATTTGTGACGGAAGGATTTAGTACTTGGAGTAAAAAGAAATCGTTATATGCTCATGTAGGTAATGTTGAAATTTTACACAACAAAGCACGACAAAAGTGTTAAAATCTAGTGAAAAAAATCAATCTATTAGTGTTGCTCTTCATAAGCAAACTGAACATGAGAAGAGTAACTATGAAATTCGATTACGTGCTACAATTGCCTTATCTCAAAACTAATACATAACTTAAAATTATATAAGACATGCCTTAATTTGATTTTGATATAACAAATACTAAATAAATTTAAAACAACAAATTGTAAATTAAAAATATATTTCCAGATCATCTTCTATTATTTTATGCAAAAAAATGATTAAAGATATTATTTTATACATTATAGATTGACTTTTCAAAATATATTTTTTAATAATTTAGGGTAATTATAATATAGTATATATTCGAAACATTTCTTAATTATTGACAACACATTCACATCATGCAAATACACCTATTCTAACCCCAGTACCTCTAAGGAGAATAACAATTTCCCCTACCACCTATGCACATTTCACTGTAATAGGAAATAATTATAGTGAAGATATTACCTTTTCTTTGAAGGTTCAAGAGAACTATTCACGATAGTGAAATAGTGAGAGCTATCCGTAATAGAAACTATGGCAACAAAATTTGATATTGAAAAATTCAATGGGAGAAATTTCTCATTGTGGAAATTAAAGATGAAGGCCATCATGAGGAAAGACGGTTGTCTAACAGTTATCAGTGAAAGGCCGGTAGATTTCACACATGATAACAAATGGATCGAAATGGACGGAAATGCTATGGTAAACTTTCATCTAGCATTAGCAGATGAAGTATAGTCAAGCATCGAGGAGAAGAAGACAACTAAAGAGATATGGGATCATCACACCAAATTGTACGAGGCTACATTGTTTCACAATAAAATTTTCCTTAAGATAAAATTGTACACTCTCCGGATACTGGAATCTACTTCAGTGACAGAGCACTTAAACAAGCTGAACACTTTATTTTCTCAACTTACATCCCTAAGATGTACAATAGGAGAACAAGAACGTGCTGAACTTCTACTTCAAAGCCTACCTGATTCGTATGATTAACTCATCATCAACTTGATAAACAATAATGTCACCAGTCTAGTCTTCGATGACGTTGCAGCTGCTGTTCTACAAGAAGAAAATTGGCGCAAGAATAAGGAAGACAGACAAGTAAATATGCAACAAGCAGAAGCGTTGACAACAATGAGAGGGAGATCAACGGAACGCGGCCAAAGTAGTAGTCACAAACATGGTAGATCAAAGTCGAGAAGCAAGAAGAATTTAAAGTGCTACAACTGTGGAAAGAAGGGTCACTTGAAGAAGGGTTGTTTGAGTCTAAATAAAAACTCCAATCCACAAGGCAATACCCCAAACACTTCAGATGATGGAGATACTCTATGTTGAGAAGCGTCAACCACCGTAGAAGGTAGAAAAATATTTATAGATATATGGCTCATTGATTCGGGAGCAACATATCACATGACCTCAAGAAGAGAATGGTTCCATCATTATGAACCTGTCTCAGGAGGATCTGTGTATAGTTACAATGATCATGCCTTAGAGATCATCAACGTGGGAACCATCAAATTGAATATGCATGATGGAACAATTAAAGTTGTTCGAGATATGCGGCACGTGAAAGGCCTGAAGAAAAAATTATTATCATACAAATTGTTGGATAATAATGCAAGCAAGATTGAAACACGGAAATGAATCATGAAGGTGATCCGTGGAGCGCTTTTGGTACTGAAAGGCAAAAATATAGCATCAAACTTGTGCATGCTGAAGGGAGAGACTTTGCTAGAAGCAGAAGTCTCTGTTACCTCATGTAGTTCAGATTCTGCAATGTTATGGCATCAGAAACTTGGACACATGTCAGAACAAGGAATGAAAGTCCTTGCGGAGCAAAAACTACTTCCAGGCTTAACAAATGTATCACTTACTTTGTGTGAGCATTGCATAACAAGTAAGCAACACCGGTTGAAATTCAACACATCAAATTCTAGAGGAAAAAATGTTCGAGAATTGGTTCACTCTGACGTATGACAAGCACCAGTTACATCCCTAGGTGGAGCAAAATATTTTGTCTCATTTATTGATGACTACTCCAAGAGATGTTGGGTGTACCCTATTAAGAAGAAGTCAGATGTGTTTTCAACTTTCAAAAACTTTAAAGCGCGGGTGGAACTTGATTCTGGGAATAATATCAAGTGTTTCAGAACAGATAATGGAGGATAATACACAAGTCAAGAATTTGATGACTTTTGTAGGAAAGAAGACATCAAAAGACAGTTCACAGTGATAAACACTCCTCAACAAAATGGAGTGACAGAGCGGATGAACAGAACCTTGTTAGAAAGAATAAGAGCAATATTGAGGAATACAGGCCTAGAAAAATCATTCTGGGCAGAAGTAGTCAATACCGACTGTTATTTGGTGAATCGAGCTCCATCAACTGCAATAGAGCTGAAGACACCAATGGAGACGTGGACTATTAAACCATCTAATTATTCAAACCTCCATGTATTTGGAAGTATAGTGTACGTTATGTACAAAAGAAATTTCAAAGTTAGATCTAAAATCCAGGAAATGCAAATTCTTGGGGTATGCTGATGGTGTAAAAGGGTTTCGCTTGTGGGATCCCACTGCCCGCAAAGTGATCATCAGCAGGGATGTTATCTTTGTAGAAGATAAACTAAAAAGAAAAGAAGACGATGATAGCGCTGAAAAGTCAAAGACTACTCAGATACATGTGGAAAAGGAGTTTGAACAAGGAGATTCTTCTGAAACAGAACCAGCACATGATGAACAAGAACCAGAGAGTTCTGAAGCTCCTACAACAACTCGTCAATCAGATCGTGTGAGAAGACGTCTCAATTGACACTCAGATTATGTTATAGAATGTCATATTATATACTGCCTTTTAACAGAGGATGGTGAGCCATCAACATACCAGGAGGCAATAAGCAGCTCAGATGCTTCACTGTGGATGATGGCAATGCAAAAAGAAATTGAAGCCATTCATAAAATAATACATGGGACCTTGTGCCACTACCACAAGGAAGGAAGCCAATTGGTAACAAATGAGTCTTCAAAATCAAGCGAAATGGTGACGATCAAGTTGAGAGGTATCGTACAAGACTAGTGGTCAAAGTATATGCCCAAAAAGAAGGTATTGATTTTAATGAAATCTTTTCTCCTGTGGTTCGACTAATAACAGTTCGAGTAGTTTTGGCAATGTGTGCTACATTGACCTTACGTCTAGAGCAGCTAGATGTTAAAACAACTTTTCTTCATAGAAATCTTGAATAAGAGATTTACAAGCTCCAGTCTGAAGGTTTTGAAGAAAAAGAAAAGAATAACTTGGTTTGCAGGTTGAACAAATCTTTGTACGGTCTAAAGCAAGCGTCGAACTGTTGGTATAAGAGATTTGATCCCTTCATTATTTGCCTTGGATACAACAGACTTAATGCAGATCCTTGTGCTTATTTCAAGAGGTCTGGTGATAACGATTTTGTTATATTGCTGTTGTATGTGAATGGCATGTTGGTTGCAGGACCCAACAAAGATCATATTGAAGAATTAAAGGCATAACTGGCTAGGGAATTTGAAATGAAGGACTTGGGATTAACAAACAAGATTCTAGGGATGTAAATTCACCGAGATAGAAGTAATAGGAAGATTTGGCTTTCACAAAAGAATTACTTGAAGAAGATCTTGTCACGATTCAACATGCAAGATTGTAAGCCAATTTCTACCCCTCTTCCTATTAACTTCAAATTATCCTCCAGTATGAGTCCTAGTAGTGAAGAATAGAGGATGAAGATGTCTCGAGTGTCGTATGCATCGGTAAAAGGAAGTTAATGTTCGTTATGATATGTACAAGACCATACATTGCACAAGTAGTGGGAGTGATTAGTCGATACATGGCGAATCCAGGCAAAGAGCATTGGAATAAAATAAAGAGGATCATGAGATACATCAAAGGGACCTCAAATGTTGCATTATGTTACGGAGGATCAAACTTACTAATCAATGGGTATGTAGATTCTGACCATGCAGGGGATTTGGATAAAAGTAAATCTACTACAGGATATATGTTCAAAGTTGATGGTGGAGCTGTAAGATGGGATTCAAAATTGCAGTCAGTTGTGGCAACAACCACAACTGAGGTAGAATATGTAGTAGCTACACAAGCGAGTAAAGAAACAATTTGGTTGAAGATGCTATTGGGGGAGCTTGGGCACAATCAAGAGTATGTCTCTCTGTTTTGTGACAGTCAAAGCGCCTTGCATCTAGCAAGGAATCCAATATTTCATTCAAGGACAAAACACATACGAGTTCAGTATCACTTCATTCGTGAAAATGTGGAAGAATGAACTGTAGATATGCAGAAGATCCATACCAAAGACAACATAGCAGATTTCATGACGAATGCAATCAATGCTGATAAATTTACATGGTGTCGATCCTCTTGTGGCCTGTAAGAGACGTAAGAAACATGATGGTATAAGGTAGAAAGAATGGTGTAAAGATATGATTGTTACAATCAAATCTTCAAGTGGGAGATTGTTGAAATGTCAAAGTTTGGGCGGCTGAAAATTGGTCCAAATTAGGCACCGAATATACAATGTCAAAACTAGGTGGACAATGGTTGAAAATTAAATGGGCAAATTACAAAATTTTGTCACTAAACTTTAAGGTATTTATAAGATTAGTCCTTAAGCTTCAACTATAAATATCATAGCTTATTTAGCTTCAAAACCATCCCAAATCATTCTAGCTTTCTCCCAATACTAGAGAATTTAGAGAGTTTTCTGGAGAGTTGTTTTCTCATTTTTATAAAGAGAGAATTATCATTGTTTTCTCATTATTAGATCGAGAGAAGTTGTAATTCCTATTTTATCATAGTAAAATTCTTCTACAGTTGCCTGTGGTTTTTAACCTATATTATTTAGGGGTTTTTCACGTAAAATTTGTATCTTCTTTATATTCATTTTTATTTTCTCAAATTATCAGTTGCGATTTTGTTCTATCATATAGCCGTATTCCGTAACACCACCTTAAACCACTTCCTTGGAAAGCTTCATCGAAATTCAAAAAAAAAATTAATATGTATCAATTGAAAGGTTCCAATCTCATAACGATATAAACATGAATCATGCTAGAAACGTTGAACTTTTATCTTCATAATTAAAGATTTATGTAATAGTCATAATTCTCTAATACCAAAATTAGGCTAACCGCGACATTTAATTCAATAAAATTTTAATTTTAATACCATTTTAATTGTCTAATAATTCAAATTGAAGTTCAATCTTTTAGAAGTTGTTCGTATAAGGAATTGGCATTTTAAAATATTTTACTAAAGGATAATCTTTTCAAATTGGATCAAATAAAAAAATTTATGTTATAAAAAGATCTACTCCTTATTTTATTATTTTAAATTACCTCAATTGTTAAATGAATTATTATTGTTATTAAAGGTCACGGATTTGAACATCAACGATTATAAAGGTGATTGTACGTTTATTATCAAATGATTAAAAGTATTTAGAACATTTACTATTATAACTAATCACCTTAGTTTAATAAAAAAATCTCTTATTTGATAGTTTATCGAGATATAAACATGTAATTCACATATAATTTTATATTCCGGAATAAATAAAAAAACAGTAAACCACAATCTTAAGGCAAGTTCAACAAACCTTAACCGCCCTTAGATATGAAACAATTTCGAATGTTCTAAATTTATTAGATCATCAGTTCTCAAATCAAAAGATTATTTCGAATACTCGATCCGATTTTTATAACATTTAGACACAGTTTTTGCCCGGGATATATATATTTATATATAGATAGACACAGTGACAGATTTGTCCATCAAACCCAATAACTTCGTACCAAATTTAAACCTATGTCTGCTTTAAGGCAGCCTTAATTGATGTTTTTCCCCTAGAGAAGCCATGATCGTGCTCGCCAATTCGAAGCAATAAACAATTCATTTTGTTCAAATTTGAATAAGAAAAAAAAAAACAGCATGCATGACAAATCATACTATATGAAGCACCCAAATTTAAGCCACACATATGTGATCAGGGATTGAACGAAGGATAGGTGGACAATCATTCTCTGAAAATTTAAAATTATCATATTTTTTATGTATTTTCTATTGAAAATATATTTCCGTCCTTTGGAATTTTACAAATTCTTCCCCTCTTAAAATTTTAGAGGTTCGCCTCCAACATAAAATCTTACTTTAGTCCTTATTCGTCAAGTTCAATCACTCAATTATATAAAACACATGCGTCTACATAATATGTGTATATAATCAATGGTTAAGAAATGTTTTGAACATATACTACTGGAAATAAACTGTTGCAAAACAAGACATTAACACTGATAATATAATTTAATTAAATAGTAAAAAGTGGGAATAAAAGACCGTGTCGTGGTAAGATACTTGCTTAAAAATGAATTCGTTTCGATATGTGTAATCGTTACAATATATAAATACGCCGAAGGTTATCAAAGTCTCTTTAAGAATTCATTTACCCGAAAACAGGGGTGGACTTTGACGGTACTAAAGGTTTGAAAGAATTAAGAAAACTTTTAGAGAAAGTGATTTCTTGGGATGATTTCCAAAGCTAAAAACTTTGATATTTATAAGCTAAGATTACAACAACAAAAAAACGAGAATCCTGCTAAAATTAAGTTGTAATTAAATAGCTATAATAGCTGCAATCAGATGGTCATAATTAAGCAGTTAAATTAAGCTGCAAATAAACCGCCATAACAGTTGGTAAATATCCGATTCAAGTTTGGATAAGGAGCCTAAACAACATTAAAATTATTTTAAATCTGAATATTATTAATTTTAATCATCTCATACTATTAAAAAACTTAATTACATTATTTAGATTTCGACTTGAATGTCAAATACAAAAACATTTAACTTCTTATAAACTTATATATATTAAATTCAGTCATAATTGTTGGCACCTTTCTTAAATCCAAGTGCAAAAAGATGGTCAGAAATGAATGGCCAAATTATTAAAAGTCGTACAAAGTTTGAATATTTATAGGGTAACATTTAGTTGGGTTGTTGTGGGGGGGGGGGCATTGTAATGTCAATAATTCATTCGAGTTCACACGTAGTTGTGTTGCATCTAAAAGGGACTTTTCATGTACATAGATATACACACATTAATAATAATAAGTATAAGCTCATGTTGTACAGTATTTTAGGTTTCCCATGTTCTCTCTCTTCAATCATTAATGTAGTAAAACAGGGAAGGGGACATTGCCACACTTGTTTCAGACAAGATTTTTCCCTTTCTTAGCTTTGGTCTTTAGGGTTTATTTATTTAAGATAAAAGACACTTTCAAAAACGATTTTTGGTGTACGAACAAAGTGATCTTATTGGTTAAAGGATTGTTGTTGTCCCTTGAGGTCTAGGGTTCGAGCCCACGTGTAACACCCTAAACTCGATTGGGCCTAAAGTGTCACACTGGGCTGCCGAGGCAACCCCTAATCCTCAAAACTTGTTCATTTTCTTTTGAAATGTACTGAATGGTATCATAATAAAACATAAACAATTGTTATAAAAACATTTTACAAAATCGAAGCTCCGAGACACATGATTTAAATCAAAATAATACATCTTGAAGTTTACAACTCAATTACCTAAGTAAGGTTCTATGAATACACATGCCCACTAAAACTATAGTACAGTACTCTGTCGGAGATGCTGGAAGTCCTGCGGCGACGGTGCTCCACTAATTGCTCAAGCTACATACCTGCCAACGGAAAACATCCGATGGCTTAGCTTATAAAGATAAGTAGTATAATCGTTAATCTAAAGCAACATAAGAATTTCATAAACTAAAGCATGCTAGAGACATAGTACTAAGCAGTAGGTACAAGCATGATTTTAATCAGTGCTACCCACATAAAGTCCTCTAGTTCTATCCCTCAATCTACGTCTCATGCTTCCCTTAGTCTTCGCTAAGGGCCCCGCCATGAGTATACAAGTACTAAGTCTCTAACCTCATTATCATCCTATAATGCATCACCATGCCAAACACGATGACGGTACCCGGTATCACAGAGACGTTGATATTATCACTCAACAATAAGTAAGCATCATGGTGTAGCTCGGGATCACACAACATCACGGAACTCACACCTTTGTTTGCTTAATAGAGATACCTTGGTAGACCTGAGTCACACAATATCAGAATCTCCCAAGTATATCAGGCGAGGTCCGGGTCACATAGCATTGGCACCTCTTAATACCTTAGGCTAGGTCCGGGTCACACAACATCGGCACCTTGCCTGGCTAGTCTAATCCTCTTGAGTACTCGAAACGTGTCTGGATCACATAGCATCAGTACTACGTTCAACTAGCGACTAAATTACATTCTTCACTGACTTGGATATATCTAATTATCCTTTGCACACAAGACGACCGTCCTACTGTTAAAGTAACTCAGGTGTCCTCATCGTTTCCTAAGCTACACACAAGGCCATATGACTTATGGAATCTTACCTCATAAGACTTTTATGGTTATCACACAATTATTATTATCTCGTTATTATTATAAGTCTTTCTCTAAATTTAATGTCTTAACATACATTAGTCGATACCCCTCTAAGGCAATCAAAGTAACTCAGTTACTCGTTACCGATCTTGTTGAAGTTAGGTAAGGCCATTTCCTTTCACCTGAACTATCTCGCTTGTCCTCTAACCTAGGATGTTAAGGAAAGGTAAATTACTACTTAAAGGGCATTTTAGTCATCTCTGACTTTATAGAGATCTCTAAGCGTTTCACGATTTTCTGTCGATTATGCTTGTTGTTCACTGACTGAATCACTAATTAGCCCGATCCTTGACTCGGGTTCATTACTGGGTAACAACACTCTTAACGCTCTTATCGTACTTCTCCCAAAACCCTTGAATTAGTGGAACGACTTATCAATTCCCAGTTCACTGATGTTCTCGAAGCCCATATTTTTTTTCAGTATTGAATTTGACATATTCATCGTACCACGTATCGGATATCTCTTGTAACAATCTTCGATCCTAACTATCTGTATACATCCTTGATTGAAGATACTTTAGTGTATTACGCATAATCTGGTTACACCCGATGTAACCGACTCCTACGAGTGTTTTTAGGTATGTTTGGTCATTTATGTCTCTTATGGAATAAGTCTTACTATTACGGATCATCCTTAGATCTTACGGACCTTAAACGGGTCAAAAGAAAATTCAACAACACTTAGGACCTTTAATAAATGCAAATCTATCCTTTTCCATCGAGAAGAACAGAGAAGGGATCGATCATTTTCTCCAAGGGATCAATCATTTCTCCCGAGGAATCGATCCTTTTGAAAATGGATTGATCATTTGCTAGAAAAAACTTTGGGATCAATCCCTTTGGTCTAGGGATCGATCCTTTTTCTAGGAATGACTTGCTTGAGCTCGAGAATCACTTAAGAATCACCCCAAACGATATGTATTGGTTTCTAAACTTATTCAAAAGCTTTAGTAAGTTATTCAGGGTCTTAAGGAGTCATTTAAACATATTATTGACACCTAACGTGTTGTGGTTAAGAAATGAAAGATGGACCCTAAAATGCTCAAATCACCAAATCATATCAAAAACCATAGCTTTATGAAAACTTAATACTACAAAGAATTATAAATACATTACCTTGAATTTAGAAACTCTAAATGAATCTCATTTTTCTATCAAGCACCCTCAAACCATAAAGACAAGATCCTTAGTATACCAAGGGTTATAGGATGAGTTTGAAAAAAATTAGAAGTCAAAAGGACACTACAAGAAAAAGCCCCTTTAATGACGCTCATTACGCGTCATCTATGGGTGTGGATGGCACACAAATGTCTGTCGTTGAAGCCACCGACATGAATATCAGATGACACACAATTGTGTGTCATAAATCTATGACACATTTATGATACACATTTATGACGCGCATTTATAACGTTCATTGAGCGTCATTGAAGCCCCCGTCATAAATTAAGATGACACACATTTGTGTGTCATAAATTTATGAAACGCATGTATGACTTAGATTGCGTGTCATTGAAGCCCCCGCCATAAATGAAGATGACACACATTGTGTGTCAGAGAGTTTATGCACTCAGTTGCTTTCCCATAATTATCAGTATAAATAAAAGAAATTAAGCACATTTTAGTTAAACATAATCAACATAACATAAGAAATATGATAATTGTGAGAATTTATAATATAAAAGGGACAATCCAACCAACTGGTAGTTGCAAATCAAAGAAAGACATATGGCTTCAAATTAGATCGTCATTGTTCTTAGACTCTTGGAACATAGAAACATGGTCTAATATTTTACAAAAAGAATATGATGACTAAATAGAACAGAACATGGTACCATTTAGCTTGAAGGATTTTGTTACTACATCAATTCTCATGTTTCTGGGAGTGAAGGAACCTAGAATCTTTCTTATCGTCTCCTCATCCCATAACTCATAGACATAGTCTCCAAAGATAACATGTTCTGGTGGATAAACAAGCAAATTTTCTGCAACAAAGAAACAAAAGGAATAGTTAATGGAACACAACAGCAAATACCAGAAATTAGAAATAAATATAGCTTCCTAGTTATATTTATCAATAACTTGGGTCAACACTAATGAGAAGATCGTTGTGTTGTGAACAACATGCCAAAACAGTCTCTCGCATTCATATTTTGGTACATATACATTGATAATCTGGCAAAAAAATAAGAAAAAAGCATGACCAAAGAACAGGTAGAAATTGAATTCTTCTAGATCTATCTTGTACTTAATTGCATAAAATCATGCAGAATAAAAACACACCACAAACAACTTGTAACATAAATGTGAAAATTGTAGAGGCAGATTATCTGCTAGCTACTTAAGTACAAAGAAGATATTGACATATTCTATAATACAGAGGAAATGGAAGTTTAAAATGTAAATTCCATAAAGAAGCTTTTCCAGAGTTACTAATATAGAAATGTGTTTTATAAACAAGGTTGACATGTAGGTTGTAAAGCTTGGAATATACTTCCAAGATTTGGCTTTCACTAAGGGGGAATTTGGTTGTTCGGCACCATTTCATTGCTCGCACTCCCCGTATTTTCTTTTACATTTTACAATATGTTTAATGGGGACTACTTCATTGGTGTAAACAAAAACTAAAATAAAAAATGAAAAGCATTTTAATATCCAAAATGTTGAATTTGTTTAACAAACTGTAATATAGAAATCTTAATCTCTTAGCTTAGTTTTTATTAGTGTGAATGAACAAGGTTCTCTCCATAAAGCAAAGACAATATATCAAGAAACAATGTCAACACAAACAAAATGCACAATTATTTGATTAACAAAAAAGAAGGGAACAAAATTGATCAAAAAGCACACACACCTGGTTCCGGTAGACGAGGAAAGCAATAAAGAAGTAAATCAACAAGAAGGGCACTATTAAGGGTGCCATGATAGAACTCGTGAAGCCAAGCAGTCCAAACAGAAGAAGTCGTGGGATTTCAGTATGGTGAGGGAATGTTAGAGTAGAACTACTACATGGCTCTTCCTGCTTTCTTAGTATGAATCTTCTGAACCAATTGTTAAAAAGAGGAAAACGTTGAATTACTTCACAGGACAAGCTCGCCCAGCCAGATGTTAAAACATAAGTGGTAAAGAAGGTAACCTGCATTTACTCAAGAAGACAAGAACACTAATGACTGTCAGAAATATTCCTGAAGATTCGTCTTCAGATGACATTAAAGGGGGGAAAACCAAAAGTAAGGTATTGCTACGCAGGCTTGTTAAAACCAGAAGTTGGCTATCACAATTTTAAAACTCATGAAATATAATAACTTTCAAAAGTATAGTTTAGGTTCATACAAAAAAGGAGCACATGATGTATCTCTTATAGACCAAGATAAAATTTAAATCTAGATGCACCTGAAACTTTGCCATTAGGTCGAAAGAATTGAGGTTCTATTAAACCAAATATTATGGAGTGGCATGAAAAGTTACCTGGGTCGGTAGGTGGAACAACATACATAAATAACATCAGAATTACACTTGGTAGGTAACTAAAGACTACAATGAGAACTATACTGCCAATATTTCTTACTAACGATAACTGACCAGCATGATAAACAAGAATGTGAATCCCTTTTTCTATGCACCTTATTCTTCCATCAAGAAGTGCAAATTTCAACACTAGTCCGTCAAAGAACAAGTTTACACTCCTGCTTTAATAATATGTTATTTCCATTTTATTAATAGTTTTAAACATAGCATTATAAACAATCAAACATATTAGAGACAAAACTATTTCAACAATGAACAAGGGTGAATTGCATTCGTAGAAATTCACATGAAAATGGATGCATTTACAGGATTTGCAAGTTCAGATCTTAGTGGTTCTAGTATTTAGCATTGAAAGTTAGTTTGGAAGCAATTCATACAATGTTCAAATACCTTGGATGTTGTAAAAGGAAGGGTAAATATCGAAAAAGTGAAAAAGCACCCAAAAACAAAAATTAAAATGAGACAACAGCCGAAGGTATCAAACAGATAAAAAAACAAACCCATTCATAAAATCTAAAAAACTCAATCGAAAAGAGCTAGAACGCTTACGGAAGAAAATAGTAAGATGATATGACTAAGTGAAGAAAATTTCTCAACAAGGCAAAATTTCTACGGTTTGATAGTATAAAACTTGGGAAGGGAAAAACACAAAATAGTAATACTGTAAAATTTCACAGTAATCTTACTAAAGCACAAATTAATCTTTTCAACTAACAACAACATTAAAGGAGGAAGAATGTGTTCATCAGGTTGGGAACCAAATGTATTTCCCCTCAACATAGAACAAAATAAGGGAATTCAAATGGAAAAGGCCCAGATATGCACTTCATAAAAAGTGTCCACAAGAGGAGGTTGATGGAGATGGAGATAGAGAGGAGAGAAATACGCTCTAATATCAAACAAAAGCAAATCAAATGCAAGGACATCTTCTATTAGAAGTAGCAAGAATCATAAAATCCAAATAAAAAGAAAATTTTCAGTTTCAATATGCCATAGGATTGATAGATACGTTCATCAACTTATGGAAACACATCTTAGAAGGATAAATCCTCACTAGCACACGCAATTTTTAAATATTAACAAGTGTTTGGCTCATTAAACATGGTTATGCGTGAATATACATCTGCCTGACCTTCACATCCAAGCTAGTGAGAACTGACTCTTTAGGAAGAGACTAAGACCTCATTAAGCAGTGAGGAAACTTATTAAATGAAGCCTGGTTGCTTGTATCCATATATAACTTAGGCTTCTAATAATTGCAATATGCTTATTAAGAGTTCTCTACTTAATCATGTAATGTCCTTAACAGGATTTCAAATTGTAAACAGTTTCTCAGGATTGGCAAGCAAAATACTGTCTAATACACTATATGGATTTAGAATTCTTAAGATATGAGACCCAATCCTACTGCAAATCTGCATAAAATACGATTACCATATAGGTTTAGTCAGCAAAAAAATGGAAGTGCTTATGAAGATCGCAAATCCTCACCCTGCTACTACAGTTACGAATCAATGAAGCATCCTTTTCCTAGAAAATATATACGCAATTTATTTGCAATAGGTTGCTGTAAATAATCTACCGGCATTGAGAAAATCAAAAAACTTATAGCGCTTACAAACGCATAGACTTCACAGCTTAACTAATTTCACGTTTTTCTCTCGAACGAAATCAAAAATAACAAAGGAGCACATAAAACTTAAAAAGTAAGACCGATCATTTCCAAACACGTAATTTAATAGAGAGGGAAAAAAAGAAGCTTTGACACCCTAACATTTTCTTTTTTGAATCGATTACGGATGTTGCCGAAATCTTTATCGATGCGTAAGCATTCTAGCTCTTTGTTCTGGTAATTCCGAACGTCGCTAAAGAAAATTGCGAGCCCTCTCATCCCGTGCATTGCCATTTCGGTTTACTGATCAGATACACCTCTTCTTCCTTTGGAATCTACCTCCCAATTGAATGGAGGAATAGAGAACGGGGAATACATATGGAAACCCTTTAATTTTGACTCCCTCCTCTGCGTTGCGGTGAATGAGTAGGAGGTTTCAAAGAGAAAAAGGGTAAAAGAAAAAAAATGAGGGAAGCATGCGGCGTGAACTGTGTTATCGAAAAGAAACGGGAAATGATTAAAATAATGGAAGAAAATTAAAATACGATTTTTACATATGACATACAATTAAAATTATATTTCGTGTTTTTATAAATTTTTTGAATTATGACTATTAAATATGACACACATTATTGTAAGTCATAAATCGTTCAGATTTTAAAAAACATGACATTTTTTTATCACACATTTTTTGCAAGTCATAAATCAACGTGTGTCATCGTTCGTGTGTCATTAAAGATATATTTTCTTGTAGTGGGAGTAGAGAAAGATGTTCTTACCAACTCTTGAAGCTATGGAGACTTGGAGGAGAGAATATAAATATTTGATGAATATGTTCAAGTGATAATTCGAAAAGATCTATTCATTAATATATTGTTTACTTGAACATTCAAAGCTTGTATTTAAGATTGAACTGTAATACTCAAAGATATTATGTGATATTATCATGGAGAAGTAGATATGCATTGTACACTTTTTTCCCTTAATCAATATTTTATCCCACTGGATTTTTCTGATAAGGTTTTTAAAGTGGCGACATGTTATATGTATTAAATATATGTGTATTATTTTCGCTTCATTAAGTTTTTTCCCCAACAAGATTTTATCTTAGTAAAGTTTTAACGAGGCACGTTATCTTCATAGACATCAAAGGGAAGTGTTATGAATATTTATTGAGAAAAT
This sequence comes from Hibiscus syriacus, assembly GCF_006381635.1. Taxonomy (NCBI): domain Eukaryota; kingdom Viridiplantae; phylum Streptophyta; class Magnoliopsida; order Malvales; family Malvaceae; genus Hibiscus; species Hibiscus syriacus. The sequence goes on along the minus strand of NW_024063144.1, from coordinate 901,317 downwards.
AACCTCAGTGACCAAAAATCCCATATAATATACGATTTTAACTAACTTTTTCCGGATTTGCCAAAATGACCAATAAAATCGCAATGCGATCGCTAATTCGCAATGCGGTCTCCATTATCGCAAATCAGTTTCCAGATTCGCAACGCGATTATGACTATCGCAATGCGATTTTACAATTTCGCGTTGCGATTTTACAATTTCGCGTTGCGATTTTCCCAATTCGCAATGCGAATAAGTAAATCGCAATGCGAATAAGTAAATCGCAATGCGATACTGACTATCGCAACGCGATAATACAAAATCGCAACGCGATACTGACTTTTGCAACGCGATTCTGACTTTCGCAACGCGATTCTGACTTTCGCAACGAGATTCTGAAAATCGCAATCATCTTCAAAATCCCAATCACAACCGGCTTCACCTTTTGAGACTGTTAACTTAGGTGATTTTTAAATGCAAACGTTATATTATGTGTATTTTATGTGTGTACTTTTAACATTTTCAGTTAGGCATGTATTAGTAACTTGAGTTTGAACATTGCTATGATATGTTCAGTTGTTATCACTTATTAGACATTCATTTGACTATCGCAACGGGGAAATCGCAACGCGAAAATGACTATCGCAACGCGAAAATGGCTATCGCAACGAGAAAATCGCAATGCGAAATGAAAATCACATTGCGATTTTCTCGTTGCGATAGTCATTTTCGCGTTGCGATAGCCATTTTCTCGTTGCGATAGTCAGTTTCGTGTTGCGATAGTCTGTTTTGCCTTCAACATAATGCAGATTGAAAATCAACAAATCAACAATTACATTTCAATCAATTAAACAAGCGCAAATAAGAATTATGTACATATCAATTAAACAAATCAACATTTACAAATCATTTTTTATAAATCAATTAAACAATCAAAAAATAATAATAATTCTTATTTCCTCATCAATTATTGAATCAATGAATCAACTTTTGCACCCGTACATCCATTTCACGCAGATCACTTAAGGATTAACCTGCAGAAACCAAACATTTGCTCAAACAAGACTTCCTACACATCTAAAACCTACAAACAACAAATTATTGAATTCTAGGTACTTAACCAAACATTTTCAAACAAAAAGGAGTATATATGTTAACAAAACTTGCATTTGACTTACCAATTAACAATGGATACTTTCATAACGCGGATGCAGGTAGGCAGCGTCTCAAATATATCGCTCTAGCCATATAATACCGAAACCACAAGCCTACTGCAGCTCTATCTCTATCGGTGGGAGGTAGAAACTCTGTGCTTCCCGTCGTCAAACGCGCCAAGCACAAGCATACGAGAGGACCACAATCCCCTCTGGCTCCCGGCGATTGTTGTGGCGCAGTCTCGTCTCTGACAACTGTGACATTGAACTTCTTTGGCTTCTTGTGTCCAGAATGAGTCCAATAATTAATCCCATCCAAGAATTTAGCCAAATGAGAGCTCCATCCCTTGATAATATCTCTCAAATCAGACAGTGATATGTAATTTATCATGTTGTCATATACTATTATCTTCAGGGATGGGAGCTGAAGTTGGACGAGAAGCCAATGGCGACGTTCCAAAACAGGGATAAACACCTGCAATCATAAGTAATAATTCATTTATTTGCGCACTTATTTATGAACACCTTTAAAAAATTTAAAACATAAACACTAACCTTATCGACCTCCCACCATGCAGGATAAAGTTTAGCTTGTCCATTGCCCAACGAAAATGATTCATCTCATTGATTCTTCAAGTGAACTGCGTGAAAAGCCGCCGACATTATTGTATATCGCGAATTTTTTTTATTTTTCCTAAGCTTCCTTATTATTAGAAGACGTGACACCCACGCATCGATATGTTGTTTTACAAAAAAAGACATATATTAGTGAATTACATTAATTTTTTAAAAAATTAATCAAAATCATATATAAGACAAATATAAGACTTACCTCCCCATCGAAATAGCCACTGTCTTCAACCCCTAATAACACACCCCACCAAGACCGATTAAGCAACAAATACATCTCATCGTTGAGTTTGCTTATGTCAGTGTAACACCCTTGGCTCCGCTCATGTAGATAAAAATCAACTGCGGTCTTAGTCCAAAGGGTATTATCCAGAATTGTTTCCGGTAGTTGTCTCCTCTCCACTTCAGATACCGGAAGGGTACTAGTCGGTAACTCATACGAGAGCCAACTCTCATCCATCATGTCCGGAAACGGTGGGGGTTTCTCAATAATTCGATATATTACCCCATGTGAATCGGGCTCTAGAATGGCGGGAGGGACCTCTTCAACGATGACAGTGGCCTCTTGAACGGTGGGGGGGGGGACTCTTGAGGGATGATAGGGGCCTCTTGAACGATTAGAGGGGACTCTTGAAGGATGACAGGTGAGTCGGGCTTCTTCTTGCGGAGTCTTCGCACCATTGGGGTGAACGGAGACGTAATAGCACGTGCACACCGTCTGATGCGTGAACTCCATCGTGCAAGGAAAACCCGACGTAAAGCATCCACCTTATCGGGTCGCTAAAAAATAATAATACATAAATCAGTAAATAAACAGACATGATATTAAACAAAGACAAATATGTTTCAAACTTGCATTGTATTCACCCAAGTCATTATTTTATCATAGTTCACAAAATGCATTAGATAACATTCCAGAAGTAAGCACTTATATAAACATTTAAAAGGACAACATATATAAACATTCCATAAGAAGAATAGTTTACTTTCTCAACACGAAACTTACTTTCGCAACGCGAAAATGACTATCGCAACGCGGAAATGGCTATCGCAATGCGAAATGAAAATCGCAACGACAAAATCGCAACGCGAAATGAAAATCGCAATGCGATTTGTGTTTCGCGTTGCGATTTTGTCGTTGCGATTTTCATTTCGCATTGCGATAGCCATTTCCGCGTTGCGATAGTCATTTTCGTGTTGCGAAAGTAAACTATTCTTCTTCTGCAAATTGAAACTTGAATGGATTGCATTACTTCAACCAAAAGACAAAAACAAAACCAAAAACAAATACTAACAAAAACAGTTTAGCAGTATTGGTAGCAACCAAATGAATTTATTAAGCAATCTAAGTGAAATGGTTAATCTAAGTGAAATTACGAGTAAATTTATCATCAAGTTAAATATGAAAAATCTTAAACTTACCTCGTTGCGTAGAGTATGAACCTCATTCTGCAACGATGCTACCATCTCACGTAGAGCGGCTACCTCACCGCGTAAAGTAGACACCTCAACACGCTATGCACCATCGTCTTTGCGTAAAGTACCGACCTCCTCACGCAAGGCATTGACCTCAACACGTAACTCCCCTAACTCATCCCGTGGAGGTGGAGAACAGGGAGATAAACGTCGTGGCAACTTTGCCGGTCGCCTATCTTGCAGTGATGGTGGAGAAGAGGCTCGATGATGTGACAGAATAGGTGATGGCTGTCGTTGTGGAGGTGTATAGTCGAGTCGATCAGGTAATGGCTCTGGGTGAGGTGATAGCTCTGGGTGAGGTGATGGCTCCCGAAGTGGAGGCTGCTCATCATCCGTGCCATCAAAAAAACGCTTACTAGCTTGCCACCAATCAGTGGCAAGTTCAGCTTCCGTGGGTGTCAGCCTCTGTAATGGAGTGTTGGCCTCCTAACAATATAAAAGCTCAAACAAAGTTAAACGTGTACTAGTAATAACTTGTTTATAAACATATGGTAGTATTTATGTTAACTTACATTATTTATTGTCGTATACCGTAGTAAATCTTCCCATTGCATGGTCCGTTTCCTCTTCCAGGAAATAGCCCTGGGAATATCATTTGAAGTTTTTATTACATATGTCTTCATGGCGGGAAAGGCCTCAAATATCCAAATCTACAAACAATATAATAACAAATATTAGTAATTGTTAAATAATTACTTATAATTTTAGAAACATTATATAAAAATTCTTACCTTAAAGGCCCAAATAAAGCCTGTCAAAGTGTATTTGGAACCATCGCCATGCAAACTTTTTTGATCATCCAAGGCAGACGATAACTTATTCCATGTAGCTTTCCATAAATACGAGCCCCACGGAAACAAGTTCCACGCATTTAGGTCTTCTACCAATTTGATTAGATCATTCGGAATAGGTTGTCTGACCTCTCTACCTAAAAAGCCGGCATGCAAAAGTATTAGAAGGCATACTCGGACAACATCGACGTCATCCATCCGAGTAAAACCATCTTTCTTATTCAATAATCTCGTCAGGTCTTCCACGTGTAGATTAGACCTCTCCAGCTCAGGAAAAATCCGAGATAACCATGATGGGCGGGTAATGTGTCTAGTGTACCGACCTATATCATTGTGTCCGAAGCGTAGACCAGTGATTAAGCAAAACTCCTCCCGCCTAAAACACGTATACGCAGGTGTAAAATCAAACCATATCTCTTCATCACGACGTTGTATAGTATCTGGTAGATCGCTAGTCATGGTTTGAAGAAACAGGTGTGTCAACATCGCATCTCCACCGGGATGTTGTACTTTCAGCCATGGCCCGAAGCAAGTATCCTCAAACATTTTTCTTTGTGCAGGTGAAAGCTTCGACGCAATTGTTTTAGCCAGGCTGACTTTATTTCTTAAGGTCAATTGAGCCGAATAAAAGTTCTACAAAAACAATAAACATACTAAGTTAGATATACCAAAAACTACACTGTGAAGATATACCAAAAACAATAATAAACATAAAGAGTAGTAGTTTATTCTTCAAACTTAAATTTGCAACACTGTGAATTTCTTATTTGTCTTTGTTTTTTAGTTGAAGTAATGCAATTCATTCAAGTTTCAATTTGCAGAAGAAGAATAGTTTCTGAAAATGAAAATCGCAACACGAAAATGACAATCGCAACGCGAATTTGACTATCGCAACGAGAGAATAAAATCGCGTTGCGATTTTGTCGTTGCGATTTTCATTTCGCGTTGCGATTCTCGGTTGATTTAATAAGCAATCTAATTGAAATGGTTAATCTATTATTGAAATTACCAGTAAACTTATCATCAATTTCAATATGAAAAACCTAATAATAATGCAAAAATTTCAAAAAGAAAATAATTAAAAAAACTAACCCTCGGTGGTTGATTTGGTTGATTTTCCATTTCTGATTGTGAGGGTGGCTCTGAGAGATGGAGATAGATGGATTTCGCCGGAGATGGGGACGGATTTCGTCGGAGATGGGTGAGAGAGTGAGAGATGAAGATGGGACTGAGTTGTGATTTTAGGTTTTAGGTTATGAGTTGCGATTACGGGATATACTGTGGACGGTTCAGTGCTCCAATATATTAATATTTGTGTTTGGAATTTGAAAATAAAATACGCTTTGCGATACTAATGGCGCTTTGAAAATCGCATTGCGATTATGTATTATCTCATTGCGAAAGTCAGTATCGCGTTGCGAAAGTAAGTATCGAGTTGCGAAAGTCAGTATCGCGTTGCGATTTTCCAAATTCGCATTGCGATTTTCCAAATTCGCATTGCGATTTCCAAATTCGCATTGCGATTTACTTATTCGCATTACGAATTGGGAAAATCGCAACGCGAAATTGGAAAATCGCATTGCGATAGTCATAATCGCGTTGCGAATATCGCAATGCGAATCTGGAAACTGATTTGCGATAATGGAGATCGCGTTGCGAATTAGCGATCGCATTGCGATTTTGTTGGTCATTTTGGCAAATCCGGAAAAAGTTGGTTAAAATCGTATATTATATAGGATTTTTAGTCACTGAGTTTATTTTCTCATATTTATTTATGTGGATGTCTATCTCTATTTATGAGATAAATATATTGCTATACATTTTTATTAGGTCTCTAATATCCACTAGTATTAGAGTTGTATATTATATCTACTACTTATGAATATAAATAAATATAGAGATTAAAGAAAATATTGTACACAATTCAAATTTAGATAATAATGTAATTCTCTCTTTTTATTCTCATATGTCTTCTTGATATTCTTATTCCTTTTTTTTTCCTATTTCACAATAAAATTAATTTTTTTGAGGGTGATATTTGAATAAAAGAGCTTTTGTCACATTTGGGTTTACATTGTATAGGCCAATTGGTGATCTTCCAGGCCCACCGACTAATTAAAACATATTATATATATGGGCTGCTTATTTCTCCCATAAATCATGACAAATTTCGACAATATATACTTTTTAAAAGGTAAATTTATTTTATACTGTTAGTGTAATATTTTAATTTTATAAATGGTACTTTTATATATATATATATATATATATATATACATCAAATGTCATTCATTTAATTTTATTTGTGAAGTGAGAAAGAAATAAACTCTAGCAGCTTTTTTCTCTCCCTTTTTTTTTTTGACAACTTATGTTAATTTTATAGAATAATTTAATTTTTTATTCTTTAATTTTGTTTAATCTGCGACGACACCAATTTTGATGTTGGTTGCCGTCTACCGATTGCCTTTTTCTTAATTTTTAATAAGAATAATTATGTCTTTGTAATATATTCTCTGTCTTTATGGCACGTTTATCTATGTCTTTGTGTTACACGTTTTCTCTTCCTTTTGGTATCTTACATTCTTTTACCTTTTTTTGTTTATCTTTTTTATAAGGATTATATTTGACATCGCCATGACTGATCATGATTGTGCTTATTTGTTATCATGTTGATATTCCCTGCTTTGGACCGTCGAATTGATTTGGATACGCGTTTTGCGTTCGTGTATAGTTTTATCAAGTCGCTTGACCATGATTTGCGATTTGTCGGTGGTCTTCAGTAGTTTCATCCCCTTTTATGGTTCGTTTATCGATATAGTCAGATTTGTTCGTATCTTTATTTTGTTCGAGCATTGACTAGATTTTTTAATCTTTTCTTTTTTGGACCTTGTGGTCTAAGTGGCTAGTTTTTGTGTCAATGGTTATAGAAAAAAGTCTTAATTACAATTTATTTTACATTTATAGTTATGCTTGTAAATCTTCGTTGTAATCCTGGATATTTTATATTTTTAATAAAACTAGTGGCTTTATATAAAAAAAATTAATTGTGAAGTTTTTCAATTGTGCTAGCAGTGTAAGCATATATATATAATTTCATTAAAGTATCTGAAACAACGATTTCATATGATTTGATACTATAAAGGAATTACAAGAGAGTGTAATTTTCTATTAAAGATTTCAGGGTTTTTTTCTCCAAAAAAATAGGAATTATCTACTAGGTTTTCGGAGTCGGGTGCATGATTAGTCCTTCTCGATCGGCTGATCGATCAACCGATGATCCACCGTTGCCTCTGGACGATCAGGGAGGCGCTTCGATTAAGAGTGACAATCAGAATACTATGGTTTCTGAGGTAGGAAAAGGGGATGAGGTGGTAGCTGAAAACGGCATGAAAATTAAAGTTGAAGGTTTACCTACTGGTACGGGATCCTTGAGTATGGGGGCATCAAAGGAACGAATGTCGTATGCAGCAATGGTGACTAGTCTGAGCAATGGAGCCGTAACAGGGAAAAGTTTCTTTGAGAGAAAGAGGATGTGGTGCTACAGGGGAGAGACGTGGTAATTGATAGGACTGGTGTTTACCCTATTATTCAGTTCTCAAAGCCAATTCATGATAGTATCGATAAGAACATGAAGAGATCAAACATTGTTCGATTATTGGGAGAGAACAATTGGGTATCGTGCATTTTGAAACAAGATTAAAATGTTGTGGCAACCCCAAGATGTTTCAATTAATCGATATGAACAATAATTACTTTCTGATGACGTTAGAAAGCGATGAGGATTATAATCAAGTGTTAACGGAAGGGCCTTGGGTAGTTTTCGAAGGCTATTTAATGGTCCAACCATGGAGTCGAAATTTCTCTACGGTGGACGGCTATCCTTCTCAAGTGGTTGTTTGGATTCGCTTACCGGGCTTGGCTTATTGGTACTACACGAAGTCTGTGTTTAACATAATAGTGAATGAAATTGGAAGAGTGGTTAAAGTGGATTATAATACTAATGAGGGGGAAAGAGGGAAGTTTGCAAGATTGGCCATGGTTGTTGATTTGAATAAGCCCCTACTTCCATGCATCGAGATTGATGGTTTCATTCAAAAAATTAAGTATGAAAGCTTGCTACACATTTGTTTTAAGTGTGGTGGATCTGGTCATTTTCAGGACCTAAAATAAGCAAGCGAGAAGAATGTCGTCCAGGCAAATCAGGAAGGAGCTAGGACGGAGGAACTCGTCAGAACATCGAGAAGTGGTGAGGATTTCTATGGCCCTTGGATGGTGGCTCCGGGTAGGCGACGTTGAACGAAGAAATCTGGGGAAGAAGGGAATGGTTCGAAAGGGAATGAGAATCTAATGGGTAAGTCTTGATTTGAAATATTACGTATTACTGAATGTGAGAAAACAAGGGAGACGAAGGATGAAGTTACGGTGACGAATCCGGAGGAGGAAAGTCATGGTGCTTTAAAGAAACAGGAGAGGGCATCGGCGATCAAATGTAAGGAGCCTTTTTTAAAGGAAAATAGTGTGAGGAGACCCGGTCAACTGCGAGGAACTAATGAATAGGATAGAGTGTTGTCCATTAATGAACCATGAAGTAATAAACTAAGGAAGGCATTAAAAGACATAACGATGAAGGTGGTTACATTGAACCAAGTGGAAGAAGGCAATGTTATTGAAGTGAACACGTCGAAGAAGAATCAGGAGGCTCAAGTAGGTTTTCATACACCCGTAATACACAATGGAAATCACAATGCAGTTAAAATCATCGAACCAGGGAGAGGTAATAGTAGGGATGGCAATGGGTCGGGTCGGGTCGGGTCGGGTTTTTGGGCCACCCGACCCGACCCGAGAAGAAAGGGGTTTTCACCCGTGACCCGACCCGACCCGACGAAATTAAGGTTTCACCCGACCGACCCGACCCGAATATATGACTTAGAAACCCGACCCGACCCGACCCGAAATAATAATAATAAAAATTTTATTCAATGAAAACAGTGACTTAATTGAAAAAAATTATATATGGAGGGACATTATTGTAATTATCCCTAAATATATAGGATAAAATTATATATATTTTTCGGGTCGGGTCGGATTTTTTTCACCCTAAACCCGACCCGACCCGACCCGAATCCGAATCCGAATTTTTTTTAAAAAAATCCGACCCGATCGGGTCGGGTCGGAACCCGTCGGATTCGGGTTGAGTTGCCATCCCTAGGTAATAGGGCTGAAGGTCGAACTAAACCTAGGTTGGTAAGATGGGAATACGACGAGAGAGTAGAGATAAGGTTGCGAAATGGTTACGTATGAAGAAGAATACATCCCATAAAACTCCTAGGCGACCTTTGTTGGCTGATTGAGTGATCTCAGCGTCAAACAAACTTGATAAGGCGCTCAATACTTCTCGGGATAAACGGGATATAGGAGCAGCAATTTTATCAAGTGAGGAACATCTTACCGTGACAAGGAGGGATAGTAGTATTGAGCAACTACATGTTAGTTCCATGGCTGAGGGCGGCCACCAAATTGTTTCTGATATTAATGCTTAATTGTTTGATTTGGCACTTCCGAGCTGCTGCAAATATAAGTTGGAGTATCAGCAGAATCTTGAAATCAAGGGCTGAAGCTCTTCCTATTATTTCAGCTGGTTCACCACATGCTAAGGAAATTTGGAACTTGATTCGATTTAAAGGGCATAATGTTTCATGGCACAAACTTATTTGGTTCCCAATGCATATTCCAAAATTTAGCTTGATAGCTTGGATGACTTTACTGAACAAATTGCCTACTAGAGACCAACTTCTTCGAATGAGAATTAGCACTGACTGTCTTTGTGTCAATTGTAGCAACTCAAATGAGACAAGGGACCATCTCTTTTCGCAATGTTCTCTGGTAGTGGAACTCTGGTATTCAATTTTGAACTTTAATGGGATGAAGACCACTTACTTATCATTGGAATAAATGGTTTCAAAGGCAAGTTCAACATGGAAAGGGAGGTCTCTACTTACTACCATTTTGAAAATTTTTTGGATTGTTTTTATTTATTCTCTGTGGTAGGAAAGAAATCAGAGAATATTCCAAGGACGGCGTAGAACGATCGATTGTTTGCTCAAAGATGTTAAAGACGTTGTTGGAATCCGTCTTAGAGGAACTAATATCAATAGACTAGATAGTACTAACTTAATGCTTTGTAATATTTGGGGTATATTCTAACCAATCATTTTGTAGGTTGTTTTATCCTTCGTATTTCTAATCAATTTATTCACTCTCTTGTTTAGGTGATTGGTTCGAAACGTTCTTTCTTTGTTACTATTGTGTATGATAGCCCCAATATCTCTATCAAGAATAGGGTATAGGAATTATTGGAGAATCTTAATCCGGGTAATGATACCCCTGGGTTACTTAGAGGAGATTTTAACGTCCTACTTCAGTCAAATGAACGTAGGGGAGGCACAGTTAATTGGGATAGAACAAACAGGGTTTTTCTAATTTTGTAATAAATTTGGATTTGGTGGAGGTAGCTTTCCAGGGGTCAGAATTTACGTGGGCGCGTGGTTCTTTGTTTCAAATGTTAGACTGATGTCTTATGAATGATGGGTGGTTAAATATTTTTTCGGACACTGTGGAATTTCATCTTAATCGTATTGGCACAGATCATTGTCCAATGATGTTACGAATAAGGAAGTTGCAGAGTAAGAAGGGTGAATATTCGTTTCGTTTTGTGTTTTCTTGGCAGAGTCATAAAGACTTTGTAAAACTTCTTACTTCTTTTTGGGAGAAAAATGATGATGTGGTGCTCAATCTTCACAATTTTCAATCCAAATTGGAAGAGGGAAATAATTTCGTTTTTAGGTCAATTGGAAAGCATAAAAGGGAACTAACGGCTCGAATAAGGTGTATTAAGAGAGCTTTATCGCATCGACATTCTGATTCTTTGATTGATTTGGAGATTCAATTAAAAAGGAGTTGGAGGTAGTTTTAAGTCAGGAGGAAAGTCTCCGGGCTCAAAAAGCTCGTTGCAAGTGGATGCTTCATGGCGATCGAAATACTAAATTTTTTCATGCCACAACTCGAATGCAGAGGAGGCGAAACACTATTGAAAAAATTAAACTAGAAGATAACTTGTGGCATATGGACAAGAGGAGCTTAAAAAAGAAGCGATCAAGTTTTATTTTGCTTTGTTCGCTAGTCAAGGATCGCATAGGTCCCTCTATCATGTTAGGGGCATTTTCTGAAACCTCAGGGTGATGTGCAAGGTTCCTTAGCAGCGCCAATCTAGCATGAAGAGGTATGTATTGTAGTTTTCAGCATGGATCCATCCAAGTCTCTGTTAAAGTCAAAATTGGTGGCAGCTAAATTTGACAAATTTAAGCTACAATTTGGTGGCTTTCGGTGCACACCGATTTTGTTGATTTTTTGGACAATGGTAAAATCATAATTTAGTGTTTATACTTTAGGGTATTTTCAGGATTAGTCCTTAAGCTTCAACTATAAATACCCTAACCCATTTAGCTTCAAAACCATCCCAAATCATTATAGCTTTCTCCAAATACTAGAGAATTTAGAGAGTTTCTTGAGAGTTGTTTTCTCTTTTTTATCAAGAGAGAATTATCATTGTTTTTTTCTTGTTAGATTGAGAGAAGTTGTAATTCTTATTTTCTCATAGTGAAATTCTTCTACCTTTACCCGTGGTTTTTATCATATATTATTTAGGAGTTTTCCTCGTAAAATTTGTGTCTTCTTTATCTTCATTTTTATTTTCTCAAATTATCAGTTACGATTTTGCTCTATCCGATAGCCGTATTCCGCAACAATTGGTATCCGAGCCAGACTATAATGTGTAATATCTACTTATTTTCTTTATGGTTGCCACCAAAAGGTGGATCCTCCAACATAAGAAAGTAAGAATATTTTACCCATTCTTTGAAGGTTCCAGAGAACTATTCACAATAGTGAAATAGTGGGAGCTATCCGTAATAGAAGCTATGGCAACGAAATTTGATATTGAAAAGTTCAATACGAGAAATTTCTCATTGTGGAAATTGAAGATGAAGGTCATCCTGAGGAGATGAAGTATTGTCAAGCATTGAGGAGAAGAAGAAAACTAAGGAGATATGTGATCAAAAAAAAAAATTCCAGGAAATACAAATTCTTAGTGTATGATGATAGCGTAAAGGGGTATTGCTTGTGGATCCCATTGCCCGTAAAGTGATCATCAGCAGGGATGTTATCTTTGTAGAAGATAAGCTACAAAAAAGAAGAAGACAATGATAGCACTGAAAAGTCAGAGACTACACATATACATGTGGAAAAGGAGTTTGAACAAGGAGATTTTTCTGAAGCAAAACCAACACATGATGAACAAGAACCAGAGAGTTTTGAAGCTCCAACAACTCGTCAATTAGATCGTGTGAGAAGATTTCCTAATACGCACTCAGATTGTGTTATAGAATGTAATATTGCATACTGCCTTTTAACAGAGGACGGTGAGCCATCAACATACCAAGAGGCAATAAACAGCTCAGATGCTTCACTATGGATGATGGCGATGCAAGAAGAAATTGAAGCCCTTCATAAAAATAATACATGGTACCTTGTTCCACTACCACAAGAAAGGAAGCCAATTGGTAACAAATGGGTCTTCAAAATCAAGCGAAACGGTGACGATCAAGTGGAGAGGTATCGTGCAAGACTGGTGGTCAAAGGATATGCTCAAAAAGAAGGTATCGATTTCAATGAAATCTTTTCTCCTATGGTTTGACTAACAATAGTTCGAGTAGTCTTAGCAATGTGTGCTACATTGAACTTACATCTAGAGAAGCTAGATGTTAAAACAACTTTTAATCATGGAGATCTTGAGGAAGAAATTTATATGCTCCAGCCTGAAGGTTTTGAAGAAAAAGAAAAGAATAACTTGGTTTGCAGGTTGAACAAATCTCAGTACGGTCTAAAGCAGGTGCCGAGGTGTTGGTATAAGAGATTTGATTTATTCATTATGTGCCTTGGATACAACAGACTTAACGCAGACCCTTGTGCTTATTTCAAGAGGTTTGGTGATAATGATTTTATTATATTGTTGTTGTATGTAGATGACATGTTGGTTGCAGGACCCAACAAAGATCATATTGAAGAATTGAAGGCACAACTAGTTAGGGAATTTGAAATGAAGGACTTGGGATCATCAAACAAGATTCTAGGGATGCAAATTCACCGAGACAGAAGTAATAGGAAAATTTGGCTTTCACAAAAGAATTACTTGAAAAAGATCTTGTCACGATTCAGCATGCAAGATTGTAAGCCAATTTCTACCCCTCTTCCTATTAACTTCAAATTATCCTCCAATATGAGTCCTAGCAGTGAAGAAGAGAGGATGGAGATGTCTCGAGTGCCGTATGTATCGGCAGTGGGAAGTTTAATGTTCCCTATGATATGTACAAGACCAGACATTGCACAAGCAGTGGGAGTGGTTAGTCGGTACATGGCGAATCCAGACAAAGAGCATTGAAATACAGTAAAGAGGATCCTGATATACATCAAAGGGACCTCAAATATTGCATTATGTTACGGATGATCAAACTTACTAATCAATGGGTATGTAGATTCTGACTATGCATGGGATTTGGATAAAAGAAAATCTACTACAGGATATGTGTTCAAAGTTGCTGGTGGAGCTGTAAGCTGGGTTTCAAAATTACAGTCAGTTGTGGCAACATCCACAACAGAGACAGAATATGTAGCTGCTACACAAGCTAGTAAAGAAGCAATTTGATTGAAGATGCTATTGAAAGAGCTTGGGCACAATCAATAGTATGTCTCTCTATTTTGTGACAGTCAAAGCACCTTGCACCTAGCAAGGAATCTAGAATTTCATTCAAGGACAAAACACATACGAGTTCAGTACCACTTCATTCGTGAAAAGGTGGAAGAAGGAGCAGTAGATATGCAGAAGATCCATACGAAAGACAACATAACAGATTTCATGACAAAGGCGATCAATATTGATAAATTTACTTGGTTTCGATCCTCTTGTGGCCTGACAGAAACATAAGCAACATGAAGGTACAAGGTAGAAAGAATGTTGTGAATATATGATTATTCCAATCAAATCTTCAAGTGAGAGATTGTTAAAGTCAAAATTGGTGGCAGCTAAATTTGACAAATTTAAGCTGCAATTCGGTGGCTTTTGGTGCACATCAATTTTGTTGATTTTTTGGACAATGGTAAAATCACAATTTAGTATTTTTACTTTAGGGTATTTACAAGATTAGTCCTTAAGCTTCAACTATAAATACCCTAACCCATTTAGCTTCAAAATCATCCCAAATCCTTCTAGCTTTCTCCAAATACTAGAGAATTTAGAGAGTTTCTTGAGAGTTGTTTTCTCTTTTTTATCAAGAGAGAATTATCATTGTTTTCTCCTTGTTAGATCGAGAGAAGTTGTAATTTCTATTTTCTCATAGTGAAATTCTTCTACCTTTGTCCGTGGTTTTTACCCTATATTAGTTAGGGGTTTTCCACGTAAAATTTGTTTCTTTTTTATCTTCATTTTTATTTTCTCAAATTATCAGTTACGATTTTGTTCTATCCGATAGCCGTATTCCGCAACAATCTCCTAGAGTGGATAGTTATCATGTGTTTTTCTTTCAAAGAAATTGGGGAGTGGTCGTCGATGGATTGTATCAACTAGTGAAAGATGCACTTGAGAAAGGGGCAATTAAAGAGGAACTCAATCAAACCTTGTTAGTTCTTATTCCTAAGCTGAACAATCCAAATAGTTTTGCCCAATTCCGTCCAATAAGTTTGTGTACGGTGCTATATAAGGTTGTCACAAAGGTCATTGCGAATCGTTTCAAGACCTTTATGCCGGATTGGGTGTCTAAGAACCAAACCAGTTTTGTTCTTGGAAGAATCATTGCAGATAATGTTATTATTGCTCGAGAAGTGATTCATTCCATGCATTCTAAAAGAGAGAGGAAATGATGGATGGCGATTAAAATTAATCTCGAAAAACGTATCATAGGTTGGAATAGAATTTTATTGCTGACACTTTACGAGAAATTAATTGTCCAAGTGCTTTACAGAGCTTGATAATGAGTTGTGTTTCGACGGTATAGACTCAGGTGCTTTGGAATTGTTCAAAGACATAAAGTTTTAAGCCTTCTAGAGGTCTGAGGCAGGGTGATCCACTGTCACCGTATCTCTTTGTTTTATGCATAGAAATATTGGTGCACGCTATTCAGCAAGCGGTAAATGACGGCAGGAGGAAACCCATTCAATTAAGTAGGAAGAGTCCGATGATTTCCCACTTATATTTTGTGGATGATCTTGTGTTGTTTGCGGAGGCTTCTATGGAACAATTGGTGGTAATTCAAATGATTCTGAGGGACTTTTGTTTTTGTTCAGGCCAGAAAGTAAGCCTTGCCAAAGCGTGTATTTTCTTCTCTAAGAATGTGGAACATAATGCTCGGGCGAGTATCAATACGGGTTCTAATTTGCGCCGGTTGACAACTTGGGAAAGTATCTTGGAGTTCCCCTTCTTCATCAGCTGGTTAATTATGCAACTTATATCTATTTGATTCAGAAATTCAGGGATCGGTTGAATGATTTACGGGCTAAGACATTATCTTTGGTAGGTAGAATAGTTATGGCCAAGTCGGTGTTGACTGCGCTTCCGTCGTATGCGATGCAAACCTATTTCCTTCCGAGGAAGATATGTGATGAGATTGAGAAGTTGATTCGTGGTTTTATTTGGGGACACTCATATAAAAATCGGGGTGTTAACTTGGTTAAGTGGGATGAGGTGTGTCAGCCAATAAAAGAAGGTGGCCTAGGGATCAAACGGATTTACGATCAAAATGCAACGTTCCCCATGAAGTTAGGCTTTAATTTGATCACTTGACCTAATCAATTATGGAGTAGAGTGGTAAGAGCAAAGTATTAAATGTCGGATTTAATCCCAAGGGGAATACATCGAACTGTTTGCTCTAGATTGTAGAGCGGATTGTTGATGGTTTGGCAGGACGTTTGTAATGGTTTGGTGTGGACATTTGGCAATGGTTGTTCAATAGATTTTTAGAGGGATCCTTGGCTTGGTAAGGAGGGTCCATTGGATAATATTTGCCTTGATAGCCAAGTTGAGCAAAGGGATTTTATTTCGGTAGCTTAGATGGTCAATTCCCATGGAGAATGGCGTTGGGAGGAGCTACAATCAAGACTCCCAAGTGGCGTCCTGTTACAAATTGCGGTTGTTAAACCTCCGAATCCCAATGGAGGTGAAGACCGACTGAGGTGGATATGGGATGAGAAACAACTTATTTCGATGTCAAGTGCTTATCGAAGTCGTATATCGGGCAACATGGGTATGGAAGATTCGATTTGGCAGGTACTCCACAGCTATAGGGGTCTCCCGCGAGTGAGGATTCTGCTATGGTTGATTTGTAAGGGATGCTTGTTGTCTAATGAGGAAAGGATGAGACGACATATGACGGATGGCGAGAGTTGTAGTATTTGTAGGGCGAGACAAGAATCGCCATCTCATATTTTCAGAGAATGTTTGATAGCAAGGTCCACATGGCTTTCTTTGATTAATAAGGAACAAGAGGCAGCGTTCTTTAGTTTTCCTTTAATTGATTAAATTCAAATCAATATTCAACATCCAAGCCAGTTCGCGAATCAAGTTGATGATTGGGATTTTATGTTTAGGACCGTTGTGTGGTGTTTATGGATGCGACGGAACCAAATAATTTTTAATTCTGGAATAACGGAGGAAGAAAACATTTTGCAACGTAGCATGCGGTTGGTAGTGGAAGCGAACCAAGTTCGTCAACTGGTGGTGGCTTCTAAACACTACTTGTGGGGCGAAGGCAGGAAGTTAGATGGAGTGGCCCCCTGAGGGGATGGGGCACATCGAACTAATTCGGGTCAGTCAGCTTGTGACGGTGTGATTCGCGATGAGCATGGAAATTGGCTAGGCGGATTCTCAAAAGCGATTGGAACGTGTTCTATTTTGGATACCGAGATTTGGGCAATTCTTGAAGATCTTGGTATGGCTTGGGACTTCGGATTTCGGAGTGTGATTGTGGAGACTAATAATAAGGAATTACATTCGATGCTAAAACATGGGAGCCTACGGATTTACAGTCTCATCTGGTATCGCATCTGTCTGAACTCAGGGATAGGGATTGGAATTTGATGGCAATGCTTATGTTTCGCGAAGGGAATCAAGTTGCCGATGGAATGGCGAAATTAGCATGGAGTTTGCCCTTTGGTTGTCACTTATAGAGACCTCCAGCAGAGATTTTTGTCGTTTATCAGCATGAAAGGAGCGGTATTTCGCCATCTGCAGTTTACTAAGTTTTACTGATTTGCTCTCTTGTAATTCAAAAAAAGAAAGTATAATTTTCTTTTTTTTAAAAAAGTATAATGTTTTTAATAGTTTAAAACGATTATAAGATAATATATATTTGTAATCTTATTTAATTATTCACCATGTTCACACACCTTACATACACATTCGTTTGAATCTAGAACCTCATATAATTATAACAAATTTTAATTCATTAAATGTATTTAATTAATAAAATGTAATTACAAATAATTTAATGAAACTCGCTAATTACAAAACGTACAACTTTCTCAAACTCTAATTTTGTGAGAGGAAGATGAGCTTAATTTTGTTTTAGGCTTAATTTTAGATTTTTATAGATTAACGTATTAGGGTTAATATTAAATTTTTGGGATATTTGCATTTTAGTCCCTCCAGTTTCACCTTTTTTTATGTCTTAGTCACTAGTTTTAGGGTCAAATCACCATATAGGTCCCCTGAAATTTACCAAGTTTTTGTATTTTAGTCACCAAGTACACTCTTTTCATTTTCTTCGATTTCGATACTCTGCTTTTATTTTATTTTATTTTAATATAGTCACTATTTTATTTTGCAACTTATTTGAAATTGATCACTGAATTTTATGTTATTACATTTTAGTCACTAATTAGTTCTGTTATCTTTATTTATTTATGAATTTGATGTGATACTTTCAATTTATGCATTTTGGTCAACATTTATTTCTGATTTAGCTACTGTTATTTTATTTTATGCATTTTGGTCACCGTTTATTTTTGATTTAGCTACTGTTCTTTTATTTTATGCATTTTAGTCCATGTTTATTTCTAATTTATCTACTATTCTTTTATTTTATGCATTTTGATCACTACTTATTGTCGATTGCCATTTTCGTCCAAGACTATATATTATTATTATTATATTACAATTATTATTATTATTATTACAAAACAGAGGCCCAAATATAAAATAACCTGAATGCCCATTTACAAGAGTTGGCTCAAGAAGCCCAAACCCAGTTAGGGTTTCACACATCTCAGTTCCAGCCACCACAGATCTCAACCGTTGGATCTGGAGAGATCCAATGGCCCATAATCGTCCAGCAGAAACCCTAGGGTTTCAACAACCCTAGGGTGATTTCGGTCGCCGCCTCCAAGTGTTTCAACCAGTGATTGCCATGTCGAACCGAAGACTCCAGAAGAAGAAAAACTAGCCGCACACCTATTTGCTCTATGGTGAGTCACCATCGTAGATCCGGTGACTCACCGAACAAACAACACCACTGGAGGCCTATAAAAAGCCTTGACGAACCTACAAAGAAAAAGATACACGGAGAGAAGCAAATGAAAGCGGAAGAGAACACCACATAGCAACCAAAGCAAGCCGAAAGCAAAAAGAAAGGAGAAGAGATCTTACCTCTGTCGAAGCTCAAACGTCATCGGAAAAGTGATTTTACCGGAGGTAAAATCTCAGACCGATTGACTAGCTTTTAGCGAAATAGAAGCTTGGATTCGGGTAGAGGGTTAAGAGATCTATATTTTGAGCTACTTTTATATATTCCGGCCACTGCGAATAGTGAGTGGCGGTTAGATTAGTGACCGGAATAGTAACCGGTGGTGGCCAGAATAGTGCTTGGAGGTGGTCGGGCGGTGGCCTACCGGTGACCGGCTCTCCCTCCGGTGAGGGCGTTTAGAGAGGAATGGAGAGCTTATCTCTCCTTAGGAGAGAAGCAAAAGAGAAAAATGAGGAAAAATAACCATTTAAGGCCTATTTATTCCCTCCTCAAAACTATATCGTTTTGGGGAGGGGCCTCTGTATAATTATGGGTATGGGGAAATCATATATATGGTCCCTCTGGTTCTGTAATTTTATAATTAAGTCACTGAAATCATATTTTACGCATTTTAATTTGGTTTTTAGATTTTATCTTGTTATGTTTTAGTCACTTAATTATGATTATATATTTAGGATAAATATCAGATTTAATCCTTTAGATTTTGATAATTTATATTTTAACCCGAATTATTATCTATGATTAAATTACATTACTAGTACCTAGTTTTTATAATATTTTGAATTAGGATTATGATTTTTATTATTTTTTTAATTTAATCCTTTAGTTTTAAAATAATAATTTTAAATATTATTTTTAGAATTATTTACTGTTATAGTACTTTGCATATTAAGTATTTATTAATAGTAACATAAAATTTTAGTATTTTCATATTTTAATCATTACAATTATTATATGTAATATGGTTATTTTATTTTATACAATAAGTCATAAAATATTTCCTTAACTAATTAGGAAAGTATTTTAAATGATTTGTTGGTATAAAATAATGTCCTTAATATTTTTATGGGATCAGAAATTGAAATTAAATACAAATTGTAAATTTATTGCAAAGATAATTAATTAATAAACCAAGGTACCAATTCTGGGCGTTGTGGGGGTGCTAATCCTTCCCCACACGTAAGCGACTCTCGAACTCATTTTCTAGTAAGCAGAACTTTTTTGTGTTATTCTAATAATATTTTTAGAAATTTTATTAAAATAACATAGCATTTTTGGTGACCAATCACACCTCAATAAATGATTGGTGGCGACTCCTCAAAATTGTGTTTTATCTTATGCTAGAAGAAAAATACTTATTTTTTTCGAGACAAGATTTAGAAAATAATGACACTTGTTTTCACCAGGCAAATACGGTATCGACAGCTTGGCGACTCTGCTGGGGACATTTTTTAAAGAGAGTCAAGCCACCAATTTATTAAATAATTGTCTTTGCAATAAAATTATAAATTTGTTTTAATTTTGTTTTTTTATCCCTTGATTATTTTAATAGTCATACTAACTTGTTTTTTATGTGTACAAATTTAATTATAGGTCGTTAGAATAAATTAGTAGGGTGTACATTATTTTCCTTTTTATGCTTTTCCTCACCCATTGTGCACTGCATTCATGACATGAGTTAAAACCCCGCTCTATACTATTTAGCTTGAATGAGAAACTACTCCCTCGTGTGGTTTTCACCTCCGTATGGGATATGAGACCATTCCTTGAGCTCACAACTTATGTTCCTCGTGTGGTTTTCACCTCCGTATGGATATAAGGAAGTGTGTTCCTTTGAATTGAACTCAATTTGAAAGTTTGTAATGGACCAGGATTGAGGGCTTGGTAGTCCAAGGAGGCACCAACAAAGGACAATTCGTTGACCCTTTTTACCTTAGAGCTAGAACCTAGCATATAATAAACCTAGAACTTGAGTCTATGTTGAACCTAACACGACTAAGTATTTTAAGGTTAGCACACAAGGAAAAGCATGTTGAGTCTTTTAATTTACACATTATTATTTTATTTTCTGAATAAATATATGTGAACTAGAAATCATGTGGTTAGGTTTATTTTTCAAATAAGGCATGGAACATAGAAAGCCCGAGGTTAGGATATATATGATATTTTTTCTATTAATTGGTATTAACCATTTTTTATCTTTTATATAGATATATTTTGTCCTAACTTGTTTATATTGATTTCTTTTGTTTGCATTGCATAATCATGGCATAATCAAGGGTGCTGATTTGAGAGTGGTCATAAAAATTAAGATTTTCTTTATGGACAAAGGGTCTCATGATCAAGTGAACTATGACGCAACAAAGGAATGGCATCCTAAGGAAGCTCCAAGGATAGAAGAAAGCTATGTGCCCAAAGTTTGTATGTCCATTGAAGAGCAAAAGGAGATACGAGAGATAAGAGAGCAAATGTCCAAGATGATAGATAGAATATATGTTTTGACCAAAGGAAAAGAAACTCATGCACAAAAAGAGATAGAGCTTAATGAACCTAATCCTGCAATCTCAGATATACAAGGGACTTCTGATCCTAATCATTTTGATAAATTATGCACAGTCAACATCCGTATCAACAGTTTATCTGGAAATATCAAGGAAATAGTGACAACTGTAGAAATTTCCAGAAATAAAAAGAAGTCATGCAATCAGAACTCATCTATATTTAAGAGTCTTTTCCCAACGTCAGAAACTCAAGATAAATCCAAGACGAAATGTAGTTCTCATTTTGATGATATACCTATATCATATAAGGAGTTGTATGAAAAACTATTAGAGGTGCGAGAAGTGGCTCCGCATTATATGAAACAGTGGCAACCTCCATATCTGAATTTGTATGACATCAATGTTCGTTGTGAATATCATGCTGGAATTCAAGGACATTCTATTGAGAATTGCACATCTTTCAAGCATCGAGTCCAACATCTTTTGGATTATGGAATTTTAGAATTCGAGTTAAAAAATCAACCTAGTTTGGTCACTGATTATCCTATCAGGTTGATATCAAAAGTATTCAAAGGTAAGAGTGTCATTGGGGGCATCCAGAAGGAAGAAGATCTGCAGAAATATGAGGCTCAAATGCATCATTTGAAAATTGAAAATGATAAATTGAGTGCAGAAATGGAAACCATGCGTGAGAATTTCCAAAAGATCAGTCAAACCTTTTAAAAGGCTGGTATGGGAAATTCCCTGGAAGAGTGGATAACAGGGGGCATTAAAGTGAAAAAGAATTGCATGACACAAGAAGATCGAGCTAAGAAGTTTTCTCATGATTTAAGGGTTGCAGAAGAAATGCTCAATACAACTATCATCAATTTGGAAAGATGTCAAGCCGAAAATCAAATGTTGAATATGGTTATAATCAACATGGAAGATTCATATCAGATCCATCAGTGTGAGATTGAAGCTGAACTAGAAGTCACTAAAGCCAGAAATAAGAAATTGATAAAATTTGTGGATCTTGTACAAGAATTAATTGATCACAAAAGTTCTCTTACAAGAGAAAATGAACAATATTGTCTACAAATCCAAGAATTAACATGCAAGATTAAGGAAAAAGACAATGTCATAAAGGAAGTTGCTGCCCACACAAGCAATGTGGCTCATAAACTGATTGATTTAGCTGGCTTTACGTAAAAGTTAAGGCAGATTGACAACTCTACACCTGAGTATGAGTGGAATTTAGTATGGCTTTTAAGGGAAATATAGAAATTAGGAGTTAAAGCTATCATTTATATGTAAAGTTTTGTTTGATGTATCAAAACTTTTTATGTTTAATGAAAGTTGTTTTAAGATTATCACTCTTGAATGATACCTTTTTGCGTACATACATTTGCATTGCATAATTTGCATTCTCATTTCTGCATTTTTGCATTTGCATCATAATTATTTATTTAAGTATTATTTTATTCACTAATTATAAGAGCATGTAAATAGTTTATGAAAGGTTTTGTAATAGTAAAACGGAGATCACTCATTCATATTGTATCATCATGGAGAAATCTCATGATGGATCACAAGATTAATTGCAAGAACAGTTTGATGGGTTACATCAAGATACAAGTAATGAAACATTTCTCTACAAGATGGATCGAATCATATGGTCCAAGTAATGGAAACTAAGACTGCTGATGAAGAAGTGATGACCGTTAAAGAGCAACAGTGCTATCATATTAATGCATCGAGAATGATAACATACCCTGGGCATCCCACTCGAACCTAAAGAATAACCTCAATAACTATGCACAACATGAGGAGGGATTCAAGTAGGTGGAGGAAGAAATCAGAGCTATGAAAGGTGTTAATGCCTCTCACGAAGAACTAGAAGCAAGAGAAATCAGTTTGGTTCCAGATTTGGTTATTCCCTATAAACTCAGGATGCTTGATTTTGAGAAATATGATGGAACCAGTTGTCCCTTAATCCACCTAAGAATATTTTGCAAAAAAATGGAAGGGTGCCTAAATTTTGATGATTTATTAATTCACTCCTTCCATGATAGTCTCGTTGGGCCAACGGTAGTGTGGTACACTCATTTGAATCAAGAACATATCAAGAGATGGGTTGATCTAGCTGATGCATTTTTGGGAAAATATTGATATGTTAAAGGCTTAGCTCCCAAATGTAAGGATCTTCAAGAAAATAAGGATGAAATCCAATGAAAGATTTAAAGAATATACCTTAAGATGGAGAGAAGTGGCAGCACAAGTTCAACCTCCCCATGATAGAAGAAGAGATATCATATATATTTCATGATTTCTTTCTAGCTCCTTTCTATGAGTTAATGCTGACAAGTTCGAGGGATGGATTTAAGTATCTTGTGACAAGTGGAGAATTGATTGAAAATGCAATTAGAGAAGGAAACTTAAAAGTCACATCTAAAAGCCCACATGATCAAAAAGTGAAAGCTGATGATGTGAATAAATGTCATATCCATAATCCCCGTAACCGTAAAAGAAAATGAGTAATTAGTGGTTCATACTAACCAAAGAAAATCTCACGATCAAGAAATACTTTGGAGGTATTCCAAACTTCTATCTCAGATCTGTACCCTCATTTGATTGAGAGTCAATACATCACATCAAGGCCAATAAAAGTGTCACCAAACCCTTCTTCTCATAGCTATGATCAAGATAGTGTTTGTGATTTCCACTTAGGGGTACTTGGACATTCAATGGGGAATCGTAGGTCACTGTTAAAGGAGATAGAGATGTTTGTTGCTAATGGGACATTGACACGAGAATTAGTGGAACAATGGATGACAAGCTCAAGTGGGGCATCAAAGCATGATTAAGTCAATTGTCATCGCATTAGATGAGTAATGAGGCATCTTAATCAAAGAAGATATCATTTTATCAGTCATGGAGCTTTATCTTATTTTTCAACATCTTGTTTGAACTTGTTTTTTCTCAATCTTCTTGTATATTTATGTTGTTTTTATGGTTATGAGCAAGGAATCAAATTTTAATCTTGAAATGTTTTTTAGTATCAAGTAAATTAAATATTCTTTTAATTTTTCAAGAATTATAGATCTTTTGCAAGTGGTAAAATTAGACCTTTCAAATCCCATACAATGCCAGAAATACAAATACTTGATCTACTTTTGTCCTTACCAAAACCAAATCCTGACACTACATTTATCTGAGACTTTGAAGTAATGTCTCTACCTATTTTTGAGATACCAAATCCATATGTTTACCTTCTCGGGTAGAGTTGATTTGTTTATAACACTACCTTCCACCATATACATGACTTCAAAAGTCACACCTTTGTCATTTCAAATACAAAACTGTCATATCGGTGAAACCAAAAGACCTCAAAAGTATCAAACTTTCAATTATCCATGAATCTTCCTGCAAAAAGAAATGAGATAAGACATCATGAATCAACTTGTCAAAAAGAATTTTGAAGTAATTGGGGCATGTTCGAAATAAGAAGAAGAAGAAATAAGGGGATTGATTTAAATAATTATATCATGCATTAATTACATTGTTTTCATGTAAATAAAAATTAATTCTGAATATTCATCCCCCTGGAGATACCTCTTTTCAAAAAGATTTCTGTGTATGAAATGATGAACGACTTTATTTCATTTATCCCTTCGCAAAAGGAGAAAAATATATCATTTGTTGTCCCCATTTGAGTCTGAATGATTTTTCTTCTGATACAACTCTAACCAAGGATCACCCTCCATATTGGGGGGCAAGGTGATGGATATATGCTCACATGAATAAAGATCGTCAATCCAGTTTTATTATGAAGGCAAATCTTCATGAAGTAAAGAAAGTTTTGAACCACAATGTAGGTCAAATACAAAGTTCTTGAAGATCAAATCCAGTCAAGAATAACGAAAGAATTTTTGAAATGCAAGAGGAAAATGAGGTGCTCAAAACAATTGAAGTCCTATACTCATCCATCAGAAGAAAAAGAGAAAAAAAAAGAAAAAAAATGAAAAAAATGAAAAAAAAAAGAAAAAAAAAGAGAAAAATGAAGAAGAAAAGATATTGAATCAAGATGGGTGATTTATTGAGCCTCCAGTTATAAGGTTGATCAAGTGCAATTAGTTCAAAGATTCATTTCAACAAGAAGCGCAAGAAATGCTGGAGATATAAGAAAATGGAAATGAACCCAAAAATTGACAGTCTAGACGGATCCAGAAAAAGAAATGATGAAAGACAAGTAGCAAAGCAGATCCAAGTCAAGCAATGCAGGATTGAAGGCATCATAGTGAATTGATCATTGGTTCAATTACCCTTAAACACTTATTTGAGCCTTTTTATTCATTTCTTTCGTAACCATTAGCCCTGGCCTACATTACGTACCTGAAAAGTCCATTCTAATCATACATGGATTTCTAAGTAAAATAGACTATCTTCGGATTTCATTCCGTTTCTCAGGATTGATTTTTATTTGCAAAATTTGGTTTTTAAAATCTTTAATACATGATATAATAAAGGGGGGGTTCAAGATGTAAATTATGAATAACATCTTGAAGCCAAATGAGGATTCGAATTGAAAACCTGAAAAGGCGTCTACAATATTGAATGGTGCAACAACGACATAAGAGACGATCTTAAACTCTTGATGAAGCACCACACATCCCAAAGATGTTCCTAAGATTATAGAATCAAGAAGTATCTCGATGAAATGAGAATAACAACCATTTTTTTCAAGATTAGTGGACGCTCAAAGGGACATATATGATGTACCAACCTTAGAGACCTTATTTTACCAAAATCAACCTACACCTTAACTCAGTCAATAATTTTGATAATTGTCATAGAACTATGATTTTTGAATGATTTAAAAGAGTAATTGATTTATTTTATATTTATTAAACTCATGTTTTATGATTTGATTCAATTATAAACCTGTAAGAAGTAATACTTTACAAAATTCTTTCATTCTTTGATAAAGAAAGGAGAAAAACCATTTTCAAATAGGACAGACTCAAATGATGAAGGTCATTGAAGCAAGTTAACGCCTATTCTACCTCTATTGGAGAAAAAGATGAGCGATGCCAAAATGATGAAGCATTTCACATTCTTGAAAGCAAGTGGTCCGGAAGATCATGAGGACTAGAGGAGAGAGCTTGTAACACTCTCTTGTGACATTATCAGCAACCTGATAAGAAGAGGATGATTGTCTCGTTTGAAAAAAAATGTCACATATCCCAGTGCATAGCAAAAAGGCAAGAATGCAACCAATCAATCAAAAAATGACCACCTTATTCAGAAAATGCACATATCTCAGACATTTCTGTTAGAATGATTGATCACTTCTTAAGTTTGTGACAACATGAATAAAATCTCTCAAGTTACCTAACAACATTGTTGTTTAGTAACACTGTAATGAGAACATTCAAGATCAACAAATTTGGTCACGAATAGAGCTACGAATACCCACAATGGGGCATTATCCAAATTGGACCTCTTGGGGATCATGAGATTCAAATGCAATAAACATTGAGAGTAAGCTTTACAGTTTAGAATGTTAGGACATCTTGAAGGCCCATTTCAACCAGAAATAGAATGTTGGGGCATTTTGAAGGCCTATTTCAGATAGAAATAATCTATGTGGGGCATTTTGAAAGCTTACATTAGTATTTGGGACATTTTGAAGGCCCATTTTAGATAAGAATGATCCATGTGGGGCATTTCAAAAGCTCATTTTAAAGGCTCACATTAGCAAGAAATAATTTTTGAATGTATTTTGAACATTCATATCAGCAAATGTTGGAGCATGTTGAAGGCTCATATCATCCTGTGTCAAGATCATTGATTTGAGAAAATATTTCCAATGAGATAGAAAGATATGAAGAATGAAAATGGTTAAACAGTGACAGTGGAGATGACAATACATAATTGCTTTGTTCATCATACAGTTACATTATTCTGGTTATTGATGCTAACAAGTCAAAGCATCCCACTTGTATTCCCACTGAGCTTTGTTCTTATGTGTTCTTGTGATGTCCTACAAAATCTCTTAACACTATACAAAGAGTTCAATGATTGAGAAATCTGGGTAGAGGCCACATGAAAGGATGAACGTGTTGTCAAATGTTTTACGAACCAGTGATTATGGTGTTGAACCAATGTTGCGATCATATGATGTTTTCATTTATTGACCTAAGATGAAGTTTGTCTTCTTCAACCTCAAGGTTAGAAGTGAAAAATGATGAAGATTTCTTTCCATGAGAAAGAGAGCTGAAATTTTAACAACAAGAAACTAGTGGAGCCAACTAAAGTTGAACAATAGGTTGTTGTTAAGCATCTCGACACGATATGGTCTGAATGGCTTTGTTCGAGATCCAATTAGATGTGGAGACATGAAAGGAATTAGGATAAATCCTCCTTGTGATGTGTTTCAAGTGTCAAATCAGAACAGACGCTGCTCTCATAATTAATCTCTGTGGAGTTTAGCATATCTACATCTACATTCTTCAAAGATGATATATTCTTTTTTTAAAGATAAAAGCTTTATTGGATTTCTATACACGTTCAGGCAAGGAAAACCAGTTTTATCAAAGACAAAATGGGGCATCAAGGTCATAATTCTGAATATGGCAAGAGTTCCATAAATGAAACAAATCTTCTAAGACTTTAATGTAAATTGAGGCAAAGAAGACACAAAGATGCAAGTTGATTATATGGCTATTCAGAAATGCAAGCTTGATAACATAAGTTGCTACACTAATGTTTGAAGTAAACTGTGGAAAGGAATGATCAAGTGTAAGAAGATTGAATTCACCACTTTGAAGTCAAATGAAGATGGAATTAACATTTTGCATTCATAAGAACAGCATCTGCATAAAATATCATGCATTACATTGATACATTTGATTGCATTTACATTCTCACATGAGGATACAAGAACAAAATACCTTACAAATGAAATGTAGAATTCAAATCCCAAATACATGAAACACGCTTGGAAAGGTAAACATCTGAAGAATAGATGGACGTAATCCATAGAGGAAGCATTATTTTGGGGCATGCCCAACCAACAAGTTGTTTTAAAAATGAGAGAATGATTTTCAAAGTTTCTCTTTTAATCTTTGCTAAAAATGAAATTTTTGAAAAGTAAGAGGTTTCTTACCTAGTAAATTATTTCCTACAGATTTGTAGAACCTCTGGGTTATCTGTAAAACCTTAGGGTAGGATGTTTTTGTATGAAAATGAGAAAGCAATTTCCAAAGTTTCTCATTTAATGTTCTAGAAAATTAAATCCTCCGGGTTATCTGTAAAACCTCAGGGTAGGATGTTTTCGCATGAAAATGAGAAATCGATTACCAAAGTTTCTCATTTAATGTTCTAGAAATTAAATCCTCAGGGTCATCTATAAAGCCTTAGGGTCATCTGTAAAACCTCAGGGTAGGATGTTTTCGCATGAAAATGAGAAAAAGATTTCCAAATTTTCTCATTTAATGTTCTAGAAAATTAAATCCTCCGGGTCATCTGTAAAACCTCTGGGTAGGATGTTTTCGCATGAAAAATGAGAAAGCGATTTCCAAAGTTTCTTATTTAATGTTCTAGAAAATTAAATCCTCCGGGTCATCTGTAAAACCTCAAGGTAGGATGTTTTCGCATGAAAATGAGAAAGCGATTACCAAAGTTTCTCATTTAATGTTCTAGAAAATTAAATCATCAGGGTCATCTGTAAAGCCTCAGGGTAGGATGTTTTCGCATGAAAATGAGAAAATGATTATCAAAGTTTCTTATTTAATGTTCAAGAAAATTAAATCCTCTGGGCCATCTGTAAAACCTTAGGGTAGAATTTTTTCGCATGAAAATGAGAAAGCAATAACCAAAGTTTCTCATTTAATGTTTAAGAAAATTAAATCCTCCGAGTCATCTGTAAAACCTCAGGGTAGGATGTTTTTGCATGAAAATGAGAAAGCAATAACCAAAGTTTCTCATTTAATGTTCAAGAAAATTAAATCCTCTGGGTCATCTGTAAAACCTCGGGGTAGGATGTTTTCGCATGAAAATGAGAAAGCGATTTCCAAAGTTTCTTATTTAATGTTCTAGAAAATTAAATCCTCCGGGTCATCTGTAAAACCTCAGGGTAGGATGTTTTCGCATGAAAATGAGAAAGCGATTTCCAAAGTTTCTCATTTAATGTTCAAGAAAATTAAATCCTCTGGGTCATCTATAAACCCTTAGGGTAGGATGTTTTCGCATGAAAATGAGAAAGCGATTTTCAAAGTTTCTCATTTAATGTTCTAGAAAATTAAATCCTCCGGGTAATTTGTAAAACCTCTGGGTCATCTATAAAACCTCTAGGTAGGATGTTTTTATTTTTTATTTCCTAATAATAATAAGTCAGCAGGACGAAAATTTCATGTCTTTTTATCTTTGCTTCATTATTGTTAACATAAAAATGAGCAAAAAATGGGCAGCTGTCGACAACCATTTTTGTCCGAGACTATATATTATATTATTATTATTATTTCAAAACTGAAGTCCAAATATAAAATAACTCGAAGGCCCATTTACAAGAGTTAACCCAAGAAGCCCAAACCCAGTTAGGGTTTCACACATCTCAGTTCCAACTGCCGCAGATCTCAACCGTTGGATCTGGAGAGATCCAATGGCCCATAGTCGTCCAGTAGAAACCCTAGGGTTTCAACAACCCTAGGGTGATTTCGACCGCCACCTCCAGGTTTTCTAACCAGTGACTGCCATGCCGCACTGAAGACTCCAGAAGAAGCAAAGGAAATGACGGAGAGAACACCACATAGAAACCAAAGCAAGCCGAAAGCAAAAAGAAATGAGAAGAGATCTTACCTCCGTCGAAGCTCAAACGTCATCGAAAAAGTGATATTACCAAAGGTAAAATCTCAGATCTAGTCCGATTGACTAGCTTTTAGCGAAAGAGAAGCTTGGATTCGGGTAAAGGGTTAAGAGATCTATATTTTGAGCTATTTTTATATTTTTCGTCCACCGTGAATAGTGATCGGTGGTAGGAATAGTGACTAGAATAGTAACTGACGGTGGCCGGAATATTACCTGGAGGTGGTCGGGCGGTGGCCTGTCGGTGACCTCTACATAATTATGGGTATGGGTAAATCATATACATGGTTCCCTTGGTTCTGTAATTTTATAATTAAGTCACTAAAATCACATTTTACGCATTTTAATTTGGTTTTTAGATTTTATCTTGTTATGTTTTAGTCACTTAATTATGATCATATATATTTAGGATAAATATCATATGTAATCCTTTAGATTTTGATAATTTATATTTTAACCCGAATTATTATCTATGATTAAATTACATTACTAGTACCTAGTTTTTATAATATTTTGAATTAGGATTATGATTTTTATTATTTTTTAATTTAATCCTTTAGTTTTAAAATAATAATTTTAAATATTATTTTTAGAATTATTTACTATTATAGTACTTTTTATATTAAGTATTTATTAATAGTAACCTAAAATTTTAGTATTTTCATATTTTAATCATTAAAATTATTATATGTAATATGGTTATTTTATTTTATACAATAATTCATAAAATATTTCTTTAACTAATTAGGAATGTATTTTAAATGATTTGTTGGTATAAAATAATATCCTTAATATTTTTATGGGATTAGAAATTGAAATTAAATACAAATTGTAAATTTATTACAAAGATAATTAATTAATAAAACAAGGTACCAATTCTGGGTGTTGTAGGGTGCTAATCATTTCCCACATGTAATCGACTCCCGAACTCATTTTCTGATAAGCATACCCTTTTTGTGTTATTTTAATAATATTTTTATAAATTTTATTAAAATAACATAGCATTTTTTGTGTCCAATCACACCTCGATAAATGATTGGTGGCGACTCCTCAAAATTGTGTTTTATCTTATGATAGAAGAAAAATACTTATTTTTTCGAGATGAGATTTAGAAAATAACGACACTTGTTTTCGCCGGGAAAATATGATCTCGACACTTATTTCTGATTTGGCTACAATTTTTTATTTTACTTCATTTTAGTCATTGTTGTTTAAAATACGAATATTAAACTTTATCGATCTTGTGGTGACCCGATCCAGGATACAATCCACATTATTATGGTCCGAACTCTATTAACAACTAACCACTAACCTCTAAGAACTAACCGTTAACTTGTTATTTATTTTTTATTTTATGTTCGAACCATAGTAGGACCTTGCTACGATCCGCTTTGGGGTACGACTCGCATTACTTACGGTCCGAGTTAAATATTAAAAAGTAACACTAACACTTTATTTTTTTACTTCACTTTTAACTTCTGTTATTTAATTTTATTCACCATTAAATTTACATCAGTTGACTAACGGTTTCCATCCAACGAGATGACTTTTTAATCAAAATATAACGTTGTGGAGTTAAATGTTCCAAAAATAATAATAGGGGCAAATTTACATATACTGTTAAACATTATGGGTATTTTTTTGCACTATGACTTTAAAAAATAATGAAATGTAATCACATTTTAAAAATATTAACTTTTCTATAAAAAAAAAGTCCTTAGACAAACATGTTAAAAATATGAGGAGACAATTAATGATGTTGTTGGGCCTCCACGTGGAGCCTCAACAATGGCTATTGACATTTACATGGTCTAAACAATATTTAGAATCATTATCGAAGTTGATGAATTAATTTATCGCAGCGATTAAAGGATCAAAATGATTAATTTATATCATTTCGAGGAGTTCTATATACCCTATTTTACTCTCTCTTTTTCCATTTCATTTTTTATCTTTTTCAATTTTTTACATCATCTTGAGGTGATGATATTTTGGGAAACAACTTGCTCCTTTTTTTCGAAAACTTTAATTTTTATGGCAAGTTTGGAGGACTTAACATGATACTCAGAGGTCTTATAGATGACTTATAGTACTTATCATCATATCTAGAAGATTTATTGATGACTCGAAGAACTTAACATCATGTTCAAAAGACTTATCGATAGCTTTGAAGTATTAATAACATGTTTTTAACACCATGCTCATGAGATCTTATTAATGATTTGTAGATCTTGTTATGACGCTAAAAAAATTTATCGATGGCCCAAATTTTTTTTATAGATAACTGAAAAAGCTTAAGTTAAACAATTCATTATTGTTAGAAATTAGTTGTAATTAGTTTTTTAGAGCTTGATGTGTTTTTGCTTGTACTCTAGTATAGCTAGTAATAGCTTGTTAGCTTTGGCACCACAAAGCTGTTACTTTGTTAGCAGATTTGTTAGCTTAACAGACTTGTTTTGTGAGCTATAAAAACAGTGTATTAGCAAGTGTGTTAATCAATGAATTTAGTATATACATTTTTCAATATGGTATCATTCGGCAAACGGTCCTGACTTTGTTTTTCTTCCGCTGCATGGAGTTATCACGAACGAAAATGCAGAGGAGAAGATCTTGAAGATCGCCATCGCCAATGGCATCTCCTGTGCCAGAGGAAACCCAATCTCATCCCAAATCAACCATTTTTAACAAAAGGAAGAGGAATATGGATAACTCCTCCCATTCTAATTCAGCTTCCGCTTTCTTCAACCTTCAGTCTTCACCGCCTAACAACAAAACCCTAACCACCATTTCCGATCTTAAGGAATTCGCATCTTCTTGGTTGGAGGATATGAAGCGGACCTCATCGATCGCTCTCACTATGAAATTCTCAAGGATCTCGATGCCTTTTACTCTCGCCTCCATAAGTGCTTCAAGATCCAGACACAAACATGCCTACAAGTAATGGAGGAAGTTGAAAAAGAATACAAGAATATATCAAAAAAGATTGATAGAAGACATAAAGCAATGAAAGCCTCATATGCATAATTCATGGCAGATACTCAAGCCACTGCATCTCGTGTTTGCAAAACTTCCATTTCTGAACTTTCAAAGTCATTTGAGAAAGGAATTGATGATCTCCGCAACAGATTTGGAATGACATCCGCTTAGAATTAATTCTGAAACCGGAAGACACTTCCTCTGGATCTTGTTTTCTAATCTTGTATAATTGGAAGGGCAATAGAATATTCCTGATGGGTAAATGGTGTAGCGTAGTATTAAATTTTTTTCGTGATATCTAGTTGTTACTATTCTGAAACATGTGGGTTTCGTTAGCTCAAACAGGAGGACAGAAAATGGATTCGTCAATTGTTCAAATTCTTCATATCAAGTAGCTTAACTGTTGATTAGAAGGAAAAAAAGTCTGTCAAGGATCCTTGTATAAGAGGATGAAGAAGATAGAAATGAAGGTGAATAAGAAGAACGAAAGGAAACATCGGCATTTTCGATTCAAGTTGAACGGAAGGAAGCATCGACACTTTCGATTCAAGACGAACAGAAGGAAGTATCGACACTTTCGATTCAAGTCGAACGGAAGGAAACATCGGCACTTTCGATTCATGTTGAACGGAATGAGGCATCGCACTTTCGATTCAAGTGTTCATCTTTTCATCAAGAAGGTTGAGAAAGTAGGGGGAATGTTATAAATTAGTTGTAATTAGTTTTTTAGAGCTTGTTGTGTACTTTCTTGAACTCTAGTATAGCTAGTAATAGTTGGTTAGCTTTGGCGCCACAAAGCGGTTAGTTTGTTAGCAGATTTGTTAGCTTAAAAGACTTGTCTTGTGAGCTATAAAAACAGTCTATTAGCAAGCGTGTTAATCAATGAATTCAGTCTATTCTTTCAGCATATACAATTTTCAATAATTACGCTTAAAACGATTGCTCTATCAAAGCATGTGTTTGTTAGAGTAAAACGTAAAGATTGTAGTATTAACTACATTTGATGTGGGGAACGAGCTTACAAACAATTGCTTGCGGATAGTTTTCTCACGTTGCTTTTCGAGCACAAGCAACTGTAGCAGGGTGATTGAGTGTTCATTGTTAAATGGTTGAGAGTAAGAGGAACATATATTACCCCTTCTAATCACTTTAGCTTATAAATTTATATATATAATATTTAAATTCTTCCCTTTTTTTCTTCTTTATAACATGTGTCAATTTTATTTATCTATTCAACTTTTTCTTCTTTAATTTTATTTAACCGGGTGGCGGCACCGGTTTTAATGTTGGGTGTCGCCCGCCGATTATCTTTTTTTCTTTATTTTTTAGTTTTTTAATAAGAACAATTATGTCTTTGTGACATGTTCTCTGCCTTTATGATACGTTTATCTCTGCATTTCTGGCATGCTTTTCTCTGCCTTTTGGTAGGTTACGATATTTTTTCATTGTTTACGGTCTTTTGTTGTTGTTTTTGTTTATATTTTTTTTCTCAGGGTTGGATTTGACATTGCTACGACTTATCAAGATGAAACTTATTTGTTATCATGATGATCTTCCCTGCTTTGGACCCTCGAAATGGTTTGGATACGTGTTTTGCGTTCGTGGATAGTTTTCTCACGTCGCTTCACTCTAATTTACGATTTGTCGGTGGTCTTTCAGTAGCTTCATCTCCTTTTATGATTCATTTACCGATGCAGTCAGATTTGTTCGTTTTTTTATTTTATTCAAGTTTTTTGGTTAGATTTTTTAACTTTTTCCTTCTTTGCTCCTTATGTGATCTAGGTGGCTAGTTTTTAACTCAATGGTAATAGAAAAATGTCATAATTATATTTTAGGTTTACAGTTATGCTTATAAATATTCATTGTAATTTTGGATATTTTCTATTTTTAAAAAAACTAGCGAATTTCTAAATAAATAAAAAAACCTGCAATAGAACTTTGTAAGAATCGTTATGTAGTATTAATATTTAGCAATGACAAATAAAAAAAAGGATCAATTGCATACTTGCAATCCAGTGAGGGGCTATTTATCCAATGTAACTCTCTTGGCCTTTAATGGCGAGCACATTGCAGGGTTTTTATTTTTCTTATTTACTTCAATAAAATAATATATGCATTTATTTTATTATTCAATATATTATAAGTGGAAAAAATAGTTTTACAAATAGTATTCAATAGTATTCAGATGATATTAAATATCTTTTTTGAAAAATAATAATTAAACACTTAACATCATTTAATCATTATAGTGAAATTATATTGTTGTGTTGTGTTTCAATTATGTATGAAATTATTTAACTTTGTGATGTGAATAGTTAAGAAAAATTGTAAACATGTATTATATTATAATTATTCTAGATAATTTTAAAAATAATAATATATAAATATTTTTCTTTCTAATGAGAAAATGAATTTCCAAAAATATATATAAATATTTCGCTAATAGTCATAATTTTTATCAAAATAATCATTTATTGGGATTGAATGTTTGTACTATCAAGAAGTTATGTTATTCGAAATAGGAGCGAAGTCAAAAATAAATAAATATATTTAAATAAATATATATATATATATATATATATATATATATAATTAAGTGATGAGGGATAATATTGTGTGTCAAAAATTTTAAGGGTGTCCATTATTTTTAAACTGATATCAATATTTTTTTTTTTTGGAAATGGTGTCAAATTCAATTTTAATATTTTTACTAAATTTCTAAAGAATTTGTTTTCAACGAAATTGGACTCACTAATTAGTGACGAACATAAGATTTTTTATTAGGAGATGAGCCTCTAAAATTTTAAGAGAATACAAATTTATAAAATTTTAAAAGTAATAAAAACATAATTTTAATAAAAAAATTATAAAAAAAATAAAATATATGATAATTTTAAATTTACATCTACCATCTATTCCCTTTGATCATGATTTAAAATCTTCCTCTTATTTTAAAAATAATTATATTTTTATATGATTTAATTTAAAATAGCATATATTTTAAAATAATTTGCAATTTCGATAATTAAAGTATATGTATATTTGAAAACGAATGCAAACAAAAAAATATATATTTTTAGATTTTTTTGAGTAAGTTAAAGTGATTAGAAGGGGTAATATATGTTCTAAATACTCTCAACTATTTAATAATGAACACTAAATCACCCTGCTGCAGTTGCTTGTGCTCGAACTCGTGACCTCTAGGAACAACAACGATTCTTTTAACCACTGAGATAAATGTACATTTAAAATAAATAAATAAATAAAGTAAATGGCTATATTAACCAAGTTGCAAGTGGATATAGTTGCTGTTTTTGCTGCATTGTTTAGGATATCATTTTCACTGGTTTTCCAAGACAGACAATAAAAAAGGTACAAAATAGTCTTTTTCAAGACAGTGATGAATTCTATGTTTCACATTATTAGCTTGTCTGAAGAAGAAAGTTTAACTATACCGTACAATTTTATATATAATTGATAAATTTAATTAAGATATATCATTGAAAATAATTTAAATAAATTTATTTTTTTAAATGAGATATAATCTAATTATATAGTGTAATTTTTCCTTTTAGATTTACACATATTTAAATCGTTAGATGAGCAAAAATAGAAAGTTAAGATTTATTGTATGAAATAAGAATATATTTATAAAAAAAAAGGATTAATCTCAGCTTTCTATTTATACTCATCTAGTGGTCCAAAATCTATAAAACTAAAAAAATTACATTGTATAAATGAATCTTAACCATTTTAAAAATATAATGAATGTGAGACGAGTCGAATTCTAGTATTATTGAGCTCAACTCAAGGTCAAAAAACTAAAAATGGAGCTCAGTTTAACTAGAAAACTCACGAGTTTAAAATTATCAATTTGAATTAAATCCAAAATAAAAAAAAATAGAACTTGACTTGAGTTAAAAAAAATAAAGATTTACACTTCCATTCTTTCAAATCTAGGCGTTTAGTTTTTCTTAGTTTAACTTTTAACAAGACATCCATTAAAATAAAATATTAGAGTAACGGTTACTTTTAATTTAGAGAAAATAATCTCAGTGACCGAAAATTCCTTATAATATACGATTTTTATCAATTTTTTTTCGATTCGCCAAAATGACCAACAAAATCGCAATGCGATCTCTAAATAGCAACGCGATCTCTAGTATCACAAATCAGTTTCCAGATTCGCAACGCGATTTTGACTATCGCATTGCGATTTTCCAAATTCGCGTTACGATTTTAGAAAATCGCAATGCGAATATGTAAATCGCAACACGATTCTGACTATCGCAACGCGATTCTGACTATCGCAACGCGATAATACAAAATCGCAATGCGATTTTCAAAGCGCCATTAGTATCGCAACGCGTATTTTATTTTTAAATTCCAAACACGAATATTAATACATCCCGTAATCGTAACTCTTAACCTAAAACCCTAAATCACAACTCAGTCTCATCTCCATTCTCACTCTCTACGGCGACATCCGTCCCCATCTCTGACAAAATCCATCCCTATCTCCGGCGAAATCCGTCTATCTCCATCTCTCAGAGCCACCCTCACAATCATTCACGATCAGAAATGGAAAATCAACCAAATCAACCACCGAGGGTTAGTTTTTTTAATTATTTTTATTTTGAAATTTTTGCATTATTATTAGGTTTTTCATATTGAAATTGATGACAAGTTTACTGGTAATTTCAATAATAGATTAACCATTTCACTTAGATTGCTTATTAAATTCATTCGATTGCTGCCAATACTGCTAAACTGTTTAGTCTTTAACCTTATAAAGTTAGTATTTGTCTTTGTTTTGTCTTTTGGTTGAAGTAATGCAATTCATTCAAGTTTCAATTTTAGACAATGACTATTTGAAACCGAGGATCGCAACGATAGTTTAATTCGCGTTGCGATAGTCATTTTCGTGTTGCGATTTTCATTTCGCATTGCGATTATCTCGTTGCGATAGTTAAATTCGATTTACGATAATCATTTTCGTGTTGCGATTTTCATTTTTGTGTTGCAATTTTAAGTTTCAGAAACTATTATTCTTCTGCAAATTGAAACTTGAATGAATTGCATTACTTCAACCAAAAAACAAAGACAAATACGAAATTCAAAGTGTTGCAAATTTAAGTTTGAAGAATAAACTACTACTACTCTTTATGTTTATTATTGTTTTTGGTATATCTTCACAGTGTAGTTTTTAATCTAACTTGGTATGTTTATTGTTTTTGTAGAACTTTTTTTCGGCTCAATTGACCTTAAGGAATAAAATAAGCCTAGTCACTACAATTGCTTCGAAGCTTTCACCTATACAAAGAAAATTGTTTGAGGATACTTGCTTCGGGCCATGGCTGAAAGTACAACATCCGGGTGGAGATGCTATGTTGACCCATTTGTGGCTTCAGACCATGACTTGCGATCTACTCGATAGTATAAAACGTGGTAATGAAGAGATATGGTTTTATTTTCCACCGGCGTATACGTGTTTTGGGCGGGAGGAGTTTTGCTTAATCACTGGTCTACGCTTCGGATACGATGATGTAGGTCGATACACTAGTCATATTACCCACCCATCATGGTTATCCCGGGTTTTTTCCTGAGCTGTCAACGGAGAAGCCGAATTTACACGTCGACGACTTGACGAGATTATTGAATAATAAAGATGGTTTTACTTGGATGGATGACGTCAATGTTGTCCGAGTATGCCTTTTAGTACTTTCGCATGCCGACTTTTTAGGCAGAAAGGCCAGACAACCTATTCCTAAGGACCTAATATTATGGTAGAGGACCTAAATGCATGGAACCTATTTCCGTGGGGTTCATATCTATGGAAAGCTACCTGGAATAAGTTATCGTCTGCCTTTGATGACCGCAAAAGTTTGCGTGGCGATGGTTCCAAATACACTTTGTCAGGCTTTATTTGGGCCTTTAAAGTAAGAATTCTATATAATGTTTCCAAAATTATAATTAATTATTTAACAATTACTAATGTTTGTGTATTATATTATTTTTGTAGATTTGGATATTTGAGGCTTTTCCCGACATGCAGACATATGCATTAAAAACTTCAAATGATATTTCTAGAGCTATTTCCTGGAAGAGGAAACGGCAACTGTTGATTTGGGAAGAGTTACTACGGTATACGATAATAAATGATGTAAGATAACACAAATACTACCATATATAAACAAGTTATTACTAGTACACGTTTAACTTTGTTTGAGTTTTTATATTGTTAGGAGGCCAACACTCCATTACAGAGGCTGACACCCACGGGGGCTGAGCTTGCCACTGATTGGTGGCAAGCTAGAGTAAGTGTTTTTTTTATGGCACGGATGATGAGCAACCTCCACTTCGAGAGCCATCACCTCACCCAGATCCATCACCTGATCGACCACATTATATACCTCTACAACGAGAGCCATCACCTATTCCGTCACATCATCGAGCCTCTTCTCCACCATCACCTCATGATAGGCGGCCGG
This sequence comes from Hibiscus syriacus, assembly GCF_006381635.1. Lineage (NCBI taxonomy): Eukaryota > Viridiplantae > Streptophyta > Magnoliopsida > Malvales > Malvaceae > Hibiscus > Hibiscus syriacus. The sequence continues at coordinate 861,845 of NW_024063144.1, read as the reverse complement.
CAAAGATGCCACGACATTTATCTCCCTATTCTCCACCTCCACAGGATGAGATAGGGGAGTTACGTGATGAGGTCAATGCCTTGCGTGAGGAGGTCGGTACTTTACGCGATGACAATGGTGCATGGCGTGACGAGGTATCTACTTTACGTGGTGAGGTAACGGCTCTACGTGAGATCGTAGCATCGTTGCAGAATGAGGTTCATACTCTACGCAACGAGTTAAGTTTAAGATTTTTCATATTTAACTTGATTTACTCGTAATTTCACTTAGATTAACCATTTCACTTAGATTGCGTAGTAAATTCATTCGGTTGCTGCCAATAATGTTAAACAATTCTAAAATAACCCTGTGAAGTTATTATTTTTCTTTGTTTTGTCTTTTGGTTGAAGGAATGCAATCCATTCAAGTTTCAATTTGCAGAAGAAGAATAGTCGCAACACGAAACTTAAAAATCGCAACGCGAAAATGACTATCGAAACGCGGAAATGACTATCGCAACGCGAATTTGACTATCGCAACGGGATAATCGCAATGTGAAATACAAATCGCAAAGTGAAAATCGCAATGCGAAAATGACTATCGTAACGCGAATTTAGTTTCACATTGCGATTTTGGTTTTGCATTGCGATTATCCCGTTGCGATAGTCAAATTCGCATTGCGATAGTCATTTCCGCATTGCAATAGTCATTTTTGCGTTGCGATTTAAGTTTCGTGTTGCGATTTTAAGTTTCAGAAACTATTCTTCTTCTGCAAATTGAAACTTGAATGGATTGCATTACTTCAACCAAAAGACAAAGACAAATACTAACTTCATAGTGTTGTAAATTTAAGTTTCAAGAATAAACTACTACTCTTTATGTTGTCCTTGAACATGCACTAAACCTATATGATGTCCTTTTAAATGTTTATAAGTGCTTACTTCCGGAATGTTATCTGATGCATTTTGTGAACTATGATAGAATAATGACTTGGGTGAATACCGTGCAAGTTTGAAACATATTTGTCTTTGTTTTCACTGTTTAATATCATGTCTGTTTATTTACTGATTTATGTATTAATTTATTTTTAGCGGCCCGATAAGGAGGATGCTTTACGTCGGGTTTTTCTTGCACGACGGGGTTCACGTATCAGACGACGTGCACGTACCATTACGTCTCCGTTCACCCCAATAGTGCGAAGACTTCGTAAGAAGAAGCCCGACTCACCTGTCATCGTTCAAGAGGCCTCTCCTATTATTCAAGAGGCCACTATCATCCCTCAAGAGTCCCCTCCCACAGTTCAAGAGGCCTCTGTCATTGTTGAAGAGGTCCCTCCCACCATTCAAGAGCCCGATTCATACGGCGTAATATGTCGAATTATTGAGAAACACCCTCACGTGCCGGACATGATGGATGACTGTTGGCTTTCGTATGAGTTACCGGCCAGTACCATTCCGGCAGATGAAGTGGAGAGGAGACAACTACCGGAAACAATTCTGGATAATACCCTTTGGGCTAAGACCGCAATTGATTTTTATCTACATGAGCGGAGCCAAGGGTGTTACGCTGACATATACAAACTCAACGATGATATGCATTTGTTGATTGATCGGTCTTGGTGGGGTGTGTTATTAGGGGTTGAAGACAAAGGCTATTTCGATGGGGGTAAGTCTTATATTTCTTCTTATATTTCATTTTGATTAATTTTTTTTTAATTTATGCAATTCACTAATATATGTCTTTTTTGTAAAACAGCATATTGATGCATGGGTGTCACGTCTTCTAATAGTAAGGAAATTGAAGAAAAATAAAAAAATACGTGATATACAATTATGCCGACGTCTTTTCACGTAGTTCACTTGAAGAATCAACGACAGGAATCATATGTGTTGGCTAATTGACAAGCTAAACTTTATCCTGCATGGTAGGAGGTCGATAAGGTTAGTATTTATTTTTTTTTTAATATTTTAAAGTTGTTCATAAATAAGTGAGCAATTTGAATTATTACTTATGATTGCAGGTGTTTATCTCTGTTTTGGAACGTACTCATTGGCTTCTCGTCGAGCTTCAGCTCCCATCCCTGAAGACAATAGTATATGATAGCATGATAAATTACATATCATTATCTGATTTGAGAGATATTATTAAGGGATGAAGCTCTCATTTGGCTAAATTCTTGGATGCGATTAATTATTGGACTTATTCTGGAAACAAGAAGCCAAAGAAGTTTAATGTTACAGTTATTAGAGACGAGACCGCGCCACAACAAACGCAGGAAGCCAGAGGGGATTATGGTCCTCTCGTATGCATGTGCTTGGAGCGTTTGACGACAGGAAGTACACAGTTTCTACCTCCCACCGATAGAGATAAAGGTGCAATAGGCTTGTGGTTTCTGCATTTTATGGCTAGAGCGATATATGCGAGACGCTGCCTACCTGCATCCGCGTTATGAAAGTGTCCATAAATAATTTGTAAGTCAAATGCAAGTGTTGTTAAGTACCTAGAATTCAATAATAATTTGTCGTTTGTTGGTTTTAGATGTGTAGAAAGTGTTGTTTGAGCAAATGTTTGGTTTCTGCAGGTTAATCCTGAAGTGAGCTGCATGAAATTGATGTATGGGTGCATAAACAACTGTCTGGAGTACACTTTTTTTTATTGTTTAATTGATTCTTAAAAGTCTGATTTGTTTAATTGATGAGGAAAATAAGAATTATTAGCATTTTTTGCTTGTTTAATTGATTTGTAAAAATTGATTTGTAAAAGTTGATTTGTTTAATATTAATGTGTAAATAATTCTTATTTGTGCTTGTTTAATTGATTTGTAAAAGTTGATTTGTAAAAGTTTATTTGTTTAATTGATGTGTAAATAATTCTTATTTGTGCTTATTTAATTGATTGAAATGTAAAAGTTGATTTGTTGATTTCAATCTACATCATATTGAAGGCAAAAGACCTATTGAATGTACACTTTCGCAACGCTAAACTCAAAATCACAATGCGAAAGTCAAAATCGCAATGCGAAAGCCAAAATCGCAACGCGAAAGTCAATTCGCGTTGCGATAGTCTAATACGCTTTGCGATTTTCTCGTTGCGATAGTCAAATTCCCGTTGCGATAATCAAATTCACGTTGCGATAGTCAAAGTCGCGTTGCGATAGTCAAATTCGCGTTGCGATAGTCAAATTCGCGTTGCGATTTTTGCGTTGCGATAGTAATATTCGCGTTGCGATAGTCAAATTCGCGTTGCGATATTCAAATTAATGTGTAATAAGTGATAACAACTGAACAGATCATAGCAATGTTCAAACTCAAGTTACTAATACATGCATAACTGAAAATGTTAAAAGTTTACACATAAAATACACATAATAGTCAAATTTGCGTTGCGATATTCAAATGAATGTGTAATAAGTGATAACAACTGAATAGATCATAGCAATGTTCAAACTCAAGTTACTAATACATGCCTAACTGAAAATGTTAAAAGTTTACACATAAAATACACATAATACAACGTTTGCATTTAAAAATCACCTAAGTTAATAGTCCGAAAAGGTGAAGCCGGTTATGATTGGGATTTTGATTTTGATTGCGATTTTGATTGCCTTTTTCTTGACACCATATGAGCTTTGGATTTTGATGAGGATCCATATTTTGGTAGAGGAAAAGATGATTGAGATGGCACTGGTGATCCACATGTCAAACTTGTATGACCACTTTCCTTGCACCGACTACATGTCGATCTCTTCTTCTCTTCACCCTTAGACGGTATACGATCGTGACTTTTTGGTCGGCCAGGTAGCGTTCTGTCCATGGCTGGTGGCAAAACTGTTTATAAGTCATCTGGTATGTCCCACTCAGAAGGATGTGGAATAGGGTAGATAATCTCGGCATAAGTCTGTCGATATACTTCTGTAGTGTAGCAATCCATAGCGTATGTGCTTGAATCATCTTGGTTTAGATGAAGAGCAACTTTTATAACATGGCCACACGGATAACCAGATGTTTGCCATTTCATACAACTACACGTCTTTGCATTTAGATCGACAAGCCCATTTAAGTTATTATCCAGTACTTCAAACAAAGTGTTTGAACATGGTTCAACTCTCCATGACGTTGACTTCACAACACGTTTCTTTATCTTTTTTTCAGTCCATGGTGTAACACGATGTTCCAATGTTCCTGTAAATTTAAATAAATAATACTTAGTAAAATATATGATAAGTTACGAATTTAAAGAAATAATATCTGCATGGTTTCTTTTCTTGTAGTACCACTGTTAAATAGAGGCTCGAAAAAACTCCATTAACATAGTAATGGGTAATTTCTGGGAATGACGACTTAGAGTGTTGATTGATTCTGCACTATTAGACGTCATGAAACCATATCTTGCTCCAAGTTGATGTACTCTTGACCATCTTTCAAACCCGACATCTTCTAGTGTTTGAGCACACTGAGGCAAAACACGTCTTAAACAATTTATATGCTTATTAAAATCCACTTCCCGATAAGCTTTTACAGCCTTCCAGTATGTCCATTTGTGATTTTTTATACCAGCAGACCTTGATTTTAGATTTCTATACAAATGAACACCACAAAGTCCATGAAAAGCATATGGGAAGCACCTTCTAACAGCATTGTCAATTGAGTTTGCCCTATCGGATATGATTGTCAGATTGCTAATAGGACCTATGCAATCCCTAAGATGCCCTATAAACCATATCCATGAATCAGAGGTTTCAGATTTGTCAACCCCGTAAGCTATTGGCAGTATCCCATTGTTAGCATCCATGGATACTGCAAATAAGTTTACTTCAAGGTATCAACCTTTTAAATGTGCTCCGTCAACTATAATAATTGGGCGCATGCAAGTAATAAACGAACGAATCTACAAAATCATATACACAAGAAATATAATTATTTAAATGTGAAATGCATCTAACTAACAAAAATGAGTCAACAAAATTATATTGATTTACTAACCGTAGCACCAATGGCGATAAACAGCAACTCAAAGTGTCCATCTTTATATGTTTTGATATGAGTTACCGACCCATGATTTTTCAGCTTTAAATTGTGACAATAAGCCGGCAGTTGAGAAAACGATGCTTCTGGCGACCCCCTCAACAATTCCAAGGCATAACATTTGGCTCTCCAAGCTTGAGAATATGAGATACTAATCTTGAACCGAGCATTCATGTCAGTCATAATTTCATGTCCCCGATATACCCTGCCATTCAAAAACATTAACTCAGCCAGAAAACCACTCAACACCTTTTTGTTTGCCTGTCAATGGTGAGGAAAAACTTGGGTTCTTGAACATGTATGTTTATCAATAAAAGTCCTAACTTGAAACATTTCGCAATCTTTTATCCTCTTTGCAATCATACGCAACGTACAGTTTTTGTCAATCATACACCTTGTTTCGAAACGATATTTGCTTGATTTGTTAACTTTTAGTTGATAGCCATCTTCCACACATTTTGTATACAAATCTATCTTCAAGTCTTCCTTTGTATCAAAACAATCATCTTTCTTGATACGAATAATTTTTGTGTAACAATCAACTGCTATTTTTACCAACTCTTCTTCCGGTATCTGAAGTAATTCTGGCATATTCCAGTTATACTCCCGTGGTATTTTCTTCGGGGACTTTTCTTCGGGGATTTCTTCTTCTTCTTTTTCTTCTTTAGGGTTATATGAATTAAAGAATGATTGTTCAACATGTTCATTCACAGTCATAACTTCCTCCTCATTATCATCAACAACATCTTCCTTGGCAGCGGCTGTTTCATCATCAAAATTTGGGTATTGACCAATATCAAAATCATTACACTCAGGGTCTGTTTCTTCTTCTGAAACATCATCAAAATTCGAGTATTGACCAAGATCAAAGTCCGGGTATTGACCAAGATCAAATTTCGAATACCGACTAGTACTCACAATTTTTTCTGTTGGCTCATCATCGTCTAACTGGTTAATACAAAAATCGGAATTTGGTACTGACAGTTGATTGGGATTTGGATTAGGGAAAGGTTGTGGGTTTTGAGATTGTGTTTGGTATTGGAAATGTGGTGAAATAAAATTTGCTTGGTGATGAAATTGTGGTGGAACCATTAAATTTTGAGCACCATAAACTGGGGTTGAAAAACTTAGTTGATTACTACCCGCTACTGACCCAACTTCACTACTTCTAGGTTCAACAACATACAATGTAACATCATCTTCCGAAACACTAATGTAAGCAATGAATCGTTCAACATCTTCATTGTCGGTTAACAAATAAACTTTACCTTTTCTCTGATAAGATAGCCTAAATCCACTTAAGGGCTCTAAATTCAATTTATTTGCAACACGTAACATTAGAGTTTCATAAGTTAACTTTTTAAATGACAGTTTTAGTTGAAGATTCATGGGTAAAGGCATATATTGTAAAACACCATGAACATTCTCCCATGATCCTCTAAAACACAAATCTATCCAAAAATGATCAACATTAGATGATTTCATTATTGTAAATTAATTTACTAAACAAACAAGCTGCGAAACTAAAACCTGTTGCCGGATAGGGAAGGATGTCGTTGGATATAAGAACGGATGTCGCCAGAGAGAGTGATAGATGGAGATGGAATGAGTTGCGATTTAGGGATTTAGGTTATGAGTTGTTGCTGCTGCGTAGTTATATACCCAAAACATTTGTGTTGTGAAACTAAAACCTGTTGCGAATTTGAAATTCAGCGTTGCGACAGTTAGAATCGCGTTGCGATAGTCAGAATCGAGTTGATAGTCAGATCGCGTTGCGATTTACATATTCGCATTGCGATTTTCTAAAATCGCAACGCGATAGTCAAAATCGCGTTACGAATCTGGAAAGTGATTTGCGATACTGGAGATCGCGTTGCGATTTAGAGATCGCATTGCGATTTTGTTGGTCATTTTGGCAAATCGAAAAAAAGTTGGTCAAAATCGTATATTATAAGGAATTTTCGGTCACTGAGGTTATTTTCTATTTAATGAGTTAGATATTGAAAATCTCAAGTATTATGTTCATTATTGCTATTTAAAAAAACAAATAACTTTTAAAATATTAACACTATTAATAATTTAATTTAAAAATTTTAATATATATATATATATATTTTTTGTATTGATCACGAAATTTTTAAGACGGATATCAAATAGTTAATAATTAATTTAATGAGAGAAGATATTATACTCCTTTTTTTTTGCCTTTTCAGTTTTCAAGGCTTTGCCTTGACTAATTTGGACCGACCCGAGTTGTACACCTGGCTTTGGTGGGTAAATCTTCCAGCGGAGATTTTCTGCATATACAAGGACTCAAACTTGAGACCTGCTTAAGCGATATCAAACTATTTACTACTTGAACCAACTCGTTTGATTAAGAAATTATACTCTTTAATAAAGTAATAGTTTAATTTATAATATTATGAATAAAAAATTAAAATAAAAGCTTTATTATATAATTTTTATTGACATAAATTATAATGAGATTATAAGGTAATATTTTTTCATAATCATTTTAGTCATTGATAATGCACGCATCCTATAAACGCAATTATTTAAATTTAAGACTTTTAAAAAGAATAATTTATTTTTTAATCATTAATTTTTTTATTAGTTTGGAATAAATACAATAATATATATATTCAAAGATAACTCTTAAACTTATGACATTGAACGCTCACCCCCTATGGTGCTCGAACCTATATCCTCAAGAAATAACAACAACTCCTTTACCACGAACTTGGTTCATGTTAATCATTAAAATTATTAGATATTATTAATTAATCGATTATGGTAATTATATATATATAACAATGCTTGCTTAGAACATACCAAATGGAAGCAAAGAGACAATTTGACCTTGTCAAAGCATATTATTATGCGTATATGTACGAATATGACCTTGTCAAAGCTGCTCTTTCATTTGACAGTATCTTCTCTTCGTTTCCATATAAATACAGTTTATAAAGCACCAGATTCTCCATCCATAGTCGAAACAAAAGGAAAGCTTAAGTTGATCAACCAAATGGGTAGGAAAAGAAAGGGTGTGCAAACGGCGGAAGAAGAAGAAACAATGGGTTGGGATGAGATGGTGAAACAAGCCGCCGGACTCGGAGGCGTTAGGAGAACCAGGAAGCGATTCGTGGGCGTGAGGCAAAGGCCGTCGGGTCGATGGGTGGCGGAGATCAAAGACACGATACAGAAGATAAGGGTTTGGTTAGGCACTTTCGACACGGCGGAGGAAGCGGCGAGGGCCTATGACGAAGCCGCTTGCCTGCTTCGCGGTGCGAATACGAGGACGAATTTTTGGCCTTGTTCTTCGACGTCAATCAAATCGACACCGGCGCTTTCTTCCAAGATCAGTAATCACCTTCTTCAGAGGATCAAAGCTAACAATAATTCGTGTTTTCCGTTGCCACTTTCAGCTCCTGTTACTATCAGCCAGCAGCAGCAGCAGCCATTGTTGCAGCAGGTCGAGGAAACTCATGGTTTCCTGGACGATCTTCTCGAGGATTTCCCGACGTCGAGTGACGTTAATCTCAGTGCAACGAGTGTTGGGGAATCGTGTTTGAGTTCCGGTGATGAACATTGTTCCATGAGAGAAGCGGAAGCATTGGATTTCAGGTTCCTGAATGAGATTGGGTTGGAGTCGTCTTGCCACTTTTCTCCTTTCCAGATTGCGGAAGAGCTTCAAGTAGCAACAATGACGGATGAGGAGTCGATGATATGGTACGAGAGGAAATTCTCGGCTTCACTTTACGCCTTCAATGGGATCCCGGAGCTGTTGAAAAGAAAGGTGGGATCAGAAGGTGGCATGGCCGGGGAACCAAGATCAGACCAATTAACAAAGCTTTCCAATGCATGCAAAGAGAAGAGGATGAGAGAAGATCATTCTGAAACGATTAGGGGAAAACAAGAGGAAAGCCACCAAAGCTCATTCGATTCTTCCAGTGGGAATTACGATGGCGAATCTCTTTGGAGCTCACTTGATCTTCCACCCATTGTTGCTTTGTTAACCAACTAATCTACTCTTTCCAAGGACCTGATTTCGTGTCCGTACCAACTTTTTTTTTATAATTATATTTAAATTATATAAAAATTTAAAAAACACACGGTTACTCTCGTTTCTTTGATCCATTCTAATAATTTTTGGTTTGTAACTTGTATTCATTATTCTTAGAGTATAAATGAACAAAGCTTTCAATGAATTATTCTTGAGTTGTATGCATAACGTTTGTTTATTAGGTGAATAAATGAGTAAAAATATTGTATGCTTATTTAATAAATAAACGCTTTGTTTATGTGCACAAACAAACTCGTTTATTCGATTCTCCTTTTCTTTTTAATTTTTTTGACATAATGACAAAATTACTCCTAACATTTAACAAAATGATCACTTTGGTTTTATTTTTTAAAAATACTTTGACCCATAACATTTCATTTTGAGAGAAAATATCTTTGATTAAATGAAAAATGTTAGTCGACAAATGATGAACACTTTATACTAATTAAATAGATCCGCATAAACTAAAATGCAGACATGAAATGTCTATTTTTGATGCCAAGTTAAAGAGAGAAACGGAGAATAAACAAAAGGATGGTTGTTGTGAAATTTGATCCCAAGTTCTAATTGAAAGTAAGCATAATAATGTCAACTTGTTTACTTTTATATATTTTTTAAAATTGATTTTTTTCTTAAATTATTATTTAAAATATATTAAAACAACAATTTAAGGATCAAATAAGATTTTTTTATTAATTTAGAATATCACATTACCCTTTAACGATAGTCTATCAATATGTGTATTTTTAATTAAATTTAAAAACTAAATGACTAAGAATATCATTTTACCAAAATCATTTGTAAATTTTACATTATTCTATATCGTGCATATCGGTGTGAGTAGATCACAACCCCGACTATATATCCAAATTTCGAAATAAAATACCCAACTTGGTCTTTTTGTTATAAAATAAAGAGGATTCGGATATCTGACATCATTGGAACTGATTCAGATGGCAGAATTCCAAATTCTTGCAGATAGTAAACCTGATCTCCAAAAACAAAACATTATCTGAATCCCAATTGGTAAAAAATCAAACCCTACGCAATAGCTGAAGCGATCATTTATATGACACAAACTAAAACCTGACAACTTCACGGCTAAATTCTTCATACCCATTCAGTCAAAAAAAAAAAAAACCCTAGGCCAAGAAGCAACAGTCCCAAGTACATACACTAATACTACTTGCATAAGCAGTGGAGTGGGAGTGGGAGTGGGAGTGGGAGTGGGAGTGAGAATGGGAGGGAACCAAAAAAGGATCATCAAAAATGAAAAAGATTAAACTACACCTTTAATACCTAAACTATTTCTTTTGTTCTATTTTTGTACTCATACTTTGTTTTTTTTTCAAAACCATACCTAACGTTTAATTTAGGTTTTTATTTGGTATTCTCCGTTAAAATATTAACATATGTGTTGATGTGATATATATTTTTTTTCTATAATGACGTGTCATTACTTTATGGTGACACGTCAATATCACCGTTAAGTTTTTAATGATGAGGTGCAAAAATGAAACCTATATTAAACTTTAGGTATGTTTTTAAAAATAAAATAAAATTTGGGTACCAAATGGAATAAAAATAACAATTTAAGTAATAAACACATAGTTTACCCAAAATAGAAACAAACCAGAAGATCAAGGTAAATTCTATCACGATAATGCATAAAAATCCCCTTTAGGTTCAAGGACTAGGTAATATTGCCTTGGCCAACCCTAGTGTTTGAGGACCGGCTCCACAGCTACCAATATAAAATAGAGGGTCATAAAACCCCCAAAAGAAATGTTATATACATAGAATGTTGTTATTCACATGCATCATAGGAGATTCATGGAGAAGGGTCCTTGAAAATATAGCATACTAGTTTTAGAGGACCTGCAACTGTGCGAGGAATGCGGCACAAAGATCCAAGAAGAGGAACTGTGGCCCCTGGACCCTTCGATGATCCAGCAGGTACTTCTCCTCCCGAGTTTTATAAAGCTGTTGATATCCATTGCAGAGAAAAAAAAAAGTATTAGCTTTTTTATTGAGGTCATTTAATATTGGATAAAGTACATAAATGATCTCCGACTATAGGACGATGTTTTATTGAATCCTCTAATTATTGAAAGTTACAAAATGATTATCTAACTACAAAGTGTTGCTTTGTTGAGTCATTGACTATTAAAAGTTACAATATAGTCACCCAACTATTCATGTATTTCAAATTCATCATTTTTCGTTAAAAAACTGACAGTCATCTGAGCTGGACGTTAACTTATTCATTGGAATATGATAAAATCTTATCCCAAAGTTGTTTAAATTGTATTCTATGGATCGAGTTTCTATTTAGATTATGTCATCGAACTCGGTACTTGAAAGCAACGGCGGTGCCAATAGACATCATTAAAATATATTTTTATCATATATCAATCAGCAGATTAACGTCCAGCTCAGACGATCATCAATTTTTAACAAAAAAAGACGAGTTTGAAACATATGAATAGTCAATTAGCCATATTGTAACTTTTAATAATCGGGAGACTCAACAAAACAATACCCTCTAATAGGAGGATCATATTATAACATTTAATAGTCAGGGAACTCAACAACGCAGCCCCTATAATCGGGCGACTATTTGTGCACTATACCCATAAATATTCTACAACTACACAGCTCAGTAAAACTCCCGTGTTCTCTAACGATAAACAGTTAACACCTGCACTTCGAATTTGACAACATTCGACAACTTAGTAACACCATTTTCTGTAATAGTTGATTCGTCGCCAAAATAGTGATTGTTGTGCACGGGACTGCTAAGCATTCCATCATTTAGATCAGGAATGCTAGGAAGCCACCTGCACTTCATGTTGTAATGCCCTATCTTCTTCCAACAGACATTGAGTGCTTGCAAAGCTTTGAGAACTTCTGTCATGATTTCACGAGGATGGGCCCGAGACTGTAAATACAAAAACAGAAGTCGAACTCAGGGACATAAAAGAAGTTAAGTCCTACTAGTTGTCCTCCACATGTGATGCATACTAAATCTAATCTTAATTGTCTGCACTTCTTAATTAGTAAGTATCAACCATACTTATCCTGCTGCTTATAGTTCATTTTTCACCGTAGTAAGTTACTATCAGAAATAAAAGCAGACATTAAAATGCCTATGATCGAAGCCCAGTCACCCGTACGCCTACAATGAATATCATACGAAGTCACCAGTGTATGAAAACTGCTAGAGACTCAGAAACTCAACCTGAAGTCCAAGAGCCCATTTCCTCTCGAGGCCTCTTAAACCCTTTGCTTGATAATCAGCATATCCTGGAAGGCGGTGTCCGCCACCTGGAGAAGTAGGTTCACTAGGATGTAAGCGGTTGAAGCCAAATTCCTAAAATACAGATTAAAAAGGAATCAGAGTTCAAACTCGATAAGAGAGTAAAGGAAGGAGAAAGACGATGTCAATTAAATGGTGGATTTTATAACCATAAGGCAGCCTCAGATAAGCAATGTCAGTAATAAGTAGAAAAATTAAAATAAAACACACCATAGTTTCTTGAAACTCAGCTCCAAGATAGCCGCTTGAGACTCGGAAGCAATTGTCCAATAGTAAGTAGTAAGCAACGGTTCCCTGGAAGATAATAAAATAAGCAATAGGCTACAGTTCGCTGGAAGATACTCAACAGTAGGAAACAGTTTCATCAAGACAATGAGTTGGAGAAAGTGAAACCTCATTCTGAATTCTATTGCGAAGAGATTCGACCAAATGGTTCCTTTCAAATCCCATTCTGATCACTTCCTGAAGGATCTCCTCATCAATCTGTAGTTATGTTTCAATCAGGAACTAAAACTAGACATGGCATAATATTGAAATTAAAATATCTAACACAGCAGTATTCAGAACTTCTCAGGCACGATCAAGTCACAGCTAAATCTCATTTTATGATCCAGAAAGCATTTAAGCAGGGCTTGTGCAAGGAAATGGCTTATTGGAGTAAAGTTTCCAGGAGTCCAATAACAAGCAAGAAAACTCAATAATTACGAAGTACCTTGCTTCAAAATCAAAAGCAGGTGTTTAAAAGGTTCTCCCCGTAAAAAAATCTATGGTATTCAGTATTCAATGTACCAAAGCTACATCCAGTAGCCGACAAGAGTTCAGAATTTCACAAGAAAGTACACTCTTGGAGTCTTGGTATACTTTTTTGACCCTGATGGTTACTTTTAAGTTATCATATCACGCCAATGCCTTTCAGTGTTTAATATAGCACTATATAAGCATCTTTACAACTGAAGCTGAACACTTGAACTCAGGAGAAAACAAAATCAACAACCTTTCTTGCTTGTTGCATTGTATCTGGTGGGGGGACAACTAAATATCTTGGAAGATGTGCTTGAAACCATGGATGCAGGCGGATCTCAGGAATGGTCATTCTTTTCATTGGATCTACTACAAGCATCCGTGGAATCAAATCTCTAGCACCGGGAGATAAATGGCTTGGAAGAGTGTATATGCCTCCCTGACAGAAAAATAAAGCCAATTACAAGGTATTAGTCCTTTAAGGATTTGAGTAGGTAATAAACGTGATTAAAAACGAAAATCTGATTCAGAAATTATTAACAGGATAGAAAAAGAACAAAGTGAAAATAAAATGAGCATAAGCATATAATTACTAATACTTATTTTTGAGAGACCTACGAGAAATCTTGGACTAACATATGATGCCACTCACCTTTATTTTCTTAAAGAGGTTGGGAATGTTTTCATCATCAAAAGGTAGGGTGCCACAAAGAAGGGCATATAATATAACACCACAGCTCCATACATCCACTTCAGGTCCCGCATACAGTTTCCCATAAATAACCTATAACAATGGAGAGTTGGAGACCCATATACATTAGGGAACGCCATCATGACATGATACAAATTTCAACTAAATAAAAGAGAACCAGAACAATATTACAATACATGTAAGAAATCCACCATTATTTTTAAATTCACAGACTCCTACCTCAGGTGCACAGCATAGTTTGGGCTACCACAACTTGTCTTCAGAAAATGACCATCTCTCATTATGTTGCTCAAGCCAAAATCAGCAATTTTCACATTGCATTTAGAATCCAGAAGCAAATTTTCAGGCTTCAGGTCTTGATGAAACACCGTATTTCTATGGAAGTACTCCACCCCAGAAATTATCTGCTTAAAGATTTCATACATAATTTCTAAGAAGAAAAATAATTTTGGTAACTAATCGTAATAAAAGAGAATTTCCAGACCTGCTGAAAAAAGTTGCGAGCCTCATCTTCCTGCAATCTTCCTTTCTCAACGATATAATCAAAGAGTTCTCCGGACTTCACATATTCCATAACAACAAAGATATCTGTTGTTGTCTCTATGACCTCATAGAGCCGTATGATGTGAGGATGCATAAACAATCTCAAAATTTTAATCTCCCTTCTGACTGCACCAAAGATTAAGCCTCCCTCATTCAATAATTCTATATAATTTGACAACCACATGCATGAACCCATGCAACCATGACTCATGCACTCAAAACATGGGTCGTGGTGTGAGAAATCTACTAAAGGCACTCTTTTTGTTTCACTCAACGAATTGTTTCCATTTTAACAGCCATAAAGAATCCAGACAGTTTATAAGGTTTGAATTAATAACTATAAATATTAGTTCTGAAAGCAAGATAGCATGCAGAAAAAGTAATAATCAAACTCAACCTAAGAAATGCAATCCTTCAAAATAACAAACTTCTAAAATAATCATTCAAAAAAATGATTAGAACTCTAGCTTATAATCAGTACTAGACTCAAGGTGTACTAGATCGAGCAAAAAAGCGGGAAGTGAAAAGAAAATAAATTTTTGAGTGTGCTTGGTAGGAAGGAGAAATGAGAGGGAAAAACAAGAAAAGATTGACATTTTCCATCCTAATGCATTTATAATAGTATTACAAATTGGAAACATCAGAGAAATGTGAAGGTTAAGTGTGCAATTTACATTTTACAATATTACGTATTTTTAAAATGTTTAGCTTTATTTGTTTTTTAAAATCCACCATACCAATCTATGTTTGGAATAAAATTATTTATTCTTTAATATTATATACATATATATATATATATATATATATATATATATATATATGTATGTATTTTCTTTCAATTTTCTCCCCTCCAAATTTTTTCTACCAAACAAAGCATATTAATGTCGCATTTTTTTGTTAATCTAACGAATTACGATATTATTAATTCTCAAGCTTGTTTCTTACTTCAACAACTAAACAAAACCTAAAATCCAATCTCTAAAAAAGAATTTACCTTTTTCCTCCATCTCCATATTCTTAATCTTTCTACGATTGAGAATCTTAATAGCAACCTTATAACCAGTGGAACAATGTTCAGCAATTTTAACCTTTCCAAAGGAGCCAATTCCAAGCGTTTTTCCAAGCTTGTAATTCGATAATACATTATCGGCTCCACTTCCTCCTCTTCCACCTAATCCATCCATTTTCCTCCTTTTTTTCCCTGAAAAAAAATACACAAAACTATATTTAAAAAGATCAATTCAAATCAAAGCTGCTAGAGAATCTTGAAAATTAAGTGTAAGTTTACCTGATTCGAACCAGAACTGCCTCCGCTTGGTTTTGCTTTGATGGAGAATCCAATCGGAGAAGAGCTATCAAGCGAGTTTCTTTCTTATTGGCTAAAAATCCGACTTCCCCCCCCCCACCCCCCTTTTCTCGCCCTTTGGATTCTATAGAATAACAGTGACGCCCTTCAGTTTGAGGGATTTCTTAATTAAAAGAAGGGATAATATCAGGTTTGGCATATTTATTTTGTAAAATATTAATATGATACTTATTTTTTAAAAAAATAATATGATATATGTTTTTTTGACATATTTAAAATATATCATAGTTCGATAAAATTAACAAATGTCTAAGGAAACACACTAAAAAAATATTATGATTAAAATTAGCAAAAAAGGTTTTAAGAACATAATTAAAAAATGGGTAAATTATACTAGTAATCACCTAACTATAGCCCTTTTCATTTTGACCACCATTTTTTATTTTTTGTCAATCATATCACTTAACTATTTAAATGCATTCAATCAAACCACTAACCATTAAAATTTAACATAGGAGTTGACATAGTAGTTCAAAAAATTGGTATAATTATATATTTAATCTTTAATACTTATATATCCTATCAATTTAGTCATTATTTTAATTTAATTTATTAAATTTAATCATTCAATCAGATAGTGACACATGTCATAATATAATTAAAGGTTATTTTTATAATTTAATTATTTTTCTATCCAACCAGTTAGTGACACGTGACACCATCTGGTTGGATGGAAAACAAATTACAAAGAAAAATTATGTGTTGTGGTGATGAAATATACACCCTTATCACTTAGCTCAGGCCATCATATGTGTTGTGAACTACACAATATATTATATTATATTATATTATATTATATTATATTATATTATATTATATTATATTATATTATATTATATTATATTATACTATACTATACTATACTATACTATACTATACTATACTATACTATACTATACTATACTATACTATACTATACTATACTATACTATACTATACTATACTATACTATACTATACTATACTATACTATACTATACTATACTATACTATACTATACTATACTATACTATACTATACTATACTATACTATACTATACTATACTATATTATATTATATTATATTATATTATATTATATTATATTATATTATATTATATTATATTATATTATATTATATTATATTATATTATATTATATTATATTATATTATATTTAAAAATTAAAAAGCTAGTATCAATACTCATTAAAGGAGTGTCGATATTCCATGTCATGTGCAGTTTTATTTTGCAGAAAAATAATCTCTAACAGCCAGAAACGACCACAAACTCATTCCAATATATAAAAACAAGTTTAGGCAACTTGAAGAAGGGTTAGAACACTTATCCAAATCAAACACAAGAGAAGAGCTTGTTATTTCTATTTTCTTCTCTTGTAAATATTTGTGTTTTGAGCTCGTTGCAAATCTTTTATTTGTTTTCTTGTGAGTTTAATTTTCTTGTAAACACCCTACCTTTAAGAGGTTTTCTTACTTAAATTAATACTAGAAAAAAGGAAAGTGTGGTAAGATTCAAATCTAGACCAAATATTAAACTTGAAAGCACAAAACTACCAAAACAAATGTTATATTCGGTTAAAATTCGGATAAATATTTTATATATTTTTATACAAGAATAAAAGAGAAACTACTCCCATTGATTCTCATGTAATACATATCACTAATTCACCCACACCTACTTTAAACACCTTTCCTGAAAATACATCTATTCCCATTGAAATTCTTCCAAAAACACCACCACCCAAACAGCTTCATGTCTACACAAGGAAAAGAAAACATATCCATGAGGTTGTTTTGCGATTTGATTCTTGCCGAGAATTGGATTTGGGTCTAGCTACCGAAATGGAAGAAAAAATCAGTAAGTCCACTTCTCCTACTCTAGATGACTTCCCTATTGCTATTAGAAAAGGGGTTAGACATTGTACCAAGCATTCTATTGGAAAATTTGTTGGTTAGAATTCATTGATGCCTTCCTTTCAAGCATTTACAACAACCTTGGATAAAGAATAGGTTCCCACAAGCATAGCTGAAGCTCTAAAGGATCCAAAATGGAGAAGGGTTGTTAAAGAGGAAATTTGTGCACTAGAGAAAAATGATACTTGGACCGTTACAGACATTCTTCAAGGATAAAGGTTGTTGGTTGTAAATGGATCTTTGTTGTAAAGTATAACTCCAATGGTAGTATCCAACGATACAAAGCTAGACTAGTGGCCAGGGGCTTTACGCAAACATATGGTATAGGTTTCACAGAAACTTTTGCACATGTGGCAAAGCTTAACACTATTCGAGTACTCCTAAGTTTGGTTGTAAATTACGATTGGCAATTACACTAACTTGATGTAAAAACACATTTCTTAATGGCAAGCTAGAGGAAGAAGTCTATATGAAATTGTCACCTGGCTTAAAGTCTGTTGAAGGTAGAAACAAGGTTTGCAAGTTCAACAAGCTTCTATACGGGTTAAAACAATTACCCATAGCTTGGTTCGAGAGGTTCACTAAAATCATTCTTAAAAATGGCTACAAGCAATCCATCACCGATCATACTCTTTTCATCAAGATAACTTCTACAAATAAGAAAATAATCCTAATTGTGTACGTGGATGACATAATTCTTACTGGAGATGATGAGTAAGAGATTAGCAATTTGAAGAAGTTGTTAAATAGAGAATTCAAAACCAATGACTTGGGAAAGCTAAGGTATTTCCTATGAATAGAGGTGGCAAGATCAAAAGAATGACTTGTGATCAACCAAAGAAACTATGTACTTGATTTACTCAAAGAAACTGGTTTTCTTGGTTGTAAGCCGGCTGATACACCAATAGAGGCAAACTTGAGATTCAACACAGAAGATGGGTCTTTAGTAGACAGAGAGAAATTTCAAAGATTAGTTGGAAAACTAATTTACTTATCTTTGACAGGGCCAAATATATCCTTTCTCGTAAATGTGATAAGTCAACACATGACTAATCCTATTGAAGAGCATATGGCAGTAACAAATAGAACTCCCAAGTACTTGAAGAAAACTCCAGGACATGGCTTAATGTTTAAGAAGACACATGACAGAACTGTTAAGATTTTTACAGACTCTAGTTAGGTCAGAGATCTCACTAAAAGAAGATCCACTAGTGGCTACTGCACTTTTGTTTGGGGTAACCTTACAACTTGGAGAAGTAAGAAATAATTTGTCGTTTCAAAAAGTAGTGTTGAAGATGAATTTAGAGCACTAGCATTGGGAATATACGAAGGAATTTGGCTACTTAACTACTAAAAAAACTTGGCTCTAATCAGGATGATCACTTTGAAGTTTTGTGTGATAATCAATCTGTCATTCAGATTGCCAAGAACCCAGTTCAACATGACCAAACAAAGCATGTTGAGATTGATAGACATTTTATTGTTGATCAAGTCAACAAAAAGATAACCACCCTTTCATACATTCCTTCAAAAGGACATATTGCAGACATTCTTACTAAGGCTTTGCCAAAGCCTATTTTTAATAAATTCCTATTCAAGCTGGGATTATACAATGTATATTCTCCAGCTTGAAGGGGAGTATAGGAATTATAGAAATATATGAGTTGTTACCATCCCTTCAGTTAAGGGATTTTGTAAATATTCTTTTTTTTATAATCCCTTATTTTAAGGGATCATATCTCTTAAGATTAGTATCTTTCCTAACTTAGAGTTTCCTAATTTAGAAATATTATTTGTATATATAAAGATGCAATATGTCCTGTTGAATTAATAAGAAAATATAGAGAATTACTTTGATTTCTACATTTTCTCACATCTTCCTAAAATCAGCAAGACCAACCATGAGATGGCTAATCGAAGTTTGTTATCTACTTTAAGAGTGGTAATTTATAAGTCAGGTCCAGGTTCTCAGTGTAAAATATTAACTCATTTGTTACCTTCAAATTTATGAAATTAATTTTTATATCGCAGGTGGGTATGCAAAACGAGAATCTTGAGGTTGAAAGTACACATGTAGAAAATGGAAATGTCGCTGCTGATTGTGATGGTCCATCCTCTCTTACCACTGATACTTCTAGTCCTCCTATTAGAGTATATCAGCTTGTAATGCAATGATTGTAATTAGTTTATTATCAGTTAGTTCAAGTTAGTTCATTAGTTAGCTGATTAGTTAGCAGTTGTAATTCGGTTAGTTAGTTAACCTTATAGTTGTATATAAACTAGCCTTGTAATCATTCTTTGAATGCAAGAAAGCATTATTCATTTCTAGCTTCCTTGATTATTATATGGTATCAAAAGTCTGTTTCTCTCTTCTCACGCTTCATCATGGTTGAATCATTGAACGACAGTTTCGACAATGGGGAAAATCCTTACTACTTGCATCGGTCTGACAATCCTGGCATGATATTAGTGAGCCAGCCGCTTTCTAATGATAATTTTCACAGCTAGAAAAGATCGATGATGATTGTCTTATCTGCCAAGAACAAGCTTGGATTCATTGATGGTTCCATTCAAGCTCCTGATCCATCTATGGTAAACCAATTCAATGCTTGCACAAGAGCAAACAATTTGGTCAATTCTTGGCTTCTTAATTTAATCTTCAAAGACATTGCTGCAAGTTTACTATATCATACAACTACTACTGAAATGTGGAAAGATTTGATTGATCGTTTCCAGCAGTCGAATGGACCACGTTTGTTTCACTTAAAGAAACGATTATGCGAGCTCGCGCAAAATAAATTGTCAGTAAGCAATTACTATACTCAGTTGAAAATTGTTTGGGATGAACTGTTTTCAATTTGACAGCTATGCAGTTATCTCTAGTGTAATTGTGGAGGAGTGCAATACATGCTTGCTGAATAGTAGCAAGAACAAGTAATTCAGTTCTTAATGGGGTTAAATGAGTCTTATGCTAATATAAGGGGATAGATTTTTTAATGGATCCTCTACTTCCCATTTCAAAAGTTTTTTCTCTAATTGTTCAAGAAGAGAATGAAAGAAATATGCAATCTCTTCATCCTATTTCTGAGCCTACCTTTGCTGTCAAGGCTCCTTCTGGTGCTAACACTTGCAAGAACAAACCCTTGTACAGTCATTGTAACCTCCTTGGTCATACAAAAGACAGGTGTTACAAATTGATTGGCTATCCATCTGGTTATAATTCTAAGAGTTGGTCTTCTTCGAACTCTTCTCGTGGTAAAAGTTCTCAAGTTATTCATACCAATTCAGTTGTTTCTCAGCAAGGCTCTCCTGCTGTCACTGAAGCTTTTACTCCTTAGCAATGTCAGCAATTGATTGTCATGCTCACTTCTCAGTTACAAACCGCATCATCTTTGGATATTCCTACCACTTTGATCAATACTGCCATGCAAGGTAAGATCATATCACACATAACTGCTTCTAGTGTTGGATTATCTGATTACTGGATTTTAGACTCGGGGCTTCAAGACATATATGTCATTCAAGGAATAATTTTGAATCATTATTTCTATAACGAGTTGTTCAATTACCTTACCTAATGGATCCATCATCCCAGTCAGCTTTGCAGGCACAATTCGGTTTTCATCTGATTTTGTTTTACATGATGTACTGCTTGTTCCAGATTTTCGATTCAATTTGCTTTTAGTCAGCGCATTGTTGAAATTCTTTGATTTTAGTGTGTTGTTTTGAAAAATATTCTACTTAATTCAGGACCTTCATCAGGTGATTGGGAAGGGTGAGTTGGTTCAAGGACTCTATTTACTATAGATGTCTTCATTCAAAACTAATATCTCATGTAATAGTGTTTCTAGCATTTTATCTAGTGACTGGCAAAACAGATTGGGTCATCTCAGTCTCCATGTCATGCATCTTCTTAAAGATGTTTTGCTTTTAAAGAATGTAAAAATGAAAGAATCTTGTCAAGTTTACCCATTGGTCAAGCAACAAAGATTTCCATTTCCAGTTTCTTGTTCTCATACTATACGGTTATTTGAGTTAATTCACTGTGACATATGGGGACCTTACAAGCACAAAACATATTCTGGGCAGGCCTCATTTCTAACCTTGGTTGATGATTTCTCGAGATCTACCTGGGTCTATTTGTTGCAGTATAAATATGATGTCAACACCATTATACCCGCCTTAATATCAATTGTTAAGAAACAATTTGAAATTGATATAAAGTCTTTCAGGTCTGACAATGCTCCTGAGTTAAAATTCACTGAGATGTTTACTAACTTGGGTATAATTCATCAGTTCTCATATGTGGAAACACCCCAAAAAAACTCTGTAGTTGAAAGAAAACATCAACATTTGTTGGTTGTTGCTTGTACTTTGTATTTCCAATCAAATGTGCCAATCAAGTTTTAGGGTGATTGTTTACTTACTGCAACATATCTGATTAATAGGCTTCCATCACCAGCATTAAACAATAAATCTCCTCATGAAGTCTTACATGGTCATCTACTAGATTACAACATGCTACGAGTTTTTGGTTGTCTTTGCTTTGTTTCTACATTGAAGTCTCAACAAGATAAGTTTTCAACTCGAGCTTTACCTGCGATGTTTCTTGAATATCCTCTAGGTGTAAAGGGATATCGCGTTTATGTGTTGCAAACCCAGAAGATTATTATTTCTAGAAATATGGTATTTCATGAAGGGTTATTTCCTTTTCGAAATACAAGTTTGTCTGACCATTCTGTTGACATTTTTCAGGACTTTTTCCTGCCAAAAGTTGTAAATGATATGGTCGATGCTTCACATGTACAAGGATTTGAACATATTCCTCTTTAACCTACTAACTCGAATGGTGGTGTTTCCTTTGGCTCTAATGATTCAACTGGTGATGCTTCTCTTGGCTCTACTAACTCGAATGATGGAACTTTCCTTGGTTCTATTGATTCGAACAATAATGCTTCTCCTGAATGTGGTGACTCACACACGGATGTTTCCTTAGAACCTACTGCCTCGGCTGAAGATGTTTCAATACCAGTTCGACGTTCTTCTCGCACTATTCAGAAGCCATCCTACCTTCAGTAATATTATTGCAATAGTATTTCCTCAAAATGCTTATATCCCATTGAAAGTTTTGTTTATTATTCAAAACTCTCCAATGATGGAGCATTTGTTGCAAATATCTCGTCTGTTGATGAGCCATCTTATTTTCATCAAGCTGTCAAGTCTTCAACTTGGAGAAATGCTATGAGTGATGAACTTCGAGCGATGAACTTTGAGCCATGGAAGAACTTGGAACATGGACCATTGTTCCATTACCTGATGGAAAGAGTGTTGTTGATTGTAAATGGGTCTATCGGGTGAAGTATAATGTTGATAGCTCGGTTGACCGTTGTAAAGCCAGGCTAGTTGCTAAGGGCTTCACAAGTTGAGGGCATTGACTACATGGACACATTCTCACCTGTTGAAAAGATGACCTCCTTTCGAGTCCTGCTTTCTCTTGCAGCAACATGTAATTGGCATTTATTGTAATTAGATGTAAACAACGCCTTTCTATATGGTGTATTAGATGAGGAAGTTTACATGAAATTACCTTTTGGATACAAGTCTGAGCTTAAAGGATCTAATATGGTATGTAAGCTTCACAAATCCATTTATAGTTTGAAGCAAGCATCCAGACAATGGTTCACTGCATTTTCTACCGTTGTCATTCAACTTGGCTTTCAACGGTCTCCATTTGAACACCCTTTGTTCACAAGGGGACGTGACAATGGATTTATTGCTCTTCTCGTATATGTAGATGACATCGTTTTGGCTGGGGAAAACCTACAAGCTCTTCATAAAATACAAAGTCTTTTACAAAAGCACTTCAAACTAAATGAGTTGGGGCCCCTGCGTTACTTTCTAGGCTTTGAAATTGCTAGAAATGGCTCTGTAATTATTCTATCCCAGAGGAAATACGCGCTGCAGTTGCTAGAAGATACAGGTTGTTTGGGTGCCAAACCAACTGAATCACCCATGCCTTTATCCTCGAAGTTGAGTGCAAATGAAGGAGCAATACTTTCTGATTCTCAAGAGTATCGACGATTGATAGGTCGTTTATTGTACTTGACTAATACTAGGCCAGACATTGTTCACACTATACATTTGTTGAGTCAGTTTGTTTCCTCTCCTCGTCTTCCTCACGTGACTGCCTTAAAGCACCTTCTGGCATACATTAAAAGTTCTTCTGGTCTTGGCTTATTATTCCCAGTTTAGTCCACTAATCACTTGAGCATATTGTTGACTCAAAGTATAGTTCTTGTCCTTATACAAGACGCTCCACGACAGGCTTTTGTGCCTTTTTTGGTAACAACTTGGTGTCTTGGAAATCGAAGAAACATGCCGTTGTTAGCCGATCTTCCTGCGAGGCTGAATATCGAGCTATGGCTATGACTACATGCGAATTAGTTTGGCTCATTTCTTTGCTCTCTTCATTTCATTAGGATGTTGATTATGCAAGATTATATTGCGATAATTAGGCTGCAATTAACCTTGCAACTAATCAGGTGTTTCATGAGAGGACAAAGCACATAGAAGTCGATTTCTATTTTGTACGAGACAAGGTGAAAGCTGGGTTTTTGAAGTTGTTTCATGTCCGTTCCTCGGATCAGTTAGCTGACATCTTCACCAAAATACTTCGACCTCCCATACATTGTGCTTTCATTGCCAAGCTGGGTCTCCTTAACATACATGCATGTCCAACTTGAGAGGGGTATTAGAGTATATAAGCTTGTAATGCAATGATTGTAATTAGTTTGTTATCAGTTAGTTCAAGTTAGTTCATTAGTTAGCTGATTAGTTAGCAGTTGCAATTCGGTTAGTTAGTTAGTTAACCTTATAGTTGTATATAAACTAGCCTTGTAATCCTTCTTTGAATGCAAGAAAGCATTATTCATTTCCAGCTTCCTTGATCGTTATACCTCCAATGATGAAGTCCAGTTTTGAAATCGACACAATCAAGTCTGGCGAAAAGGAAGGGAAGGAGGAAACCCAACATGATGAAAGATTGATGTCTTCACCTTTTGGGATCCCATGCATGGTGGAAATATTTCAATTTTTGTGTTCTATGTTAAATTTCATTGAAAATATAGGTATTGGCCTTAAATCGAATCCCGTAGCATATGATGAAGATGTTCCACTCTTTGCCCTGGGTTTAATTAGTTCAGCAATAGAATTGGGTGGGCCATCATTCAGCAAGCATCCCAAGTTATTGGCTGTAATTCAGGATGATTTGTTTCGTAATCTGATGCAATTTGGCTTATCCATGAGCCCACTTATTCTTTCTACTGTATGTAGCATTGTTCTCAATCTATATTATCATTTGCGCTCGGAACTAAAAGTGCAGCATGAAGCTTTCTTTTCATGTGTGCTTTTGAAGCTTGCACAAAGCAAGCACGGGTCTTCTTACCAACAGCAGGAGGTTGCTTTGGAAGCTTTGGTCGATCTTTGCAGGCAGCAGACATTTGTGGCTGAAATGTATGCTAATTATGATTGTGACATAACATGCAGTATTGTTTTTGAAGACATTGCCAACCTGTTATCAAAGAATGCATTTCCTGTGAAGTGACCTTTGTCTGCAATGCATATCCTTGCCCTGGATGGTTTGGCATCTATGGTAAAGGTTATGGCTGAGAGAACCGGCAATGAATTGCCTATTTCAAACGAGACACTGACATATTGTGAGGGATATGAAGCTTTCTGGACATTGAAATACCAGAACTACATTGATCCATATTCTTGGCTTCCTTTTGTCTGTAAGATGAAGCACATCAAGAGAAAGTTGGCAATCGGAGCTGACCATTTTAATCGACATACCAAGAAAGGTCTGGAATTTCTCCAAGGAATCCATCTATTACCTGATAAGCTTGAGCCTGAAAGTGTAGCATCATGATGAATTCTGTGTTCAGGTTCTTCATGAATTTGTTAAGACCTTTGATTTTAGTGACGTGAATCTAGATTCAGCATTACGTGTTTTCTTGGGAACTTTCAGATTGCCTGGAGAATCACAAAAGATACAGAGAGTACTCGAGGCATTTGCTGAAAGATATTACGAGCAATCACCACATATATTTTGTAATAAAGATGTCGCCCTCGTGTTGTCGTATTCACTTATACTGCTTAACACAGATCAACACAATGTACAGGTTAAGAAAAAGATGACCAAAGAGGATTTTATCGGCAACAATCGACTCATCAATGGTGGAAAAGATCTTCCTCGAGAGTACTTGTCTGAGCTTTACCACTATCTGTGAGAACGAAATTCAGATGACCCCTGATCAAGGTGCTGGTTTATCAGTAATGACGTCAAGCCGCTGGATTAATGTGGTTTATAAATCCAAAGAAAGCACCCCTTTCATTGCCTGTGATTCTAGAGCACTCCTTGACCACGATATGTTTTGTATCTTGTCTGGTCCCACAATTGCGGCTATATCTTTGGTTTTCGATGAAGTGGAACAGGAAGATGTCTTACAAATGTGCGTTGAGGGATTCTTGGCTGTTGCCAAAGTTTCAGTGCACTATCACTTGGGTGATGTATTGGATGATTTGGTTGTGTCTCTTTGTAAATTTACGAACCTCTCAACTCCATTGTCCATTGAAGAAGCCATTGTTTCTTTCGGAGATGATGCCAGAGCGAGCATGGCAATAACAACACTTTTCACTATAGCAAATAGCTATGGTGATTGTATCCGCAGTGGCTGGAAAAACATATTGGATTGTGTCTTAAGCTTGCACAAGCTTGACCTTCTGCCTACAAATCTAGCTAGTGATGAAGCTGCTGAAATGGAGTCCTTGTCTGACCAAGAGCGGGGTAAGCCTGCTACAAGTTCTTTACAAAAATCGCAGACAGCACCTGCGACCATTCCCCAAAAATCTTCGAGCCTGATTGGATGGTTCAGTCAATTCCTATCCTTTGATATGGAAGAGCCTAGGTTGTATCCAACCGAGGAAGAGCTCGCTGCACAACAGTGTCTTCGTGAGATAGTACAGGAATGCCACATCGATAATATATTCATGGAGAGCAAGTTTCTCCAAGCAGAGTCTTTATTGCACCTTGTTGATGCCATCATCTTGGCTGCAGGTCGATTTAACAAGGGAACCAGGGTCATGGAAGATGAAGACAGTGCAGAGTTCTGCCTGGATTTGCTGATCACTATCACACTAAATAACAGGGATAGAATTTCGATAATCTGGCAAAAGGTTTACAAGCACATATCGGATATTGTCCAGCAGAAGACAGTACCATGCACTCTAGTTGAAAAAGCCGTGTTTGGACTCCTTAAGGTATGCCAGCGCTTGCTTCCTTACAAGGAAAATATTACTGATGAGCTTCTAAAGTCCATGCAACTAATATTGAAACTTTATGCTCGGGTTGCTGATGCGTATTGTGAACCTATTACGCAAGAAGTCATGCATCTCGTGAAAGCAAATGCAACTCACATCAGAT
This sequence comes from Hibiscus syriacus, assembly GCF_006381635.1. Taxonomy (NCBI): domain Eukaryota; kingdom Viridiplantae; phylum Streptophyta; class Magnoliopsida; order Malvales; family Malvaceae; genus Hibiscus; species Hibiscus syriacus. The sequence continues at coordinate 834,706 of NW_024063144.1, read as the reverse complement.
CTCATTTGGGTTGGCGCACGATCATCTCCTTGCTATATATCACCGCTCGATATCCAGAAGCATCCGGGTTTGGCTTCGAGGCACTAGCATTCATCATGTCTGAGGGAGCACATCTTTTGCCATCTAATTATGTTCTTTGTGTGGATGCGGCAAGGGAGTTTGCTGAGTCTCGGGTTGGTGAGGCCAAGAGGTCCATTTCTGCCCTAGACATGATGTCGGGTTCAGTCGTTTGTCTAGTTAGATGGTCTTATGAGACCCAGAATGCTGCGGAGGGGGAGGCTGCTATGAACGTAAGGCAGGACATTGGAGAGATGTGGCTGAGGTTGGTGCGTGGACTGAGGGCAGTATGTTTGGACCAGAGGGAAGAGGTGATGAACCATGCTATTTTAATGTTACAGAGTTCATTAGGAGCGGTAGACGGAATTCAAATCCTGACCGCTTTGTGGTTCCAGTGTTTTGATCGTGTGATTTTTGCATTAATGGACGATATGCTAGAAATGAGCTCCTCAAAAGAATACTCGAAAATGGAGGGTACACTTGTTTTAGCCACAAAATTACCGTCAAAAGCCTTCTTACAGTCGCTGCAGGATTATTCACAGCAACCATCATTCTGAAATTATGGCTTGAGGTTCTCAATTTGCTTAAAGAATCTAATATCTCATCCCACTATACTAATTGATTATTAGTAAATATAATCTTATATTTATATATTTTAATTTAGAATTTAATTTGTATTGTTAAAAGAATTGTACGATGATTTTTAATTAAATTTGAATAAACAATTTGAATTTTATTTTACTCAACTTTTTCAATTAAGATAATAAAATATAATTTATCATCCCAAAATTTGAAGATTGACTCAATATATTATGCCGTAACAAGAAAAATACTTAAATTTTATATATTTCAAGCAACAGGGGATGTAGAGCGCTCACTTTGCATGCGACAGGCACGGGGTTCGATCTCAAATTCAAAGTCAGCACCATGACTTTTCCTCTCACTTTATCTTTAATCAATATCTTTAATAATTAAACTCTATGATTAAAAGAAGATTAAAACAATATAAATAGTAAAACATTCATAAAAGATCCGCAGTAAAAAAGAAACTAAAACTCCCCAAATCATATATAGGCCACTATTGTTCTTAAAATCTTTAATATGATTATTGCCTTATTCTTATGCATGAAAACCATTAAAACACACCACTACATATTGTTGATACTGGTCTCTAGGCAGACAATGGTATTTTCAGGGCCATCCTTTGAGCAAGCCAAGGTCGGTTCGGATCTGGGTCGATGAATCCGTGCATAAGGAACTCTTCTGCTTCTTCGTCCATCAGTTCTCGTGCCCAGGTAACCCGTTTTGGTTGACAGCAGCCAGGGCCAAAACATCTACGGTTTCAGTCAAGGTGAGGAACAAAAACATTATCCGGCCGAATGACACAAAGGCCAACAAGAGTTCAACTTGTACCATCTTTGACAAAAGTGACAATCACATAAATTTTATCTATTTCATGGAAAATAACCCTAATGACCAAACCAAATGGAATCTTCTGGACCTGATGTTTTTCGGGCATGAACTAGATCGTTTTCCGAATTTAAAAGTAATATCACAGAGAATCAAGAAAATACCTGTATTCGTAAAAGCAAGCACTTCTCTCGTTTTCGACTTTTCCCCAGTTATTCCAACCTACATGTTTGATACATTGATCCATGTATGTGTAGGCAAAGACTACCCTTCCAAAGGGTCCCCATGGACGCCCGAGATATGAATACGAAGACCCTCCATTGCCGGTTATGACACATCTGCATTGAAGCCACATGTTGTAATTCACAGGTTCTTATGTGTGATACTGGAAATATATATCGTAAAAAGATGAATAGCTACCAAACCCGGGTAAAACATATAGATCACAGCTGATAAAAAATACCATTTCAAGGACACATGAAGTATCTATACTGCATTTATAAGTTTTGTAATTTTAGTTCGTATATTAAATTATTATTATTATTTATTAAGCTAAGGTGATTACAAAGTAGTATATGTTCTAAATACTCTCAAGCATTTGACAATGGACGCTCAATCATCCTGCTGTAGTTGTTGGTGCTCAAACCTGTGACCTCAAGGAACAACAACAATTCCTTTAACCACTGAGGTAAGTTAGTTCGTGCTCATAGGCTAAAAATGGTTACAAAAATTTGAGACATAATACGAAAAAAGAGTGAAATGCAGTTAATTGGTGGCAAAACAAAATTTTCGGGTTCGGGTGAGAGATGTCTAATCTTAAAAAACTATCACAAGCACGAATAAAACATTAAGGGTTATAGCAAGTACCACATTTTCCTAGCAACAAAATACAAGATACAGCATGCAGCGCAAAAGATAAAAAATTGAAGTATTTTATTTCGATTTAAACGTTAAAACCATATTGGAAGGTTAAACAAAGTTTTAGTTGCAAACATATCAAGGTAGGCCCATATTTGTTAAGTTACCAGAAAGAAAAAAAAACTCAAGAAATTTATGCAAGAAGTTAATTGGATATTAACGAAAAACAAACAGTAGAAGTAAATTCGTCAACCACAAACCTCAAAAACACGTAACCGGTCGATTCCTGAGAAGTTTTCCTGCTCTGTGCAGTTATAAATCCAGCCGACTTGCAGTGTATATGACAATGCTCCAACAGAGCTGTGCTGTTCCCGAAAATGAAGTCTACACTTCCTTCAATATAGCAATCTTTCAAGTATTGTCTTCCATAATGCAAGTATAGAGTATCCTGCAAATGGTTATAAAAGCAGTAAGATTTTAGATTCCAGTACAAAGTAGGCCCCTGTCTATAGATGGGAGAAAGGGTCGGAGATGCTCAAATCCAAACCTCAGACTTGTTGAACGTTACCTCTTAAAGAAGTATGCATAAACCAAAAACACTTCTCAAAAACTACACCTTTACGAACATAATTAAACCTCTAAAGTGGTCGTGAAATACTCGAAAGACCTTAGCATGTAGCCGACATTGTTTGCACACAAAAATATAGTTTTGCCAACTATTTCTTCAGCGAGAATATCAAAATTAGGCAGTTGAGCCAGCCAAATTTTAGTTATATTTTACAATTAAAATAGGTCTACAATTGTCACCAAAACAAGGTGCATCTATGTTTCTCAGATTTGGGTGTTTGGAGGAGCATATCCTTATAATAGTGTATATATGCATGCATAGGACACAGTACTTGAAGAAAAACGAATAGTCGGGATAACATGAAATTGCAGAATGATACAGTACCTGCTCCATTACTAAAACTATTACATAAGGCCAACTAAAATGAGATGAGTCAAGCACCTGCCAGCCGAGGAACCTGCAATTATAGAATGCGCATCGATCCGCCGTTACTCTGATTGCAACAGCTTGCCCTGAACCCTGTAAGAAAGTAAAGATCAACGGCATAGGACTAATTGGAACTCAAACTTTGCAATTAATGGACAATGAAATGAACCTCATCGAGAAGCTTCCAAAAAAACCCCAAATACTAAAAATCACATCATTCAGTGAATCAAAAGGTGAAATTTGAATCATTCATGAAACCCAGAAAAGTGTGCAATAAATAAGGTAAAATTAAGAGAGAGAAAAGATTGAAACTTTTACCTCAGGAGAAGAGTTCTCAAAAGTTACATTCTCAGCAATGAAATCCTCTCCTTCAACAATCACAGTGCCACAACCGAACGTCCCAGTCCCAATCAACCTCGAGCCCTTCTCAAAAAGAAGAAGAAAAAACCCACCATGATTACACGTGGCGAAAACCCAAATAAGGTAGCACCGAAGCGAACATCTTTTACCTGGTGATGTTGGATTTTAGTAGCGGTGTTGCTCCATGTAAGAAGAGCGAGTTCGGGACGGAGACCAGCCAAGGTGATGAGGTTCTTGGTCTTGGGAACATAAACGGGCTGCTTGTAAACACCGGGTGACAGTCGAATGATGGTCCGACACGTGTTGCCGAGTGGGACTGTGTCAATGGCTTCCTGCACAGTCCCGTAGTCGCCGCTGCCGTCTTGGGACACCGTTATTACCCTTGCCGACATTGATCGAAATCAAAGAAAAATAAAAGCATAAACAACAAGCCTCCCTCTTTTTTCTCTGTCGCGCATGTTGTCCGGTTTTAAGAGAGATTCGATTCGAGTCTTAAGAAAGGGACAATCTTTACTTCTTTAGTATACGAATGGTCCCGACTATTGAAGTGTTACTTTGTTTATCTCATCGCAATAATTGACAGGATAAATTACGGACATAGTAATTAAATTAACAGTTTTGATGCGTTTTAATATTTAAATTTTTATTTTTTAAAAATTATATCTAATTTTTAATTTTGTTTCATTTTAGTCTCATCATTAAAAATTTAACGAATTTAATACCTAACTGTCAGTTTTGGTATGTTTTAATACCTAAACTTCCAAACATTTTCAAAAATTAATGTTAGATTTTGAACATGGGTACCAAAATGAAACAGAAACTAAATTTTAAGTATAATTTTAAAAAAAATTAAAAAATTAAGTACTAAAACAGACTAAAATTAATAGTCTAAGTACTAAATACGCAATTTACTGAAATTAATAATGAAAAAAAATCTCACAATAACTTTTCCAAAAAAATATTTTCATTATTCTTAAATTTTATGTCATTAACCATATATGCCATATTGAAACATAAAACATAAAGTCAAGCATTCAAATTTACAAATCATTATTATCGCAATCGACCATTCGGGGAAAAGCTGACTAGTTACGATGATGAGATTTTTGAAAATAATGTTTTTATGAAAGATTAGAGTCGCCACCAATCATTTTTAAGGTGAGATTTGAACACCTAAAATCGAGTAATTTTAATAAAACATTTTTATTTTATCCAAAATATCAATGTTTTGGTCTGTGAAATTAGAAATTGTGTTCGAGAGTCAGTCATGCTTGAGTATTGGAAATGTGAATAACAGAGGAATATAATCAGGATATTGCTATTATGTAAAACGTGTGTTTGAGTACAAGATTGATGCTCCTTATATACTACTACTCTTAGCTGTATCAACTGCTAATACAACCACCTTAACTGAGCAACTAACCAAAACTAACAAAACTAACTTGCTATCAACCTTAGCTGTTATAACAGCTTCATCTTCAGGAAGCTTCTAAGTATACTGCTAACATTCTCTCTACTTCTTCTTCTTCTTCTGCTCTTCTCCTGATCGTGAACAGACTTGCACTCCAATCTTGTCACGAAACATTTCAAAAGCTGAACAATTGAAAAGATGAACAATTGAGTCGAAAGTGCTGATGCTTCCTTCCGTTCACTTTGAATCGAAAGTGTCGATGCTTCCTTTCGTTCTTCTTGAATCGAAAGTACCGATGCTTCCTTCCGTTCACTTTGAATCGAAAGTGCTGATGCTTCCTTTCGTACTTCTTATTCACCTTCATTTCTTTCTTCTTCACCCTCTTTTACAAGGTTCCTTGAATTTTTTTTATGGACTCTTAGTTGTGAAGCTTTCAAGTCCCATGACACTTTGAGATAGAAGCAACAAAAGTAAAAAAATGAATACAAAATTAAACTTCTGTTTACACACACAAAAGAATTATACTACTATGCAGAAATAACGGTGATAGCCTTGCCATTGGCACCAGTATAGAAACTGGATTCTGTTCAACATCTACCCTTCATGCACCAACCTGACCAAAGAGCCACTTGCGTATCTCTGGAAGCTTTTTATTGAATGCAACATCCAACCGTGCATCCAAGGTGTTCTCACAAACAATCTTTCCATCTCTAAAACATTACACCTGCACAACATTCCTGAATCAGCGCCCTCAATTAGTTTCTTTTTCACCCACAGGTCCCAAATCCAATCAACCAACACGGTTTTATTCTCATCCACGGGCCTCTTTCCCGTAGCCACCTCCAGGACAACCACTCCGAAGCTATAAACATCGGTTTTCACAGTCGGAACACCGGTATAAACGTACTCGGGTGCCAGATATCCTATCGTCCAGGCTGGTATCGTTGCATCTCTTGAAGCGCAACAATGTTCGTACACTTCGACTAAACCGAAATCTCCGAGCTTGGCATTAAACTCGTCATCAAGCATGATGTTGTAAGTTTTCACATCTCTGTGTATTATCTGTCTTTCACATTCTTCATGTAAAAATGAAAGAGCAGAAGCAACCCTGAGAACTACCTTTAATCTCAAGCTCTATGAAAGGGTAGTTGTTGATGAAACTGAGGTTTTGTGAATATGTTGGTAGAGGCTTCCATTGGACAAGTACTCATAGACCAAGACCAACTCAGATTCCTCACAACACCATCTTTGAAGTTGAATCAAGTTACAATGGTTTAGCCAACCGGCCATAATGGCAAACTCTGTGTTGAAAAGATTACGAGTGAATGCTTTTCCGTTGAACTGATCGAATCGCTTCACCACGACAGTTTCAGCCGACGGAACATAACCTTTATAAACAACTGTTGAACCACCTTTATCGATGATTCGACTCTTATAAAACCCCATTATAGCTGATTTTTATCTCTGCAAGTGACCATGTTATTGGTATATTGTTCGTTTGAACTCTAGGAATTGCACTCTTGATTCTTTTTGCCAAACCCCTCTTCTTTCTCACAGCAAAGAAACAAAATGGAACTGCTGTTACATCAACTGAAACAGAGATCTCGTTAGCTCTCTCCTCCGCTTCTTGGCGGATGAAGCTCACCATTTGCTGGATCGGCTTGGATGTGAACGACACCGGTTTAGCAGCCGTTACCGCTGCCGATGACATTTTCTCCTCCTCTTCCATGCAGCGGTAGAAAACAAAATAAAGTCAGGATCATTTGGCGAATGATACCATATTGGAAATGTGAATAACAGAGGAATATAATCTGGATATTGCTATTATGTAAAACGTGTGTTTGAGTACAAGATTGATGCTCCTTATATACTACTACTCTTAGCTGTATCAGCTGCTAATACAACCACCTTAACTGAGCAACTAACCAAAACTAACAAAACTAACTTGCTAACAACCTTAGCTGTTATAACAACTTCATCTTCAGGAAGCTTCTAAGTATACTGCTAACATTGAGGAATGATTAACACCCCCACAGTGCCCAATAATTAGTACCTAGTCGATTACCTTATATTTTAAAATTGGAAATTTTGAGTTTGAAGTTTTATTTAATTTAAAAATCACCATGTATGTAGATTTTGAAAATGATGTTGATATACCAAGACCAATAACGACTACCCCAGGCACAAGTGGAAGTTTCGTTATCGATCCCAATAAATGAAAATCACCTTAATAATTTAAAAAAAATATGATATAGGATTTTAAAAAGGATGTCGATTTACTACGTGGACTAATAGTGTTACCCCATGGCAAAAACAAAAGATACACTATCACTCCCCTAATAAATGAACATTGTCTTATTTTGAAATCGAGTCATGCAATCAAACTATCAATTATTAAGTCTAATTATACTAAGAGGTTAATTATGGCTTCTCTCTAAGTAAAATGTCAAATTATGAACTTTAAAGGACCTAGAAGTTAAACCTGAATATAGACTCTAATTATTAATCCTAACCAATTTTAACAAATTTTGAATCGAATAATTGAAATGAAACTTTAGGCATAAAAATGAGGACTAAATAAAAAAATCACCTAAATTAAAGATTAAAGTGAAATAAAACCTAAAATAGAGGCTCTAATATTAATCTTAACCACTTTTAACTAATTATGGATCGAATAATTGAAATGGAACATCGAGCATAAATGCGAGGACCAAATAAAAAATTCTCATAATTTTAAGGACTAAACTGAAACTAAGCCTAAAATGGAGGCTCTAATATTAATCCTAACCAATTTTAACCAATTATTGGTTGAATAATTGAGATGGAACCTTGGGCATAAATACAAGGACCAAAAAAAAGTCTCCCAATTTTAAGGATTAAAGTGAAATTAAACCTAAAATAGAGGCTATATTATTAATCCTAACCAATTTTAATCAATTATGGATCAAATAATTGAAATGGAACCTCGGACATAAATGCGAGGACCAAATAAAAAATTAACCTAAATTAAGCCTAAAATGGAGGCTCTAATATTTATCCTAACCAATTTTAATCGAATTATAAAATGGAGCCTTAGGCAAAAGTAAGAACAAAATTAGAAATTTGCCTAAATTATGGGGCTAAAGTGAAATTAAGCCTAAAATGAAGGCTCTAATATTAATCCTAACCAATTTTAGCGATTTATTATTTTGAATAACCAAAATGAAACCTCGGGCAAACTGAGGCCCAAATCGAATATTCGTCTAAGTTAAAGAAGTTTAAAGACTAAGTCTAAAAAACCTAAATTCAGGGACTAAACCTAAAATCTAAGTATTTTAATTAGGGACTAAATTGAAAACATACAAAATATGAAGCACAAATTGAAATAGTTATAGAAAAATAAATATAGGAATTTAAAGGACTTAAATATAAATGTAGGAAATTAAAGAGCATAAATTTAAAACTTCAAGAATTGGAGGACTAAAAAAATAAATACCAAAATTAAGGATCAAATAAGAATATAGGTTAACATTGATTTCTTTAATTTTTTACCTAGACCATAAATAACGCGAATCGTACCTTAGGATGGGTCATCGTGATGTCGTAAATTAATTTGAATATTTTAGAAATTAGAAATTAAAAATTCAAATTACCCGAACCATAATAATGTGAATCGTACCCCAGGAATGATCCTCGTAAAATTGTAAATTAATTGAATATTTTTAAAGGATTAGTTGTTAGTAAATTAAAAACTAATAATAAATTTTATAAGTACCACAATAATGCGAGTCATAGCCCATAATAGCTAACCGTAACGTCGTATCAAAATTTTTAGTAATATTATTAAATTAGGGACTAAAATGTAATAAAATTAAATTATAGAGGTCAATTCTAAAAAGAATTAATAATAGTAACTAAATTAAAACAAATATGAAGCTTCAGAGCAAATTTGAAATAAATGAAAATCAATGCATCAGTGACCAAAATAGAAAATAATAAAATCAATGCACTATATTCAAATTTAAAAAAAATTAGGTAGCAGTGATTGAAATGTAAAAACACGGGTGAAGTGTGGTGACCTAAGCGTAATTTACCCCAAATTCTAAATATAAATACCATTTTTTACCAAATCAGGTAAACTCTTAAACCCTACCCTACAATCATTCTTTTACTTTTGTTTTCTCTCTTAAACTATCTCTCACTCTCTCAATCGAGCTTCACCACTCTGACCGTCACCACCAGTAGTTGGAATTCCCAACCTCATCGTAAACTAAATATAAACCTTCATTTTCTCCCACAAAACTCGGATATGAACCTAGAAACACCCAACAAAACCACTAAAGTCCCTTAAATCTCCCGTGATCTTTTGGTTCTCAAGTTTCGATGATCTCTAAACGACTACCATCCCCTATCTCACATGTAAAACCATGATCCAATTTGACCTAAAGATCATTGGATTATAATGTCACACGAGATTAACGAAATAGTGACCTAAAAATTTTCTTTATAAATTGATTTTAAATTCACTATAATAACTCATCTAAAATATTAAAACAACCCATAATAATAATACGAGTTTACAAAATAATAGGGATCTCCTAAAATATATCCAAAATAAATACAGTACCAGTACAAATCAAGTTACGACTGAATATACAAAAAGAGTACATAAATAGTACATGCACTAGAATACATACTTTAATAGTTATTGCTTGTTTGGTCTGCTGCACTGTAATATATGCGGATAGTAACTCCCCACGATATACCTCTAAGAACCTGTGCACGAAAACATATTCCAAATGTTGAGCTTATAAGCTTAGTGCCTCCCTAATAATTATACTATACTATATGCATTCATTTAAAGAGCTAACTAGCGGCACAAATATGAAACATGCGAAAGACATAAGATATTGAAACATGATATGCTAAACTATGGCATGCATCATGGTGCGACGGAGGGATTTTGTCATCTCGGAGTTCACACCCCTCTAGCCTACTAGATGGGAATCCAAAATTCTGTCATCGAAAACTTACACCCGCCAACCACTCCGTCGAGTCTTGGGGCATCTGGCGCCTAATCGGTTGTTGAGTGTCGTGGTACTTACTTGGATCCACTAACTGTCGTATTTATGCTAAGAGTAACTCGGGTGTCCTAACTGTTTTCCAAGCTTCAAACAAGGCTAGTTTATGCAACCATAATTGTTATTGTTTCTACTGTTATGATATTTATTATTATTCTCACTTGAAGTCTTATTTGGTGTGGTTATGAGTATATAGGTTACCTCTAATCTGAACCCTTAATCCTTAGACTATTTATCCAAAAATGTCTGTGGGTACTGATACTAACCATTCAATATCAATACTTAACCTTTGGTATTGATACCTACCTGCTGATATCGATACCCCTTGACTGATGTGGCTTTTGGGTTAAGGCAATATCGATACCCTAGTATGAGTATCAATACTATGGTGATGGTGTATTGATATTTGACTGAGTATCGATACCAAATTTCGGTTCGATGTTGTTGAAAACATTTTGATATTTCGATATAAAAAATTAAGTTAAATGAATTTTAAGATTTTCCAAAAAGATTTTCTAAGTATATTCGATATAATTATTTGAATATCAAAATATTACTCCAAATCTTTCAAATGTCATTTTTAATCTTTACTCAAGTGTAAAATTAAGTTTTAATCTTAAAATAATTTCAAAACGATTTTACAAAATATTTCAAACTATTTCAAAGCCAAAAATTCCAGATTGCTTAGAGGGAACCGATTCCCCCTGAATGGTTTGGCTCCGAGAATTCAAGTATGCTCGGAGGGAGCCGATTCCCCCCAGGGGGTACCGATTCCCCCCACTGTTCAACGGTCAAAATATTTGAATTTTACACTTGGGAACCGATTCCCCCACGCTCCAAGCTATTTTATTAATTGATTTCACACTAAAACGGCTATATTATCTTCATTAATGATCCCCAACGTTCAGAAGTGATTCAAGGTGTATTTAAGCAAGCTTAGAAGCCATTGATCATGTACAAGAAACATCAAGCAACTAGAATCAAGAGAGAATCAAAGAGAAAGCATCAAACCTCAAGTTTGAGCATTTCAAGCCTATTTTTCATTCAATATTCATTTTGCTTTCAAGAACACTTATTGTGCTCAATTGTATTCATTCTTGAGTGTTCTTTTCTTTGTTCTAGAATTGTGCAAACAATCTACCTTGTGAGGATTTCCTTGTAAGTTTGCAAATTTGTATTGTTCTCTTTGGGAGAGAGTGTTCTCAAGAATTTGGGGTATAATTCTTGAGGGTTTGTAAGGTTACTCTTTGTCCTCAAAAGAAAGATAAATTAGTGAATTTGTGAAAAATCCGTAGTATGGATAGCTAAGGTAGTGGACGTAGACTTTGGTTGAGAAAGTCGAACCACTCTAAATCGATGTGCAATTTCTTTCAATTTTCTGCAAAAGCTTCCACCAAAATTTTTATTGCCAATTCACCCCCTCTTGACCGATTCTGTCAATCGATTAACTCAACAATTGGTATCATAGCCTAACTCATTTGAAGATTTAATCGCCTCTTGAGTCGATTCGGGAAGAGTTACATCGATAATCAAAGTCATCAATGGCCTCTACTTCAAACTTCGACTCTGGTCTCGATTCGATGCCCGTCAATAAGCCTCCTTTCTTCAATGGGGCTAATTATGCCTATTGGAAAAATAGGATGATGTACTTCATTCAAGCAAGTGCAATGGGAGCATGGAATGTCGTAGAAGAAGGATACTTCAAGCCTCTCACTCATCCAAGATTATGAAGTGAATGAGAGACAAAAATGTTCCAGCTCAACTCCAAAGCCATCCATATCATATTTTGTGCTCTTGGACCAGATGAATACGAAAGAGTTTCATCTTGTAAAACCGCCAAAGAAATATGGGACAAACTTCAAGCCACTCATGAAGGTATCGATGAGGTAAAGAAATCTAAAATTAGTATTCTAACGCATAGCTATAAAAATTTCAGGATGAAACCAAATGAAGATATCAAAGCTATGACGGATAGATTCTCAACGATTGTCAATGGTCTCAAATCATATGGAGAGATCATTTCAAATGAAAATCTTGTGAGGAAGCTAGTCTATTCCCTCCCAAAATCGTGGCAATCAAAGAAGACGACAATCATCGAGTCTAAGATCTAACGTCCTTAACTCTTGAAGAGCTAATTGGTTCACTCCTCACTCATGAAATGATGCTTGAAGATGAGGTGGATCTTGATAAGATTAAAGAGACACCAAAGGAGAAGGAGAAGAAGAAAAACATTGGAGTTGCTCTTAAATCCACAAAAAATGAGAATGATTCGGATGAAGATGATAAGGAAATGGCATTTTTTGCCAAACGGTTCAGAAAAATGATTGCCCATAATTGAAGAGAAAGGGTCAATCAAAGAATAAGCACAAGGCTCATGTGGCTACATGGAGCGATGAAGAAGGTTCCGATGAAGAGGAACAAGAAGTAGCAAACTTGTGCTTGATGGCATTCGGGGAAGATTCTAAGGTAACCTCTAACTCATCTGATTTTGATGATTTATCCTATGATGAGTTATTAGAGGAATATAATGGGTTGGCTTCGGATTATGAGAAATTATTTTTAAAATAAAAAAATGATGTTTCAAAATTGAAAAATAAAAATAAACTCAAATTCAAAACCAACAACGATCTTGAAAGTAAAATCAAAGATTTGCAAATCAAACTAGAAGAGTTTGAAAAGAAAAATTTGGATTTGCAAAATTTACTTTCAAAGGTCAATGATGATCATCAAAAGAAAATTAATGATCTTAAAACTTCTTTTGATAAAGTTGGAACAAATCATTTTGAAAATGGAGAAAATTCAAAATCCAACTTTGTTAGAAAAAGTTTTAAAAACTACAATCATAGAGGTCCCCAAATAACCTCTAATAGAAAAATCATTAGAAGTATATGGGTTCCTAAAGAGCTCATTACTACTAAAGATAAGAATATCCTACACAAATGGATACCTAAGGGGATTAGGATTTTGGAAACTAATGAATATGGACCTAAAAGAATTTGGGTACCAAAAATTAGAAATTAATCTATGTTTGTAGGAAAAGGAGCATTGCTACAAGGCACGGGAAACAAATCCAAATTCATTGTACCTTGATAGTGGATGCTCAAGACACATGACCGGAGATAAAAACCGGTTCATTGAGCTTAACGCCAAAAATGGAGGAGAAGTGACTTTTGGTGATGATTCAAAAGGTCACATTGAAGGTATTGGTATTATTGGTAATACCTCTTCCATACAAATTAAGAATGTTTTATATATGAATGGATTAAAGCATAATCTATTGAGTATTAGTCAATTTTGTGATAAGGGATTCAATGTCATGTTTGATATTAATGGTTGTAAAGTCATTAACATTGCATCTAATCAGATTATGCTTGTTGGTCATAGAATAGGAAACATATACATGGTGCATTTAGATTCTATTGATATGACTAATTTGTGCCTAATTGCTAAGGATGAACATGATAGTTGGTTATGGCATAGGAGACTAGGACATGCTAGTATGACTGTTTTGCAACGGCTAATTCAAGGTGATTTAGTTCGAGGGTTGCCTAAGCTTAAATTTGATAATAATAAAATCTGTGATGCTTGTGCTAAAGGAAAACAAAAGCGAGTTTCTTTTAAATCCATTAATGATGTATCAACTAGTAGAGTATTACAATTGATCCATATAGATCTTTTTGGGCTAACTAGGACTACTAGTTTGGGTGGAAAACAATATGCATTTGTCTTGGTAGATGACTATTCTAGATATACTTGGGTTCTATTCTTAAGTAATAAAGATGAAGCATTAGAAAAATTCATCACATTTTCAAAAGTAATCCAAAACGATAAAGGTTACTCTATAACTAGTGTTAGGAGTGATCATGGCACTGAATTTGAAAATCTTGGATTTACTGAGTTTTGTAATTCTAATGGCATTAGTCATAATTTTTCAGCACCTAGAACCCCTCAACAAAATGGAGTTGTTGAGAGGAAAAATCGAACTTTAGAAGAAATGGCTAGAACCATGCTTTGTGAAAATAATTTGCCAAAATATTTTTGGGCGAAAGCCACAAATACCGCTCGTTATGTTGTAAATCGAGTAATGATTAGGCCTATTTTAAAGAAAACTCCATATAAAATTTTCAAAAATAAAAAGCCTAACATTAGCTATTTTCATCCTTTTGGATGTAAATGTTTTGTTTTAAACAACGGTAAAAAAACCTTGGCAAATTTGATGTTAAAAGTGATGAAGGAATTTTTCTGGGTTATTCCTTAAATTCTAAAGCTTATCGAGTATTTAATAAAAGAACTTTAGTTGTAGAAGAGTCTATACATGTTGTTTTCGATGATAATCCCCTTCCGAGGAAGGATTCTTGTGTGAATGATGATGTAGGTATTATAAATACAAATGAAGTTAGACATGACGTTGAAGAACCATCATCAAAGGAAGAAACAAAAGATGAGGTAACTCATGATCCTCTTGAGAATCCAACCATTGAAGAAAGGGAAATATCTTATCCAAGAGAGTACAACTATGTCAATGATGGTGGTATTATAGGTGATCCATCCAAAGGGGTAACAACTCAATCTTCTCTTAGAAATATTTTTAATTATGTTGCATTTATTTCATGCATAGAGCCTAAGAATATTAAAGAAGCATTAAAATATGAGCATTGGATTGTGGCTATGCAAGAAGAATTAAATCAATTTGAGAGAAGTAAAGTATGGACATTAGTTGAAAGGCCTAGTAATAAATCTACTGTAGGTACTAGATGGGTATTTAGGAATAAGCTTGATGAGAGTGGTAATATAGTGAGAAACAAGGCTAGACTTGTTGCTCAAGGGTATACTCAAGAAGAGGGCATAGACTATGATGAAACATACGCTCCCGTAGCTAGGATGGAAGCAATTAGAATGTTATTAGCATTTGCATGTTTTCATGAATTTAAATTATATCAAATGGATGTTAAAAGTGCATTTTTAAATGGTTTTATAAAAGAAGAAGTGTATGTGGAACAACCTCCAGGTTTTGAAGATTCAAAATTTCTGGTCATGTTCTTAAATTGACAAAAGCACTTTATGGTTTAAAATAAGCTCCAAGAGCTTGGTATGAAAGATTATTAAACTTTTAAATTGAAAAAGGTTTTTCAAAAAGGAAGATTGACAGTACATTGTTTTTAAAGCATAAAAGTAAAGATTTATTAGTATTTCAAATTTATGTTGATGATATAATATTTGGTTCTACTAATGATGTTCTTTGCCAAGAATTTTCTAAGCTAATGCAAAGTGAGTTTGAGATGAGCATGATGGGGGAGCTCTCATTTTTCTTGGGACTCCAAATCAAGCAAAGAAAAGATGGCATCTTCATCAATCAAGCTAAGTACGTCAAAGATATGCTCAAGAAGTTTGGACTGGAAAATGGAAAACCTCATGACACTCCAATGAGCTCTTCTACAAAGCTTGACTTGGATGAAGGAGGTAAATGTATAGATGTTAAATTATATAGGTCAATGATTGGATCTCTACTTTATCTAACTGCAAGTAGACCTGATATTATGTTTAGTGTTTGCTTATGTGCTAGATTTCAATCATGCCCTAAGGAATCACATTTACTTGCTGTTAAGAGAATCTTTAGATACCTTAAGGGCAATCCTAGTTTAGGACTTTGGTATCCTAGAGACTCTAGCTTTAGCTTGCATGCCTTTTCTGATACGGATTATGGAGGATGCAAATTAGATAGGAAAAGCACCTCCGGTACTTGCCAATTCCTTGGAAATATGTTGATTTCTTGGTTTTCAAAGAAACAAAATTGTGTTGCATTATCTACCACTGAAGCTGAATACACTTCAGCTGGTAGTTGTTGTGCACAAGTTTTATGGATGAAACAAAAACATTTTGATTATGGAATTGAAATAGGTACCATTCCTATCAAGTGTGACAATACTAGTGCTATTTGTCTCACTAAAAATCCCATCCAACACTCTAGAACTAAGCACATTGAAATAAGACATCACTTCTTTAGAGACCATGTCACTAAGGAAGATGTAGTTCTAGAATTTGTTGATACTTGCACCAATTAGCGGATATCTTTACAAAACCTTTAGACAAGGAAAGATTTTGGACACTTAGGAGAGAATTAGGTTTGACCAACCTATCTTCACTTAGTGTTTAAAATAATTTTAGCACTTTTAAGACTAAATGAAAAATGCTTAGAATAGTAATTTTTTGATTGCATTCATTGCTATTAGTTAGGGGGAGTTTATGATTCTTGATGAAAATTAACTTTATGTTCAAATATAGTTTAAAGATTAATTTGATTGTTTAAACGTAATTAATTTTCAATATATGAGTTGCCAATACCACTAGAGAAAATTAATTTAGCATTTGAGTGTTTAAAATCGGATTTTAGCATTTTGGTGCAGAGGGAATCAATACCCCCATGAGGGAACCGATTCCCCTTTTGATGGGGAACCGATTCCCCCTAGGGGAATCGATACCCCCTAGGGTTCTGGTTTTATCGGACAGAACCCTTGTTTTTGCCTCAAATCCTCTTTCTCTCTTCATGCCGTTTTTCCTCTCCATTCTCTCAAATCTCCACTTTACCTCAAAACAACATTTTTAATCGGAATTCTCTTCAAATATCATCTTCTAAACCTGCTAGCATCATTAAAATCGTGCAAACAACATCAAAATCCACTCAATCTCATCTTTCAAGGTAAATTTTTCTAAACTTTATATTTTATTGATTTTGAACATAGGACTAGTTTTAATTAGTTCTAGATAGAAATAGTGATCGGGCATTGATTGTTTAGTGATTAGAAACTAGATATTACAACTAATTTCATAAAAAAACACAAGAATTTTCCAAAAATTTTGAAAATTTTGAAATAAAAAAATTGTTTTTCAAATTATTGTGTTTTAATTGAATTATGTTGTTGTTATGAAAACTATACATATATTGTTCTTCAAAATCTTATTTTTCAATAGTTTTCAAAAACTTTGCCCGTTAGGATTGATTTAGTGAACCTTGAAATATTGAGGACTCAATTGAGTTTTGGAATTGATTGAATTGCATACATGTGTTTTCTAAATTGCAGGTTATCCATTCTATTTCGATTTCCTAAATCATGTCCAATCATCATCTAGTCGCTCACACCGTCAACCAAATCCACCTCCAAATCCTCCTCATATTCCTGAAATTCCAATTCCTAATCCTAATCCAGTTGATCCCAATCTAACTATCCAAAATTCATGCTTCAATCATTCTGGTCCTAGAAATCATCGTTTTTGGTATTATCAATATTTCGACTCTTACAAAATTAGAGAAGAACGTATCCCTTCTCGTCAAGCTATGTTAGATATTAATTTTAAATATCTTCCTCTTTTACAAGAGTGGAAATTTGATAAATTTTGTGACCTTGAACCTATAGTTTACCATCAATTTGTTCGCATCTTTTATTCTAATGTCGTTTGTGTCAAAAACCGAGCTCAAACTGAGACCATAGAAGTTCGTTCCTACCTCCTAGGACAATTCTTACATATTAACTCGGCTTACATAGCCAAGGCATTAGGATTAGATAACGATGCTATTTCAAATGAAAAACAAATTTTAGGTTCTCGTTATAAAAGAAGGGATAGTACGAGTGTCTTAGACCTTCATGAACGTTTTCTTCATCTAATGATTTCTTGGTGGTTTCGACCATCCGGAGGTCGTTATTCTACTCTTAGAGCCTTGGATCTTTTGTGGTTACATTGTTTCGAAAATAGTATTAAAATAAACCTACCTCAGATCATTTTTGCTGAAATTGTTGAAACCGTTAATCTTGTTCCTAACAAGAAACTCTGTTCATCTCTAGTTTACGGTTGCATTTTGAGTAATCTTTTTACTAAAGCTGGGCTTAGAGTTAGTCTAGATGCCTCCTTTCCTCTAAAGAAACAAATTAATATTCTTTCCTTAACGAGAGCGGGAAGGATAAAGGATAAGAAAACCGATGAATGGGTTCGATCTTCTGAAAATACTACGGGAGCTAGTTCTTCACGAGCTCCACCAGAAGGTGACGATGATCCCGAGCTTGAACAATTAATGCGAGACATCGATGAAGCCGAAGATGAGCCTAAGCAACCTGAGGAGCAAGCACAACAAACGCATCAAATGCCTCCATATTTTCAATCTTTTATGGAGACATTCGATTTCCGATATGCTACCATGGATTCGCGCTTTACTTCTATAGAGTCCCATTTATCCACAATGGGAGCTCAACAATTAGAAATCCTCTGAGAGATGCGCACAAACAACGCTTCGATGAATGAACGTATTGATGCACTCTCACATGATATGGCCGCTATGAGAGCTCGTTTTCCTCATCCCGATCCGGATGTTTGATTTTGTGTTTAGCTTTAGAACTTTGAACTAAAAGATTATTGTTTCAACATTTTGAATATTTTGGAATGTTTGATTTTGAGGATTGTTAGACTTTGGATTTGTTTGGATGTTTGAATTTATATATTTGGTTTAGTTAAATTTATTGCATCATTTACATCATGTTAGATATATGACCAATTTTGCCATATCACATTGTTTTATGAATATTGTTTATGAAACTAATGGCTAACGTTTCTCTTGATTGTGATCTTAGCAGCTTAAACTATAATCAAATTGGCTAAATGATTTCAAAAAACCTTGTTTAAAATCTTTTACGAGTCTTTTTGATTTAACAAACAGGGGGAGAAGTGTTAAATGTTTTAAATGGGAGAAGTGTTAAAGTAAGGGGGAGTAATTTTTCAAAAACGTCGTTTTTGATTTCAAAATCTTAAAATTACTAAAATGTTTTGTTATATCAAAAAGGGGTAGATTGTTGAAAACATTTTGATATTTCGATATAACAAATTAAGTTAAATGAATTTTAAGATTTTCCAAAAAGATTTTCTAAGTATATTCGATATAATTATTCGAATATCAAAATTTTACTCCAAATCTTTCAAGTGTCATTTTTAATCCTTACTCAAGTGTAAAATTAAGTTTTAATCTTAAAATAATTTCAAAACGATTTTACAAAATATTTCGAACCATTTCAAAGCCAAAAATTCCAGATTGCTCATAGGGAACCGATTCCCCCCCAAGGGGGTACCGATTCCCCCTGAATGATTTGGCTCCGAGAATTCTAGTATGCTCGGAGGGAACCGATTTCCCCTAGGGGGTACCGATTCCCCCCACTTTTCAACGGTCGAAATATTTGAATTTTACACTTAGGGAACCGATTCCCCCTATGGGGTACCGATTCCCCCACGCTCCAAGCTGTTTTATTAATTGATTTCACACTAAAACGGCTATATTATCTTCATTAATGATCCCCAACATTCATAAGTGATTCAAGGTGTATTTAAGCAAGCTTAGAAGCCAATCATGTACAAGAAACATCAAGCAACTAGAATCAAGAGAGAATCAAAGAGAAAACATCAAACCTCAAGTTTGAGCATTTCAAGCCTATTTTTCATTCAATATTCATTTTACTTTCAAGAACACTTATTGTGCTCAATTGTATTCATTCTTGAGTGTTCTTTTATTTGTTCTATAATTGTGCAAACAATCTACCTTGTGAGGATTTCCTTGTAAGTTTACAAATTTGTATTGTTCTCTTTGGGAGAGAGTGTTCTCAAGAATTTGGAGTATAATTCTTGATGGTTTGTAAGGTTACTCTTTGTCCTCAGAAGAAAGAAAAATTAGTTAATTTGTGGAAAATCCTTAGTGTGGATAGCTAAGGTAGTGGACGTAGACTTTGGTTGAGAAAGTCGAACCACTCTAAATAGCCCGGTATCGACACCCCTATGGGGAGTATCAATACTCCTGCCTGGTATCAATACTCAATGAATGAGTATCGATACCACACTTATAAAACTGCCCAATTTATGCTTGACTGAAGAAAATATTCATAATGTTCATACAATATCGATACTGTCGCTACTGGGTGCTATATTTTGGCACGAAAAATCCTATATTTCTTTACTCAAATGCCATATTGAGGTCCCCAACTGATGTTTAAGTATTTTATTGATATTAGGGGTCATAAATAGGTCTTAACACATGCTGAGACATAAAAAAATATGAATCTACCATGAAATTCTTCAAGCTTATGCAACCTATCAATTCTCATCTAAATGAGATACACATGGTGTAGGTGAGTTAGGAATTAGTTACTTGAATTTATACAATGTTGAGAAAGTAAATGGCTCAGCCTAAGGTGAGCTTCTCATTCCCTCTTGCTTGAAAGCATTCCCTAACTTTTCTCGCTACAAGAGAATCAAAACATTGGTTACTAACTGTTTTTTAGGAATTAATGAGGGTTTAAAGACACTTTCTAAAGCTAGAAACATTCGAAAATGGGTTGAAATCTTGAAATCTCTTGAACCTCACAAAAATTCGTTCTTGGATCCCATGGTGAAATAATGAAGTTGAGGGCTCAATATAAAGCTCTGAAGATGTTGAGTTCAAACATTATATTGGCTTGCTAAGAGGTATTTGAATTAAGCTAAAATTTCTACTTTTGATTTAGCTTCCAAAGGGAGAAGAAGAGAATGAATGAGAACGGAAAAAAACAAGGAAATTTTGAGAAAAAGGGAGAGGGAGACAACGTGAGATCACCCACAATTAAGAACTATTCAGCTTTTGAAATCTTTAATGGTGAAATTGTGTCCTTGGTCCATCTGACTCTAACTATAAACTAAAAACTAAAAACACCCTTTTTACTATTCATTGGGCTTAGCTCAAGCCCAAATCCATCTCAATTTGGGTCAAAACTCTTTATAAACTAAGGAAATAAATTTAAGGCCCAAATCAGGTTAGGCCAAACTTCAAACCCGAAATCTGGGCATTTATATCACCTTAAAGTCTTCTTTACTTCACCATGAACCCTTAAATCAAACCCCACAAAACAACATGCATGCAACACAAAAGTCTCCTTATCTCTCGACTCCAATCCTAGACTATTTAACTTTTGTGATGAATTGAGCTTCGATGAGAAGACCAAAAGTCTAAGGTAAAAGCTAATCACTCTCTCACTTATGTTTTGTTCGAAAAAATATGCATGCACCAATTAACACCAAAAATGGGCGAATAGAGGAAAATACCTCTAAAAAATGGTGTTGTATTGCTTTCTTAGAGTTGCTCAATGGATAACCTTTTTTAAAATGAAATTTTTCGAGTTTTATAACACATTTACAAAATATATAAAAGTAAAATGAAAGAAAATTATTATTGTTTGTTGATTTTCATTTTTCTTGTTCATGTGGTTGTTGATGAAGCACGATTAGCTGATTTGGTACTGTTAGAGGCCATCGTCGTTGCTGTAAATGCCTTGGGGACCAATGATGCATGTTTTCGTGGCCATAGAGGATGAAAGAGGGAGGGGGCCATGTAACCTATCCTAGTGCATGACTGTGAGAAACCAAACGTTTCTCATGCTCGGAGTGTCCAACCATCACGCGTATATCTCACATGGTTGAAGATCGAATGATCGAGGGTTTGACGATTGGAGCTCTATCTGTTGGGATTCAAAACCCCTGAATTAGGATAGTATGAACCCTATTCATTCCTCTAATTTGATGGTTAAGATCGTGCAACGTTAGGGTCAAGTAAGATACCCTAAAATTATTGGGCTTGAGCACGTATAGGCCTCTTATAGGCCTTTTCAAACACTGGGTTTCTCCACTGATTCTTTTAGTTGTTGGGCCTCGAACTGATTTTTGGTTTTTAATGAGTTTGGCATATTTATGGTGGGTTTGAAATTATTTTAATATTTATAAAGACTTTGGACATTAATTTGGACTTCGGAATTTTGTTTGGGTCTTTATTCAAATGATAAATAAAAAGGTATATACAATTTGGGCTTAAACAAAAAAAAAGTGATTACAGTTGCCTCTCTTTGTTTATTATTGTAGAACGAGAATGAAACAAAGATATAAAACAACATTTTGTATCTGGCTCGAACTATTAAAATTCTTGAGCTTCAAATTCTTCTCATTATGAACTCTTTGTTACTCTGTGGACAAGATTTTTATTATGAATGTGTTGCATGTTGTGAGTAATCAAAATTAGACACAAATTATGTGCAAGTATTCACAATTATACAAGTAATAAATAGTGAGCGAGTATCATTCCCACGAGAATTGGAGGAAATTACAAGTTAAGTTAAAACACGAATATTAAATTATCTAAGTATAGTTAGTATGACGGTATGCATAAATGAGAATGATGTAGTAAAATGAAATGAATACGGATGGTATCGTGGAAATGTGATTGTGAATTATGATGGATATGTGACAGTGTAGCAGAGGGAAATGTCATGGCAAGTGGAGATGTTTTTGAAATGTAACAACTGAAAATGTCAAGATAAAATGAGTTGAGAATTCAAAAATAAATAAGAAAACTTAATAATCCTCACACAAACAAGCTATTATGGGAATAAATGGTGGAGAAATTCCGTGTTGCTCAGTGGTGTATAGGGCAATCACTAGAATACTTGTTGATAGGCTGGCTACCTATTTTCCTAGCATGGTATCTCCTAACCAGTCCATATTTGTTAAGGGAAGAAGTATCGTGGATAATGTCTTGTTATCCCAGGAGGTGGTTAAGGGTTATGTTCGTCGATCTTTATCTTCTAGGTGGGCGTTGAAGGTGGATTTGCATAAGACTTTTGATAGCCTAAAATGGGGGTTTATCTTGGTTGTTTTAGAGGCCATGGGACTGGCTGAAAATTTTAGAGGCTGGATTCGGTGTTGCTTGACCATAGCCTATTTTTTCATTGCTTTTAATGGAAGCCTTGTGGGTTATTTTCGTGGAGCTAGGGAGATTAGATAGGGGATTCCCTGTCTCTTACTTGTTTAACATGTCAATGAATATTTTGTCAAAGATATTGGATGTTGCTGCTGGAAATTGTATATTTCAATTTCATCCGAAATGTAATAAGGTTAATCTCACTCACCCTTGCTTTGCTGATGACCTTATTTTTTTTTCAAGGGGACCATTAACTCAATTATTGGTATACAATGTGTCTTGGATAGATTTTATGTTATGTCTGGTTTGCGTTTAAATGTTAACAAGATTGATTCCATTCATGTGAGATATTTGGGGGTATATTTGGTTACTAGGAAATTGGCAGAAAAAGATTGTCATTGTCTTTTTGCCAAGGTGGATGAAAAATTGGGGCATTTGGCTAATAAGAATTTGAGTTTTGCTAGTAGGCTGAAGTATATTCGTTCGGTCCTGTTCAACATTACAAATTACTAGTGTATGTACTTTATTCTTCCCAAATCTTTGATGAAAATACTTGATCAGATTTGTATGTGATTTTTTTGGAAATATTTGGATATCTCTAACGTGAGTGCTTAGGTGGGATGGCATCTTGTTTGTTCTCTTAAAACTGCAGGTGGTATTGGTTTGAAGGAGCTGGGAAGCTAGAATAAAGCTTGTCATTTCCAGTTGATCAAGAAGATCCTAAAGAATGAGGGCTCTTTGTGGGTTGCATGGGTTCATGCTTATGTTTGAAGGGCCATGACTTATGGTGTATGGCGTCTAAGGGATATATGAGTTGGTGTTTACGGAATCTGTTCTATTTGCGTGATGAGGCTCGTCCTCTTTTTCTTGCTTCTGCTAACTCGAATATTTTGAGCACTAGGAGATTCTGGATGAATATTATATTCAAGAGGGATAGAGTTTCATGGCATAGACTGGTTTGGTTTCCATTCCATGTGCCGAAGCATGCTATCATTTTTGGTTGGCCATTTTGGGGAGGCTTAACACAAGGGATCACCTCATTCATTTTCTCATGATGGTTGATGAGATATGCATGTTTTGTGGTGGTGGTGCTGAGACAATGGGTCACATTTTCTTTGATTGTTCCTGTTTAAAACATTTTGATGTTTCGATATAACAAATTAAATGTTTTTAGATTTCAAGATTTTATAATCATTTTTTAATATTATTCGATTAAACTATTCGAATATCAAAATATTACTCCAAGTTTTTCAAATGTCAATTTTAATCCTTACTCAAGTTTAAAAGTATGTTTTAATCTTTTAAACAAATTTACAAAGTATTTCGAGCCTTAATCGAGCCAAAAACCATTTCTTAATAAATCTCAAAACAAAGAAGACAAATCCCTCAGAGGGTACCGATTCCCCCCTAGGTGGGAACCGATTCCCCTGAATGGTTTTGGCTCCGAGAAATAACAGATTACTCGGAGGGTACCGATTCCCCCAGGGGTACCAATTCCCCCTATCTCATAATGGTCGAAATATTTGAATTTTACATTGCAAGAATCGATTCCCTATGAAGGGGTACCAATTCCCCCCACGCTCTAAGCTATTTTTTAATTGTTTTCACAAAATAACGACTCTATTGACTCCACTAATGATCCCCAATGTTCAGAATCAATTGAAGGAGTATTTAAACAAGTTTAGAAGTCATTGATCAACAAGAAGAAACCAATAAGAATCAAGAATCAAGAGATAATCAAAGAGAAAGCATCAAACCTCAAGTTTGTGCATTTTCAAGCCTATTTCATTCAATATTCATCTTTGCTTTCAAGAACACTTATTGTACTCAATTGTATCATTCTTGAGTGTTTTTTCTTTGTTCTAGAATTGTGCAAACATCTTTCCTTATGAGGATTTTCTTGTAAGTTTGCAAAATTTGTATTGTTCTCTTTGGGAGAGAGTGTTCTCAAGAATTTGGGGTATAATTCTTGAGGGATTTGTAAGATTACTCTTTGTCCTCAAAAGAAAGACAAATTAGTGAATTTTTGGAAAATCCTTAATGTGGATAGCTAAGGTAGTGGACGTAGACTTTGGTTGAGAAAGTCGAACCACTCTAAATCACTGTGCAAATATTTTCAATTTTCTGCAAAAACTTCCACCGAAATTTTTATTGCCAATTCACCCCCTCTTGGCCTATTCCGTCGATCGATTAACTCAACAATTGGTATCAGAGCCTCACTCATTTGAAGGTTTAATCGCCTCTTAAGTTAATTCGGGAAGAGTTACATCGATATTCAAGTCATCAATGGTCGGCGCTTCAAACTCCGACTTCGTTCTCGATTCAATGCTCGTCAACAAGCCTCCTTTCTTCAATGGAGCTAACTATGCTTATTGGAAGAATGAAATGATGTACTTCATTTAAGCAAGTGATATGGGAGCATGAAATATCATAGAAGATGGATACATCAAACCCTCCACTCACCCGAGATTGTGGAGTGAATGAGAGACAAGAATGTTCCAGCTCAACTCCAAAGCCATCCATATCATTTTTTGTGCTCTTGGATCGGATGAATATGGAAGAGTTTCATCCTGTACAACTGCCAAAGAAATATTGGATAAACTACAAGTTACTCATGAAGACACCAACGAGGTAAAAGAATCTAAAATTAGTCTACTAACTCATAGCTATAAAAATTTCAGGATGAAACCAGATGAAGATATAAAAGCTATGACGGATAGATTTTCCACGATTGTCAATGGTCTCAAATCATATGGAGAGATCATTCCAAATAAAAAGCTTATGAGGAAGTTGGTTTACTCACTTCCAAAATCGTGGAAATCAAAGAAGACGGCAATCATCGAGGCTAAGAACTTAAAGTCCTTAACCCTTGAAGAACAAATCGGTTCACTCCTCACTCATGAAATGATGCTTCAAGATGAGGTAGACCTCGATAAGATTGATGAGGTAGACCTCGATAAGATTGATGAGACACCAAAGGAGAAGGAGAAGAAGAATAATGGAGTTGCTCTCAAATCCACAAAAGATGAAAGTGATACAGATGAAGATGACGATGATGAGGAAATGGCATTATTTACCAAATGGTTCAGAAAATTAATGAGGCCAAACCGAGGAAGAAAATTCAAACGAAATGAAGGCTTCAAAACTGAACCAAAGGAGAAGGATCCGATCATTTGCTACGAATGCAAAAAGGCGGGGCATGTCAAATACGATTGCCCTCAATTAAAGAAAAATGGTCAATCAAAGAAGAAGCACAAGGCTCATGTAGCTACATGGAGCGATGAAGAAGGCTCTGATGAAGAGGAACAAGAAGTAGTCAACTTGTGTTTGATGGCCATCGGGGAAAACTCTAAAGTAACATCTAACTCATTCGATTCAGATGAATTATCTTATGATGAGTTATTAGAGGATTATAATGGGTTGGCTTCAGATTATAAGACTCTATTGTCAAAATACAAAAATGATATTTCAAAATTGAAAAATGAAAATAGTCTTATGTACAAAACCAACAAGGATCTTGAAAGTAAGATTAAAGAATTGCAAATCAAAATTGATGATTTTGAAAAGAAAAATTCTGATTTGCATAATTTACTTTCAAAGGTCAATGATGATCATGAAAAGAAAATTGATGATCTTAAAGCTTTTTTTGATAAAGTTGGAACAAAACGTTTTGAAAATGGAGAATGTTCAAAATGCAACTTTGTTAGAAAAAGTTTTAAAACTAGAATCATAGAGGTCCTCAACGAACCTTAAATGGAAAAATTATTAGAAGTATATGGGTTCCTAAAGAACTCATTACTACTAAAGATAAGGATATCCTACACAAATGGATACCTAAGGGGACTAGGATTTTGGAAACTAATGAATATGGACCCAAAAGAATTTGGGTACCAAAAATAAAAAATTAATCTATGTTTGTAGGAAAAGGAGCATTGCTACAAGGCACGGGAAACAAATTCAATTTCATGGTACCTTGATAGTGGATGCTCAAGACACATGACCGGAGATAAGAGCCGGTTCATAGAGCTTAATGCCAAAAATGGAGGAGAGGTGACTTTTGGTGATAATTCAAAAGGTCACATTGAAGGTATAGGTACAATAGGTAAAACATCTTCCTTAAAAATTAAAATTGTTTTATATGTGAATGGATTAAAGCATAATCTTTTGAGTAATAGTCAATTATGCGATAAGGGATTCAATTTCATATTTGAAATTAATGGTTGCAAAGTTATTGACATTGCATCTAATCAGATTATGCTTGTTGGTCATAGAATATGAAACATATATATGGTGCATTTAGATTCTATAGATATGACTAATTTATTCCTAGTTGCTAAGGAAGAGCATGATAGTTGGTTATGGCATAGAAGATTAGGACATGCTAGTATGAATGTTTTACAATGATTAATTCAAGGAGATTTAGTTCGAGGGTTGCCTAAACTAAAATTTGATAATGATAAAATCTGTGATGCTTGTGCTAAAGGAAAACAAAAGAGAACTTCTTTTAAATCCATTAATGACGTATCCACAAGTAGAGTATTATAATTGATCCATTTAGATATTTGTGGGCCATCTAGAACTACTAGCTTGGGTGGAAAACAATATGCATTTGTCTTGGTAGATGACTATTCTAGATATACTTGGGTTCTATTCTTAAGTACTAAAGATGAAGCATTAGAAAAATTCATCACATTTTTAAAAGTAATTCAAAATGAAAAAGGTTACTCTATAACTAGTGTTAGAAGTGATCATGGCACTGAATTTGAAAATCTTGGATTTACTGAATTTTGTAATTCTAATAGAATTAGCCATTCAGCACCTAGAACCCCTCAATAAAATGGAGTTGTTGAGAGGAAAAATTGAACTTTAGAAGAAATGTCTAGAACCATGCTTTGTGAAAACAATTTGCCAAAATATTTTTGGGCGGAAGCCAACAATATCGCTTGTTATGTTATTAATCGAGTAATGATTAGGCATATTTGGAAGAAAACTCCATATGAACCTTTTAAAAATAAAAAGCCTAACAATAAATATTTTCATCCTTTTGGATGTAAATGTTTTGTTTTAAACAACGTATAAATGTTTTGTTTTAAACAACGGTAAAGAAAATCTTGGCAAATTTGATGCTAAAAGTGATTAAGGATTTTTTCTGGGTTATTCCTTAAACTCTAAAGCTTATCGAGTATTTAATAAAAGAACTTTAGTTGTAGAAGAGTCTATACATGTTGTTTTCAATGATAATCCCCTTCTGAGGAAGAATTCTTGTGTGAATGATGATGTAGGTATTATAAACATAAATGACGATGAACATGACGTTGGAGAACCATCATTAAAGGAAGAAATGAAAGATGAGGAAACTCAATATCCTCTCGAGAATTCAACCATTGAAGAAAGTGAAGTTTCTTAACCAAGGGAATACAACTATGTCAAGGATGGTGAAATAATAGGTGATCCATCCAAATGGGTAACAACTCGATCTTCTCTTAGAAATATATGTAATTATTTTGCATTTATTTCATGCATAGAGCCTAAGAATATTAAAGAAGCTTTAAACGATGAACATTGGATTTTGGCTATGCAAGAAGAGTTAAATCAGTTTGAGAGAAGTAGAGTATGAACATTAGTTGAAAGGCCTAGTAATAAATCTATTGTAGGTACTAAATGGGTATTTAGGAATAAGCTTGATGAAAATGGTAATATAGTGAGAAACAATGCTAGACTTGTTGCTCAAGGGTATACTCAAGAAGAGGGCATAGACTATGATGAAACATACGCTCCCGTAGCTAGAATGGAAGCAATTAGAATTTTATTAGCATTTGCATATTTCAATGAGTTTAAATTATATCAAATGGATGTTAGAAGTGCATTTTTAAATGGTTTTATAAAAGAAGAAGTGTATGTGGAACAACCTCCTGGTTTTGAAGATTCAAAATTTCCAAATCATGTTTTTAAATTGACAAAAGCGCTTTATGGTTTAAAACAAGCTCCAAGAGCTTGGTATGAAAGATTGCCAAACCTTTTAATTAAAAAATGTTTTACAAAAGGGAAGGTTGGCACTACATTGTTTTTAAAGCATAAAGGTAAAGATCTATTAGTAGTTCAAATTTATGTTGATGATATAATACTTGGTTCTACTAATGATGTTCTTTGCCAAGAATTTTCTAAGCTAATGCAAAGTGAATTTGAGATGAGCATGATGGGAGAGCTCTCATTTTTCTTGGGACTCCAAATCAAGCAAAGAAAAGATGGCATCTTCATCAATCAAGCCAAGTATGTCAAGGATATGCTCAAGAAGTTTGGACTGGAAAACGGGAAACCTCATGCCACTCCAATGAGCTCATCTACAAAGCTTGACAAAGATGAAGGAGGTAAATGTGTGGATGTTAAATTGTATAGGTCAATGATTGGCTCTTTGTTCTATCTAACCGCAAGTAGATTGGACATTATGTTTAGTGTTTGTTTATGTGCTAGATTTCAATCATGCCCTAAGGAATCACACTTACTAGCCGTTAAGAGGATCTTTAGATACCTTAAGGACACTCCTAGTTTAGGACTTTGGTATCCTAGAGACTCTAGTTTTAGCTTGCATGCCTTCTCAGATGCGGATTATGGAGGATGCAAATTAGATAGGAAAAGCACCTCCGGTACTTGCCAATTCCTTGGAAATATGTTGATTTCTTGGTTTTCAAAGAAATAAAATTGTGTTGCATTTTTTTACCACTGAAGCGGAATACATTTCAGCCGATAGTTGTTGTGCACAAATTTTATGGATGAAACAACAATTTTTTTTATTATGGAATTGAATTAGGTATCATTCATATCAAGTGTGACAATACTAGTGCTATTTGTCTCACTAAAAATCCCATCCAACACTCTATAACTAAGCACATCTAAATTAGACATCACTTCATTAGAGACCATGTCACTAAGGAAGATGTAGTTCTAAAATTTGTTGATACTTTGCACCAATTAGCAGATATTTTTACAAAACCTTTAGACAAAGAAAGATTTTGGACACTTATGAGAGAATTAGGTTTAACTAATATATCTTCACTTAGTGTTTAAAATAATTTTTGGCACTTTTAATTAAAAGATAAACAATGCTTATAATTAACACTTTTAATTGCATTCTTGCTATTAGTTAGGGGGAGTTTATGATTCTTAGTGAAAATTAATTATATGTTCAAATAATGCTTAAAGATAGATTTGATTGATTGAACATGATTAATTTTCAATATATGAGTTGCCAATACCACTAAAGCTAATTAATTTAGCATCTTGAGTGTTTATATACAGATTTTTTATTTTTAGTGCAAGAGGAATCGATACCCCCCTTGCAGGGGAACTGATTCCCCCTTTGAGTGGGAATCGATTCCCCCCTTTAGGGAATCGATACCCCCCACGGGGTCTGGTTTATTATGCCCAAATAAACCATTTTTTCTCAAAACCCTTCATCCTCTTCTCTCTCGCCGTCCACTCCCTTTCTCTCCTCAAATCTCTACATTTCTTCAAAACAACGTTTTCTAGTCGGAATTACTTCAATTATCATCTCCTAAACCCGCTAGCATCATTAATTAAGTACGAACAAGATCAAAATCTACTCAATCTTCAATTTTCAAGGTAATTTTTCTAAACCCATTATTTTATTGATTTTGAACATAGGACTAGTTTTAATTAGTTCTAGGTTGAAATAAGTATTGGGCATTGCTTATATATTGATTTATAACTATAATCTACAACTAATTTCATCAAAAACACAAAATTGATCAAAAGTTTGAGATTTTCAAAATTAAAAAAATGATTGTTTTGTTTTTCAAATTGTTATGTTTTGATTTAATTATGTTGTTATTATGAAAACTATACTTATATTGATTTTCAAACCTTGTTTTCAAACTTCGTTTTTAAAATTGCCCATTAGGATTATTTTAGAGAACCTTGAAATATTACGAACTCAATTGAGTTTTGGGATTAATTATATTGCATACATGTGTTTAATATTGCAGGTTACCCTTTCTATTTCGATTCCTTAAGTCATGTCTCACAAACGCCCTAGGTCATCCTCTAGTCGATCAAACCAACCACCAAACCCACCTCCAAATCCACCTCCTATCCAACAAATTC
The DNA here is from genome assembly GCF_006381635.1 of Hibiscus syriacus. Taxonomy (NCBI): domain Eukaryota; kingdom Viridiplantae; phylum Streptophyta; class Magnoliopsida; order Malvales; family Malvaceae; genus Hibiscus; species Hibiscus syriacus. The sequence continues at coordinate 803,684 of NW_024063144.1, read as the reverse complement.
CTAATCCCAATCTCGATGATCCAAATATGACCATTCGTAATTCATGCTTCAATAAACCAGGTCGTAGACAAAATCTCTTCTTTAGGTATTCTCAATATTTTGAATCCTACAAAATTCGAAAAGAAAGAATCCCATCTCTTCAAGCTATGTTAGACATAAATTTTAGATATCTTCCTACCCTACGAGAGTGGAAATTTGATAAACTCTTTGAACTCGAACCAATAGTTTATCATCAACTCGTTCGAATTTTCTATTCTAATGCCGTTTCCATTCAAAATCGGGCTAAAACCACAACCATAGGAATTCGATCCTATCTTCTAGTAAATTTCTTTTATATTAACCCGGAATACATAGCCAACACATTAAGATTAGATAATGAAGGCTTAGACAATGAAAAACAAACGGTAGGTTCTCATTATAAAAGAAGGGATAATGCGAGTGTATTAGATCTCCATGAACATTTCCTTCATCTAATGATCTCTTGGTGGTTTCGACCATCAGGAGGCAGATACTCTACTCTTCGAGCCTTGGATCTTTTGTGGATACATTGTATCCAAAATAATCTTAAAATAAATCTACCCCATATTATCTTTGCAGAAATTGTCAAAGTTGTAAACCTTGTTCCTAATAAGAAACTCTGTTCGTCTCTAGTTTACGGTTGTATTCTGAGTAATTTGTTTTCTAAAGTCGAGCTTAGGGTTGACCTTGATGCCTCTTTTCCTCTAAAAAATCAAATCAATATATTTTCCTTAACAAAATCGGGATGGAAGATAAGTGAAGAAATTGGTCAATGGGTTCGTACCAGTGAGCAAACTCCGGGAGCTAGTTCGTCATGAGATATTGACGAAGCCGATGATGAGCCGGATTAGCACGAGGAACAAGCACAACAAGAAGATCAAATGCCTCCATACTTCTGATCATTTATGGAGAATCTTGATATGAGGTTTGCATCCATCGAATCACATCTAACTGCTAACAACGAAACGATAAATCATCGTTTCGACACTTTGGACGAGAGGGTCGATGCACTTTCACGTGATGTGGCCAACATTAGGACACGTTTATCTCCTCCTGATCCACTGATGGACGATTAGACCTTGTTTCTTGCTTAGCTTTATTAGATACAACTTCGAACTTATTGCTTTAACATTTTGGATGTTTGTGAATGCTTGAATTTGTGGATGTTTAGATTTATTTTGAATATTTTGGATGATTTGAACTTATCTATATATGTGGATTTGCTTAAATTTTTCATTTTGTGCATCATTTACATCATTTTAGATATATGACCAATTTTATCATTTCACATTATTTTTGAATATTGAATTATGAAACTAATGGCTAACATCTTCTCTTGATTGTGATCTTAGCAGCTTACGCTTTATATATATATATATATATATATATCAATTGGCTTAAATTTCAAAAACCTTGTTTTAAAAATGTTTTTAGGGTCTATTTGATTTAACAAAAAGGGGGAGAAATGATAGAGTAAGGGGGAGTAATTTTTCAAAACTTAATTTCAAAAATAATTTTCAATTATAAAATCTTAAAATTACTAAAATATTTTGTTATATCAAAAAGGGAGAGATTGTTGAAAACATTTTGATGTTTCGATATAACAAATTAAATGTTTTTAGATTTCAAGATTTTATAATCATTTTTTAATATTATTCGATTAAACTATTCGAATATCAAAATATTACTCCAAGTTTTTCAAATATCAATTTTAATCCTTACTCAAGTTTAAAAGTATGTTTTAATCTTTTAAATAAATTTACAAAGTATTTCGAGCCTTAATCGAGTCAAAAACCTTTTCTTAATAAATCTCAAAACAAAGAAGACAGATCCCTCAGAGGGTACCGATTCCCCCCAATGAGGGAACCGAATCCCCCTGAATGGTTTTGGCTCTGAGAAATAACAGATTACTCGGAGGGTACCGATTACCCCCCAGGGGTACCGATTCCCCCCATCTCATAATGATAGGAATATTTGAATTTTACACTGTAGGAATCGATTCCCTATGACGGGTACCGATTCCCCCCACGCTCCAAGTTGTTTTATTAATTGTTTTCACACAATAACGGCTCTATTGATTCCACTAATGATCCCCAACGTTCATAATCAATTGAAGGAGTATTTAAGCAAGCTTAGAAGCCATTGATTAACAAGAAGAAACAATAAGAATCAAGAATCAAGAGAGAATCAAAGAGAAAGTATCAAACCTCAAGTTTGTGCATTTTCAAGCCTATTTCATTCAATATTCATCTTTGCTTTCAAGAACACTTATTGTACTCAATTGTATCATTCTTGAGTGCTCTTTCTTTGTTCTAGAATGGTGCAAACATCTTTCCTTGTGAGGATTTTCTTGTAAGTTTGCAAAATTTGTATTGTTCTCTTTGGGAGAGAGTGTTCTCAAGAATTTGGGGTATAATTCTTGAGGGATTTGTAAGGTTACTCTTTGTCCTCAAAAGAAAGACAAATTAGTGAATTTGTGGAAAATCCTTAGTGTGGATAGCTAAGGTAGTGGACGTAGACTTTGGTTGAGAAAGTCGAACCACTCTAAATCACTGTGCAAATATTTTCAATTTTCTGCAAAAGCTTCCACTGAAATTTTTATTACCAATTCACCCCCTCTTGGCCTATTCCGTCGATCGATTAACTCAATAGTTCCTTTTCTAGCTCGATTTGGAGAAGGGTCTTAGATACTTATGGATTTCAAATACCTATTGGAAATTGGGATTTTGAGTTGTGATGGGCTGTTAAGAATTTGAAAGGTAAGTTCATGATTACCTTCATTTTAAAGATTTCTTGGAATGCTCTTATTTACTTTGTTTGGCATGAAAGAAATGTCAAAATCTTTGATCATTGTGTGAGTATTGAGGATAATGTTTTTTAGTCTATTAGAGAGACTGTTAGAATTAAGGCCAAGGGTAAATGTATAGATAGAGCAGATGAGATAAATTCTTTACTTTGTACAACTTGGGGTATTCTTGAGTGAGCTCCTTGTTTTTGTTTGGTGCTCGGTTTGATGTAGCAGCTTTGCTGCATTCTTTGGGTGAGCTCCTTTGTTTTTGTTTGATGCTCGGGTTTGATGTAGTAGCTTTGTTGCATTCTTTGAATATAATAAATTTAACCTATCCAAAAAAAATTAAAATTTCGTATCTATTTATAAAAAATTAAAGTTCAATATTCATTATATAACTTTTGAAAGTTTAATATCTAAAAAATTATTTTGACACAATTTAGTGATTATGCAAAAAATTTATCCCACAAAATTAATGGATTAATCATGAAACGGTTCTTAATTTTTTTTTAATATTTACTTGATAAGGACAGGTGTATTTCAGTGTATTATATTAATTGTGTATTTCGATGTGCGACGTGCCTTACACACTCATTCGTTAATAATATACTAAAATTTCTATAAATATAAAAGATCTTTTTAACTATAAATTTTACATAATAAAACCGAAGTGCACATATGTTGCTGAATTGTCGTTATTATAATTAATTGATTCATGTATTTGACACGTTTGGACTTTCTAATTTTGTAATAAAATATTCTTAGGATATATATTTAATCTCAATATTAGTATTACTTTGAATATTTTTTAAAACAATTTCTGTTCAGTAATTATTACTTAGATTTTTTTTAAAATTTTAAAATAAAATCTTATTGTTTTGGAAGATAATTTGGCATGAATTCCACGAATTTTGATATAATTCAATTTGATATAGTTCCCCCCCAAAAAAAATCAGTTTTGAACTGGAATGGGTTAGACTTTTAGGGACGTGAGTGGATCGAGTTCAGGTTTAGAGTTAAAAAATATGATTTGATCTAATCCGAGAAAATAGTATATTATCTATTATATATTTAAGGATAATATTAATCTCTATATTTTCTTCAATTAGACCCCTATTTTATCTAATAAAAATATTTTTTAAATATATATTTATGCTAGCTCAAGTGAAAAAAAAATTCTTTTTAAATTAGATTTCGAGTCGAGTGGAATCTCACTAAACTCGAATTAGATGAAATTTTATATATATTTTAGGTTGAATTTGGGTCTCCCAAAACCCCCCATCTAACCCATTATCATCCCTACTTATAATGAGTTAATATAGTTTTTTGTTTAATTAATATTGTCAGTTTGGTATGAAAATGATTGATAATTTTATTTATTATTGTAATAAGCTTTTTTTTTTGTCTATTTTTGCAGTTCATATTTCTCTGTCTCTCTCTCTCTCGATTAGAGTTAACATCCCTTCTCAAGATGATGCTATTTAATTATTATGTTGATTCTATAACACTACAAATCCTGAGTTAAAAGTTTCGGGTTAATCGGGGAGAGTTTATGATAATCATATTAACTTTGTAAGAAAGCTTGCCTAAGTTGAGTTGGGTTGGACTTAGATTGAGTCCAAATGGTAATTAAAAAAAAGAGAGGCATCTTTGATGTGAGTTAAAAGTTGAAGGACCAATGATAATTTACCAATTTGTCTTTTAAAAGGTAGAATTCCTTAATTGTGGGTGAGGTCATACGGCTGAGCACGTCTTTTTCTTCCCACTCTTTTGTCACTTTTTTCTTCCTCTTTACTTCATTTCTTCTTCCAAGTAGTTTTGAACAAAGGTGATAGGTATGTGGTCTTGCAAGTCTAGAATGAAAACATCAAGGTAAAAATTGTAATTTCCTCATCCTAAGTTTTATTTTAAGCTCCTTAAATCAAGTTCTGGTTATAGTAGTCATGAGTGGGGGTTAGAAAACTATGAGTTTTCAACTCATTTTTGATAGATTCAAGCTCTACGAAGTATTCTTAACCTCATTCTAAGTTCATAGATGAGTTAATACCTCATTTTCCTTACCCATGATTAGTGAAAAAGGTTAGAAAAATCTCTAAGATCAAAGATAAAGAGAAATTAATTCTTGGTTGAGTGAGAATACTTTTCAACAACCTAGTATCAAGATAACATATTTCTAACTCTTCTATACCACTTAAGAGTTACTAGATATTTTTAGTTAGCATACACGAGTTTATGAAGTATATGAGCATATTGATGGTAGATTTCAGTTATGATATTATTCAGTATAAAAATTGACTGGTGAAAAAGGTTGGAAAAATCTCTATGACCAAAGATAAAGAGAAATTAATTCTTGGTTGAGTGAGAACACTTTCCAACAACCTAGTATCAAGATAACATATTTCTAACTCTTCTATACCACTTAATAGTTACTAGATATTTTTAGTTAGCATACACGAGTTTATGAAATATATGAGCATATTGATGGTAGATTTCAGTTATGATATTATTCAGTATAAAAATTGACTGGTGAAAATGGTTGGAAAAATCTCTAAGACCAAAGATAAAGAGAAATTAATTCTTGGTTGAGTGAGAACACTTTCCAACAACCTAGTATCAAGATAACATATTCTAACTCTTCTATACCACTTAAGAATTACTAGATGTTTTTAGTTAGCATACACGAGTTTATGAAGTATATGAGCATATTGATGATAGATTTCAGTTATGATATTATTCAGTATAAAAATTGACTGGTGAAAAAGGATGGAAAAATCTCTAAGACCAAAGATAAAGAGAAATTAATTCTTGGTTGAGTGAGAACACTTTTCAACAACCTAGTATCAAGATAACATATTTTTAACTCTTCTATACCACTTAAGAATTACTAGATGTTTTTAGTTAGCATACACGAGTTTATGAAGTATATGAGCATATTAATGATAGATTTCAGTTATGATATTATTCAGTATAAAAATTGACTTTTTATTACTCATTAATCTTACATAAGATTTAAATAATATTTGGATACCGGTTTTTGGGAAAAGTTTGTTATCAGTTTCGTGCTCAAAATAAAATATTTCTGAATTTAATACTGGTATTCGAGTAGCCTAAAACGTCATTTTCAATTCTCATCTTTAGACGTTCTGCACTCAAGGATGAAGATAAGACGAAACTATCAGATGAACCAACCACTTATGAAGGAAAGAAGATAAAACATGAAATAAATAATAAGAGAGAAGCAAAAGAAAGCAGCAAAGTACAAGTTTTACCCTTGATTTATGAACCGAAAAACAAGGGAAGAAGAAACACAGAGGGAAAAATGGCGGAGCAAGGGAAAAGATCAAAGTTATCAGCTCCAACATATCCCACAATAACTTTACCACCAAGACCAGCCATTGATGGGTTATTTCCAGCTGGTTCGGGGCTAAGTCCTTATGACGCTTGTTTCAGCTTTTTTCTCGGACCCTGATTCGTCTCAGCTTTTAGCCGGTGCCATGGCTTCACCTGGGGCTAAACTGCCTTACAATCCAATGGACGGCTCGTTTATGGAAATGGGTTTTGAAAATGGAGGTGAAAAGAACCCTGGGTTTAAGCAAAATAGACCTTTGAATTTGACTGTTGGTAACTCCCCTTTGTTCACCGTGCCTCCTGGGTTAAGCCCTTCTGGTTTGCTCACCTCTCCTGGCTTCTTTATTAAACGCCGAAGCAAAATGATGATACCGACATCTATGGATCGCGAATTCAATCCGAATTTAGACCACAGTAATCAATCCGAACAAGTTACAATGAAAGAATATAAGATTCAATGTTAATATCTAAAGCAACATTTGATCCAACAAAGGAGTTCACAATTCATCATAAAATAAGATTAATCCCTATATTACTCAGATTCGTTTTTTACTATCGAATACATGTAAATTCGGATTGAATTCGCGATCCATAGATGTCAGTATCATCATTTTGCTTCGGCGTTTAATAAAGAACTCATAGTATTATGCTGAATACAGCTATTGAATACGGAAGCTTAAAAAAGGGACGATATTCATTACAATCATAGTTTACTTTGTGACTTGTTTCCCTGTTGATCGCTGGTTAATCTAACTTTTTCTTTTGGTAATATGTGCAGAGTCCTTTCGGAATATCGCACCAGCAAGCATTGGCACAAGTTACGGCTCAAGCTGCCCTAGTCCAATCTCATGTGAGTACACAACCAGAAGTCCGGAATATCAAACTTTATCAGTAACAGCTCCTTTGGAACCATCAAAACCTTATCCATCAATTAATACTGAAGAAACATCGCAGCAGATGCCTCTTTCGGCCTCTGACCCTCAAAGTTCGGCAGTGGAATACTCAGAAGCTTCTCAATTCAATAAAAAGAGTCAGCCATCTGTTGCTGTTGATAAACCGGCTAAAGATGGATACAACTGGCGTAAGTATGGGCAGAAGCATATTAAAAGCTGCGAGTATCCACGAAGCTACTATAAACGTACACATCCGCATTGCCCCGTCAAAAAGATAGTCGAGCGATCTGCCGAGGGACAAATAACTGAAATTGTTTACAAGAGTTAAAAATCATGAAAAGCCTCAACCGAATAAGCAACCAAAGGGTGGAGGTGATGGAAACACAAATTCGCAGGATAACCTGGAACTAGGTTCTCTGGGTGTAGATGGAAATTCGAACAACTTAAGTGAAATTGTACCGGCTCATTCCATACCGGGGGAAAATCATGAATCTACTCAAGCTGTGGAATTATCTGGATTAAGTGATGGTGAGGAAGGATGTGATGAAGAGAGTCGAGAAGAAAGAGACGATGTTAAACCAAATCCAAAAAGAAGGCAAGTTTCAGATCTATTTGTAACTGACTAACTGGTCATGGAAAATTTCAGTTTCTCAATCTCCTTAGTTTAGAGAGTTTTGTGCGTTTTGACTGCAGGAATGCTGCAGGAGAAGTTGCAGTGGTGATGTCACACAAGACGGTCATGGACTCAAAAATTATAGTGCAAACAAGAAGTGAAGTTGACCTTTTAAATGATGATTATCGATGGCTCAAATACGGGCAGAAAGTTGTTAAAGGGAACCCTCATCCAAGGTACTATGGATATGGACTATATTTGCATGCTAGTATATATAAGTTTATTTGTCTACGGTTCGGATAATCACATCATGTCATGAATTCCCTTGAACATATTCTCAATATATTTTACAGCTGCCTCCCTGTTCAACATCTTCTTGATTGTCTTTGAAGCTTTTTTCTCCTGGAAAACCATTCGATCGGCAATCTTGAACTCTTCAATCATTTGAAGATAAACCAAATCTTACATATATCTTTTACTCCTGGTATAAACTTCCGACTGCTTTATAACTCCAAACTGATCGTGAAAAGTTTGATCTCATTTCAATTATGGGGCTAAATGTTATTGGTTATTTTACATTGTGGAGATAAATACTTTTGAATCATTGTTGCCTATGGTATTAGGAGTTGATCAAGTATGCCCCGTGATCCGCTTCATCTCCCTTCTAGTTATATTCGTTTTGCTTTTGAGCTGATGTATATGCAATTGCTCATTTTTCCTTTTTCTTCTTTGGGGATTATGTCTGATACATCTATTTTGTTCCCTACAGGAGCTATTACAAATGCACGAGTGCTGGATGCAAAGTTCGGAAGCACGTGGAAAGAGCTTCCTCCGACCCCTAAGCTGTCATAACAACATACGAGGGGAAACACAATCACGATGTCCCAGCGGCCAGAAACAGCAGCCACAACACGGTCAACAACAGTTTGCCTCCACCAAAACAACACGATGCGGTCTCCAAGAAGCATTCATTGCTTCAAGAGACGGAATTCGGAAAAAAAATGTCCAGGTACCAGCGGTTTTAAGGCTAAAAGAGGAGCTAGTAAGAGTGTGAGCTCTGCTACTAAAGTTATTAATCGGAAGTTTGGCTGCCGATCACTGCCGGCTAACACAGTTATGAAATGAACAAGTATATCGACAAAAAAAGGGCCGAACAATCACGAAAGGAAATCAAATGATGATAATCCAGTTTTGCATGTTGTAATTCATAAGTAATGTTGTAATGTATATTGTGTTCTTGGATAGTTGAAGAATAAAAGAAGGGACTGCAGATACTGAGATTCAAAACCCAGATTTGGTGCAAGTTTCTGGGCTTCTTTGCAATTGGCTAGGTTTTCCTGCCGGCTTGTGGAAATGAATATTCTTGATGCTTACATTTGTATAATATTTTTTAGGCTTAAAGTGAAAATAATTACTTCAACTATGTTAATTTTTTTAAATTCTTTTAAGTACCTAAATTATTTTTATCAAACTAAGTACTTAAACTATTATATTTAATCTTTTAAGTTTTATTATATTTTTAGTTAGAAAATTAATTTTTTTCAGTGAGTATGACGTTGGCGCATCACACAAAATTAGGTGTATGGACTTAAAGCAAAAAAAGTTATAGTTTAGAGATCTAATTTGACAAAAAAATAGTTTAGATGCTTAAATTTACTATTTATAATAGTTTACGTATTTGTTTCAACCGAAAAATAGTCTAGGTACTTAAAGTAAAAAAGGAATATAGTTTGGAGACTTTTTTTACTTAAGTCTTTTTTTTTATTAAACAGATGTGATTACAATATAATTTATATTTTACGGATTCTAAATTATTTAATAATGAATGCTCAAATATCTCTATAAATTATTTAATAATAAACGTTGATGCTCAAACTAAGAACCTCTTTTATAACTGTTCAATAAATTCAATGAACATTTTATAATTTTTGAAAATTTAATCATTTGAGCATAATTTAATAACTTCTATTGTGGTTTACCCTTGTTAATTTATTAGAGTTTTAAAAGTAGAAGTGGAAATATTTTTAATATATTTTATGAATATTTTAATTATAGTTTCTTTAGAATAAAGCATGCATGGACCCATGGAAAGATGTAACAACAAATCCTTGATATCAAAACTTCAACCCAAACACTTTCAAACCACTTCAATAATCACTTCTTAATCCAATAAATGGTTAAAAGATTAATTAATCAATCATTAAAAATCAATTAAGCCCATATTTCTTAATTGTTGATTCTATCTCTATTATAAAGCAATTCCAAAGTAGTTCCTATCTCTATTCACCCAGTCAATCAAAAGTTGTTCTACCTAGCGTTCCTCTTGGTTAAAATACATAAGAGGTCCTTAAATTATATTTCAATGATGTTTTTAATCATTAAAATTTTAAGAATCATATGATAGTATTATATACTTAATTATAAACTATATAAAATATAGGTCGCTTAAGATACGACACAAACGCACATATATATATATATATATATATATAAAATATAGGTCGCTTAAGATACGACACAAACACACAATGATGTTTTTGATGTTGGTTGTCGCCCGCCGATTATCATTTTTTAATTTTTTTAGTTTTTAATAAGAGTAATTATATCTTTGTGACATTTTTTACCTTTGTGACACATCTCTGTCTTTGTGGTATATTTTTTTGTCTTTTGGTAGTTTATGGGTTTTTTTCGTTTTTTTCGTTTATCTTTTTTATTAGGGTTGGATTTGACATCACCATTACTGATCAGGACGACACTTATTTATTATTATGGTGATTTTCCCTACTTTAGACCCTCAGATTGATTTGAATACACGTTTTGTGCTCTTGTTTTCTCACGTCGCTCGACTTTGATTTGCGATTTGTCGGTGGTCTTTTAGTAGTTTCATCCCCTTTTATGGTTCGTTTGCCGATGCAGTCAGATTTGTTCGTATATTTGTTTTTGTTCGAGCATTGGTTAGGTTTTTTAACATTTTCCTTTTATGGTCTTTGTGTTATCTAGGTGGCTAGTTTTTATGTCAATGGTTATAAGAAAATATCATAATTATAATTTAATTTACGTTTTCGATTATGCTCGTAAATCTTCATTTTAATTATAGATATTTTCAATTTTTAATAAAATTAGTCGCTTTCTATAAAAAAATAGTGATAATAGTTTTTATTAGTCTGAGATAAATATAAAGCAATATTTGTTCGAAAGATTCTCAACTATTTTACAATAAACACTTATACAATCTTATAGATATTGTGCTCAAACTCGACTCAATTATCATCAGGGATGGATTGGGACGGGTGGGGACGATCACCCCCTAAAACTTTTAAATTTTTTATATATTTTAAATATTTTCTTTGTATTTTCTATTGAAAATTTGTTTCATCCCTCTAAAATTTTATAAGTTCGTATCTCTAACAAAAAATTGTACGATCGTACCTGATTATCACTTAACATGTATTTTAAACCCTTTAAATCAAAATTTTGCATTTACATTCTTAGGGGATAACTAGGAATGGGCATGAGACCCGAACCCGACCCGATCAGGTTAGTTTTTTTAAAAAAAAAATTGGATTTGGGTCGGATTTTTTAATTGTGGTGTTCGGGTCGGGTTCAAGTTTAGGGTGAAAAATATCCGACTCAACCCGAAAAATATAATTTTACTTTATATATTTAGGAAAAATTACAATAATATCTCTCTCTATATATTATTTTTTCAATTAAGTCACTATATTTTATTGAATAAAAATAATATTTTTTATTATTTCGGGTCGGATCGGATTTTTAAATTATATATCGAGTTGGGTGAAATCTTATTTTGGTCGAGTCGGATCGGGTCTCTGGTGGAGGATTCCTTGTTCTCGGATCGGGTCGGGTAGACCAAAAACCCGACCCGACCCATACTCATCCCTAGGGATAACTTTAATGATACGGTATAGATTAACTTTTTGAGTTATTATGTAATACATATTTAAAATTTAAAAGTACTAAAATAAACTCTTTTACTTTTTTCTAAAGCAAATTTATATGCTATTATTATATTAAAAAATAATAATTTTTCAAAAAAATATTATTGTAGCTCCAAAAGTATTTAACTAGTGGGAATAAAAATGTAAAATAAACTGATAAACTAAATAATTTAGGTGCTTCGTTAAAAAAATAATGATATTTATGTATTAGAGATAAATTAATAAGATTATAAATTAAACAAATCATTTAAATAAGTAAAAAGTTTTAGAGTAATATTGGTTGAGCTTGGATTTCAATACTAAATGTATATTTATATAAAAAACAAATATATAATAATAATATTGTAGCATCCGCAATATCGGGTTAGTGACTAAATTGTAAAGTTTCATAATTTGGTGACTAAAGTAGAAGAATTGAATAGTTCAATGATTTATCTGGAAATATTTCTTAAAATTTGCTAGTAATTATTAAAGGAATTAAAGGGCAAAATGATCATTTGACAAGGAAGGTTTTTTATTTCTCTTTATAAGATAAGGGAACCACGTGGGAAGGAATGATTTCTCCAGAACTTCTTCTTCCTTCTTCTTCCTCTCCTCCCGTATCTCCAAGCTCAAAGGTGAGTTCTTTGTTTGTGGATTAATTGTTGATTTTAAGGTTGGGTTATGATCATTAGATGATAATTAAGCTTAAAGAAAGCTTAAATCATCTTAAAAGCACAGGATGGTGGAGTTAGGAGAGATTAAAGATTAAAAGTTTTAAAATGAAATCTTGGAATAGAATTCATTACTCAAATTGGAAGATAAATTTGACTTGTCATCAACTTTATTAAGAGATATGAAGTGATAGAATTGAATTAAGAACATATTGTAAAATTGGTATGATTATTGATTTCCATAGGGAGAAAGGAATTTTGAGATTTAAAGGGGTGATAAAGGAGTATGAATGAGTTTAAGTATGTATATGAGAGTTAAGAATATGGTAGAGGATGTAATATGAAGTGTTTAAGTAGAATTGGAGTGATTTTCGGGCTTAAAAATGAATTCTGGGCTATGTGCATCGATGCACATTCAATGTGTACCGATGCATCAAGGGTATTTCCAGAAAATTGTTCAGTGTGTACCGATGCACCCATTAAAAATGGAAACATTGAATGCAATTAGTGCATCGATGCATAAGGAGTGCATCGATGTACCCCTTAAAATGAAAACATCGAAGGTGATTAGTGTATCGATGCACATGTTAAAGAATGCATCGATGCACTGTAGAATGCATCGATGCACTTCAAGGGGAAATTGAAATAGACATTTCTTTTGGTCTAAGAAATGATAGATTAGAATATATCAATTGGATACTGATATGTGTCAATGTATGATTATATAGATATCGAGCACGAACAAGTTCCCGAACGATTATCAAGTCAACATTCGATCGAAAGAAAGGAAATCATAAAAGTGGATTGGAACTTAGTGAGGCCAAGGTGAGTGCATATTATTAGATTGTGCATATTATTATATGGAAATTAGACTTGCGATAAGTGATCTGTTTCCAATATTTTATATGTTTACATGAATAGAAGCATGATTAAGTTTGTATTATGTGTATATGCTTTGTTCATATTATATGTTATGAGGTGTGAATTTATATGATATGGGTTATATGGAAACGAAATATGTAACTATATGTGAACCTTATGAGCTGTATGAATATGTGAAATAAGTTATAAGGTCACGAATCATGTATAATAGTAAATGTTGTATGTGATAACCATAGAAAGACAATAAGTTAAGTGATCATGAACATGTAAATATATGTTTAGATGAAGATATAATAGTAAAACATAAATTACACGAGTCAAGTTTATGGAAACTATTATAATTTACTTATAATATTAAATGAAAAGTGAGATAAACTAACTAGCATTGATTTATAGGATAATATGAAAATAGAATATCAATTAGGAGATTTGTACATAAATAATGATAATCATATGAGAGATAAGCTGTATGAGAAAGATTGATGTGCTTAGATGAGCTACGATATAGAAATTACATGGTAAAGATCTATGAAGTCATAGGAAAAGATTATAAGAGTAATGTAAACTTGAATTAAGAAAATATAAGAAATTTGTATATAAATGAATTTATATAAGTGATATATGTTAGTATGCTACAATATATGTTATAGGATCTATGTAAGCATAAGAGAACAAAATATGAGCTAGGGGTTATGAATATAAATGATGATATGATTATGTATAATAAATTAGGGAATTATGATCTAGGTGTTTATATGTCTATAAAATGATATAAGAACAATATATAAGCTACGAAATAGGAACTGTGGGATTTTAATGCTATATAACATTATCTATGTGATTAAGTACAAATGTGATATCCATATATGACAATGAATTGTGAAATTGTATGAAAATGTGATATGATCTACGAGATAATAAATCATGTGAATTATATGGAAGTGATTTGTGTGTACATGTCTGATATGTCTTACATGATATGTATGATTTCACAAGAAATGACATGAACTATGTGAATACATGATTATAAGAGACCAAACATGCGATAAGAAATAAGTGTTATAAATGTGTGAATATGAAATGACATGAACTATGTGATTACATGATTATAAGAGACCAAACATGCGATAAGAAATAAGTGTTATAAATGTGTGAATATGAAATGACATAGATAATAATGCCCATGTTATGTGTCATGAGAGCTAGGGGTTTAATTGGCATGCCAAGAGTCGAGGGTCTACGCGGTCCTTCGGGACATATATGTATTCCTTGGAACATGTGTGATGTCTTTTGAGACACATACTTGATCCTTTGTATATGTATATGATTCTTAAGGAATTTTCTACGTGGTCCTCATGGATATTTTATATGGCACTTCGATACAATTCTACGCGGCACTTCGGTACAATTTTACGTGGCACTTAGGTGCATTTATATGAGCTGTGGTGACAGTATTTGTGCACAACCTCTATAGACTCACATATCTATAGTTCTCACATGTGTACATGGCCTAATAAATAAATAACAACAAACATATTACATGTGATTTGTATGCTTTTGTGCTATGAATTTTATTATATGATTTATATGATGATATGTGGATTGTATGATTAAATGAGTCAAATGTGGGGTAAAATACTAGGTATAAGAGGATATATACGAAGTGAGATAAATAATAATGATATTGATAATGAAATGAGGCTAATGATGGAAATGATGAGTATATGTGTGTATATATGTTCTTATATGTAATGATATATTATATATGTGTTATAAGCATTTGTTACATGAATAAGGGTATGAGTGATAACAGTAATAGTTCATGCATGATTACAAGTTATAGTTACATTATATGTTTATTGCCTCACTAAGTCATAGACTTAGCGTGTGATTATTTCACACGTAGGTTACAGAAGCGAGAATAGAAGCGAAGAAGAGCAAAACATGTTAACATCTCCCTTAAAAAGTTTCAGATCAGAAAAATGATGATTTAAATGTATTTGGTTATTAAAGATATAGTTGGCATGTACTAATTGATTGAGTTGAATATGCTCTGATCGATTTTGGTTATTTTAGTCAATTTATGTAAATAAACAACTTTTATTTTAATGAAAGTTTTAAATTTTCTTTGAATTTTGTCAAGATTCAAAATTTGAAAAGTCAATGTGACACCTCATATTCGGGTCGGATATGGGTTGAGAGTGTTACAAATATAATATAAATATATAAATATTAAAACTTATTTTATTTATTTTTTAATTAATATATTTAATTAATTTTTATTGAATAAATAGAGAAGAATTATAAAAAATATCTTAATTGTTTAAAAAATTAATAAAAAAATAAGTTAAAAAAATCATATTAACCAGTCATTTACTCTAAAATCATTAAAGAACATAAATTATTTGTTGAATAGAAAAAATAAGATCATATACAAAAATAATTAATAATTTAATAATTTTTCTTTTTTAAAAATACAAACAAATAATACCATTGACTATGAAAGAAAAGTACTAGGGGTGTTCATTCGGTTAAAACGGTGGCCGACCGAACTGAAATACCCTTAACCGAACTAATCAAATTTTTTTTGTTTAACCGTTAATCAAACCGAACTTTTTTTTGAAAGTAATAACCGAACCGAATAAAATTCGGTTAATTTTTGAATTAACCAATTTTTTTTAGAATTTTAGAATTTAATATTTTTTAATTAAAAAACAATTTACAATTAATTTAAATAATATCTAATTAATTTAATTCAAACGTTTGCATTTAGTTTTGATATTATTTTAATTAATTAATATTGATTTGAGTTTTAAATGGATTGGCCTCTCTTAATATAATTATTATTATTTTGATAGGAAAACATAGAATATGAGTTAAAAGCCTATAGATTTTTACAAAATGCAGCAAATAGAATTGCAGAGCAAACGGTGAAGAAACAAAAGACTAACATCAATGATAGGGAACTTTTATAGCAGTGTTATACACAATATACTTGCAGTTGGGAAGAATGTTGATAGACCAGGGTGGCAGGTTATAGTGCATGTCCCTAAAGGCAACTTTTGCAAATGAATTTGTGTCGTAATTTGCAAGGAAGGTGGCGCAACCTTCAGATTTATAATTGAACACATGAGCCTGTAAGTTTAGAATGAAATTTATATTTAAGTCTTGCAGACAAAGTAATCAAAAGTAGGATTGAGGTTCTTAGAAATACAAGTTATATTAACCTCCTGATCAGTTCCAAGTTGCATCAGTGTGGGATCTCCATATACTAAAGTTGGTTCACATAGCTTTATTGCTCTATGCAAATCTTTCAAATGGCCCCACTTGGGTTGCGGTTGCCTCAACAGTCCTGTATGACAAGAACCGATTCTCGTTCAAATCAACATCAAGGATATAATCCCTAAACTATACTTTCACACTCGATATGAATGGTAAAAGGCATAGAATGTACAGTTCAAATCAAGTAGACAAAAGAAATTAGAAAATCCATGGGAAAAGATGCACAATTGATACTTTGAGCTTACCGTATTCATCGAGCGAAGCATCATAATCATAGCTAGTAGCAATAAAAGGACCCCCAACAATTTGACCAAAATTTGTTCCTCCATGATACTTATAACACAAAAGACAAGCATATGAAAATATTCTTTCAGTGCAAATACCTTAAAATTGATACTTTGAAACAACAATATACACTTTTTCCCATGCTCCATACTTCCTAACCCCTCAAAAGCGTAGCCCTATGGTGCTGCCTCACCCATGCTCCACTATACACTTTTGCCCATACTCCACCTGCCCATCTCGTGCCCATACCTTACACAAATCAAGGCAGAAAAGAATTGATAAACGAGGAGCACATAAATGAAGTGGGGGGTAGTATACTATAGGGGTAAAAAAATATTAAAGAATATTTAAGGGTTAATTCAGTTAATTAACCGATTTCAAACCGAATTAATTGTTAACCGAATATCCAAAAAAATCATTAACCATTAACCGACCAAACTAATTCGGTGGCCGACCGAATTAACCGAACTAATTCGGTTCGGTCAGTTAATTCGGTTAATTCGAAAAAATGGTCACGAAATAATTACCATTTTTAAATTTGCATCAATATGACCACTGAACTATTTAAATATTTTCAATAGAGCCACATGTTGTTAACACTTAACAGTTGTTAACACTTAACAGAAGTGACTATGTGACAGTTAACAAAATTGGTATAATTAGGACACGAGTCCTTATAAAGTAACATATTTGCAACACTGGGACCCTATTTTTTTTCTTCCATTTTGGTAACTATTTGTATATGATTTGTTTCCTTGGATTTTCATTTAATCCAATTGGATCCTGATTATGCTTTTAATTTGTCTAATGCCATAATTTGAGCATTAACTTTAAAATCTTTTATTCTAGCCATGTATTAAATTTATAGATTAAATCTCCTAGATTTTAGAATTAATCGTTGAGCCAATTCTCACAATTGTTATCAAGATAATACATATGTCATATAACTTGTTCAAGCTTAAGTAGAAAAAATAAAACTAAAATAACTTAATTGCATTTGAACCCAAGATTAGTTAGTAACCAAGAAAAGCCTTAACCAATAGGCTAAATCTAATATTTAGGAATCAATTAAAATATTTTTTATATATTATATATTATAGTTAATTATATAAATAGACAAGTTAGGACATAAATCTAGGCCAATTGATAATATGATAAAACTTAAATTGCCAAAAAATATAATATATTATTTATAATTAATTTAAGATTTTAATATTTTTAAATTAAAAAGGTGACATGTGTCACCTTTTGATTGGATTAAAAATTTATTAAATTAAAATTAAAAAATATCTAATCAGATTTTGACATGTGTCACAATTTGATTACAGAAATAAATTTATTAAATTAAATTGAGATTAGGACCTAATTAAAATTGAAGAATTAAAGTTAATTTTGGTGATCAAATTGATTAATTCTAAAATCTAGGTGATTTAATCTATAAATTTAATACATGACTAGAATAAAACATTTTAAAGTTAATGATCAAATTAAGGAATTAGACAAATTAAAAATAGAATCAGAATCAAATTGCATTAAATGAAAATCCAAGGAAACAAAGCATACACAAGTACTGACCAAAATTGAAGAAAACAAACCAGGGTTTCAATGTCACAAATACGTAACTTTACAAGGACTCGTGCCCTAATTATACCAATTTTGTTAATTGCCACAGACACTTCCATTAAGTGTTAACGGGAGGTGGCTATATTGAAGCCATTTAAATAGTTCATTGTTCATATTGACACAAATTTGAAAATGGTGGTCATTTTGCGACCTATTCTATAGTTATGTGGCTATTTATGTAGTTTACCCTAAAAATAAATATAACGATAATGACACAGTAATAGTGACACAATAATATTAGATGATTGTGAGCATCTATCAATACAAAAAGATAAATTTAAAATTCTAAATTAAAAATAGATCAATAATATAACTAGATAAAGATGAATTCAAATTCAATTTTGAAAAAAAAATGAAAAGCATACAATAATTAAATTTAGGGTAAAATAAACTAGATACCACTAAATTTTAGGTGATATATAATTTATATTATTGAACTTTTAATTTATTTAATTCAGTAGTAAAGTTTGATTTTGACTTCAATTATTCCATTAGGCCCTTAAAATACAGACAATGTGATGACATGGACAAAACAACATCGTTTGTGTAGTTATTGATGCCTAAAACGATGTTGTTTTAAGCATTGAACTTTAGAGTTAATTTTGCCAATCTTTTCCCATCACCGGTCACATTTGGCGACAATATCAATATCAAAACGTTCGTATTTCAGTTATCGTTCCTTTTTTAAGATTGATTTTAATTGAAACTCTCTCAAAATTAACGAAATTAAACTAAAACCTCCCACCAATTTTAGAGGTTTGAGGGTTTTCTTAGATTTGAGGGATTTGGGGTATTTGTTCGAAAATCTGAACAATGAGTAAAATTATTAAGAGAATGTGAACAACATAGCGTAGAGATAGCCTCATTGGAAGACAATTGGATGAGATCTATTAGGAAGTTGAACTTTAAAATGAATTTCATTGATTTCAATTATGATTCATGGGAAACCAATTGAAAAAGAAAAAAGATGAATGAAAGACAAACATTTTGATACCGATCTTGCTGCAAAAGACAAATGATGATGGGCGACGATTGACTGCCAACGATGATAAGAAAAATTTAGTGTGAAAAATTAAACATTTTTAAAGTTTAGTAGCAAAATCGATGTACTCCTATAAAATAGTGCCTAAAACAGTATCCTTTTGGGCATTAAATCATGCCGTTAAAATTTAACGATACAATGACATAATTGTAGTTAAAACCAAAGTTTGATGCTATAATTGAAGATAATAAAAAATCCTTTGATACAAACGATATACCGTTTAAAATTCAGTAGTATTTGACGTGGTTTACCTTTAAATTTAATAAAGGCTTATATTATAAATATCTAAACTATATTCTTTCTTTTATCTAAGTACCTGCAATATTTTTTTTTGTCAAAATAAGTATTCAAACTTATTTTTTGATCAAAATAAGTACTTAAAATATTTAACTTTTTTTTATTTAAGTTTTAAAAAAGTTGACATTAATTAGAAAATATTGTAGATATTTAAATAAAAAATTGAATACTATTTTAACAAAAAATTATTTTAAAATCTATTTTAACTAAGAAGATAATTTTAGATATTATTTTAAAAAAACTTTAATCACATAAACGAAAAATTAATAAATATTCTTTCAGTACTTATTTTTATATAAGCATTTAATAAGTCAAATTTCTTGAGATAATGAGTTGAAATAAAAAAAAATTCTTCAAATAATGCAATCCAATAATTATTTTCTCATTTAGAGTATTTACTACAGTTCAAAAGTTGGTTGCCAGGTCTTCTGGGTGACCTCCATAGGTCTCCAAATCCTCCAAACGTTCAAGCATTAATTTCTTTAATTTCCCATAAGTAACAGTGATTACCTAAATCGGTAATTAAACTTTTAGTCGAAACCTCCATAAGTCGTCAAGTCATCCGAACGTTCAAACATTAGTTTCCTTGATTTCTCATAAATAACAATGATTACCTAAATCAGTAATTAAACTTTTAATCGAAACCTTCATATGTAGTCCAGTCCTCTCGACGACTTTCCAAACTTCCGACAGATAATTTTAATTAAACTTTATTTCAACAAATATTTTTTTTCACAACTCGACAACAAATCAGCCCATTTAATATACTATATACGGCATTAGAATTCATTTCCGATCTGACGTATGATGGATATCCTATACGTATCCGTGACAGTCTAAAAAGCTAGATTGAATATCAAACTACACGTAAATTCATGTCGTGAAAGCTTTTGCAAGAACAAGAAAACCCGAAAATTTCCATTATGGACCCACGAATCTCTCCAATCTTTCCCATTTTCCATCTCTTTTCCTTTGCTAATTCTTACGTTCCCTCCGCAGATCTCGTGAACAAAATCCCTTTTTTTGCTTTCAATTTCCCCTGTTTTCCCTCTGTTTTTGTTTCTTCCCGGTAACTCTGTTTCCGTCCCCCCCCCCATCTCTCTTTGTTTTCTCTCCCCGGGTTAAAAATGGTTCCATTTGTTTTCTGATGAGGGGATGATTGCCCATTTTGACCCAGACCTGTTTTCTTGATCTGGGTCAATCTTGGTTTCTCGAGCTCAACAATGGGTTGCATTAGCTCCAAACATGGCGATGCTGGCGATGACAGGACGGTGGTGGCAGCCTCCCCTGCTCCGGTGCTCCGCAAAAACAGCCATGGCTTATCGTTTTCTTCATCAAACAAGCAACAATCTGGGGGGGTGAAGCTTGATGGAGATGATGAGAAATTGGAGGAAAACGGTAGGATCATTAACCAGATGAGAAACCGGGAGTTGAAGAAATCAAAGAGGGAGAAGGGTTCTGGTAGGAAGAGCGGCTCCTTTAGCTTCAAATTAAGCGTTTCTCAGAGGCTTCTGGAGGCTGAACATGTCGCCGCCGGTTGGCCTTCTTGGCTTAGCTCAGCCGCTGCTGAAGCTGTTCATGGTTGGGTTCCTTTGCAGGCTGTTTCTTTTGAGAAACTGGACAAGGTTTTTAACATTTTCAACATTCCATATATATATATATATGATAATATGAACTCAATCATACCCTTATTATTTTGCAGATCGGACAAGGAACGTACAGTAGTGTGTTCAAAGCACGCGAAATCGAAACGGGGAG
Organism: Hibiscus syriacus; assembly: GCF_006381635.1. Classification (NCBI taxonomy): domain Eukaryota; kingdom Viridiplantae; phylum Streptophyta; class Magnoliopsida; order Malvales; family Malvaceae; genus Hibiscus; species Hibiscus syriacus. The sequence goes on along the minus strand of NW_024063144.1, from coordinate 782,243 downwards.
GATGGTTGCCTTGAAGAAGGTGCGGTTTGACAACTTTCAACCCGAAAGCATTCGGTTTATGGCTCGGGAAATAATGATCCTCCGCAGATTGAACCATCCGAATATCATGAAATTGGAAGGGGTGATCACGTCAAGGTTTTCAAGCGCTATATACCTTGTTTTCGAGTACATGGAACATGATCTTTCGGGTCTAACATCTTGTCCGGATATCAACTTCAGCGAGGCTCAGGTTCGGTTCTACTACTCTTGATATACATATATGTTCAAACCATAGATTTTTCTTCTGTCCATTTTTCTTACGGTATCATCGACTAACACGTACTTCAGAGCCCGGCATGAGTACGGGAATATGATTGAACGATCACCTTAGCTTAATAAAAAAAAAAGCTCAGTTTAGATTTCCCTTAATTGTGTAGGTGAAGTGCTATATGAAGCAGCTATTGATGGCGCTTGAGCATTGCCATATGCAAGGTGTAATGCACAGAGACATCAAAGCATCCAACATTCTGGTGAACAACGAAGGTGTTATGAAGTTGGGGGATTTCGGATTGGCAAACATCTTAACCTCGAAGAACAAAAATCAATTGACCAGTCGAGTCGTCACTCTCTGGTATCGCCCTCCTGAGCTTTTGATGGGATCCACAAGTTATGATGTCTCGGTGGATCTATGGAGCGTTGGCTGTGTTTTTGCTGAAGTTCTTATGGGCAAACCTATTCTTAAAGGCATAACTGAGGTGACTTTTAAAGGACAATGAAAATACTTGTGTCGAATATATACTCATAATGCGAATCCGGAACTCTTACTGATGTGATTTTGGCAGGTTGAACAACTCCATAAAATCTTCAAACTATGTGGGTCGCCACCAGATGAGTATTGGAAAAGGCTCAAGCTTCCTCATTCCACAATGTTTAAGCCCCAACATCAGTACGAAAGTTGTCTCCGACAAAGGTGCAAAGAAATCCCGGCAACTGCATTGAACTTGTTGGAAAGTCTGCTTTCCATTGAACCCCACAAGCGCGGGTCTGCATCTGCTTCACTTGCGTCCGAGGTAACAAAAATGAAGAAAAAAACACCAATGCCCTACCGCCATTAATGAATTCTGCTTTCAGTTCTTGATTATTTGATGTCCATGATCTGTTTTTCTGGCGTGGTCTATGTTCGGGGTCATGATCTGTTTTAAATTCTCGATTGTTTCAGTATTTCCACACGAAGCCATACCCCTGTGACCCTACAAGCATGCCCAAGTATTCGCCTAATAAGGAAATCGACGCCAAACAACGAGACCACTTACGAAGGTGAACTTCTCAGCTGAATTTAGTTCATTGCATGCTTATAGTTAAGCTCGGATCCCATGTTAGTTCGCTTCATTGTTAGTTTCTCGGCGTCTAATATCCTGTCTTATTCAGGAAGAAGTTCGGAGCTAAACTTAGAGATCCGGTGGGAGTAACAAGAAAAGCAAGAAGACCTCGTAAAACGATGCAAGAATCTAACAATGACAATAAAACAGTGGCGACAGAAGTCTCTGCAACTCTCAAAACTGAAGCTGATCCACTCAGGCATTAACACAAACACCTAATGACTATGTATTTTTCACATTCTGTACATGCAGGAACAGCAGGCCAATGCACGATCCGATGGAAAAAACAATGAAGTTACCGCAAATAATCCGAACCCCAAAGATCTGAATCAATCAGTCGATACGCGATCGGAGACATCGCAAGTGACAACGGTATCTCGAGGCGATATTTACACCGGTCCGCCACAGGCGACTGTATCGAACAGCTTTGCGTGGGCAAAGAAGCAAAGAGATGTGAAATCAACGCTTTCTTACAACCAACCGAGTTCGATCAGTGAAATAAATGATCCAGATTCATCGAGCTTCATCTTCAGAAATGCAGATAACATCTTTAGTTCATCAAAACACGAGAATCAAGATGTTTCTGAAGGCGTAATTGATAATGAAGCGCAAAACAATCTTGAGAAAGCAGATTTCTTTGACGCCATTGATGTGTTTCCTCTTGACGACCTGACTACTAAACACAAAAACAAGGTGAGAATTCAGTTTCAACAATCTGTAATTCATCGTAAAAATGTAATCAAAATTTCACTTTTTATTATTATTATTGCTCTTAATTAATCTAGGTTTCCATTCATCAGTTAAAGGTTAGGTATTCGGGGCCGTTAATCTTTGAATTGGATCAAGTTGATGAACTCCTGCAAAGGAATGAAGACCAAATCCGGCAAGCAGCTCGAAGAACAAGTTTGGGTAAAGGTGATTTAGGGATTGAAACAAGGCACTTATGCCCACAACTTAATCTAAATTTGGTGTTTTAGACCCTCATTTAAAAAAATCAACCGAATATTTAATTTTTTAGGGTAAACTACATTTTTAGTATCCCAATTATCATTTTTGCTTCGTTTGGATTGCTCAATTACTTTTTATTTCAAAATCATACATAGCATTGCGTTTCGGTTTCATTTCGATCACTTATTTTTTAACGGTGAAGTTAACGTATCACTATAAAACAATGTCACATCATCATTAAATTTTTTTTAAAAAAAATTTGCGTCAGTATTTTGTTAATATTTTAGTGATGAGTATCCAACATTAAACCAAAATGTATCATTATGTATGGTTTTAAAAGAAAATAGTTGGGTGACTAAAATGAAATAAAAATAATAGTTAGGTACTAAAGGTGTAATTTACCCATAAACTTGATCAATGACTATTTTGATGGAGGAAAATTTTTGTTAACCGTGATTATGTACAACGCTAATATAATAAATATTTCAAACTCAATTTTATTATTGTTGTCAAGCTCATAACTAAATAGTCCGATTAATTAAGTAAATCAAATCTATAATATATTGTTTAATTTAAATTTGAGCTTGAATCAAAATCATTATTGTCATATTGTGTTTTGCTCGAATAGTTTAAATTATTGAATAAGATCAAATTCGAGGACTATAATACGTAACTCAATTCGATTCGAGTTTGAGAAAATCGAGTTTAGCATTTCAAAAACAATCAATCGAACTCAAATTGAATTAAAAAGAAAACTTAATGAAAACGTGTGGTTCCTTTTTTTTTGCAGGGAAATGAGATTACCCTTTTCAGATATCCTTTTGGCAAAGCAAGGAGGGTTACAAATTAGATGTATGAAAAGGAATTGAAGAAAATTTTTATATTGAACATTGAGATATAAGTTTACCAACAAATTTTGATGTGATGACTTGAAATGTACAGCAAGGAAATTAAATTTTTCGAATTCATTAACAGTGTCAAATAACTTTAATAAAGTTTTAACATTGCTAATATTCTTAATAATATTTTATATTTTTTATTCATATAGGTACCGAGTTTGAGCACCAACGACAACAGAATATTTAAGTTTCATTGTCAAATGGTTGAGTCTCTCTAGAACAAATACTAGCTACTACTTGTAATCACCCTATATTAATAAAAAAAATTATATTTTTAGAGATGAAAATTCATTAACCCATGTAACATATATAGATTTCTAATAAAACTATAAATATAAAATAAATTGTAAAATATTAAAAAAAGGCTTAAAGGTTACTTTTAAGTTTTACCCCTATAGTAGACCATGTTCATTATTTTTACTCTTATGATATTTTCGCATCAATTTAGTCCTCGAAATTGTTTAATTGTATCACCCTAAACCTTAACCCCTAACTTAAAATCCTAAACTCTAACCCTAACCCCTAAACATTAAACCCTAAACACTAACTTAAAAAAATAATAGTAAATATTTTAAACATTGTGATAAAACAACTTTAAGGGTTAAATTGATACGAACATACCATAGAGATGAAAATGATAAATTGAGTCTGCTACCTAAGAAAAAGTAGCCCTTAAGCCTTAAAAAGACTACATTCAATTGAAATAAAATTAAGAGTTAAATACTTAATAACTTGATTAAGATGAACATGTTAAACAAGATGAACAATCAAACATGAAAAAATATATATTTTTTATCTTAAAATTAAAAATAAAAAAATAGATTTTCATTCATTTAAAAAAAGGATAATGCAAAAAAATGAATGTTAGTTTCTTCTAATAAATGACATTTAAGTGGATACATTTGCTTTTTAGATATTTAAATTTTTTGCACGGACCAACTTACCTCTTTAAAGGAATTGTTGTTGTTTCTATAGGTCACGAATTAGAACAATAGTGGTTGTAGCAGGGTGATTGAGCGTTCATTGTCAGATAGTTGAGAGTATTTAGAATATATACTACTTTGTAATCACCTTAGTTTAATAAAAAAATAGTAATTTATGATACAACTTTGAAAGGATCAAATTTAATATATATATATATATTATATATATATATATATATATATATATGTATGTATGTATGTATGTATGTAAATATATACATTTTATTTTTAGGTAAATTGTACATTGAATACTTAAATTATTATTTTATTCCATTTTAGTATCTAAATTTTATTTTATTTTAAAAAAACACCTAACAATTTAGTATCTCACCATTAAAAAATTAACATAAACTATTGATGTGATATTTTTTTTAAAAAAATCAATAATGATATAGTATTATCTTGTGATGACACGTCAGCATCATCATTGAGTTTTTAACTATGAAATACCAAATCGAAATCTAAACTAGTATTTATTATTATTTTGAAAAAAAAATAAAGTTTGATACCAAAACTGAACAAAAGTAATAATTTAAATACTAAATATGCAATTTATCCTTTATTTTTTAATATTTTTAGGGGGTTCATGGCCCGACTAGTCTCTCCTTTGTTCCACCGTTAAGTCCATTACAGTATAAATAGCAATGGATATATAAATTCTTTAATTTTCACTAATTAACTGAGAATGGTCATCCTCCTCTTCCTCAAAGACTCACAACTTCCTTCTTCTTAGTCAATGAATCGTAATTCAAATCCAGACATGAGTTCAATAGACACTATAAAATTAAGCATATAATCATTAAGCTTATCATCAAAGGGCATTCATAATGCAAACTTATCACATTAAATCTTACCTTACAAAGTAAGGTAGATGAGCTTATAAGCCCTTCTCAACATCATAATCTTAGCTTAATTCGTGCTTGCACAACACATATCATAATCAAATGAAACTTAACACAACATAACATCATGAATTACATCCGAAGATGAATCAATTTACCCAGCTTACCTTAACGCCCAATTTACCATTGAGTGTTCTATATGTGATAAAAGTAAATAAATGAATTCTCATGCGAGAAATAATATAAAATTAAATTGAAATGATACTGAGTGGCTCTAGAATACAACTACACTCATTAAATATCCCGAAATCACAAAGTGTTTCAGATTACCACATCACGCTCGACAGACTTTGTTTTTTCCTCTTTGGATCGAAGTTCCTTCAGATTTATGGAGCACAAACATTTAAACTCTAAAGTTGATAAAAATTGATACTAAATGAAAATTAAGAGCAATGGCATACCAAATATGTGCTTGATGAATAATCAATTTTATTTTTAGTCCGATCGAATTTGATTATCAATTTAAAAATTAAATGTGTTTAGTCCCTTAAATTATTGGTTCTCTCGATTTAAATCATGCAACCGTTAATTTCCGTTAACGGAAATCTGAATTTGCAATAAAAAAAATCCACATGTGACCTTCTTCTTCGATATTTCACCTCCACTGCTACAACAAATAAGAAGACTGAAGAACTACAATTACTCTTTCTTCATATCCTCTCAAGAGACTCCAAATACTAGAGCAACTCTTTCTTCACCTCCGCTGGTTTCCTCGCTAAGTGCAAAATCAACCCATCCAAATGGATTCGATCTTTCGACATACCAATCTCCTTCAACCTCTCCTTTAAATCCTTTCCCAGCAGTAGCGTACTCATTGTGGGTGAAACTGTAGCTTCGTTACGAAGAAACGTCAGAACAAACCATTGTAGTTACTGTTACCTGTACGATTATCTGGACCCGGGGCCATGTCGATCGTAGTTTTATCGGCATTCTTCGAGATTCGGTTTTAAACCGTTGATGAGGAAATCCAGCATGTTTAATTAGGATGATACATTTCGGTCTCCAATCGTCAAGCTTATTTCTTCATCTTGCTTGTTGGAGTTCCTTTATGAAATACCATATCAGAAGAAAAGGGAAAACATTCTTAGGTGGAATAAACCAAAGAACAAGTTCTTGAAGCAATAGTTAAGCTCTCAGAGTCCCAGGGTTTCTAAGGAGACAGAAGAATATCGGCCAGATCATTGTATAAAGTATTCATGAGAGTCTTGATTGTGGTGAATGAAGATAACAAGTCAGCCGCTCGTCTAGTTGATGCGTCTGAGAAGCACTGCTGGCTGTAATTTCAAGAACTAAAACCCATTACAAGACAAAAGCTAATATAAGGGGGAAAAAGTCATATAAATGACAATAATTGCATAAAAACTATACTATGAAACACACGAAGGTATGAATCTTCGACAACAATTTAAAATTTCTGTAATTACACGAATACAAAGAAGATTCAATGATCCACTACTTCAATGTTTGAGGTATAAAAATTTTAAGAATCAAGTCGCTTCCAAATAACTAAAGATTGACATCAAACATCATTGTATGAAATACACTCAAGCACATCATCGAGTATCTCTCAGACGCAAAAGAGATCTTACTAGTAGAAACCAAAAAACAAAAAAAAAATACAGCAAACCATTGAAAAAAACTTTTAAACTCAACTTAGTAGATTACATGGACCTATAAAAAACTCAACTTAGTACAAACCGTTGAACAAAACTAAGAAACTCAACAAATGCAAATTATCAATCCAAATTTGGAGGTCACTCAGAAAAAAAAAATTGAGAGGAGCAATCGTGACTTGTCGACAATAACAGCAAACAAGCAACAAAACTTAGGGCCAGCCCTCAACAAAGACTCCAATAGTTGACATCATCAAAATGATAAACGCAGCGATTGACTGCCATTGCTAGCCCACTATACCACCAGCATATCTATATTAAGCAACAGCACCATGCAGGCCAGACAAGGTAATTAAACCATGTGTTTGAGAAGTCATTCAGCCCAAAACTGAATAATCCTTCCCTTTTACAAATACGAGAAAGCCAGATATAAAAGCTTCCTAATATTCAATACAATGTGCAAAAGCAAAGCAGTTTCCACTCTCCAATAACTACTTGTATCTGCTCATATCCACAGATCCACTAGAAATCTAGAACCAGATTAAAATTGATAGTCATAATGAGGTAAAATTCGTTCTCAATTAACATCGCACAACAAATTAGCATTTGAAACAGTAGTTTGAACTCCAAAAATTTTAGCATCAGATATTCAAATGATAGAACCAGATTAAAATGATAGTTAAATATATACATAATGAGCTAATACTCGTTCTCAGTTAACACCACACAGCTAAAAGAAGCATTACCGCAAACACAAAATCACCATCCAAACTCACCCAACATCAGGCTGGCTCTTGAAAATGGTATGATCAGGCAGAGCACTAACATGGAAAAACGGACACAAAATGCTAGTCATTTCAATGACACGCCCATTCAAGTAAACCCCTTTAGGAATCCACCATGGATGATTGTCGACACCGTTTTTCGCTCGGATGGAAAAAAATTAGTACGACTTGAGGGTTTTTCTTTGAAAAGATTTTGAAATTGTGAGGAGTCCCACCAATCATTTTAAGGTGCAATTGGGACACCATAAAAATCGAGTAATTTTAATAAAACATTTTATTTTATCAAAATATCAAGTTTAGGGTAATACGAAAACTAAAAAACGGGTTCGGGAGTCAGTTACGCGTGGGGAATGATTAGCACCCCACAACGCCAAAAAATCGACACCTAGTTGGTTACCCGATATTTAAAATTGAAAATTATGAGTTCGAACTTTCTTTAATCGAAAATTCACTATTGATGCACAGTTGAAAAGGATGTTCGTTTATTTAAGAAATAGTGTTCGCACCCTAGTATGAATGCGAGAGATCAATTATTATGCCCAATAATTGAACATTGTCTTGGAATTTTAGAAAAATGACAGGGTTTGAAAAGGATGTCGATCTATTTCGGGAATCACTTGTAATCACCCCCTGAGCATACTTGCAGGAGATATACTATTGACTCCCTAATAAGTGAACATTGCCTTGGGTTTGAAAACATGATGGAATCAAACAATTTATTATTAAACCTAATTAAACTAAGGGTTGATTAAGGCTTTTTCTAACTTAAAATGTCAATTTATGTGATTTAAAGAACCTAAGGGACTAAACATAGAATTAGAGGCTCTAATATTAATCCTATTTAATTTAAACCAGTTATTGGATCAAATAATCGAGATGGTCCCTTGAGCATGAAGGCGAAGGCCAACTCAGATTATTCCCTAAACTAAAATACTAGAGTGAAATCTAACCTAATGTAGAGGTTCTAATTAAAAACTTAATTAATTATGTTAAGAGAAAACCTAATTAAAAGTCTAAGGGCTAAAGTGAAAAGAATCTAAATCTAAAGGGTTAAACTTGAAGTCTAAGGTTCTAATTAATGACTAAATTAAGAGAAACCTAAATCTAAAGGTTCAATCTACAAAGTTAAAAATCTAGGATTAAATTAAAATAAAATAAGATACATAAATTGAGAAAATTACAAAAATGGATAAATAAGAAATAAAATGATTAATTAGGAAATGAGAAATTAAAATAAATAATTCAAATCACCCATTAAGATGTAAATTAACAATAATTAAAGTCTCACATTCAAAATAAAAAATTATTTGCTAAATTGATATGAAATAAAGTTAAACATCAAATTCACGAAGGATAAAAACATGCAAAAAGAGACTAACATGCAATGAAAATAAAATTCAACAACCAAATAAACAAAAAAACAGTAATCCTAAATTAGTTACTCAATTAAAAAGTTGCTAAAATTAAGCATGAAAAAAATAAAAATTATGACAGTGACCAAAATATAAAAAGATGCCTAAATAAGAGGGACCAAAACACATTTTTTCCATTTTTATACCTTGTAATACCCCAAACATCGGGTCAGTGACCATAATGAAAGGATTTAAAAATTTAGTGAGTTAATTTGAATAAATTGAAAAGTACAAGGATTTAATTTAGAGATTTTGTTTAAGTCTTATTAGTAAAAATGGAAGAATGGAGGGGCATTTTGGTCTTTTAGAAGGAAATTATTTTAATATTCATTTTATTTGGGATATTTATTAAGGGTTTAATAGTAGAAAAAGGGAAGAAAACTGAAAATAACTTGGTTCTCTTCTTCTTCTTCCCGTCGGCCCCGTGCCTTCCATAGCCAAAGGTAAGATTCTTTCAAATAGGTTTTTCCTTTCGTTTATGGGTTGGTTTTGAAGCCTTAAGTGATATAGAAGATTAAAGAAAGCTTAAGAGTGAATAAAACTAAGATATTAGTGATTTATTAGAGATTTAATAAAATGGGTTTTTAAGTGATTTGATAAAATAGAGTCAGTTATTGGAGTTTACAGGCATATTTGACTTTTCAAAGAAGTAAATAAGAGATTGAGAGCCTTAGAAGTGATTAAAAACATGTTTGGAATTTGTGTGTGATTCTTAGTTTCGAGTGTTCTTTGGAGATTTTGGATGTTAAAAGGAGATTTATGGATGTAAGTTAGTTTGGATAAGTGATAATGAGTTTAATGGTATGGTTGGAGAAAAGGATAAGAGATTGAGGTGGAATTTGTGTAAAATTCGAAGTAAACACTACAAGAAAATATACCTTTAATGACACACGAACGATGACACGCGCTAATTTATGACTTGCAAAAAATGTGTGTCAAAAGAATGTAATGTTTTTTAAAATATGAACGATTTATGACTTACAATAATGTGTGTCATATTTAATAGTCATAATCCAAAAAATTTGCAAAAACATGGAGTACATTTTAATTGTGTGTCATCTGTAAAAGTCGTATTTTAATTTCCCCCTCATTATTTTCATCCTTTCCCGCTTCTTCCCCCTCGATAACAAAGTTCACTCTTGCTTCCCCCATTTTTCTCTTTGCAACCTTCCACTGGTTTGCCCATTCACCACAACGCAGACGAAGGGTTTGGGAGGATTCAAGGCTGGGCAACTCCGGATTTGGAAAATGGCAAAAGAATACAGAGAAGAAGATTTCGTAGGAAATTAAAAGCAACTGTCTCTCTTAATTTATTTCCTCAATTGTTTTACAGGGCTCAACGGCAGGAGTAAGTAGAATCCTGAAATTAAATTGCATATAAAATAAGGTTTTCTTGTCATTTTTCTATCCAAATTCTAATTATTTGTTTGCCTTTTATTTGGATCCTGAGTACTTGCCATGGAATCTGATTTATTTATTTACTTGTAAGCTTGCGAAGCTGAATCCATATTTTCTCCCTCTTTTGTTCTTTGGGATGAGATCTCAGCCTTATCTTTCCACTGCTCGATTGGATCTAGTTTTTTCATCGTTGTCAAATTTGAATTCCTTAAAAATTGAAATTCAATATTTTAAGCGATCGATTGGTGTTGTTAATTTGAGTAGATTTGGATCGTTAATTATTTTGGTAGGGAACACGGAATGTTGAATTCTTGCTTCTGGAGATTTTAGATTGAATAGTAGGAAAAGATGAAAAAGATGTGATTGTTGTTTTGTTATACATAATTTGTCGAATAACAAACTTCTGATATGATTCTTCTGGCCATTTCTAACTTGTATAGATTAGAAGAGTTGTTGCTGAGTGCTGAAATAACTTTAGCAATGTAAACTAGAACTTTAAACAATGTTTAGAGGACTTAACTGTGCTGAGTTATTTGTATTTGACTCACTGGGCTCGATCTTTTGGCTAATTCCCTTTAATGCTGGAGTTGTATCCATTTAATTTGGGTCTCTTATTTACCAATGCATATGTATTTCTGATGTTTGGTGAAACACCCTTTTCCTGGGATCAATGGTTATGATGATAATTAATTAATCAATGTTTCTGTTTTTTATATTCTTTTCTTCTGGTGTATGGGGATAAAGAAGTGCTATGAATTTATTTCATTTTCTTTGAAGTTAATAGGATGAACCATTGCTTATGCTTTTGGATTGAATTTGTTCACCTTTTAATACTAAATTCTACTCTTGGAAATTTATCGAGAAATGTTAAGTTATTCTCAAGATCGCACAAAAGAATGAAGTAAATTTCAGTATTGATTCTAGCCTCTCCAACTATAATTTACTTGTTTAGACTTCTCCTGCGATTGGACCTGAGCATGAACTATATTTTTGTTGGAACTTCTACAAGTTTGATCCGATTTTGAACTGTATAATTAGGCCATTTTGAATCGTTCACCAATCACTTAAGTTCTTTAAAGTTTTTCATCTTTAGAATCATTTCTGCTAACATCAAAGGGCATATTTTTATGTGTTGTTGCCTGCTTAATTTTTCATGATGTTTTTATCTTTGTTGTTGAGTCCAACATCTGCATGGATTTGTTACAACGATATGGTGCGAGTGTAAGAAATGAGAGTCCCCATCCTTTAACTGATGATGACGACGATGACGACTTATTTGAGGATCGATTTAGTGTTGCATATAATCTTGACCGAGAATTTGGGTAAGTAAATGCTTGGCAAGGTTAAATTGTTACATTTGTCCAGTTATCCTTTGATGTTCATACATATGATAGTATAATCCTAACCTGTAGTGCCTTTCTATGTACAATAGTCCAAGGCTTAAGGAGCACATGCAATATTGCATGAACCATCCAGAAGAAATTAGTAAGCTCTCAAAATTAAAAGCTCAAGTAACTGAGGTGAATGGGATTATGTTGGATAACATTGAAAAGGTATGTATTTATTTTCTTGAGAAGTGGTACAAGTGTGGAAAAAATGGATGTATTATTTTGAATGTAGAGATTTAAGTATTTTGTAATAGTCTTCCTTTCTAGTGGCTGGTATACAGATTTCTTTGGTTACTACCATTGAACTTGCCTATAAATATTTAACTTATTATGTCGTTTATTTTCTCAACGTTCATGTACTGTTGTTATTAGTATTCAAATTACCATTAGGTTCCATATTTCATGCGGATCATGAGAATTTCAAAATTTCAGGGGTAGTAACTATAGGTGACAATCAGAAGAAGAAAACCCCCTTCTCATCAACAATAACCCCCTAATATAAGAAAAAAAGAGGAAGAAAATGTCTTATGTTGTAGGGTAACATTAATATTTCTGGATTTGAGGCTTTATGATGAGCTTCTTGATTATCAGGAAATAATCATCGGCTTTTGTTGCTTAAACCCTATTTTAGATCTTTAATCCCCTAAAACTTTGGTATGAAATTTAGTTTGAAGATGCTATTTCAATACTTGTATCCCTCCTCTATCATCAGTAATAATGACCATATCATCCATGTGTAAAACAATAGAACTGTCTTTTTTTGTTTGCCAATAGATAACTTCATGGCACCTCTAAAATGATTCCCTAGGATATTGTTTTAACATATGTGAAGTCTTCTTCAAATAACACACTAGCTCTAACTCCCCCTGAGTAATGGATTTAATTGGTTTCTCATGACATTCTTCCTCAAAGTTGACATGAGATTTTTAACGTCTAACTGAAATAAAAGCCCATAAAAAAGTAGTTGCCAATGTGACAATAAAGGAGCAGAGGTAGGTCTCTGGTTGAGGTAGTAACTTACAGGTATAAAGTTTGGTTTATATGGTAAATCTGGTGGTACGTCTTGGTTAACTTTTACGAATAGCTGACTAGATTGTGACGAGTCTTTGAATATAGTAGTGTTTGGTTGATGATAAGATTTTCTTGGTGATGTTCTTAGCCATCAAAATACACCCATCTGTGCTGAGTGATGACTATGTATGTAATAAAGAATATTTCTAGATTGTTTTGGTGCATTAATGCCTTTTTGGTTATGCAATGTTTCTCCTTAGCTCTAGGTGCTTCAATTTTAGGGGATTTGATTCTGATTTTTATTTCCTATAATTTCCTTATTGGTTTAAATAAACTTTACTTATGAATTAGGATATTTTCCTGATATTTTGCTTTCCTTGTTAATTTATGAAAATAGGGTTTTATTTCATAATTTGTAAGCCTTCTATATAAGAGGTAAATTATTAGTGAATATAATAAGAGACAAATTTTGTTGAATTTTCCATCAGCTAAAGATTTTCTTAATTTTTAATGCTAATGGTGTGGATTGTTGAAGGTTGAATCTTCTGTTTTGTTTATTTACTGAAAAAAGAGAAGAAAAGTGGCTACCATCAAATATCATCACTAGTTTTTAAAGAAATTTACATTGTGATTTTATAGTTATTGTCATATGAGATGCAAAAGCCATCTTGCTCTAGCATTGACTTCTGCAGCAGACATGTATGAATGAGTTTTCTCGTGCATTAGTTTAGTAACATACAGTATGGTCACAGTCCAAACTAATTATAGTACCAAACCAAATATCTACTTGTGCCTTCAGATGCTCTGGAGTTTTTTTACCGCCAGTAGTGCACATGCCTATGCATAGATATAGTTTAATGGATTTACTTTAACAAGACCTAAAACTTTTCATTCCAAAAGTTCATATTCCAAATTTTGGGACTATGTCTGAAATGAATGTTTTCCCATGGCGTAACAGCTAGTGTTCAGTTCACTAGTTCCGTTTCTGATCAGGTTTTGGATCGTGGGGAGAAGATTGAACTTCTAGTGGACAAAACAGAAAACTTGCAATTCCAGGTTGGTGTTATCTTCTTTTTATGGTTTAGTTTAGGGTTTGGGTAAGCATCATAATATATATATGGTTTTGTAATAATATCGCAGGCTGATAGCTTCCAGAGGCAAGGGCGACAACTGCGACGAAGGATGTGGCTGAAGAATCTGCAAATGAAACTGATGGTAGGAGGAGCTGTAATTATCATTTTATGGCTTTTTGCGTGTGGGGGTTTCAAATGTTGACTTTGATCAGCCAAAGTTAAGAACCATTATAATATTTTTGATAACTTAATGTGAATATATTGTATGCAAATGGATTGCTTATATATAATATGATATATATATATATATATATATATATATTATATTATATTTGTATTTATGATTATTTGTCATTAATATATATTATATATATATATATATATATATATATATATATATATAATTTACGAAATACAATCACGACACAAGAATGTGTGTCATTTTTTTTAATGACGTGTGCTTCAATGACACGCAATGTAAGTCATACATGTGTGTCATCTTCATTTATGACGAGGGCTTCAATGACGTGCAATGAGTGTCATAAATGTGCGTCATAAATACGCGTCATAAATGCGTGTCATAAATGCACGCCATAGATTTATGACTCACAATTGCGCGTCATCTGATATTTATGTTGGTGGCTTCAACGATAGGCATTTGTGTGTCATCTGCACCCATATATGACGCGCAATGCGCGTCATTAAAGGGGTTTTTTCTAGTAGTAAAAAGAGGTAAAATATGGGTAAGGGTATCGGTATTGTAAGAACAGTACCGATACTATAAGGTTAAATTTTAGGAAAGATGATGAACACAATGAACAATATTGATACTGATACAAGTAGTATCGATACTGATGTGGAGGTATCGATACCATGAAGAATGTATAGATACTGTGATTGGAAAATGGATTCCAGAATGCTAGAATGGTATCGATATCGAAGAGGGTATCAGTACCATAGAAGAGAAGTATCGATACCAAATGAGGGGTATCAATACTATTCAGTCTGAAATGTTAAGTTAGGTGAATTTTAATAGAATTCGAATTTAATAGTACTTTTGAGTATTATACTTTGGATAAATTTTAGTAAGTATACTAACATCATATTTGTATGTGTGATTATGAATGCTGTGTAGATCGTAATCAAGCTCATGAGTCAAGCAAACAGAAAGGCAAGGATAAAGTTATAGAATAGTCGGACTACATTTGAGCATTATAGAAAGGCAAACCAGGTGAGTGCATTTATTATGTACTTATATGTTATGATAGTCATAAATGCATATTGTTTAATGTATATGTTGCAATTTTCGTATTGTCACTATGTGTGCAACCCCACGAAATTCATAATGAGTTTATGAATTTCTGTATTGGCACTATGTGTGCAACCCCACGAAATTCATAATGAGTTTATGAATTTTCGTATTGGCACTATATGTGCAACCCCACGAAATTCATAATGAGTTTATGAATTTCCATATTGGCACTGTGTGTGCAACCCCACAAAATTCATAATGATTTTATGAATTTCCGTATTGGCACTATGTGTGCAACCCCACAAAATTCATAATGAGTTTATGAATTTCTATATTGGCACTATGTGTATAACCTAAGTAATTTATAATGAGTTTGTGAATTACCGTATTGACATTATTTGTGCAAGCTACGTAATTCACAATGAGTTTGTGAATGACCGTATCGACACTATATGTACACCCCAAGGATTTTAAAATGAGTTTGTGAATTTTCGTATTGGCACTATGTGTGCAACCCCACCAAATTCATAATGAGTTTATGAATTTTCGTATTGGCACTATGTGTGCAACCCCACAAAATTCAAAATGAGTTTATGAATTTTCGTATTGGCACTATGTGTGCAATCCCACGAAATTCATAATGAGTTTATGAATTTCCGTATTGGCACTGTGTGTGCAACCCCACGAAATTCATAATGAGTTTATGAATTTCTGTATTGGCACTATGTGTGCAACCCCACAAAATTCATAATGAGTTTATGAATTTCTATATTGGCACTATGTGTGCAACATAAGTAATTTATAATGAGTTTGTGAATTACCGTATTTACACTATGTGTGCAACCTACGTAATTCACAATGAGTTTGTGAATGACCGTATCGGCACTATATGTGCACCCCAAGGATTTCAAAATGAGTTTGTGAATTTCCATATTGGTACTTAGGTGCAAATTTATGTACCATGCATTCTCATTCAACATATATTGAGCAAATACAAGAATAATTTAGATAAATACTGATTGATAAGTATGATGGGCATATTAAATATCATTTTGTAGTTTATGTGAAAGAAACTTGGTTTACCAAGATAACTTTATGTATTATTATGATTTATACGAGTTAATTCGTGTTTTGATATTTATGATATACTTATGTTTTTATTTCACTTCATTATTATTATGCCTCATTAAGTGAATACTTAGCGTGCGATTGATTTTTACATATAGGTAAAAGCCATTATTAGAAGTAGAGAGTACAAAGCAACTACAAGCATCAATGAATATACTACAACATCAGTAAGACATCCTATGATGAAATTTTGACTCAGTTTAGTGGCATGTACTTATGAATGTCCTATTAGCTCTATTTAAATATTTTGGAAATTGGTTTGTAATAGATTAACTGAATCGTCTTATGCTGATTTTAAATATGGATAATATGATCTGGTATTGCTAATTGGAGTATACGTGTTTAATATATATATATATATATAATTGAATAATGTCTTATAAACTATATTATTAAATTGTTTTATCTAAAGAAAACGAAAAGTAAAAAAAATGTTTCAAAAGTCATGTGACATATGTGACTCGTGTACGGAAACATATACGGGAAATGGGTGTTACAAACCTAGAAAACTAAAGAATAAACATAAAAGGAAAAAATCATGCAATTAGGGCACCAAAATTTAAAATAAAATAAATAAGCTTAAGATCTAGAACTATGATGCAAAAAAAAACAACAAAAGTATAGGGGCTACAACACGAATAAACCATGAATTTAATTATGGATAAACAATGAACAAAACAAATGTAAAATAACAACATAAAGACATTAATATCGAATTAAGATAAAAAAGGACATATAGGTGAACATTTTGTAAAAACACGGATAACCTTGGGGCCTCAAAGTAAATAAACCAAATATTAATATTGAAAATAAAATGGGAAAATATAAAAGTAAGGACAATTAAATTAAAAATTATTGAAATAAAAGAAGAATACATGACCAAATTGAATAGGAAATATAGTTACAAGGACCGCGGAGAGGGTTAGACACTCCGGGTCTTAAATGCGCATATAAAAGCCCAAAATGACGACGTCTGATAGGGTTATATAAACCTCTTTTTCTTTTCTTTTTTTCCTCATTTTTTCTCCTTCTCTCTTTCTCCTCCCATAAAATGCTCTCCCCTATCTCTTCACTATCTAAATGCTGGCGATAGACGTTGTCCCGGTCACCGTCAATCACCATACTGGCCACCATCTCTGGTGGTCAATCAAGCCCAAAACTTCATGGATGACTCTCCTCGACACGTTGGTCATGGATCCGGGCTCGATTTTTGTGAAAAATGACCCCTAATATCGCGAAATAGGTCGAGAACCTCTTAGCTTTCAACGATCCTATCTTTGTCATCCACCATTGGATCGTGCTGATCTTAGAGTATGTTGTTCCCCTCACCATCGAGCTTCATCTCACCGTTTAGATTGCCTAAATAAGGTCTCGAACATCGGTGAACAATACCAATCGAGAGGTAAACTTTTATCCCTCTCTTTTTCTTTTCATTTCATTTTTTTCTGGTGGTTTTGCTTCAAATGATAAAAAATAGAGAGGCCCCTTTTACAATATGTTTTTCCTTTTTTCTGAATTAAGAGTCCCTTTATATTTTGCAAAAAGGATTTTATAAACCCCTCATTATAGACACCCGTTTTTATCCGAATTATAAATATTATATTATTATTATTATTACAACTATTATATTATAATATATTATTATTATTATTATTATTAATGTTACATATTATATTTTACAGGCCCAATACACGGTTACAAATATCAACCCAATTATAAAATGTTGGTTCAAGCCCAAGACCCGAATCCAGACTCAGTTACAAGACCCGACCCATTTAGCCCATTTAGCTGCTGCCTCCCACATGAAATCAGTGACCAGTACCATGCCTCCCACGTGAAACCTACAACAAATCCACCAAAATCAAAGAGTTTCGACAAACCTTTACCTAAACCTTCAAAATAAAAATAAAACCCGAAAATTACGGGGTTAAACATACCTGCTTCAGTACTAATCCAAGGAAAAGGTTGATTAGAAACAACCATAAATACGGAGGCAATCATTCGGGCAGAGGAGGGGGATTTCATCAACAAACAGAGGGTTCGAAGGGTTCTCGATTTTTCAACAGAGGATAGGGAAAATGTTGTTAAGGGGTATTAAAACTCCGGATGAAAATTGTAAACGGAGGGCTTGGTTTTTCAACAGAAAAAAAATTGTAAACAGTGGGTAAAGGGATTTTGATCTTCCATTGTTTAGTATTCGAGAGAAGCAATTTTCGAAGGTCGATTTCCCATTTTTTGTATGGACAAGCAATGTAACAAGGTCTTCTTCCCGGATATGAAGAAAATGCAATGAATATAAGGCAGTAGAAACAAAACCTTAAAAACATCTTTATTTGTTTTTTATTATTATTCAAAAGGGGAGTTCGAACCAACTGAATAAAAAAAGGAATTTACTTGTGTTCTTTTTCGAGTCTTCGCCGGAAGTTGGAGAATTCCGAGCATCGCTGGAAATAAAAGGACGAGCCTCGCCGGGGTCATCATCGGGGTGAGTATTCGAAGGGTTTAATGGCCCTTAGATCTTTGCATGTCCACTGCTAAGCTTAGATCTGTGTTAGGAAGTATATAGGGAGGCTTTGGGTTTAGGATCTCGATCGATAAAAAGAAGAAGAGGAAATAGAGAGAAGTAAAGGGTAGAACGTTTACCTTAGGGGGTTTAGCCCCTAGTCGGGTTTAGTTGGTGCTCTCGCCGGCGTTGAGAGTGGCGTCGTGTGCGTGCGTGAGAATGAGAGAGAGGAAGGTTTGGAGAAGAAGAGTGAAGCGTGAGGTTGGGTGTTCTGCGTGTGTTTAGGTTTAGTAAATTTAGCTTTAGTTTATTTTACGTTACATATTAATAGGTTTTTGGTAAAATTATACTGTAGTCACATGAATATTAGGGGTGAATTAGTTATAGACCTATATTTATGTACATTTTGATTTAGGTCACTAGTTTATTTTTAATTTACATGTTTAATTTCACATTTGTTTAAATTTAATCCTTATTCAAATATGTATATATATTTTTAAAAATTTATAGTTTGCGATGTTATGTGTTTATTTTTGTATTTAAGTCTCATTCATGCATTATATTTGTATAAGTTTGTTAAACTCATTATGTACCCGTAAACATATTTGTATGCAAAGTTTCGTATTTGATTAGGTGGGCTTCATGCAGGTATATGCTAATCGTATATATATATATATATATATATATATATATGTGTGTATATAGTTGTCGGTGTTAACCTGTTTGTGTGCATGTATACATTTATATATTAATAGTATTATGATCAGTGTTGTTTCTGTCTTATTTTAACTAAATCATTAAATATGTTAGCAACATGGATTAGTATATATATATATATTTCAATTATTGGAATGCATGAGATACTTATAACTGGGCGTGGCATGTTTTCTCTCCACTCTTTAGTTTTTATTTATTTATTAATATTGTGTTGTCAAGAATTGTCTGCTAAACATTGATTTTACCATGTTATCTGTTGATCTCGTTGCCATAGTTGCGCCAATACCAACCGACAGACGTAGGGTACCACTGCAATTGTTTTATTTACGTATTTTCCATCTCATGAATTCATATGTAATGTAATATTATATATATGTATGCCATATAAGTATCTTGCATAATAGGAAATAATCATTACATAATGTGTTTATGCCCTTTAATTATATTGACTGGTTTAATGTGTAAAATATAGTGAATTTATTTTATTGTTAACACGTAGATTTAACTGCATGTATCTTAAATTTTTGATGTATGATATCATCACGTGAATAACTCGACTCATAATTACATAATTGGATTAAGGGTAATACCCTTTTAATTTAAAATTGTTTTAAGTGAGTTGTCTTAACTTATTAGATATCCGCTTTTGACGATTTTAAATTAGAAATGTATTCCATTGGTGACACCTAAAAATCAATTCAATGCGTTAAAATTTGGGAACGAAAGAAAAGAAAATAATCGGTTATTTAAAATTTTTGAGAAAAGGTAGTTATAACTTATCTAAGATCTTATCTCGATATTTTTAAATAATTGAATATTCTTTATCTTTCTAACAAGGTTGGGTAATTTTAATTTAATCTATTTTGGTGCTTTTGAATATTGTAAAATTCATATGTTATTGTTTTGTTGGGGATCATAAATCAAATTAAAATCGAATTTGTAAATTTTATTGCAAAGACATTAATTAATCGACTAGGTACCGATTTAGGGCGCTGTGGGGGTGCTAATCATTCCCTACGCGTAATCGACTCCCGAACTCATTTTCTGGTAATGCAGACCTAAATTTGTCATTTTAATTAAAATTATTTTTTTTAAAATGGCAAAACATTTTTTGGGTGCCCAATCACACTCTAATCAAGGATTGGTAGCGACTCCTCAAACCGTATATTTTTTATCGTAAAAGAATTTCTAAATTTTCGAAACGAGAGGTTTTCTAAAATCGTATTGTTTTAATTAGAAATCAATCATGAAGGGATAATTAAAAATTATGTGGTTTTTAAAACTCTTGCTTCCCAAGGAAAAAACCGTTTCAACATTCATATTACAAAAAATGAAAATGAAAATAAAAAACTTTATTTTTTACATCTTTTCTTTGTTTGCAGGCATGGGTGTATGTTTGATGAGGGTGTGTCAGCGGTGAAAATGTTGAGTGTTGACAGTAGCAATAAAGATGGCATAAAGATGGTGGAACCAGTAACCGGGGCATTGAATGCCCCGGATATTCAGGTATTACTTTCCTTTTTTCATTTTTATGATTTTTGGTAATAATAATAATATTATAATAATAAATATTTTTGGATAAAAATGGTGATTACAGTTGCTCCTCTTTGCTCATTATTATGGAACAGGAATGAAGCAAAGATAATAAACACCATTTTTATCCGGCCTAAAATGCTGAAATTTTTGATCTACAAATTTTTCTTATTATGAACTCTTCACTCTCATGGGATAAACTCTTCTTTGGGAACGTTGATCCATCTCCTTCTATGATGGAATCGAGCAAATGTGACTCTGATCCAACTCCTTATGTGATGGATGAGTCAAGGTTTGAACAAGTTATTCTCATTATGAGCTTCTTCTCTCTCATCGGATGAGTTTTTCTCATTATGAACTCCTTAATAGAAATATTGATATTCCTTCTTCTATGATGGAATCAAGCCAAAGTTGAAGAAGTTTTTCTCATTATAAACTTATTCTATCTCATCGAATGAGTTCTTCTCATTACGAACCCTTCTATTGGAAATGTTGATCCACTTCCAATGATTGAATCGAGTGAAATATTGAACAAGTTCTTCTCATTAGGAACTTCTTCATTAGAAATATTGATTCGCCTCCTTATGTGATGGAATCGACTGAAACATTGAACAAGTCCTTATCATTAGGAACATCTTCATTAGAAATATTGATCCACCTCATTTTGTGATGGATTCGAACAAAGTGATGATGCTAATACAACTCCTTGTGCTATGCATGAGCCAAGGTTGGTGTTAGTCCAACTCCTTATGTGATGAATCGAGCTAAGGTTGAACAATTTGTTCTTATTATGAACTTCTTCTCCCTCATCAGATGAGTTCTTCTCATTACAAACTCTTCCTTTGGAAATGTTTATTCACCTCCTTCTGTGATGGAATCGAGTGAAATATTGAACAAGTTATTTTCATTAGGAACTTTTTCATTGGAAATGTTGATCCACCTCCTTCTATGATGGATTCGATCAATGTGATGATGTTAATCCAGCTCCTTATGTGATAGATGAGCCAAGGTCAGTGTTGTTCCAACTCTTTATGTGATGGAATCAAGCAAATGTTAAGTAAGTTATTCTCACATTTTTACAAGAAATCATGAAATGAAACCTTTGTTGACTCTTTGAATTACTGCCAGATATTCAAAACTTGATGAAAAATGAATGTGTATGCTCCTATTTTGCAAATGCCTAAATATGCATGCATGATGTCATCAGTGTTGCAAATTCTATTGTTTAATGAATCTTTGCTCATTTATCTTCGCTGAGTTTTTTTTTTTTTTTGTCTTTGTTGAGTCAATCCTAGAAACAATACTGCTCACTAGCTTTGAAGTGATCTGGCCACTTCCTAGTAAATGGTTAACTTCTCTATATGAAAAGTCAAGTTGAAGAAAGGTATCACTGGAAAGGTTTATAGGGAGACAATCCTAAGAAGGTCTCAAACGACATTCTAGACAAACATTCCTAAGAATGACTCAAATAAATTTTTAGAGAAACGATCCTAAGAATGACAAAATAGTTTCTCAAAGTAGATTTTACAGGCATCCTCATGAGAGGTAAATCAAAATTTATCATGTTTATGAAATGATGAAATGTATGATGCAAAGATGTAAACTCATGTAATATATATGAATGCATGTTTTTTTATCTATTTGGAATGGTTGCAAGAGCAGTCTTCATTGCTAGAGCAGTCGTCATTCTCTTTCTGGTTCGATTATCTTCCTTATCTGTCACACCTGAGTGCATTCTTGTGAATCTTGATTTGTGAACGGGCGCATCTTGCCCCGATAAATTTTGGCTCTTGATAAATTTGGCTTCTCCTACCTTAACTTGTGTAGAAATCCAATAGAGCTTTCATTTTTTCCAGAAGGTTTTGAAAAGCGAATATATCATTTCAAGCTTTGGAAACTGTGCACTTACTGCTACCTTTAGAAAAAAAATCAATAGCCACTATCTAGAACTAAACACCGTAGAAACTGACAAAAAATTTGCGTTCCCTGAAAAGTCCTACGATACATCCATGCTAAGGATGGTAGTTGGAACCTTAGAAATAACCAAAATTGAAGGTGTTTGCTCAATTGCTAACATCAAATTCAGCCCTCCATGTTTTGCATTGATTTTTTCAAAGTTTTGTCGCCCATTTAATGAAAAGAGAACTTCCCAGTTATCCACTTTTAATCTTGGCACAGACAGAACATGACCTTCCAAATGGTTGAAATTAGAATTTATAGAAACCCTTTTTGAACTCAACATTGGCTCAACATCATAACTACTAGTACATGAAGCATTCATCATTTCTCGTGGCTTTGAAATTAATGCACGAAAAATCACCAGAATAATGCAAATTTATGTTACGATGCCCGAAAGATTTATCATCAAGAAACCTTTGAAAATCAAACTTGGCTTCTTCAAAAATTCATTTACAATTATCATCAAGAAACCCCTAAAAATTAGGCTTAGATTCTTTAAAACTTTATTTAAAGACATCAAGAAACCCCTGAAAATCATGCTTACCTCCTTTCCAAATCCATTTGTAAACATCAAGAAACCCCTGAAAATCAAGGTTAACTCATTTAAAAATTCATTTGAAAATATCAAGAAACCATAAAAAATAGGCTTAGCTTCTTTCAAAATTTATTTGAAGACATAAAAAAACCCCTAAAAATCAGGCTTAGCTCATTTCCAAATCCATTTGTAAACATCAAGAAACCTCTAAAAATCATGCTTAGCTCCTTTAAAAATTCATTTGAAAACATCAAGAAACCCCTAAAAATTAGGCTTAGCTTCTTTCAAAATTCATTCGAAGACATCAAGAAACACCTAAAAAGTAGTCTTAACTTCTTAAAATAATTTGAAACACCATGTTAATTGGTTAATCCTCAAGAAACCACTAAAAATCAGATTTAGTTCTTTAAAAAATCATTTGAAGAAATCATCAAGGAACTTTTGAAAATCAAACTTAGCTTCTTTGAAAATTCATTTGAAAATATCATATTGGGTAACATGACCCACTTTAAAAATGATGATTGTTATATGTATTGGGTTCCTCAATTCTTGAGGTTTTGCCACTCTTAATGTAATTCCCTCCATTTGAGGCTTGAATTCTGAATTTTCTTTTCTTTCTTTTCTTTCTTTGGAAAATCTATAAGAATTATGCATATATATGAAAATATGAATGCACTTAAATGTATCGAAATGTAATGCATGACTTTATTGTATATAAAAATGTTGATTATTCTTTTTCTCGTATCAAAGTAGAGACCTCAATCTTCCTTCACTTGACCATCTTTGAATGGATCATGCCTCAATAGCAACTTGTCAGCTTAAGCTTGCATCTTCTGAGGATTAATTTGATTATCTTGTGCAATAATGTTTTTTTGTCTTCTATCTTTGGTTTCTTTGTTACGATCTTAGAAGAAGTGTTCTCCTGTAGTTAGGCATATGGTCTTGATGACTCTTTCTAGTTCTAATTCAATGGTTATATCATAAGCATTTCAAGGTAAACTCTTTTTGTCCTCATTCTGCCCTCAGAACTCCAAACGGCGAGGCTCATTCACCATGTTTATTTGATTTGAATCTCGTTATCTCAACAAGATCTAATTTTGGTAATGCCCCAATGTGGGTACTCATGGCTCTTTTCGTGCCAAAATCTTAATCTCGAATGGTCTCACTCTTGTGTTACTAATCAACAATCATATGACATCAACATAAATGTTATCGAATAGTTTAAGGGCTTCTCTTCATGATGCCATAATCAAATGGACACTTAACAAGTGATCAGTTCTTTTAACAAAAATGTCTTGAATTTTTTGCTATGAGTTGAGATATGTCCCCCTTTCGACTAAGGTGATCATTTATTTCTTGATGGATTACTGAAAATGTCATAAGGAAGTGTTAGAAGTTCTATCCTCCAGTCCTTCTAATCTCTCAGACTATTTGCTTTCAAGATTGTGAAATGTCTTCATTACTATGGCATCGTTTGTTTTTCTTCTCCAATTGAGGAAGAATGAGCCTCACAAACTTCAAGAACCTTTTTCACTTGAGATTGTCATGTTTGAAAATATTTTTCTTCTTCTTTCAGTTTTAAAAATGTGAAAAAAAAGTTTGTTGAATAAATTTTAATTTTTTTTCCATTTTCTCCAGGCTCACAATCAAAACAAATTGTAAAACAAGAGTTCATTGAATATCAAATAAGTCGACTTCTCTTTTAATCCTTCAAAAATTATATGCATCTGACATGTGTAATGTTAATGTTGATATAAGGCTTAGGCTGACTTGGGAAAGTAGAGTGTTTCAGGTTGATTTGGGGAGGTAATGTGTTTCAGGTTAAAATCTTGCACCCTTGATTATGGTGTTCATTGATATAATGAAATGGCCATTGTGCTAATCTTTTGGAAATGTTCACTGGTCTCCAACTCTCGAGATTACTTTAAGGTGGTATAGCGCTTTACCAAGAGATGCATAAGACCATATACTATGGGATAGTTGTATAATCTTCATATTTGAGCCGCCTTTTAGGCTTTTTACTAAAATCCTCCTTTGGTTTCAAAATATTATTACAACTCTAACCCCTCTTTTTTATTTTTCCTATCATGCATTAAAGATTTTATACAACTATTTTTGCAAATAAAAATTAACCCTGAGGGCGGAATGAAATCTGAAGATAACATCTCCACTTAGAAATTCATGTATGATTAGAAGGGACTTTTCAGGCACGTAATATATGTCAGGGCTCACGGTTATGAAAGAAATAGATAAATAGGCCTAAACAAGTGTTTAAGGGTTATCGAACCAAGGATCAATTCGTTCTGATGTCTTCAATCTTGTTTTGCTCGATTTGAATATGCTTGTGTGTCTTTTATTTTTCTTTTATTTTCCTTTGTTGTTCCATGATCTTCTGGTGAATTGATTCTAGATCTTTGAACCCGCTGAATTTGATCAACCTTGTGACTTGAAGCTCGATGAGTCGCTCGTCTTGAAATACTTGATCAGTTTTTTTTCTTTTTCTTTTTCTTTTTATTTCTTTCTTTCTTTCTTTTTATTTTTTCTTTTCTTTGTTCTCGCCATGATTTGATATTCGAGCACCTCGTATTTGGTCCACCTTACGGTATCTTGTTATTTCACTTTATTTTACATGAGCTTGTTCTTGTAAAAAAAAACATGGATTGATGGTCTTTATTCATGCAAGCAAATGTCCTTCACCTTTGTCCCCTAGTGTGAAGGGTGATCCTTGGTTAGGGTTGAATCATAAAAAAATAATTCAGGCTCAAATGGGGACAACAAGGGATATATTTTTTTTCTTTTTCTTTTTTGAAATGATAAATGAAACAAAGCCTTTCATCATCTTATACACAGAAGTCCTTGTAAAAGAGGTATCCCAGGGGGATGAGTATTCATGATTAACTTCTATTCACATAAAAACAATGTAATTAATGCATTATAAAATTATTTCAATGATTCCCTTTATTTCTACTTCACGTTGCTCCTAGTATGCCCCAATTATTCAAATTCTCTTGCAAAAACTTGATCTGTAACACTCCATCTTGTCTTTCTTGCAGGAATGGTTCTTGTACACATGACCATCTTGTATTTTATGCCTCCAAGCTTTATTGAGGTTAGAGATAAACATAGGTTATTTCTAGGAAGAGAAATGTATGACTTTAAAGTTATAATTCTAAAAAAGGTAATGTTATGGAAATTTTAGCACTGTCTGAAAAGGTAAAAGTACGAATTTTGGTGCCTCGGGGGGGATAAGGGCATGACTTTATTATTTTAGAGGGAGGTGATGTCGAGGTTCGATTTTTTTGGTAATGAACACATTCCATGTAAGGAAATGAGTTAGGGTATTAGGCTTTGGAGGGAACACGAAAGGAATAATCTTGCCACTTTTCAAATATCTATAATTAATGAAGTAGTAAAAGAACCTTTAATTCATTTGATATTCAAAGATTTACAAGATTAAAACTTGATTTATTGCTCATAACCTTAGAAAATGACATAAGTTCAATAATCAAATTATTTTAAGAAAATAAAGAAAGAACAAAAACACGTTCAAATAGGGCAATGTTAGTGGAATAAGGCTTCATGGTGGATATAACAACTTTTTCCTGATTAACACCAAAATGTCTCATTACACGTTAAAGTTCAATGCCCCAGGGTCAAACAAATTCTAGACCTTGCTCTTCGATACCCCA
Organism: Hibiscus syriacus; assembly: GCF_006381635.1. Taxonomy (NCBI): domain Eukaryota; kingdom Viridiplantae; phylum Streptophyta; class Magnoliopsida; order Malvales; family Malvaceae; genus Hibiscus; species Hibiscus syriacus. Next base: position 755,157 of record NW_024063144.1, on the reverse strand, counting down.
CAGATCTCAATGATGTGTCTCGAACTTCAGACGGTGCTAACATCACGTCCATAGCTCTCAATCCTTTTCTAGGTAGGAATGGGGTGACTTCAATTTACCTCAAAAACTTCTATCACAAGATTCTCTGTGAGTTACTCCCAGGATCCGTGATTAATGCATGTTGAGATGCAATATATATTATGCAATGTATGATGTATAGATACGAATACAAAGATACACATATGAATACAAAAATATAGAAATGGGAATGCAAAATACGAGATGCAAATACAACAAAGGAATTGCTCCCAAAAGTAATTGTTCCTTGAATAATTCTTGAGAAACTGAAAATGTCTCGCTACACTAGGGAAGTGAAAATCTGGTCCATCTTTAAGTTGTCCAGCTCCTGCAAGCGTTTGGGTATTGAATCGTCTTTCATCATATTTAGGCATATTGAAAACCTTCAAAGCTTTTACTTCATCTCATACTTTCAGAAATTTATCAAGCTGGTTCGTTACCTTTAACTATTGGCTTCAGCGTCGAATCTTCTTGACCGACTTGTTATCTCAGCAAGTAGATGTCCGGCTTGTCTCCTTAGTAAGTAGACTATCTCTTGTCACTACTCGATCTACATAGAGAATCTTCAAAATTCTATCTAACACAATGAAAGGCATTGTTGCATGCATTATTTTTCAAGAACCTTCTAAATGACCAGTTATTTCAGGGATCAATACCTTTGAATGATATGTCATGTTCATGCAAAAATACAACAAAGCACAAGACAAGACAAAAGGAAATCAAGTTAGTAGAAACAAGACAAAAAGAATCAAGTTAGTTAAAATGATTATTCAAAGAAATGTAAGCTTAGTAAAAATAATTAAATACGACTCAAAGTTAAGACTAAAAAGTAAAGCATACAAAGGTAATTAAGAGTTCTAATCGCATGCATTCTAGTTCTCCTATATTATCCACATGGCTCTAGTGGGTTAGGTTTACTAAATTCTCTACATGAAGTCCGGTTCTAGCAAAGGGTTCCCAAGTTATCCTTACAACTTGCTAAGGCTTGCAAATCAGATTCAACTTAGTGGATCACACCACTAAAAGCATGTCTCAGAACTGATATCCGGACTTGTAACTTAGGATGCTTTCCAGAGGTAATTTGTCAGACCCACACGAGGAAGCCCAATGCTCCCCATGAGGTGTGGTATTTCCCCCTACTTAGGTAAATTGGGATTGAGCTCAGGTTTAGAGCTATGATATGTAACAGTCCTAAATATTCACAGAAGTGTAAGCATTAACTAGAGAGAAAATCTTTTTTTTAGATTACATAATGAGCTATAAATTAAATAAATTCAAAAGCAAAATTTATAAATTCCAAATGTAGGGTAATCAACTCGTGGCTCTACTCTTGATTTGTTTTAGAAAACAAAATGTCCCCAGCAGAGTCGTCAAGCTGTCGACGCTATTTTCGCCCAGGTGGGAAAAAACCAGTCCGAATTAGAGGTTTTTCTTTGAAAAGATTTTGAAATTGTGAAGAGATGTCACCAATCATTTTAAGGTGCGATTAGGACACCATAAAAACTTGTTAATTTTAATGAAACATTTTATTTTATCAAAATATCAAGTTTAGGGTCTATGAAAACTATAAAACAGGTTCGGGAGTCAGTTACGCGTGAGGAATGATTAACAGCCCCACATCGCCCAAAAATGGGTACCTAGTTGATTACCCTATATTTAAAATTAGAAATTCTAAGTTTAAACTTTATTTAATCAAAAATTCACAATAGGTGCACAGTTGAAAATGATGTTCGTTTATTTAAGCCAATAGTGTTCTCTCCCTAGCATGAATGCAGGAGATCAATTATTATGCCCAATAATCAAACATTGCCTTGGAATTTAGGAAACATGACAGTGTTTTTGAAAAGGATGTCGACCTACTTCGGGAATCACTAGTAATCACCCCTGAGCATACTTTCGTGGGATATATTATTGACTCCCTAATAAGTGAACATTGCCTTGGGTTTGAAAACATGATGCAATAAAATAATTTATTATTAAACCTAATTAAAATAAGGGTTGATTAAGGCTTTTTCTAACTTAAAGTGTCAATTATGTGATTTAAAGAACCTAAGGGACTAAACCTAGAAATGGAGGCTCTAATATTAATCCTATTTGATTTAAACCAGTTATTGGATCGAATAATCAAGATGATCCCTTGAGCGTGAAGGCGAGGGCCAACTCTGATTATTCTCTAAATTAAAAGGCTAGAGTGAAATCTAACCTAATGTGGAGGTTCTAATTAAAAACCTAATTAATTATGTTAAGAGTAAACCTAATTAAAAGTCTAAGGGCTAAAGTGAAAAAAATCTAGATCTAAAGGGCCAAACCCGAAGTCTAAGGTTCAAATTAATGATTAAATTAAGAGAAACCTAAATCTAAAGGGCCAAACCCTTTTTTCTTTTTTTTTCCTCAATTTTTCTTCTTCCCTATTTCTCCTCCCATAAAATGCTCTTCTCTCTCTCTTCACTTTCTAAAAGTCGACGACAGACATCGCCGTATCGACCGCCGTCTCTGGTGGTTAATCGGGCCTAAAACTTCAGGATTGGCTCTCATTGACACGGTGGTCATGGATTCGGGCTCGATTTTTATGAAAAATAGCCCCCAATGTCGTGAAATAGGCCAAGAACCTCTCGGCTTCCAACGCTTTGATCTTCGTCGTCCACCGTGGATCGTGCTGATCTCAGAGTGTGTTTCCCTCACCACTGGGCTTTATCTCACCGTTCGAATTTGCTAAAGGAGGTCTCGAATGCTTGCAAACAGTATCGATAAAACTATACTACACTACAATCACAATATATATATATAATTTGACTATGATTTAATTTTTTACTTACTATTTTTTTTGGTATAATCGGGTAATTAGTATCTTAACCTTTTCAGTTCAAATTAGCTATTTAGTATTAAATCAATTCGGATACCCATATTTAATCCAATAAAATAAAATAAAATAAAAGTTACTATTATACTAGACTTATCCTAAAACTTAGTTAATGTTTAAAAATTGTAAGGAACAATGTTCAAATGTTTGCATGGTGAACATAGAGCTTTATTAGATGACACGGATTACATAATGAGCAAAAGAATTGCATAAGGCTATTTGCTTTTCTTTTATTCTAGATGATCATGTGGTCTTATTGACATAAACATGGCAGCATATTGTAGCAATCGTCGGTCACTGCTGTTTCCGTTTTCGGCAACAGAAACCATCGGACCTCCAGTCCTCCTCCTGTAACGCCGCCAACCGAGTTGTATATTCACGGCTGCCCACGTTCGCCAGTTCGATGAATAGTATCTGGCTGTTCTCTTAAGCCTCTCGTTGGCAAACTTGTACCTGAAGTGATCCGTGATGTATTTGAGATGGTTTGCCTCGAGACCGAACGCTTCAATCGACTCTATGCATACGAATGTTGCAGACGAGGCAGGAAGACGATCCATAAATGGTCTGCGAAGACACCATGACAACAACTCATCACCCAGGAAGCCTCCCGGCTCGATAAAACTGGTGGCGACCATGCCTTTGCTGAGGCTTTGGTTACGTCTTATTCGTCCGTGAACAATAAACACCATTCTCTGCACTGGATCTCCTTCTCTGATTATCTGTTTCGTGTGAATAATTTATAAGTTTAACAAATTTTGAATGGCGTGTTTAACAAGGAAGGTTATAATTTAAACTTCATAAGCGAACCTTTTCGTCTTTAGAGAATACGAGTGGCTTAACTCGATCACAGATGTTATCGAGAATAAGGTCATCCAAGTTTTGGAACAAAGGAACCTGCAATGAATGAGATTCGAATCAAATCAATGTCGCCAAGACCTATCCGAGGGCCGAGTTACAAATGCAATATTAAAGTTTCAATTATGTTGGTACCTTCTTGATAAGGTCAAGGCAAAGGTAGCGCTTGATGTCTCTCCGGAGGCCTTCGGGTAAGTCTTTGATCAGTTCCATTTCGTCTTCTCCACCCGATATTGTCCATTTTTGACGTTCGAAGTGGCGGACTCGCTGTCTCAAACGCGACGGTAACTGCCGGCGTTTCATCCACCATTCCATGTCTCGACATCTTAGCTGCATTTTTCTCTTTTTGGCCATTACAGCATGCAAGAAAACCTTGATAAATATAAATGCAGGATCCAATTGTCAGTTAAACTGGCTATGGAAAGTTGCACAATGTTCAACAATCTGTAAAAAATAACTTAGTGCTCACTAGGGTGATAACAGTTTAATTTCGATTTGAAAAAAAAGGGATTGATATACAAAAATATCCGAATCCGAACAAATCAAAAGTTTCACCTGGATGTTTCCAATCAGTAAAGTGAAGAGCATCAATCCAGCAAGCACAATGAAGATACTGAACATCACTTCTAACCAGTGACTTGTTGGTTCAAGATCATTCCCAAAGGTGCTGCAAATGGAAGCTCAATGTGAGTATATGATATAATATGCGTCTAAAACAATAGAAACGAAGATAATAATTTCGTGTTCGACCCGAGATTGAATTATAACTTGAATTGTGATTTACCTGAGAGTCATTAATCCCCAAAATATGGGATAAAGGATCTTAACAGAGGCAGAGTTGCTAGAAACAACGGGGAGAGCCAACTGATAAATCCCATAATTGAATGGTCCATGAACGTCTAAACATAAAGGTTTCCCTACAACTTTGGTCGAGTTACCACCGCAAGAATTTCCTACCGTTTCAGCCGGAAATAAAAACTGGTAGCACACCTCCTCCGAGCACGACAACGAAAGGTTGCAGTGAGCGTTTCTCGCGCATTGTTGCCTGAGACACGAGGCAACCCGCTGTATCGCAAGGACATACCAGCACCCTCCAGCAACCTGGACAAAGAAAAAGGAATAATAAGAGCAAAACGTTTGTTGGAACGACCGAATTCTTAGGCACGCATAAGACGATGCGAGAGGTCGGTCGTTAAAACGTGTTGTGCGACAGCTCATGGGTAAGACTTACATGAGAAGCAATGAAGTAGGCAATGAGGTTAAGGCCAAAGCCCCACCAAATGGTGCCAAAGATGTAACCAGTGACCTTTTGCATCCTTCTCATTAAGCAAATGCTGTGGTAAACCTTTGGGAGGAATTGGAACAAGAAAATTAACAACATTATGGTCATTATAAGCTTGATCTTCTCTTCCCTTATTAGTTTTGGCACAACTAACCAAAATACAGCCTGCAAAAAGAAATTACACACTGATAAAATTATTCATTTTGACCCGAAAATATCAACAAAAAAATTAAGAAAAAAAAACATGTCACTTGGTGTCACGTAGCATCAAATAATCATGCTACTAAAGTTGTACAAGCATTGGAATCATTCACAAAAATGATGTTTACGATGTTAGAATTAGATTTTTAAATTAAAGGCAAAGACGGTTTTTATGTAAAAACAAGAGACACGCAAACAGGAAGACAAAACATCCAACAACAATATTTGTAATGATGCAAGATGAACAACACATCCGGTTTCTATGAAGCAACCCAAATAATTGTCAACAATCTCATTGTCCAACAGGGAAAAGAAAGGCCTACTAGCTTTGTGTTCATTATGGAAACTCCATACGAGAGAGAGAGAGAGAGAGAGAGAGAGAGAGAGAGAGGGGGGGGGGGATGTGAAAAGTAAGATTCAAAAAGGACTAAAACACGTTATCTATTTGTGGGGTTTGTGGCACCCACTTTGTATTCTTCATATTTTGGACATTAGTCTATATATGTTAAAATCCAAACCATAACATTATTGAATATTACTTTTCTATTAAAATAATTAAGTTAGGATTGTTATCCAATGCATCAGGAAAAAATATACTTTTTTAGCGGTTTTATATACTGTCATGTGTATGTATTATTTAAGATTACTAAAGTTATATGTTTTAAGGATTTTTAATAGTATATGTTTAAAATTTTAGACACGTTTTGTATACGTAACTATTCGGATCTAGAACTTTTAGAAAGAATAGTACTCACTTTAATCATTGGGATAACTCGATGAGTTCAAAATATGTTATAAAATTTAAAGATTAAAACTTTAGAATTACTTAAATAAGACGTATAATATCATTAAAACTCTGTTTATAAATTATTTTTACCACTATTAACACAATAAATTAAATAATAACCATTAAGTCATATTAATTATAATTGTTTCTTCTAAAAGTATTAATTTAATTACACAAAATATGACTTAAACCTAGGATGAACTATGATTATTTGGCACGTTATGGTGGGGAGAGAGTTGTAATTTTGCCTAACTCAATCAAAGGTGCAAAAATCCAAAATTTGGACCATCTTTTGCATGATCATATTGCACATGTGTTTGACAGTTATGTTTCTTTCCTGCCCACCAAAAAAAAAATATAGAGTTGGGTAAATATACATTTTAGTACATAAAGTTTTTTTTGTCCAATATACATTTTAATTCAAATGATACCGAAAAACTACATACTTTAAATTATTTCAAATAAGATATTAGTTATTTATCCTAAGTATCAATTTGTATTAAGAAATTAAATTCAAATAATTAATTGAATTAAAAAAATTAAGTACTAAATTGAATCTAAAAATAAAGTTCAAGTTTTAATTAAAGGGTAAACTATGTATTTAGTTACCCTATCACTTTGATTATGTTTTGGTCACTCAACTTATACTTTTTCCAAAATAATATCTAAAGTTTCATTTTGGTCAACCGCAGTTAAAAAATTAATGATGATATTGATGTGTCACTATAAGGTAATGTCACGTTATAATTGAAAAAATTATCACGCCAATATTTATGTTTACTTTTTAATAGCGGGTGATCAAAATGGAACCAAAACGTAACATTAGGTAGGGTTTTGGAAAAAATAGTTGAATGACCAGAACGACACTAAAGTGATGGTTGGGTGACTAAATACGTAATTTACCCTTAATAAAACTAAACAAAACTTTACCATCAAATTAAACCTTGAAATCGAATCAAGTAAAAATATAAAAAAAAAACCTATTTATATTTGAATTTTTGTAAATGAAATAAAATTATAAAACATTTGAAATCAAGTTGTTAAGAATGTGCGCCCTAAATTCAAATTTACCTGTCTGTATATAGAAAAATAAATATAAGAAATTAAAACCAGTGTTATTAAAACCGGTTGAACCGATTGAACTGTGAACCGATGGCCTGTCTGGTCCAGCACAGAATCGGTAGAACCGGCTGAGAACCGGCAAAACCGATGTGAACCGTCGGTTTACTTTTTTTCTTTAAAAAAAATTAAACCAAACGACATCATTTGTTAAACGAGCCGAGTCGAACTCGAGTACTCTGAGCTCGACTCGAACTCGAAAACTTTAAAAGTAAGCTCAACTCAACTCAAAAACTCACGAGCTAAAAATTATCAAGTTCAACTCGAACTCGAAATATAATATTGAAACTTGAACTCGAGCTCGAACTCAAAAAAATTTTAGAAACTCGATTAAAGCCTGAAATTCGCTATGTGCTCACCAAAAGGCTCCATGATTTTGAATGTCAAATTACCTCTAGTATTTATAGAAGTAAGTTGGGATGTTCTTCTATGTTTCTTAAGCATGTGAGATTGTTTTGTTCTCATATTTTCTCTTTAGACTTTTGGGATGCTATTCTATATTTCTTATCCATATGAGATTGTTTTTTAAAAAAACTTAAACCAAACGACATCGTTTGTTATGATTTTTTTCAGCCCCAAATTTATTTTATTTTATTTTTATTATAGTTATATAATTATATTTATTATTTAATATGTTTTATCTAAATATTATGTTGTAGTTGATTTGAATCATTTTGTTTCACTTGATTTTATGTTTTTTAACTTATATATGTTATGACTTGTGATATTTTTATATTTTTTAATATTGTAAACTTAAAAAAAGTGTTATATATATTTTAATATTATTTTGAATATTATATAAAATTTTAAAAAAAATATTATTTTATATAAAATCAGATTGAACCAAGTTGAACCAGTACCTTCACTTGTTCGAGGTCCGATCTGGTTTTAAAAACATTGATTAAAACAAAAAGGGTACTAGAAAGGTGACCTGAGGAACTGGCAGGATGACGAAGGCATCAAACCAGAAACCTTTGAGGGAACGAAGGTAATGAGAGGAGATGGCACGTGCGTCCCACACGAGTTTACCGCAACCCACGACGAGCGACTCCCTCGACACGTACGCCAGCCTGAACTGAAGCCATAGATGGAACAAATGCACCGCGTCCACGAACGTGCGAAGTACGGTTACTATGGCGGCCAATCCGCCATCCATGTACAGACACGGCGAGCCGCCTCTGCCTATCGACAAAGCATAAAAGAACAAAGGATCAACAGCTAAGGCCATTCCACGAGCCAACAGAAAAAACCGGTTCCAGTTTTGCACCCGCTTCGTTCTCGGATCAAGAACCCGTCCAAACGGGCCGTAACGTCGCCGGGTATTGGCCGCGGCGGCGGCTTGTTGAGCCTTCTTCTGACCCGCCCTAGTACGAGCCTGAATGGGAACGAGTGAGGAGCCGGCGGAGGCTTCCCATTCGGGAGGGTGAGCTTGGTCGCAGCTGGTGGAGTGGAAAACTGGAACACCGACTTGAGTGCAAGCGTAGCATTCTATAGTGTAGGAAATTGGGTTTTCTTCGTTGATGTCACCGCCGCCGCCGCCGTTAGAATTCTCTGGGATTGTGTTCCGTTGCTGACAAAGTCCAAACCACCTGCTACAACAATATTTAAAAAAACGGAGTTATAATAGAATGAAACCATTTTTTATTCATTGGTTTGAAAGGAAATATAATAGAAGAGGGTGCAACCTTGAGAGGGAGAAGTTGGACGGAGAAGGCATGGTGAGAGAAGTGGAACCATGGGAGAGAAAAGGAATTGGAGAAGGAAAATTATCGATCAAAGAAAGAAAGTGCGGGCTTGTTTAAGACTGGGGAAACGATGGAATTATATGTTTTGGAGGTATTAATGAGAGAATTAATCATCAACCCCTACTATAAAATAAAGGTTAAACTACGTCAATAGTCAATCAATTATGAGTAAATTTCTGTTCCCAGCATTTAAGTTTGAAAAATAATGAAATGGTCACCAACGTTATTGTTTTTGTAGCCTACCATTAACAATATATGTGGGAGTCAAAATGGATGGTCAAACGGTGTCAATGTGCCCAAACAGTGCCAACTCAATCACTTAAACACGTCACACTAATCTTCTACTAATGGTGTAACAGCTGTTAACAGTCAAATGATCAGTATGTTACAAAACTATGACATTAGTTATTGTTTGATTACTTTTAGAACTTTGAAGCTAAAAATAAAAATTTAATGTATGCTTCAATAACCATTTGTATAGTTTACTCTAAAATAGAATAGATGTGAGGGAGGTAAGAAAATATTACGTGTCTTCAAAGGTAATATTTATACAACAAGTTTCCGTCATCAAAGATCTTCATAAATATTATTTTAAGATCAAATGCCTACGACATTATATGGCTCTAACATTATATACCTTCAACATCCTCTGATACCCAGGGAAGGAGCAACCTTCCCCAAATTTTTTATTATTAAAAAAGTTTATGAGAAAATATGAAATTAAGGCTCCAAATTTCAGTTTATTTTTATTTTATCCCCTCATTTTCTATGGTTAATTATACTTTGCCCTCCTTAAATTGGAATCCTTAAGTTGGAATCCTGGCCCCTTCCATTCGGACATCATATGCTTCCAATTTCACAAGTTTCTAACACTATATATCTTTGAAAATAATTCTGGTCCAACATATGTTTTTTAATCTTCTTATCACTTATCTGACCGGTAAAGAATATGACAACAATTGTTATGTTTATACTATGCAATTGTTATAAACAATTGTTCACATCAAATCTCGCCTTCATACATCCTTGTAATTCATCTATCACTAGTTATCATGTGATTTCAAGAACAATGAAAACAAGGGTTATAAACAAAAAATTGTTCTTCTCATCTAAAAGATAACTTTCTCCGTTCAAAAAGCTTCTCCTTTTGGGACCAGGAGTTCAACAACTATTCATCCATACCTATTAGGATCAATCATCGTAAATAATTATCTACCATTCATTATTTGTTTTAATTTTTTCGAATAATCTGAGATGATTACAAAGTAGTATATGTTTATAATTTTTCATAATAATTGACAACGTGCATATACACCGTAAATATAGCTGCTCAAATTCATGATATCGTAGAAGAATAATAATCATTTTAATTATAATATCTTTCAATAAATTCTATCCCAAAAGTAGAGTTCATGGGTTTGTCAAGTAGGAGGAGAAGAAGCCAAAACCTAGCACGGAACATCAAAGGAGTAGATGTGATGAGTGATCACAGTGTGAGATGTGGTGGGGTTAGGGTTCACAGCCGTTACAGTCTAGAGCCATTGGGTCCACACGTAACGTGACTCCGATGAACCATGACCACACCCTTTTTTTCGTGCAATTAAAACCTCATTAATGGACACTGCACCATCCCCCCAATAATACTAAACCATTTCTCTCCTTAAAACAATTTAAACCTTTTTGCATGCCAGTTTTTTACTTTTTACCTCTTCTATATATTCCATGGCAGAGAATGTTTTTCTTGCTCATTAATAGATTTAGTAGCACGTACTAACATAAATTACTAATACTTAATCGAAACGTTAATCAATCAGACTACCCTAAAGCGAATGAACGTGGTAATTGCTCGTGTATTTTTACTGGATCTCTGCTTACTTAAATGGAAGCACAGCTGGAGAAATATGGTCCCAACTAAAAGCCGGGGTCTAAACTGCACATGTGAGGACGAACACTGTTCTTCGAGGTTCACCAAATGAATACCGGTTGTAACAAGCTGGAAGTGGAAAAGACAATACATGGGGATTGCATTATTCGTTCCGAAGTTATTATATCGATACAGTATTAGGTCTGTTGATATAGTTGTTATTGTAACATTAAAGAGGATATAAATTTAAATGTGTTTAGATACATTTAAATGTTTATGTTGGTGAGAGAAATGTGGTTGAGACGGACTTTGATTATTCTTTCCTTTTTGATATGGACAAAAAATCGTTACTAATGAATTTATAAAAGGAAAAAAGAGATGGTATTCTTAAAAAGATGATCAATAATAAAGAGATTTGTATCACACGAAAGAGAGAGAGAGAAAAATTCCTTTCTATTTTGCTATTTATCATTAGTCACACAGGGGCAAAGCCAGGATTAAATTATGAGGGGGCAAACAGAAATTTAAATAGTGGTTCGCTTTCAAAATAGTGGCCATTATATAGCAGTAAATATATAATCTAAAATCGTATTGCGCAATTAAATAGGATATTGTCATAATCATTATTCCTTAATAGCATCAGCTATTGTCATAATTGTGATAAACGCGACACAACTAAAAAGATTATCGTAACCATGATGTAAATTATTGGGATAAGTTGTTTAATTTTAAAATAAATAGGATATTAAAAAGTAATCAAATCATAAAAAATAAGAGGAGGGTTTAATTCTACTAATTTTAAAATTTAAATGTCTTAAAAATAATTAAATCATATAAATTTTGAGTCAAGATTTAATTATATTAATTTTAAAACTGACGTTATCCCAAAAATAATTATACCAAGAAATTAGGGGAGTAAAGACTTAATTGTAATAGTTTTAAAATGTTCAATGACCTAAAATGTAGTTAGCCCGTCAATGCTAGGGGCAGCTGCCCCTCCTATGACACATTCATAAGGTGGCTCCGTCCGTGTTCTCACTCATAAACTCCAAATATATATATTTATATATAAACCTTGTTAGGGTAAATTACAAATTCGGTACTAAACTGAATTCTCCCTCCTATTCCACTCACTGTATTTTAAATCTTTTCAATTTCCTCATTAAACTTAATACAATGAGTTTTTTTGTCACTCAATTGTTTTCTCACTAACAGCGTTATAAATGGATTTTTATATAGATGCAAAATGATATCATTTTGTTCAAAATATTGTTTTTTTTAAAAACGACATCGTTTTAAAGCCGTTAAGTATTTGACCCATTACATGATATCGTTTTAACGTGATATCGTTTTAAAATGGATTAAGTTCAGTGAAGAAATTGAAAACTTTTAAAGTTCAGTGAGCAGAATAGGAGAGAGGGTAAAGTTTAGTGATGAAAATTGTAATTGACCCATTACATAATTACAACGTATAAATCTTAGAGAAACTCTAAGAAACTAATAAATGTAGGAAGCAATTATAATAGAATGTTGTGGGAACAAGAATCTGCATAAGCCTTTTATAATTTGATAAGAAAACGGATTAGCAAGTGTAATGTAAACAAGAAAATGTATATGTCATTATGTCAATGAAATCCTCAAATAAAAGTTCGAAACAATAGAAACGTATAAAATTGAGCATATAATATATGCCCAAATCAAATTTATACGTGACTCGAGATTTGAATTATTGTTTACATAAATTTAAAAACAATATCTATTAATTTCTATAATTAAAATAAAAATAAAACTATTTTAGCAAATAGTATTTGTTTTTATAACAATTTGAGCTCAAAATCAATAACTGGTTTGTGGCCTACCAACAATTATTAAATGATGGTGATGAGACAATTGTAGTTGAATTAGTAAGTGTATCATATTTCTAAGCCAATGGTCCTAAACTTTTTACCAATTTTGCGTCTCTTATTGGGTCCCCTGCCAAGTACAACCATTAGACGTATGAGGAATCTTGCAAATGAAATCAAATTAAGACTTGAAAAAATAATCTATTTTTTTTTCATTTCATTTCATTTATATTAATATATATAGTTATCATTTTTTTTAAAATTTAAACTACCTATTTCTACTTTAATTTAGATTATATTTTTTTCTGAACATAAACATGATATTTCATTTATCGAAATTGTATCAACAAACGTCTTGCCAAAAAATAACATATAACAATGATCGCTTAGAGATATCCTATAAACAAAACCATTAACAAGTAAAGCAATGACGTACAAAAACTGAACGCACAAACGACTTCGAGCATCAAACATGGAGGAGAGAAACTCGAAGAAGAACCAAAATAGTCAACGGAAAAAGCAATTTCCCCTTAACAGCAATCTCATCTGACACCTTTATGCGATAATCAACGATTCGTCTTGAACAAACGAACAGAGGAACCATGCATTGGGAAAACAACAACCATGTATTCAGATAAAATAAAAAACCAAATAAAAACCCTTTCTCTAATTATGTTTTCTTGTATTATTATAGTAGTAATACTCTTGGCTCTTTCTCTAGCAAAGGGTATCATGACTACAAGTACTTTTGGACTCTTGATGCATGTTTTTAATTTAGATCATTTTTTATGTGATTTTTTTATTTAAAAGTTTCATGAATTACAATTTAATATTATTTTTATTTTATTTTGATTTTCTATTAGTATGTATTTTTTTATTTAATAATAGTTTCAATCATAATTTAAATTATTATATTGTTTAATATTTTAGAGTTCTTTTTTTTTGAAGGAATCTATTTATTTATTTAATATTGCATTGTATGTCTAAATTATAACTTATTTAAAATTGTGTATTGTTCACACACGCGTCTCAAATACTCAAATATTTTCTAAGTGTCCACTTTAGTTTAATGTCACTTATTTTAGTGACACTGTTTTCATTTAAAAACATGTTTAAATCATAATATAAAGTATAAAATTATATATTTATAACTTATAATAGTAACTCAATTATATTTATATTAATAAATAATTAGTAATAAAACTTATTAGTTCTCTTAATACTTAAATTATCTTATATTATAATTAACACAAGGACCCGAAAATGAGACCTTGTTTAAGCGATACAAGCTGCTTATCACTTGAATCAACCCCTATCAATGAATAATTTGTAATTTGTAATTTTATCCTTAGGAACGGATAAAATTGATTCAATGTAGGTAATTATATTTTTTTTCAATGAGACCATGGTGAATTCATCCTTAATTTAGAGTAGATACGTTTTTATTCTAAAATTTAAATTTTTTTTCGTTAATTATCTATTTTATCAAGTATGTCTACATTAAATTTTTTTTGTGTCTATCTAGTACAAAAATTTTATATTATTAACTCATATGTATCCACCTTTAAAATATTAAATTCAAAAAATATTAAAACCATTTGATCCGAACAACAAAAATAAAAGATAATAAGTATCCAAAACACATTCATTTTTGAATTTATTATAAGACAAATTTAAATAAATAAAATATCAAAACTAATAATATTTTTTGTATCAACAGGGGTTGGTTCAAGTGGTAAGCAACTTGATATCGCTTAAGCAATGTCTCAAGTTCGAGTCTTTGTGTATGCAGAAAATCTCTGTTGGGAGACTCACCCTAATTATGAGGCAATTTCTTTTAATTCTTCGATTATCCTTTTATCATTACCAGTAATCATAAGATGATAAGCATATATTAGCATGACAGCCATCTTACTTCCCTCCTGTGTGAATAGTGAGTAATGAAATTTACTTTGCTTATAACAAGCCTTCATCAGAAAGATCCATGCAAACATATATATGTAAACCTCCTCCTGCAAATCTTCTTGGAGGGATTCATCAGAAAGATCCATGTAAACATATATATTGAATAAAAAATAAATAAAACCATAAATCGAGTCGATTCAAAGAATGCTTATTTTCACTTTTTGATCAACTAGAATATTAGGACTTATGTTCCATTTTCTTAACATTATATGCTAAAAAATTATTCAAACATTTTTTTTCTCATAATTGGTAATAAAATGAAAATGAAAACGAAAAAGGAGTTTTGGAATATTTGGGACCCCATGCGCTGAATTATTGGAGAGAAGCATTTGTAAAGAAATATTTTCTTGTGGGCATATTATTGGTTATTTGGCTTCTATTAATCATCACTAAAAAGACAAATCTTCTTTTTGCTTTAATTATTCATTTTATGTTTTTTCCTCGACAATTTCAATATTGTGATTGGTTGCTTCATCAATCTCAATTCAAGTTGTCTTCAATTTCTTCAAAAAAGAAAGAAAATTAAATTGTTTGAGATTTAATCATGGTGGGAAAAAACCACATATAAATACCTAGACAAAGAAAGTGATATGACCCCTAGTAACACAACCAGAAAGGAACCAACCTCGAATTGCGATGGCAGACGGACAAAGTGCAAAACCAAAAACCAAAAACCGAAGCACAATAATGAGACCATTTGGTCTTAAACCAGTGGCTAACCCTCACAATGTTGTAGTGTTGATGTGACAATTAACGATACTGAATGATATTTTATATATGTTTAAAATGATGGTTTACATATGTTGACATGATAAATTAAGTATATGTTGACATGATAAAAGGTTTAATTAAACTTTTTTTTTAGAAAATTTGAGTGTTTATTGATTTTTTATAAAGTTCAAGGATTTATTTAATCTTAATAAAAAGATTAAAATTAATAAATTATTTAAAATTAAAAATATTAAAAAAATTATTTTAAATATTATTAAACTACGTGTATGCTATATTCGAAAGATTTATGAAACTGATAGGGGTCGAGGCCCTATTTGATCACAGTCTGGTACTTGAATAAAGAAAAAAGAGTTCAAATTACTAAATAGTATATTACTTTTGCTCAATGAGTGGTGATATCGAGCAACGATCGAGACAAATATCATCATCTACATTTGACTCTGATGATAAAAGTAGGTCCAAGAGGAGTGATTATCTTCCCTTATTATGCAAACACAAACTAAATAAAAATGAGATGTGGTCCAAAATTAAATTTGGGTTATATTCTCTATCATTATAATAATAATAATACATATTAGGATAAAAAAATTATTTTTGAATAGTAATTTTAAATTATATAATTTTAAATTTAAATGTTTTGGTTTATTGTTAAAAAATAATATTAACTCGATAAGATGTTTATTTTAATTATTATCTTTAAAAAATATTAAAATTGATGATATATATATATATATATATATATATATTTTATTAAAAATATTTTTAAAGAATCAAAATATAATTTTTTTCTCTTTTAAAAAATATTTTTCAATCCCAGTTTAAAAACAATTTTCACCTAAAATTTTATATGTTTATTATTTTTATCTCAAAAATATTTTTAAAATAAAATAAACTAACTTTATTAATTTTTTATGGTAAACATGAGATGGGATGTAATGGTTATGCATGGAGGTGGGAATAACATCAGGTTTGGGTCGGGTCATTTTGGATAGGGTTATTTTGGCTATAGACTACTTCAGTTTAAATTCGGATTTGAGTTGAGTATTGGGTCGGGTCAAAACCAGATCGGTTGGATTTTCAATCGGGTTAATATCAAATTAGTTGGCTTCGAGTCGGGTCAAAATCATATTTTTTGGCTTCTGATCGAGTCAATATTAGATCGGTTGGTTTTTGTTCGGATCAACCATTAGATTTTTTTGGTCAATTCAGGTCAGTTTCATTTCGGGTCAACCTTTAGATTTTTGAGTCCACCGTTGTCGCTCTTTGTGTCATAACTTTTGGTGTTGCTCTTTATTACTTATGATTAAAGAATTTTATGTGAATATATATTGTCACATCTAAAATTCCAAGCTAGAGGTTTAAGTTTTAATCAATCGAATTTATAAATCTTTAAAATCAAGAATGTGAGTATATATTGTCACTATCCAAATTCAGAACTAGAAGTTATTTCATCAAATATAAAGATGGTCTTTTAACAAAAGGAAAATTTATGATGAACCATTTTACTATTTATCAATGCTAAAAATGTATAATAATAATAATAATAATAATAGTAATAATAATAATAATAATAATAATAATAATAATAAATAAATTATTCATTCACTTAGACTCAATTGTTGAGTTAAAATTGGGTAGACATTCGGTTCAGATCAGATATGGGTAAATAAATTTCGGGTTGCTTTCAGTTTGGGTTACTTTCTGTTCAGGTTACTTTCAGTTCGGGTTGCTTTTGATTCAAATTAATTTCAGTTCAAATTACTTTCGCTTCAACTAAAATCCGGGCCGGTTTCAGTTCGATTCAAGTTATTTCGAGTTTCGGATAAATTTTGAATCATCTTAATCGGGTTTATATTAAATTTCGGATTAGATAAATAAGTTCGAAAAATCGGATATGGGTCAAATTTTATGCACCTCATCCCTTAATTATTAGGTTAAAGATTAAATGTCAAATTATGATAATGAAAAATATTTTAATCATTTATTTATCTTTTAGTGAAAATACATGTGATAGAGAGATTAATCGATCACCATAATCAATTGTGGATGCACACACTCTCTGCATCCACCCCTAAGTTGCAAATGTCAAACTGAGTTCAATAAATCATACCTCCTTGTTACCCAAAAAATAAATACCTATAATAAAAATTTTGACGATTCATAAATATATAGGTTAATAATAATGATTCTTTCACACGCGCGCATTATATGGGTAAATTACATGTTTAGTATCTAAACTATAAGTTTTGATCCATTTTAATACCTAAACTATCATTTTTTTCAAAATCATACCTAAAGTTTAGTTTTTATTTTAATACCCCTGTTCAAAATTTAACGCTAAATTTGGATTTTTTTTGAAAGTTTAGGTACTAAAACTAACCAAAAATAATAGTTTCGGTACTAAAAGTGTTAAGTTTTTAATAATGAAATACTAAAATAAAACAAAAACTAAACGTTGTATAATTTTGAAAAAATAAAATTTAATTACTGAAACTGACCATATAGCTTAGGTGCTAAATGTATAGTTTACGCTATATATATATATATATATGTGTGTGTGTGTGTGAATTCAATTATTAGCTCATTTTTTTTAAAAAAAATATGAACTATATTTTGAGTACGGGAAAATCGAAAGCGACAGGACAACAATAAAAAGAGCCCACTTCATAAATAAAGCAGTTGTCGGATTCAATTATTTGTAGGAATTTAGATAAGCATTGGTTTTGAAAAAAATAAGTTATTCTCATCTAGAATTTTCAATTTCGAATTGAAATTTATTCCATTCAATCATATTTCTTAAATTATTTAATTTTTTATTGTAATTATATTAATAATATATCAAATATAAATAATTAATACTTGTATTATAGCATCATGCCATTCTTGTAAGGTGTAAGTCATTACTATGATCAAATATATCTATTATAGAAGGGTGCTCTTTAAATTATAATATATAGATACAAAAACATTTTTATTCTTTTCAAACAAGGGCTTAATACAAAAATTTTAATTATACATTTTTTCTCATTTAGTTGTTTAAACTTTTTTCGATCAATATAAACATTTAACATTACGAATATTATTATTTTAGGTGCCTCAATTGTAACGACTATTAAAAATTTCATTCAGTGACACATGTCATGTTTAAATAATTTTGAATTTTTTAAAATGAAAATTTATAATTATAAGTTTTATAAAAATTTAAAAAAATTTGAAAAATCTTAAAATAAATTCCTAAAAATTTGAAAAACATAATTCCAATTCCCCGGCAGCTTCCATTTTCCACCGTTATATCTATTGAACCTTCGCTCGGCCGAACCTTTACCGATGACACAACCACCTGATGAACCCCAAACAACGAATTAAACTCGAAGAACAAAAATCTCAAAAGTGTGACATTGAGACGACCTGATAACTCCAACAACGACCATGACGACACAGGATACTATGTCTGACAAAGGAGATCACAAGGGCAACAACGACATCAGTGGTCATAGCCGAAAAGGGATCTAGTAGGACTAGGTTAGAGATTTGGGGATGATTTTTAGGATTTTTTGTAACTTCAAAAAAATTAAAGGTTTTTTAAAATATAATAATATTTTTAATTTTTTGAGGAAAAATAAAATTCTTGAAATTATATAAACGTGAGGTGTGTCATTTAAAGAAAATTTTAACGGTCGTTACGATCGATGCACTTAAAATGGTAAAATTTATAACGGCCAGACACTTTGATTGACTGAAAAAAGTAGTTTAGATACCTAACTAATAAAAATGATTTGAGCATTTTTCTATTAAGCCTTCAAACTAGGGATGGGCATGGGACCCGAACCCGATGGGTTCCGACCCGACCTGATTGGGTCGGGTTATTTTTTAAAAAAAATTGATTTCGCGACGTTTTTTTAAATATGATGCTCGGGTCAGGTCGGGTTCGGGTTTAGAGTGAAAAATACCCGACCCAACAAAATTATAATTTTACCTTATATATTTAAAAATAATTACAATAATAACCCTCTATATATTATTTTTTTCAATTAAGTCACTATTTTTATTGAATAAAAATAATATTTTATTATTATTTCGGATCAGATCGGGTTTTTAAATTATATATCGGGTCAGGTGAAATCTTGTTTTGGTTGAGTGGGGTCGAGTCACGGGTGGAGGATTCCTAGATCTCGGGTCGAGTCAGGTGGACCAAAAACCCGATCCAACTCGACCCATGCCCATTCCTACTTCAAACAATAATTACATATTATCAAATGAACTTGAACCTAATCTTATTTATATTAAAAAAAATTAGCTACGATTCGATCATAAACACACCATGAGTAACACATTGCAAGTATGAAGAAATTGAAAGAAATGTTCAAATATGAAAGAATGTGCAAGACTTAATTAGATTGGTCCCCAACTCATTTGCCAATTCCACTAATCTTCCAATTTATTATCGACCTTCCATAACATGCAAAGGCCAATGGGTCATAATTTACGTGCCCAAAAGCCAATTTCCTAACTCTATCACTCAGCATACCATCAATATATATTTTTTCATAAATCATAATACTAAAAATATCAAATATTTCTTACACAAAACGTGTTGTTATCAAATTACGAATAAAATAATTTATTCATGTAACATTATTGGAATGAATATATATTAATATAAAGTCATTCAATTTACTTTAGAGCTTGGCTATTGGTCGGTTAAACCCCTTCATGCAGGAAGGTTTTGACCAATTAGAACCCTCGACATGTTACTTCTATGTAATAAAAATTGGGTAAAATACAAATTTCATCATTGAACTTTACTCTCTCTCCTATTTTGCTCAATAAACTCTAAAAGTTTTCAATTTCTTCACTGAACTTAATACATTGGGTTTTTTGGTCCCTGGACTTTACTCTCTCCCCCTATTTTGGTTACTCCACAATTAAATAGTTTACGACATTAAAAATGGCGTAGTTTTGAACAAATAAAAATTTTCAAAACAAAGACGTCGTTTTGCATCTATATAATTGCTCATTTTAACGCTGTTTGAGTGATAAAAAAACCCAATGTACTAAGTTTAATGAGAAAATTGAAAAGATTTAAAGTTAAATGAATGAAATAGGAGAGAATAAATTTCAATTATCAAATTTGTAATTTACCCATAAAAACAATATTTTTAACTAATAAATACAGTGGACACAATCACTGCAATAATGCTTTTAGGGGGAAAACACTTCAATTTATTTTCTCATAGAATAATTTTACTGTACATAATAAAACACGTATAGAGTAATTGATGTCATTATAAGGAGTTATAGAAGACTCGGCGTCTTCTACATGGAGTCTGGAAAGTTGAAGAAGACAAACACGGGAGCTAATGCAGGAAGACATCATGTTTAGAAGTGAAAAGAGATAATAGTTGTTTGACAGAAGGGGCTAGTTTTATTAGAAAGATGAAATATCCAAAGTTACAATAAATGTTTTATGATCATAAACGTAAACTAACCACATAACTAAGTCATTTCCTATGACTATTAACACAAAACCCAGCTACTTAAGATCACACAATAACCATACAAGAAAAATGTTAAAATCCTAACTAAAAAGCTCGAACAAAATATAAATATAAACAGATCTGATCACATCAGCAAACGAACCAAGAAATGAGACAAATCATAAATCAAAATCGACCGAAATGAGAAAAAAAAACTATTTGTGAACGCAAATCGCGTATCTAAATCCAATCCAATGATCCAAAACAGAAAAGATTAGCATGATGACAAATAATCGTCATTTTAATCAATGGTAGCGATATCAATTCCAACCCCGAGAAAAAAAGATAAACCACAATTACCAAACGACAAAAAACGTATTATAAAGGTAGAGAAAATCATACCATAAAAGCATAATTATTGAAACTAAAAAAAAAAAAGGAAAATTGAAGATGTGATATAAAAAGTTAAAAGAAAAAGTAAAAATATCAACGGCAACAATCAACACAAAAACTGATACCGTCGTGTACCAACAAAGAATGAAACAAAAATAAATAGCTTCAAGATTTTTGAGAGAAAAGTGATTAGGATTTTATAAGACTAAAATATTAGGAGATAATAGTTATATTATTAAATAGCAATTTCAATGAACCGAGTATGTGGAAACAAACGAGAAGGACATGTACGGTTGTTTTAAGCTTTGAAGGAATCTTCCGCTTTCAAACATAGAATTTAGAAAAGAACTGTGATTTACATTTTACAAGTGATTGCAACCACTTAAAAGATCACCATTACGGCAGTGTACTATATAATCTGCACAAGTCGTAATCAAAGACGAATAGAACATCACGGCTCGTTCAAAGATAACAAATATATTTGCTGCCCCCACCCCCCCCCCCCTATAATTGAGGCCGACAATGTGTTGGGTGAGATTTTGCTTTTCTCCATTAATGTCAATTATGATCTGATTTTTTAACCCGGATTTTGTTTACAGATATGATCTCAACTTATTCGAATTCGTAAGAGAGATTGATATATGACGAATTCGAAACTTTCTTTCACCTTGAATCATGATGATGAAGATGAAGCCGATTACGAAATTACGTTCCATGATGATATAAAAAGATCGAGAATAATTATTTTCTCGGCGACGTTGATTGAATTGTACGGAGTGGTTGATAGCAATGGAATAAAGGAAAACTTTACTTGGGGTTTCGAAAGTTATCAGGAATGATGGTAAAGAACAACATTTAGGGTTGCTATCAGTGTTGTCTGGGCTTGATGGTGAACGTGGAAATTGGAGATAAAGATGGGAAAGAATCATTTTAAACCGAAATTTAGTGTTAATATCAACTATCGGTTAAGTTTAATTTAAATGGTATTATGGTTAATTAGCGTTGTTTACGACTAGGTTTCCTAAATACACTTGTAGCTGACGAGATTATCATACTAAAAGGATAAAGGGTAAATATGTATTCTAGTATCACAATCTGGTTTCAAAGTAATTAAAAGAATCGTTGTTGTTCCTTGAGGTCACGGGTTCGAGTACCAGCGACTGCAGCTAGATGATTGAGCGCTCAATGTCAAATAATTGAGAGTAATTAGAAAAAATATTACTTTATAATCATATTAGTTTAATTAAAAAAAATTGATTTTTAAGATTTAATTTAGTATCTAACCTTCTTTGGTCCAATCAAGTACCTAAATTTGGTTTTTAGGATCAAATCGGTATCTAATTTTAGTTTGTAGTTCAAATTGATACTTAAATTTAGTTTAATGATTCAAATTAATTCAAATATGTAAAATTGTTGTACTTTACAACATAATATGTTATTAATAGCAAAAACCTTGATGTAGGACTTATTAAAAATCTTCCTAAATCTAAGTGGAGAAAAAGAGTACCACACAGAACAACATGCATCATATATCGCCTAGACCCATAATAAGAACAACTCTCCAATAAAATTTTCTAATTCTAAAATAGGAGTAAAAACCAACCTATTATTATTCATTGAATAATATGGGATGATTACAAAGTAGTATTGTTTAAAATTTTACTAACCAATTGATAACATATACACACCCTGCAGACACAACTACTCGAATCCAAGACCTTCAGAGAAAATAGCATTCTCTTTTACCATTGGGATCACTTGATGAGTTATTTTATTTATTATTTTAAAATGAATAAACTTTATCATAAATTTACCAAATATCAATCTTATATATATAAAACATCATTTTATTTTATTTTACTCGACCTATGTCAAATATGTGGGAGGATGGGCTTTGAAGGAAACTGGTGAGATTAATTATGAATTGATGGGCTAAGAATATAGAAACATATGGGCTACTTGTACAGAAACCAGCTTTGCTAATGTGTAACTTTTATCTTGTAGAAACCAATGATAAAAACATAATCTATTTTCAAAGTTTTAATTGAATATTTTCTTTTATTAATGAATTAAAATTTCATTAAAACTTTTTATGATTAATTTGTATAAAATTATGTGATAATTTCATAAAAATAAAAATTTGGCTGTTTTAGTCCATAAATGGACTATTTAGGGCCAAATAAGTCCTCTAGACACTGACAATATTTCATTTTATTTAGTTTCGGGTTTTTAGCACAATAGGCCGCCAGGAAAAAAAAAATGTAAAATAGGACACAAACACTTTTATTTTGGGATCTACGACATTTTCTATAGTGCATGAAATTCGTCACTTCGAGGTGATGAATTTTAATAAAAAAAATTTTATTCAAAATTTTTACCTCGATGTGATAAAATTTAATAAAAAATTATATTTTATTGGAACTCGTGACCTCGAGGTGACGAATTCCAGCTCCATTGTAGCATTTGACGTATTCTCCAAAATAA
Organism: Hibiscus syriacus; assembly: GCF_006381635.1. Classification (NCBI taxonomy): domain Eukaryota; kingdom Viridiplantae; phylum Streptophyta; class Magnoliopsida; order Malvales; family Malvaceae; genus Hibiscus; species Hibiscus syriacus. Next base: position 731,492 of record NW_024063144.1, on the reverse strand, counting down.
AAAACCGGGTGCCCTAATGGGTTAAATAAAAAACTCAGATGCCCTAATAAACAAAAAAAACTAGTAAGTTTCTTCTCAATTCCCTTTAAATGACCCACTTGATACTAATAAAATATTATTGTATGTTTAAGCCCTCTCAAACATAAAATCTCTAAAATATTTCAATAATAATGATATCAATTGCATTCAGATTTCATTAATAATATAATATTTTATTTAATTGTTAAATAAAAATATATATTTTTAAAATATTGAAATAAACTATTTGAATTTGTGAGTTTGAATCGAATGATTTAAATGAAGATCTCCAGATTTTCTAGACCACCATTAGACCTAACCTAACACAAAGAACATCTCTAAATCGATGTTCATGGAATGTAGTTTTACGTTACCAATGCTTAAATGAAAATTCTCAACAACAAAAAAAATCGAAGGAAGTTTCATATATTAATTAATGGGTATACACTTCCATCAACCCTAAATTTTAACATTTAATTTTATCACTGAGCTTTTAATAACAACCATTAAATATAGGTAATTATTCCGAACACACTTATTCAAATGAGCATTCACATCAAATAATAATTATTTATTATTTGATCTAATGGGATAACATATTAAGTCATTTAAACAAGATTAATAGTTGAAATGTAGACTTGTGATTGGAGAACACTGCCTTGAGTGACACAATATGAAATAGTCAATTAATAGGTAGGATACGAGGACATTACATGTACAATTAGGAAAAAAATTAATACGCAATATGAAGTTTCCAAAAAAAAATTAATACACAATATGAAATAGTCGATTAATAGGTCGGATACAAGGATATTACATGTATAGTTAGAAAAGTTATATCTATACATATTATAAGAGCCTCAAGTGTCTTCTACCTTAGGAACTTGAGGTTACGGAGATGAATTGAGTTATAGAAAGACTACACGTGATTAACTACCATCCATGTAAAATTAATATTGTGATCGATGCATTGAGTATAAGATTGATGCCTGATATAAGAGTGATGTTCAACCATAAATTGAGATTATTCTGTGTAAAAGCTGACTATGTTGTATATAAATCCAGATTGTAAGATTATATAGGGTATCAGTGTTGATAATATTCAACCATAATTCGTATTTTACATCCATATTCTGAAAGAGGTTGCATGAGACATTGGGTATTAAATTGGATTTTAGTATGATTTTTTTCCGTAGACTGATAGTCAGTTTTAACTAGTGATACATATTCTTGAGAATATGTTAATGGATTGCATTATTGAGTTATGAGGCAACTGGGAAAAACACTTTTTTGTTGGCTGAATTTGCATATAATAATCATTATAAGTTACGTATTCATAAGACATTATATGACTTTGAATGGGTATAAGTATCACACTCTACTATGTTGAATTAAGGTGAAAATAAGATTTGGGTATAAAATTGAATTAAGAGACCAAGGATAACGTTAGACTTATTTAGGATCGATTAAAAGTGGTATCTGATAGAAAGTGGTCTTATATTGATCGAAAAAGAAAGGGCATCGAGTACCAAGAGGAAGATCAAGTACTGTTCTTCAATGTATCTCTGCGAAATAAGGTTCTGAGACTTGATCAAAAGAGCAAGTTGAATTTAAGATTTATTGGACGCGTTGTGTTTATCATCATTGCCGATACAATGAGTGTTATTACGATAATTACAAGTATCACGATCAGACAATAACAGTTTCGAACGACACCGCTTCCGCCCTCTAAATACCTGATTCCACACTTATGGTAAGCCTTTCATCCCTCATCCGGTTTACCAAACTGAATTGAACCGTGAATTAATTTTATCGAGTTTGCTCATCTGGTCATTTGGTGTGTAACGGATAGATTGGGTAGCCGATCCTACTAGTTCGGACAGACACAGAATGATAGTATGATATTTGTGAAACTCTATTGTATGATTCTTATGTCTGCATGTCTGATTTGGATATCTTGCTAAATTTGAAGAGCATGGCCTTTTGTTAAATTATCGTTTATTTTCTTATATTTTTTCAATGTATTATTAGGTCACATTAAACTTTATAGCTCATTCACTTTTTATTCTGTTCCCCCACCCAAAATAACTTAAGAAAATAATTTTAATTTTAAGAGTTCATCTTTATTTAAGATCATATTTTCTATGTGATTTTGTTTTAGTTAGTGGCTTGAGACATTGAAAACTATTTTTATGTATTTCATATTTTGGATTTTACTATGCATGTTATCTGGTAATATTTAGATGTTATGAACCAAGTAATTCTTAATAATAAGCTGATTTGGTAATATCTAGTAACGTAGTTTCTAAGGGTCTAAGATATTAGCAGTATACAAATATTATAGGTTAATAAATGGAACATGTGGAAACATATTAAGAACCGTGTGAGACCCGAATCTATTGAATGGTTAAAATGACTATTATTCTTATTTGAGATTTTATATTTGAACAGTTGCATCTGTAGGACGTGTTTGCGCTGTTAATGGCTAAAAAAAGATCTTGAACAAAGTACTACATTGTAATCATCTTATTCTATTAAAAAAAAGAACTATTTGAGAACCCGAGTCACTTCGGTTTCAATCTTAACCGTCTCGATCTATCTCTAATATCTTGATCGAGTTTATGATGTTATAAATTTGATATCTAAAAATATTTTTGGTCCAGTTAGGTATTTGATCTTAACTTTAAGGTTTAATTTGACCTTTTTTTTGGGGTAAACTATACTAGTAACAAAACTATTAGGACATCTCTATTTTGACACTAAACTATGAATTTGTCAATTAGGTAACGATATTATTAAAATGGTTTCAATCAAGCCACGAATTGTTAATTGTTAATAGAATTGTTGATGTATTAGTTAAGCAAATTTTTTTAATTATATATTTGGCCCTCATTACTTACACATTTTATCAATTTGATCTTAAATTTAAATAAAAATAATTACTTACATATCATTCCTTACCATTTTGGTAGAGGATAATTGGATCACTTTTAATTAAAATTATGACCAAATCTATAGTGTGTAAGTAATAAGGACCAAATGTATAATTATACAAATTTATTTAATTGGTACATTAACAATTTCATTAACAGTTAAATGTTAGCGACTTGATTAAAACTATTTTAATAGTTTAGTGACTTAATTGAAAAATATTATAATTCAAATGGTCAAAATAGAACTCCAAAAATGACCCACAGAGTAGTTTAATTCTTTTTGGGTCCAATTGAAATTTTATATTTAAATTTGTTTAAATAAGTAAAAACAATAATAAACAACAACAATAATAATAATAATAATAGATTCCAGGAACGGTGGGTGTTAGTAGGGTTGAAATAGAGTTTTAAATTTTTTGCTATTAAATATTTTATAAATTAGTTATAAAATGTATAAGATTTAATTTCTATTTTAGGGGTTGTCAATTTTTTTGATTAAGTAAAGTGAATATAAAGTAATATATGTTCTAAATACTCTCAATTATTTGACAATGACCGCTCAATCACTCTACTACATCTATTGGTGCTCGAACTCGAAATTTCTAGGTATAATAACCCTAAAATCTTTTGGGTACCATATACCAGCTCTGCCCATGCAATAAGAGTGCTATTCGATAAGATAATATTTTATTTAATTATTAACCCTAAAGTATTTTTATAGCAATAAAATTATTTACTTTTTTATATTAAAAATTCCAAAAATTATAGAAAGCCATTATAACCAACCCAAATAAGACCTCTAAATAAATGTTTAGGGAATGTAATTTCACATTAACAAAGCTTAAATGATAATTCTCCAAAAAGAGACAAAGAAGAGGAAGTTTCTTATGCTTCCGCTTAATACTAACTTTTATCATTAAGCTCCAATAACTATTACTATTAACTATTGATATATTGTTTTTAATAAAATATGAATTTAAATTAATTGGAAAAATTGATTTGAATTACTTATAAATTTATTTAATTTTTAAAGTAGAATTATGAATTTGAATCATGATATTATGAATGTAATAAATAAGATAGAGGTGATTGCTCTCATAATAAAATTTTATACAATTCAATCTGAATTAATCGATCATTAAAAAATTAAGACAAAATATTTTTAGTCCAAACTTGAAAATTATAAAAATAAAATATAATCAAAAACCTATTTTTTATTGGGGGTGTTTGGTAAACAACGCTTTGAAGAGCTTTTAACTTATTTGAGCATAAATAGTTGATTGATAGTTAAACCCGCTATTTTGTTTTTGTTAAAAAATGTACAAAGGGCTGCTTAGCTGCCCATTTTATTAGCAATTAGAAACTTCTCAGCTTCCTTGGGGGAATTCTGCAGCAAAATTGTGTCTCCCTGATATCTCCATATCTGCTTGGTGATTATATCCGTTGTTCGATTGGCCTCTCTAGGTATGTGCTTTAATTCAACCATCCAATTTTTCTTTAATAATTTCTCTATGTGATGCAAAATAGTAAGTTTCATGTGTTCAGTCGATTTGTTCTTGATGAGGTTGATGGCTTCACTGTTGTCAGATTCTAAAATTACTTTTCTTTCACCCTTCATCCAAGCAACATTTAATCCCTCATGGATGCCCCAAAGTTCTGCTTTTAAGATTGAACAAGTCTCGATTTTCCTACCAAAAACCCAAAGCCAATTTCTGTTGTGATCTATTGCTATTTCTGGTTTGGGTATTTCCGGTTTTAATAATTTCTGTGTTTTGAAGATCTTGGGTATGTCTTATGGCTTGTTGAATAATAGAGTCCCTTTCGATCATTTCTGGGTCGAATATCACATGATTTATTCTTTTCCAAATATACCAGATAAAAGAGCTGAAGAAGGTAGGCCAGTTCTCAATTCTTGGCGAAAGGGATTGGCTTGTTCCGATATTCTCAATGATCCACTCTTTGATGTTGTTACTCAGAAACTTATCCATTTTCTGGGTACCCAGCAGTTCAGTCCATATCAGCAGGATTTTCGGGTAGAATCTCAGTATGTGGTTGACATCTTCTATCTAATAATTTCACATAGGGCATCTTTCATCTGCTGTCACATGTCTGCGAGCTCTTTCTGAGTTGGTCAGTAATTTGTCGTTCCCTATAAGCTATAGAAAAGTTTTAATTCTGGGGATATTATTATGTTTGGCAATGGTGCAATTGATATTTACTATTTTCTTGTAGGTAAATTTGACTGTGAAGACTCTTTTCTCCGATAGAATCCAGTCCGGGGAGTCTGCAATGCTCTCTTATACTGGAGGAGGTATAGCTTTTAATTTATTAATGATTTGATATGGGAGTAATCGAGCAAGCTTGTTCCAGTCCCAAGTACCATTCTTGTTGATCATTTCCTTAACTTTGGATATGTCATTCTCCACTTCAATTGGTTGGTTGCATAGTATGGATAAATGGCCATTGTTATCTAGCCATATGTCTTGCCAGAATTTTACTTGATTTTTGTTTCCAATGTTCCAGTAAATATTCTGTTTAAATTATGTTCATAGGCTGCATATGTTGTTCCAAAGAGCTGATACTCCCTTCTTTATTAACTTTTCAAGCAGTATCCCTTCCATCTTGTATTTGTTTCTCATTACCTGCACCCATAAAAGATCATTTCTATTAATAAGTTTATAAGCTAATTTAAAAAGGAAAACCTTGTTTTGGATCCTTAAATTCTTAAGGCCTTGTCCCCTTTCTTTGATCGGTTTACAAAGTGTATCCCAGTTCACCAGATGTATTCCTTTTTGCTCATTAGTATGGCCCCAGATAAAATTTATGGTAAGTCTCTCAAGTTAATCACATGTTCCTTTAGCAACTAGGATGGACTTCATGGTATACGCTGGAATTGAATTGTAATTCTTACTGCTAATGATAATGTCTTTGCCTTCCAACATGAGAGCCTATTCTTTACTTTCTGAATGATACTGCTATAAGTTCTTTTATTGATCCTGTTGTGTAACAGTGGAACTCCAAGGTATATCCCAAGATTGTAAACCTCTTTGATGCCAATCGTGTTCATAATGTTGCTTCTTGTTTGAACATTAATATTGTTGGAATAATAGATATTATATTTCTGCATATTAACTTTCTGACCCGAGCTATTGCATAATTTTTGGAGAGTGTTCTGAATAATCCCAATTTGGGAGTTGTCTGCTTCCGCAAAGAGTATAAGGTCATCTGCAAAAAAGAGGTGAGAAATGTTAGGGTCATTTCTAGATAGTTTAATTGGTTTCCACTTACCTTGTTCCACGGCTAATGCAATTTCTTGTGCTAGCCTTTCCATGCAGATGACAAACATGTAAGGCGAGAGGGGATCCCCCTGTCTAATTCCTATTGACGGTTTAAAAGGCTCCGTAAGTTTTTCATTCCAATTAATTTGGATTTTCATGGAGGCAATGCAATTCATAATAGCCAATATAATTTTATTAGGCAGACCCAACTTCTCAATGCTATCCTTAATAAAGTTCTAATCTAATCTGTCATATGCTTTTTTCAGATCAATCTTGATGGCCAGGTACCCCTTCTTTTATTTCTTTTTATTCATAGTGTGAATCACCTCTTGAGCTAGGATTATGTTGTCAGTAATAACCCTGCCTGGTACAAACCTAGTTTGGTTATTAGAGATTATAAAAGGAAGAATATGTTTTAGGCGGTTAACAATAACTTTGGTTATAATTTTGTATGTAACCTGACAGAGGCTTATAGGTCTAAATTGGGTAATTCTATCAGGGTTATCTACCTTAGGGATTAAAACCAAACATATTCTGTTTAAAGTTTCTTCAACCTGACCACCATTAAGGCAGTGTTTGACTATATAGCAAACCTTTTCTCCAATTGTATCCCAATTTTTCTGAAAGAAGTTAGCATGAAACCCATCAACTCCTGGAGCTTTTAGAGGGCTCATATTGAATAGAACATCTTTAATTTCAATATTATCGAAAGGTTTATCAAGCCAACTCCATTGCTCACGATTCAAATTAGGAAAATGTATATTATTCTCAAGAGATTGCCTCACTAAAGGGTCCTTAGTGAATAGATCCTCGTAGAATTTCTTCACATGACTTTTAAGCATTTCCTGGTCTTCGTACCAATTATCAGATTCTGTTTTGAGGGCAGTAATAAGTTTTTTCCTGCCTTTAGTAATTGCACAGGAGTAGAAGTACTTGGTATTTTTGTCTCCGTGGGTAATCCATTTGCATCTCACCCTTTGAGCCCAAAGAAGTTATTCTTGTCTTAGGATTGAGTCTAGCTCAAACTTGAGCTCAGCTTCAAGAGTTTTCAGTATGGTAGAGTTATAATAACGGAGATCTTTATCAATACCTTTTAGCCTAGCAACTAATTTTTTCTTCTTCTGGTTGATATTACCGAAAACTTCACTATTCCAAACCTTGATGCTTTCCTTGATATGATTGAGGCTTTCTATAAGGTTATCATGCTTAACCCATTTTTTTTAATAAACTGCTCAAAGTCTGGGTGGTCTATCCAGGCTGCCAGGAATCTGAATTGTTTCTTTTTATTCCCTTTAGGGTTGTTTATAGTATACAGAAGAATAGGACAATGATCTGATCCCATTCGGTCAAGGTTATAATTCTAACCACTTCATGTTCATAATACATCTATCTAGTCTTTTCCATAGGTTTCCACATTTCCAAGTAAATTCATCACCTTGGTACTTAACATCTATTAAATTGTTGTTGAATATGAAGTCTTGGAAGTGTTTACTCCCTCCTCTGAAATGATTGCTACCACCAGTTCTCTCATTGGGTTTCAAGATACAATTAAAGTCTCCTCCTAAGATCCAAGGTTCATTATTGCTATGTTTGAGCTTTTCTTGGAGATCACATAGCTTACATCGAATGTTGGGGTTGGGACTAGCATAAATTACTGTAAAATAGTTCCAGCAGTTGCTGCTACTATCCTTAATATGTGCATGGATATACTGTTTAGAGATACTTAAAATTTTAACCTTTACCGAATTATCCCAAAGTATCTAAATGCCTCCACTATGACCCTGAGCTTCGATTCTGAAAGAGTTAATATAACCCATATTGTTGATAATTCTATCAACTCTCTTACCACTTGTGTGAGTTTCCATCAGGGCAATGATCTTGGGTTTGTGCACAATCACATAGTCTTTGAAATATCTTCTAAAAGAGGGTTTAACAATCCCTTGAGTGTTCCAAAATAGAATCTTCATAACTATTGAGGTAATGGGTAGGTGCTTTGTGACATCTCTTTTTCCTTTTGTTCTCATTCTTGACTCTGTTTCAGATCAATTTGCTTCATCGTTTAAACTTGGTTGGTTGTAGGAATGTTATTATCAGGAGGAGTCAAGTTCTCTAAATTCATGGTATTTTCTTGGAACCATCCCGAAAGTAACTGAACGTTAGGACTGATAGTAGGTTTAGATTTTCTAATTTTAAGGCCTTTTTTGGAAATGTGAGAAACTTGTTTTGACTTTTTGTTGGAGTTCTATATAGAAGTAGTGAGATTCTGATTGTCATTTTCATGAATGGTAATTGTTGTATGTATTGCATCTCCCATTATTACCCTGTGTTCACTGATTTGGGCATCCTCATTCGCCATGACTTAGATCCCTCCTAAGTTCACCTCCTTAGTATTGTCTTTACTCGTTGCCATTTCACTGTCAGTAATAGGGACATCAACTAATCTATCATCAGTTTTAAGGCTAGTGTGAGTACTTTTCTTCTAGGTTTGGTCTGTATTATCAGTTTGAGCTAATGTGTTTTTGTTTCTCATTATTTCTCTATCTCTCATTCTATTCTTCATCTGATATGTTGAAATGTTTGTTCTTGTAGCAGGTTCTTGTATATCATTTTCCTTCCTTTGATGCCGGTAAGCTTTATTGCTTTCCCTGGATTCTTCCTCTAATTGTTCTTCATATAGAGGGGAAAATCTTGATCCTTGTCTTGATGATCCTTCAACCTCTTTGTTTCTATTTTGAGTTCTTTGAAATCTACTGTTTCTTCCTCTTGGTTGAACAACCATCCAAGGACCAAAGGGATTTTATTTACTTATTTCAACATTGACTTGTTCTTCAATAACATTGCTAGTATTGGAAGTATCCATCTGCTTCTCTTCTTGGTTGGTTTGACAGACTTTTTTTGCATGTCCATAGGTACCATAATTGAAGTAGATTTATTGCAGACCTTCATATTCAATCTTTTGGATGAAGTTATCAATTCCCACGCATAGAATAAGAGGTTTGTTCATATCGATAACAACTGCAATTCTTGCAAATTTTCCCCTCTCTCCAACTTTAGTATTGTAATCAATTTTGATAACTCTTCCAATCGTATTCACAATTGTTCTGATTAACACTGCATTGTAATACCTGTAAGGTAGTCCAGGTAGTCGCAACCAGACGATGACTTGTGAAGGATGTTTTTCAGATGTGGTAAAGTTCCTCGACCATGGTTGAACAGCCAGGTAACTTCCATATATCATCCAAGGGCCATCAGTGAGAAATCTATTATAGTCTTCCATATTTTCAAACTTCACCAGATAGTAGTCATTATCAAGATCTATTAAGTTGAAGTTGCCTATCGGTATCCATAACGCATGTATCATGTTTAACAACGCTTTATATCCAATCTTCTTTCTCAGCAGTCTAGTGATAATAAACTTGTTTCATGTTTCGATCAATCAGATCATGGATTCACTTTGAGAAGCTTATTCTAGGAAATTCTCCAGAGCTGTCCATGGTGACATCTCCTTCTTGGAATACTATCTCTTATTCAGGCATCTTGACTGGGGGATTCTTGTTTATAATCGATCCCCTGGTAGCCATGGCAGCATAAGAGATTTTCTCGGGACTCTTGAGATGTTATTTGATCGTAGCTCATTCTTCTTGGGAATCAACTTCAGTCTGCATATTCTTCGTTTGCTGAATTGTTTTCAATTGTTAATTCCCGATTCTTTGCTTTCTTTGTGACTCTTTGATCTTCTTGGACGTTATTGATGTTCATCTTGAGAGAGTAAAACTTGCTTCTATTTGGTTTAGATAAATGACATTATGACCAGGATCGAAGTTTAAGCATGTTCAACAAAGAAGCAAGCAGGGGGATTCGACCCTTGAGTGAAATATTGCAAGCCAAACCATTGAGCCAAGACAACCATTTTAGTCAAACCCTCTATTTTAAGTGTTTGGTAAATACATTTTTGAAAGAGCTGATAGTGCAAAATAAACTGAAAATGAAAAACGTTTGAAAATCCAACGGCTTAGGAGAACTGATTGCAAAATAAGATGTTAAATGACATATTTGACCTTATTATTTTTATAATTACATCCTTGCCACAAAACCTTATTATTTTAAATGAATTTGTGTAAAATGAATTTTATGCAACGCCTAATGATGAATTAGTGAAATTTTATTTTATTATTCTATTTTGTAGTTGTAGATTCTCAAATATATTTTAGTTAAGAAAATATAGCAAAACATGAAAGTAAAAAAAATGTAGTGTTGATATTCTATACAACGTTAATAGTATCTATCAATCTCACAAGGTTAATATTTGTAAATATTAAAATTAAAAAATATATTCAAAATTTTCAAAAAAATATTCACTAATTTTCTTAAGGAATTTTTAATTCCTTGTCAAAATCAAAATCATTTTATCCAAATAATTTCACCCTAATAAAGACTAAAGTATTATAAAACATATATGTATTTAACAACTAAATGTATCATATACGTGTTTGTTATTTTACCCATGTCAGCTATCAGTTAAATTTTACCAAACACTTCTATATAAACAGTTATTCAAATCAATTAATCAAATCAATTGATCAAACCAACTATAAGTTGTTTACCAATCACTCTCATCGTAAATTTAAAAACTTGATTTGCGATGTGAACAAATCTTTTTCTCCGACATTTTAAATGAAAATTGGAAGGAAACTTCTTTTTAGATACAATTTCTAATAATAATAAAACGTCGTGTTTTATAATTTTATATATAGTGGTGATGTTATGCGTTACCAAATATTTTTTTGTATTAAAAAATATATTTGAAATTGATATTTATATTAAGATGAAAAATAATAAATATTTTTTTTGGGAAACGAAAAATAATAAAGATAGATCCATGGGTTATCTTAAAATTCAATCCAAAATGAAAGAAAAAAAGAGTGTCGAATTTATTTATGCGTCTCATAAGTATGAATCTTATTGTATAAAAAACCCCAAACTACTCCCCCACACGTCCCCCTTGTCGCTGATTAAAATGTGGCTTCTCTTTCTTCAAGCCATCACACCCTTCCTCATGCACTACCCGCCACCCCACCGCCCCTTTTCTTCCTTTTAATCCCACCGGAAATCTCCCAACGCCGGCGGCAATTCAATCTCACGAAAGATGGATGCTCACGATGAATTACGGTTAATATAATTGAAAACATGCTCCGGTACTTATAAACATTGAATCAAGTTATGAGAATTCAAATCATTTTTTCTGTTTTGTTGTAACAGATGGTTGAAGAACGATAGTCGGAGTAGCAGTGAAAGAGACGGACCGCTCTCGAGTTCCGTCGAGTGCTACGCTTGCACTCAAGTGGGACTCCCGGTTTTCCATTCCACCAGCTGCTCCAGTGTCTACCAGCCTCAATGGGAAGCTTTTGCCGGCTCATCGTTGCTCTCCGTCGAGTCCTCATCCGGCCCGACTAAGAATTTGACCCGTGCACGGTCGATGTCCACCGCGGGTCCGTTCGGGAAAATCTTAGATCCACGAAGTGGGTTAGTTCAGAAGTGGAACCGTGTTCTTCTGGTTGCACGAGGCATTGCTTTGGCGGTTGACCCCATGTTCTTTTACACCTTGACTTTGATGGTCACCGATGGTGGCCCGCCGTGTGTCCACTTGGATGGCGGGTTGGCAGCGATCGTCACGTTGGTCCGGACCTGTGTGGATGCGGTGCACTTGGCGCACATATGGCTTCAGTTCAGGCTGGCCTATGTGTCCAAGGAGTCATTGGTGATCGGATGTGGGAAACTTGTGTGGGATGCTCGAGCTATTGCCTCGCACTACGTGAGGTCTCTCAAAGGTTTTTGGTTTGATTTTTTCGTTATTCTTCCTGTCCCTCAGGTTAGTAATCTATTTTCAATCATTTCCATTCAATTGTTATTTCATATCATCAACTACTATATTGTTACAAAGTCAAATCACTTTAAATTCTAACTTAGTCTATTCGATTCATGTAATCGCTTTAAGCATAGTGAATCAGAGTTGAGTTTAGCTTATTTGAATCATTTCTGCCATTTATTGCAGGTAGTATTTTGGTTAATTGTGCCAAAATTGCTGAGAGAGGAGCAATATAAGCTAATAATGGCAATACTTTTAGCAATGATTTTGTTCCAATTCCTCCCTCAGGTGTACTGTAAACACCATTTTTTCCCATTTCTATTTTATTTTATTATGTAAAAAAACAATATTAAAATGTAGTGGTTGGGGTTATTAATACCCCAACCAACCCTTGTAACATCAGACTCCCTTTCCCCGATTTTGGGGAAGAAAAGCAGATTTCATTTTTAACTTGGTCTTGGCTCTCAATTTTGGCTTTCATTTTTCCTTTCTTACTTTGCTTTTTCTTTGGTTTTTCGGGGTTGATGAGTTGCAGGAGAGTGGCCATCGTTGAGTTGTGGCCGACGAGTGAGAGTGTCGGCTGTTGGTGGCCGGAGGTGAGCGTAGGGAGGGTCTTTGTTAGGGTCTTGGTTGAAAGCAAAGAGAGAGGAGAAGGTCACTTGGACCTTCGTTTTAACATCCCTCGGCGGGCTCGATCGTCGTTCGGAGCATGGGGTGGTCACCAAGGTGTTTTGGTCGTCGTTTAGGTTCGGTTTTAAGCCTCATCGACATGGGGTGAGTGAAAGAACGAGAGAGTGTTATATGAAGAACGGTGAGATTTTTTACCGTTCAAGGGGTCGGTCGGTCCTCCTCCGTCATGCTTGAGGTCGACGGCGGGTGTAGGTCGGTCCCTGGCCCGGTGGACGGCGTGTGGGGGCCGGTGAACGACGGCCGAATGAATCGTTTGAAGCTTTGATAAGCTTCTCTGCAGTTTACGTAAATGGAGGAGGAAAATATTATGTTTGTATGGAAAATTGTTAAATCACGTATCAGGTCCCCTATTTCTAGGGGTTTTTCTGTTTTGTTCATTTATTTCAGGGTCAAATCGCATTCCAAGTCCTCCCTATTTCAGCGTATCTTGCATTTTGGTCACTATCAGGGTAAAAGCATCCTTAAGCCCTCATATTTTAGCTTCTATTGCACTCTGGTAATTTATTTTGTTATTTATTTTGAATATGCATATTGATTTTATTAACTTTTGAATTTAGTCACTATTTTTTATGTTTATTCATTTTAGTCACTGTTTGAATTTTGTTTTTATTATATTATGATTTAGATGTGATATTTGTAATTTATTTATTTTAGTCACTTTTTTTATTTCTCATTTGGCATATAATTTGTAATATTCTAATTTAGTCCCGAGTTGTGGTGTAATGTATTATACATTATATTTGGCATGTAAAATTTGTAGTATGTATTTTAAGTGATGCATATGTTTTATATTTTATTATTTATAATTTAGGTGAATGTACAATTTTATTTTTTTTAAACTTAAGTACTTTATTCTCTTTATTTACATTTGTATTGTTCATTTTAGTATTTATTATTTAACCTTTATTATTTAGAACTTTAATTTTTGTAATGTTCATTTTAGTAATTATATTTTGTTTGCTTATTTAACGTAATATTTATGCTTTAAATATGCACTTGTTAATTTAGTTCAATTTTATTTCCATCATTGAATAGCATTTAATTTTTATCTTTGCTTTAATTTTCATTTATTTGTTCCTAATTAGTATTTTTAATTTATAACTTTTGCCATGAAAATTTGTTTGTGCATATAGATCTAGATATTTGGAATATGTATGAAAGCTTCATAAGCATAACTTAATCGATTTCATAATTGGATTAAGGGTAGTATTTATTTATTTTAAAATATTAAGAAGAGACGGTCTTAAAGTAACTAGATGTCATATTTTGATATTTTAAAATAAATAAAAACTCTATTTAGAAAAACCTGAAACTTTTGAATATGCCTATTTTAGTTTTATTCATTTTGGTTGAATCACATTATTTTAATATTGAGTTCTTGGGAGAAATTATTATATATATATTTTTTTATTTTAGTTGGAAAGAGAAATATTCGTCCTACAATATTTTAGGGATTATTTTCTCTTCAATTGGAAATATTAGAATATTTTATATTTCTCCTTAGAATTTTTCATTAAATAAAAATTGTATGGTTGAATCTGGAATAATAGGATCGTAACTTAAATTTATATTCAAATTCTTAGATTTTCACTGTTAGAGACGATTTATAATCGATGGGGTACCAATTATGGGCGTTGTGGGGGTGTTTATCCTTCCCCACACGTAATCGACCCCCGAACCCTTATTATTGCTTAAAAATGAATTTCTGGTTACAAGTGGATCAGTGTATCTTTTAAAATGACGTTTTTCTTAAAAACTCTTTTAAAAGAAAATTTTTAGGTATTCGACCTACCTAACTCAAAAGGTCAATGGCGACTCCAAAACATTTCAAAATCTTTTCAAAACCTTTTCAAAGAAAACCCCAAGTTGTACTAAGTTTTTCCCTCGCCCGGGCGGAAAGCGGTGTCGACAGCTTGGCGACTACGCTGGGGATTTTGTGGATCAAGCCCTAAATCGATTATATATTGTCTCTATAGTTGTAAATTGAGAATTCGATTTTATTTAATTTACGATTATTTTGATTTCTTTCAATTCTTTTATTATTTTTTTTATCATTGTATATTAATATTTGTATTTGATTGATTTTCAGATGTTAAAGTCTCAGATTCGCTTTAGTTCATTTTTGTGTGGTTGTTTGTCAAAGGTTTGATAATTTCTCCTCACACACGACACTTGCATTGCATAACATAAGCTCTATACCTGAGCTCTTCCTTTTAAGTGGGAGTGAAAGCGACGTCTTCGTGAGAATTTATTCTCCGTGTCAGACCTAGTAATTAGCTTCCGGGGTTCATATGTCCTATGTCTTCGTGAGAATTTATTCTCCGTGTCAAGCATAGGAAAATGTGCCCCCTCGAATTGAACTCGATCCGCTTAAGCCTATAATGGGTGAGGATTGAGGGTCTGGCTCGCCCAAGGGGGCACCGACAAGGACAATTTGAGTACCTTTACTCTTAGAACTGAAACCCTGCATATAATAAACCGTAGAAACCCACCCGATTTAAGACAATGCCGAAACTCGTCCATAGATACCCAAATAAGTGTACACAAAGGAGAAATGAACTCTAATCTTTGTTTTTTATTTTTATTTATTTATTTTTATAATTGCATGTGAACTAGAAATTATGCGGTTAGGGTTTTATTTCCCCTTCTGTGTTTTATTCATTGTATTTTATGGTTTATTTACTAGTTGAATTTAATCTTTTTATATTTCACTAACATACATTTTCTCTCTTTGATTATTATTTTTACTAACATCTTTTCCTTGTATTGTTTCTTTATTTGTGCATAAACATGCTGTTAATTCCCGAGTTATTTATCAAAATTAGAAGGCTTTTAAAACAACAATGTCATACGAAGGGGTAGATATTTTTATCTTCTTTGACATATTGGGATGTTGTGAGTTTTTTGAAAGTTGTTCTAGGATAATTACCTTGGAATTAACACATGTTCATACATGTCATGTCATATAAGGTATTGATTCCTGAGTTAATAGTCGCATTAGAAGGCTTTCAATACGACAATGTCAATTGAAGAGGTAGAATAGAAATGCAAAAACGCATCAATTGTCCAGAAGGGTGCTACACGAATCAGCTGAAGAGATACATCAAGATGGAACACAAGAAGTTCAAATGATGTAGTAAAACAAGCTTTTCAAGGGTGCTACAATGATGTTGATACAACTAGCTGAAAAGAAATAATATGTTTGAAGTCATCAAGCAACAACGATAATCAACACGAGACAGTGGATGATGTCAGTCGCATATGGTCGCTCAACAAATGCATTTATGGAAAATAAGTCGAAGCGTTGGAGTTTTCCATCAAGCAAAGGATAAAAGAAGATTGTTTCATTGCATGTTCGATCAAAATTGAAGAAGTCGAGTAGTATGACGTGATTTGTAGTTTTCATCTGCCTCGGTGGATTGAGACATTGTGTGTTCTTTGGAAGTTGTTTTATGACAATTACTTTGGGATCAATTCTTTTGTTGCATTTACATTTTGTATTTTTGCATTCCCATTTTTGTATCTTTTCATTTGCATGTGCATCTTCACATATTTACATTAGCATCCATACATCGTACATTGCATGATATATATTGCATATCAACGTGCATTATCACGGATCCTGGGAGTAACTCGTTGTATCTTTTGAGGCAAATTGAAGTCACCCCTTCGCATTTAGAAAATAATTGAGAGCTAAAGATGTGATGTTAGAGCTGTCTGAAGTTTGAGGCACATCATTGAGATCCGTGGGGCATGGAGAAGCAAGGCCCAGATTTTGTTAAACCCAAGGGTATTAACCTTTAACTCGTAATGAGACATTCTGGGGCCAGTTACCAAGAAATTCTTCCACCCATCATGAAACCTTGTTGCCCTGGCCTTGTCCTGTTTGAACGTGTTTTTGTTCTTTCCTTAATATTTTTTTTATAATTGAACTTACGTCGTTTTCTAAGGTTATGAGCAATAAATCAAGTTTTAATATTGTAGTTCTTTGAATATCGAATGAATTAAAGGTTCTTTTACTACTTCATTAATTTTAAATCTTTGACAATGGGCAAGATTAGACCTTCCATACCCCATCCAAAGCTGAAATAACCATTGATGAGTTCTTTACCCGAAATAACACACATTTACTCTCAAAGGACCAAACTTTGATATCACTTCC
Source organism: Hibiscus syriacus (assembly GCF_006381635.1). Lineage (NCBI taxonomy): Eukaryota > Viridiplantae > Streptophyta > Magnoliopsida > Malvales > Malvaceae > Hibiscus > Hibiscus syriacus. Next base: position 714,545 of record NW_024063144.1, on the reverse strand, counting down.
CTTCGAAACAATAAAGTCATGTCCTTATCCCCTAAGGCGCAAAAACTGGTACTTTTACCTTCCCAGACATAAATAATCTTTTCATGACATTACATTTTTCAGAATTACGACTTTAAAGTCACACATTTCCCTTCTTATACACAGAACCACAATTCATTTCCCAATTTCAATAAAATCGGGAGGTATAAAGTACAAGATGTATGCATATACGAGAACCATTTCTGCAAGAAGAAAGACAAGATAGAGTGTTGCAGATCAAGTTTTTTGAATGAGGATTAGAATAATTGGGGCATACCAGGGGCAAATGGAAGAAGAAAAAAATAAAGGGTATCATTGAAATAATTCTATCATGCATTAATTACATTTTTCATGTAAATAAAATTAATCTTGAATACTCGTCCCCCCTGGGGATACCTCGTTTACAAAGACTTCCATGTATGAGATGATGAATGGCTTTGTTTCATTTATCCTTTTATATGTATATATATACACCTTGTTGTCCCCTTTTGAGCCTATAATATTTCTTCTGATCCAACCCTAACCAAGGATCACCCTCCACACTGGGGGGTAAAGATGAAGGACATCTGCTCGCATGTGTGAAGATCATCAATCTAGATTTCGCTACAGAGGCGAGTCATAGGAAGAAATAACAAGATATTACAAGGTGGACCAAATACGAAGCGCTCGAAGATCAAATCGAATTGACAACATAGAGAGAAAAAGAAAATATATATAAAAAAACACAAACAAAGAAAGAAAAAAAGAAAGAAAAAAAAGAGAAACACAGAAAAAAAAAGAGAAAAAAGAGAAAAAAGAAAGAGAAAAAATAGAAGAAAAAGATTAAAAAAGAAGAAGAAATAGACAGATCCAACACTTCAAGATGGGCGGTTCAAAGATTTAGAATTAATTCGCCAGAAGATTAGAGAACACCAAAAGAAAATAGAATAAAAGACGGATGAGCAGATTCAAATCAGGCCGAGCAATATTGAAGATGGCAGAACGAATTGATCATTGGTTCGATAACCCTTAAACACTTGTTTGGGCCTATTTATCCTTTTCTTTTATAACCGTGAGCCTTAGCCTACGTTACGTGCCTGAAAAGTCCCTTCTAATCATACATGGATTTTTAAGTGGAGAGACTATCTTCAGATTTCATTCCGCCCCTCAGGGTTAATTTTATTTGTAAAAAATAGTTTTCTAAAATCTTTAATGCATGATAGGGGAAAAGATAAAAGGAGGGTTCAAGACGTAAATTTTAGATTACGTCTTGAAACCAAAGGAGAATTCGAGTTGAAAACCTAAAAAGGCTGCTCGAATATGAAGATTGTCAACTACTGCACATAAGAAGATCTTATATATCTATTGATAAAGCATTGCACAGTCCAAAGACACTCACGAGGGCTGAGAACTAGTGAACATTTCCATAAGAGAAGTATGTCGGTTGCTTCATTAGATCAATGAACACCAGAATCAAGGAAACAAGAAGTCAACTTGAAACACATTACCTACCCAAGTCAGCCTAAGCTTTATATCAGCATTAATCTTTACCCTTTTCAAATGTATATAATTTTTCAAGGATTAAAAGAAAAGTTTATTTATTTGATATTCAATGAACTCTTGTTTTACAATTTCTTTTGATTGTGAGCCTAAAGAAAATGACAGCATTCTTGAAATTTATTCATCAATTTTTTTTCACATTTCTAAAATTAAAAGAAATGAGAAAAACATTTTCAAACATGACAATCTCAAGTGAAAAGGGTCCTTGAGGCTCATTCTGCCTCTATCGGAGAAAAAAGCAAACAATGTCAGAGTAATGAAGACATTTTACATAGTTCGAGAGATCGAAAAGACTGAAGGATAGAACTTCTAACACTTCTTTGTGACGTTGTCGATAATCCATCAAGAAGAAGAAGATCGCCTTAATCGAAATGGGCACCTATCTCAGCTAATGGTAAAGATTCAAGACATTTCTATTAGAAGAATTGACAATTTCCTAAATGTCCATATAATTGTGGCATCATCCCTCAAGTTATTCGATAACATTACTGTTTGGCGATACAAGAGCAAGACCATTCGAGATTAGGATTTTGGCACAAAAAAAGCCACAAGTACCCACATTGGGGCATTACCAAACCAGATCTTGCTAAGATACATGACTCAAATAAAAAAATACATGGTGAATGAGCTTCGCCGTTTGGGAGTGCCAAGGGCAGAATATGAGGAAAAGAAGAGATTACCTCGCTGTTTCTGATAGAACCATTGAATTAGAGCCAGAAAAAGGTATCAAGATCGTATGCCTGACTGCAGGAGATCACTTCTTCTAAGACTGTAACGAATAAAACAAAGATAGAAGACAGAATGACACGATTGCACAAGGTAGTCAAATTACTCCTCAGAAGATGGAAGCTTAAGCTGATAAATTACCATTGAGGCAAAATTCATTCAAGGTGATCAAAGTAAGGGAAGACTGAGATCTCCACTTTGGAGCGAGAAGAAAAATAATTAACATTTTTGCATACAAGAAAGTCATACATTACATTTAGATTCATTTAAGTGCATTCATATATACATACATAATTCTTACAGATTTTCCAAGAAAGAAATAAAAGAAAAGTCAGAATTCAAACCTCAAATGGAGGGAATTACATTAATAGTGGCAGAACCTCAAGAATTGAAGAAACCAATACACATAACAATCATCATTTTTGAAGTGGGGCATGTTACCCAGCTAATGTGTTTTTAGGAACTACGTCTGATTTTCAGAGGTTTCTTGACATGGTATTTTTTATTAGTTTTTAAAGAAACTAAGTTTGATTTTCAGAAGTTTCTTGACGATTTTCAAATTAGTTTTTTAGAAACTAATTCTGATTTTTGAAAGTTTCTTGATCATTTTAAATGAGTTTTTAAAGAAACTAAGTCTTATTTTCAAAAGTTTCTTGACGATTTTCAAGTGAGTTTTTAAAGAAACTAAGTCTTATTTTCAGAAGTTTCTTGATGATTTCAAATAAGTTTTCAATGAAACTAAGTCTGATTTTCAGAAGTTTCATGATGATTTTCAAGTGAGTTTTTAAAGAAACTAAGTCTGATTTTCAAAAGTTTCTTGATGATTTCAAATAAGTTTTCAACGAAACTAAGTCTGATTTTCAGAAGTTTCATGATGATTTCAAATGAGTTTTTAAAGAAACTAAGTCTAATTTTTAGAAGTTTCTTGACGCTTTTCAAATGTGTTTTAAAGAAATTAAGTCTGATTTTTTAAAGTTTCCTGATTTTTCTCAAATGAACGTTCAAAGAAATTAAGCCTAATTTTTAGGGGTTTCTTGATGTTTTCAAATGAATTTTCAAAGAAATTAAGCCTGGTTTTCAGGGGTTTCTTGATTTTTTTTTTGAATTTTTGAGAGAAGTTAAGCCTAATTTTAGGGGTTTCTTGATAACTGTAAATGAATATTTTTGAAGAAGTTAAATTTATCAAAAGAAAAAATTTTACTGGAGAAAGATGTGCCCATTCACAAGTCAAGATTCGAAAAAATACACTTAGGTGCAGCATATAAAGAAGACAATCAAGCCAGGAAAAGAATGAAGACTGATCTAAGAATGAAGACTGATCTAGCAATGAAGACTGCTCTCGCAACCATTTCCAACAGATCAAGAAAACCATCATTTATACATGACTAGCATCTTTGCATCATATATTTCATCATTTCATACACATGATAAATTTTGATTTCCCTCTCATGAGGATTCCTGTAAAGTTTATTTTGAAAAACTATTTTTTCCTTCTTAGGATCATTTTTTAGAGAATTGTTTGAGTCCTTCTTAGGACCGTTTTTCTGGGATATCACATGAGTATTTCTTAAGATTTTTCCCTAGAAGCATTTTCAATTATGTCTTTCTTCCAAGTTGACTTTTCTAGGACACTTCAATGAGAATGAGCAGTTTCGTTTCCAGGATGGACCCAACAAAGACAAAAACACAGCAATTTGCAACATTAAGGATTTCAAAGAGCCAACAAAGATTTCATTTCACAACTTCAGCAAAGAATCAATCCATAGTTTTCACCATTAAAAGAAATGGATCTCAGCAAAATCCTAAGACCTTTGGATCAATACCTTCGGGTACTTCAAACGCCATTATTACTGACATATGATAATATTTTGCAGGTTTAAAACTTTTCAAAGAGAAGATGAACCAATCAACATTTCAAATGGAGAGTTCATAATGAGAAGAACTCATCCGATGAGGGAGAAGAAGTTCATAATGAGAAGAACTTGTTCAACCTTAGCTCGATTCATCACATATGGAGTTGAATTAGTAACACCTCACTCGAGGGATCAACATTTCCAGTGGAGAGTTCATAATGAGAAGAACTCATCCGATAGAGGGAGAAGAAGTTCATAATGAGAAGAGCTTGTTCGATCTATCACTCGATTCACGATATTTTGAATCAGTGATGCTTCACTCGAGGGATCAACATTTCCAGTGGAGAGTTCATAATGAGAAGAACTCATCCGAGGAAGGAGAAGAAGTTCATAATGAGAAGAACTTGTTCAACCTTAGCTCGATTCGTCACATATGGAGTTGAATCAGCAACACCTCACTCGAGGGATCAACCTTTCCAGTGGAGAGTTCATAATGAGAATAACTCATCCGATGAAGGAGAAAAAGTCCATAATGAGAAGAACTTGTTCAACCTTAGCTCGATTCATCACATATGGAGTTGAATCAGCAACACCTCACTCGAAGAATCAACATTTCTAGTGGAGAGTTCATAATGAGAAGAACTCATCCGACAAAGGGAGAAGAAGTTCATAATGAGAAGAGCTTGTTCGACCTATCACTTGATTCATGGCATTTTGAATCAGTGACACCTCACTTGAGGGAATGACATTTCAGATGGAGAGTTCATAATGAGAAGAACTCATCTGATAGAGAGAAAAGAAGTTTATAATGAGAAGAGCTTGTTCGACCTATTGCTCGATTCACAACACTTCGAGTCAGCAACACCTCGCTTGAGGGATTAACATTTCCAATGGAGAGTTCGTAATGAGAAGAACTCATCCGATAAAGGAGAAGAAGTTCATAATGAGAAGAACTTGTTCAACCTTAGCTTGTTTCCATCATAGAAGGAGGTGGACCAACATTTCAATGAAAGGGTTCATAATGAGAAGAACCAATCCGACGAGCGAGAAGAAGTTCATAATGAGAAGAACTTGTTCAACTTTGTTCGATGTCATCACAGAAGAAGGTAGATCAACATTTCCAGTAGAGAGTTCATAATGAGAAGAACTCATCTGATAAGGGAGAAGAAGTTCATAATAAGAAGAATTTGTTTAACCTTGGTGATTCCATCACAGAAGGAAGTGAATTGACATCCCCAGCGAAGATTTCATAATGAGAAGAACTTGCCCGATCAGAATAAATTGGAGTTCAAGGTTTTAGCAATTTAGGCTAGATAAAAAATGGTGCTTACTATCTTTGCTCTATTCCTGTTCCACAATAATGAGCAAAGAGGGGCAGCTGTAAACACTATTTTTTCCCATTTTTATTTTATTTTATTATGTAAAAAAACAATATTAAAATGTAGTGGTTGGGGTTATTAATACCCCAACCAACCCTTGTAACATCAGACTCCCTTTCCCCGATTTTGAGGAAGAAAAGCAGATTTCATTTTTGACTTGGTCTTGGCTCTCAATTTTGGCTTTCTTTTTTCCTTTCTTACTTTGCTTTTTCTTTGGTTTTTCGAGGCTGATGAGTTGCAGGAGAGTGGCCATCGATGAGTTGTGGCCGACGAGTGAGAGTGTCGGTTGTTGGTGGTCGGAGGTGAGCGTAGGGAGGGTCTTTGTTAGGGTCTTGGTTGAAAGCAAAGAGAGAGGAGAAGGTCACTTGGACCTTCGTTTTAACATCCCTCGGCGGGCTCGATCGTCGTTCGGAGCATGGGGTGGTCATCAAGGTGTTTTGGTTGTCGTTTAGGGTCAGTTTTAAGCCTCATCGATATGGGGTGAGTGAAAGAACGAGAGAGTGTTATATGAAGAACGGTGAGATTTTTTACCGTTCAAGGGGTCGGTCGGTCCTCCTCCGTCATGCTTGAGGTCGACGGCGGGTGTAGGTCGGTCCCTGGCCCGGTGGACGGCGTGTGGGGGCCGGTGAACGACGGTCGAATGAATCGTTTGAAGCTTTGATAAGCTTCTCTGCAGTTTACGTAAATGGAGGAGGAAAATATTATGTTTGTATGGAAAATGGTTAAATCACATATCAGGTCCCCTATTTCTAGGGGTTTTTCTGTTTTGTTCATTTATTTCAGGGTCAAATCGCATTTCAGGTCCTCCCTATTTCAGCGTATCTTGCATTTTGGTCACTATCAGGGTAAAAGCATCCTTAAGCCCTCATATTTTAGCTTCTATTGCACTCTGGTAATTTATTTTGTTATTTATTTTGAATATGCATATTGATTTTATTAACTTTTGAATTTAGTCACTGTTTTTTATGTTTATTCATTTTAGTCACTGTTTGGATTTTGTTTTTATTATATTATGATTTGGATGTGATATTTGTAATTTATTTATTTTAGTCACTTTTTTTTTATTTCTCATTTGGCATATAATTTGTAATATTCTAATTTAGTCCCGAGTTGTGGTGTAATGTATTATACATTATATTTGGCATGTAAAATTTGTAGTATGTATTTTAAGTGATGCATATGTTTTATATTTTATTATTTATAATTTAGGTGAATGTACAATTTTATTTTTTTAAACTTAAGTACTTTATTCTCTTTATTTACATTTGTATTGTTCATTTTAGTATTTATTATTTAACCTTTATTATTTAGAACTTTAATTTTTGTAATGTTCATTTTAGTAATTATATTTTGTTTGCTTATTTAACGTAATATTTATGCTTTAAAGTATGCACTTGTTAATTTAGTTCAATTTTATTTCCATCATTGAATAGCATTTAATTTTTATCTTTGCTTTAATTTTCATTTATTTGTTCCTAATTAGTATTTTTAATTTATAACTTTTGCCATGAAAATTTGTTTGTGCATATAGATCTAGATATTTGGAATATGTATGAAAGCTTCATAAGCATAACTTAATCGATTTCATAATTGGATTAAGGGTAGTATTTATTTATTTTAAAATATTAAGAAGAGACGGTCTTAAAGTAACTAGATGTCCTATTTTGATATTTTAAAATAAATAAAAACTCTATTTAGAAAAACCTAAAACTTTTGAATATGCCTATTTTAGTTTTATTCATTTTGGTTGAATCACATTATTTTAATATTGAGTTCTTGGGAGAAATTATTATATATATTTTTTATTTCAGTTGGAAAGAGAAATATTCGTCCTACAATATTTTAGGGATTATTTTCTCTTCAATTGGAAATATTAGAATATTTTATATTTCTCCTTAAAAATTTTCATTAAATAAAAATTGTATGGTTGAATATGGAATAATAGGATCGTAACTTAAATTTATATTCAAATTCTTAGATTCTCACTGTTAGAGACGATTTATAATCGATGGGGTACCAATTATGGGCGTTGTGGGGGTGTTTATCCTTCCCCACACGTAATCGACCCCCGAACCCTTATTATTGCTTAAAAATGAATTTCTGGTTACAAGTGGATCAGTGTATCTTTTAAAATGACGTTTTTCTTAAAAACTCTTTTAAAAGAAAATTTTTAGGTATTCGACCTACCTAACTCAAAAGGTCGATGACGACTCCAAAACATTTCAAAATCTTTTCAAAACCTTTTCAAAGAAAACCCCAAGTTGTACTAAGTTTTTCCCTCGCCCGGGCGGAAAGCGGTGTCGACATGTACCATAGCCTTTGCTTGATGAGGGGAATGAGAAAAGTTACGGGTTATGTTTTCGGCTCCATTTGGTGGGGGTTCGGCCTTAATCTGATCGCCTACTTGATCGCATCTCATGTGGGTCGACTTCCATGCCCGTCTCCAAATGTGTATTAACCTTTCTCCTCATCTGAAACTTCATCGGACGTTCTCTTTTCCTTGCTACACAGGTTGCCGGAGGATGCTGGTACGTCCTAGCGACCCAACGTGTCGTCATGTGCCTCGAACAACAGTGCCGAAGAAGTGCTCGTTGCGATATATCTTCCTCTTGCTCGAACAGAGTTTGCAGTCAATATCCGTTGCCTGCAAGTCGATGTGGAGGGAACTCAACATTGACGACTAAATCATTTTGTTTCGATCCCGATGGACCATTCCGATACGGGATCTATGAAGCCGCCCTTCCGGTCATTTCTAGCAACTCTCTGGCAGTTAAGATTCTGTATCCCATATTTTGGGGCTTATTGAACCTGAGGTAACCTACATAAGAATCAAAGTTTGTGACTTGTTGATTTTGGTATAATCAGTAGCTGGAAATATCACTATATTTAGTACAAACTCAGCCTACATCTCTTCTATAGTTTGATATTTCATTTGAAAATTGTATGTTACATTGTGCTAATAAAAACTTACAGCTCATTCGGGAATGAGCTTAGTCCGACGAGTAGCCCATTAGAGGTGGTGTTCAGCATTTGCATCGTCCTGGGAGGCTTGCTTCTCTTCACCTTGTTGATCGGGAACATTCAGGTGAATTTACTTGCTCCTATAGATCTGTATATATTTTCGGTCTTTTGGAGAAACTACCATCCACAAAGGTTATTGTGATTGTTCTATAGGTATTCCTACATGTGGTTATGGCGAACCGCAAAAAAATGCAGTTAAGGCATCGAGATGTCGAGTGGTGGATGAGAAGAAGGCAGTTGCCTTCCGGTTTAAGGCAACGAGTACGGCATTTTGAGAGCAAAACATGGGTTACCAGGGGAGGAGAAGAAGAGATGAAATGGATCGAAGAGCTTCCGGATGGGCTGCGCAGAGACATCAAACGCTACCTTTGCCTTGACTTGATAAAGAAGGTAACCAAAGTAGCATCATTGAATGTCCTTGGAAACAATGCCTTAACTTGATCAAGAAGGAAACCGATTCTTGGAAACAAATTAAGTTCATCAAGAATTGCAACATGTTTTCTTAGGTACCACTTTTCCAGAGCTTAGACGATCTAATCCTCGACAATGTATGCGATCGTGTGAAGCCTCTCGTTTACTCGAAAGACGAAAAGGTGCGGAAACAAAAACGACACAATATCACTCAACTACCATGCCATAAACAACAGTTGAAAATTTGCTGAACAACTTGTAGTCCATACATGACAGATAATACGAGAAGGAGATCCGGTGCTAAGGATGGTGTTTATCGTCTCCGGACGCGTTACACGTTGCCAATGCCTCAGCAAAGGCAAAATAGCCACAAGTATACTCGAACCAGGTGGATTTCTGGGCGATGAACTCTTTTCATGGTGCCTACGTCGCCCATTTGTAGACCGTCTTCCGGCCTCATCGGCTACTTTTATCTGCAGTGAATACACAGAAACGTTCGGACTGGATGCGGATGATCTGCGGTACATTAGCGAACACTTCAGGTACCGATTCGCAAACAATCGACTGAAAAGAACAGCGAGATACTATTCATCGAACTGGAGAACCTGGGCAGTAGTGAATATACAGCTTGCATGGAGGTGCTATAGGATGAAGATTAAGTCAGATCCGTTGACTCCTGTGATAATTAATGATGGAATTGAAAGTAGACTAAGAAAATATGCTGCAATGTTCTTGTCAATAAGGCCACATGATCATCTTGAATAAATATGCTGCAACTTTGATTGATCCGTTGGAACTTCAACGTTGACTCCTATGATAATTAATGATTAATTTGAGATTTTGATATCAGATTTTATCCTATTACAATCAACAGATTAACGTCTAGCTTAGATTGCCTTCAATTTTTAACAGAAAATGAAGAGTTTAGAACATATAAATAATCGATAACTTTTAATAGTCAAGACCTAATAAAACAATTTTCTATAGTCAGGAGATTATTTCGTAATTTTAATAGTCGAGGGACCTAACAAAAAAATCCTATGATCAAGGGATCATTTGTGTACTTTATCCTAATAATAATCCAAACCTGTAACCCGTCTAAATAGATCCGAATGCCAGCGTTCGAAGAGAAGAAGAAAAAGCCCACGTCATTGCCGATTAGAAATAGGCTACGTTGGTCTTAAAGAAAAAGAAAAAGAAATAGGCCACGTTAGTCCCTTTCCCAAATAAAATACATGTTCCACGATCCTTGATTCTTGATTTCCTTTTCGTTTTCTTTCTTTAAATCACATTTACACAGTCCAAAAACCCAATTGTTCATTCTCCATCGCCCCAAATTTTAGCAGTATTCCAGTTTCTTCAGTCATAGGAAAAAAAGTACAGTAATCATTGAGGAAAAGAGAGCTGAAATTATCTGTTTATCATCATATAAGATACCCAATACTCGGTAAGATCGTTATTTCAGATTTCTATATTTTATTTTCCTATTATTTACTGTTGAAAGATGCTTTCAATTGCAAAGATCTTAATGTTTTATGTTAAATGTTTATTTGAGGGTGTTTCATGTATGGGTTCTTGCGTATATCTGTTTAAATCTATATCTCTATATTTACACACACACACACATCAGTAATTGATCCAATCTTTAGATAATTTTGGTTCTTGTATTTATCAATTGTCAATCTCAGTTATATTTGTTCCTCAAAGTGATCGAGAAACATTGATTTATGATTCTGGAAGAGGTATATTCAATATGCGATTTAAGATAATTTGTCATTTTCAGGAATCGGGTATTTGTTTGAAATATTCGGCATCTAAAGATTTGATCTAAAATGAAGTTTTATGATAAAAGGATAAGTTGAACTCGAACTCTGATCACGCTTCAAGCCAACTTTGTATGTATATCTAGTGTTGTAATTCTATATCTTAAGATTTCACTATCATAATTACATTTTCTTAAGCTCATATATGTATGTATGTATGTACACGTACAAAAAAAATACACATATACATATTGCGTCTTTTTTCATTTAAGCCATCATCTTTTTCGTACTTTGCGTCCTTCACAACATTGATTAGGCTTACGTTGAACTTAGAAGCTTATATGTATGTATGTATGTATGTATACAAACACACATTACAAAAACATACCATATACACTTATTTCATTCAAGTGAGCGTCTTTCATGCCTTGCATCCTTCATTACACTGATTAGGCTTACATCGAACTTAGAAGGCCAACAATTGTCCTGCTGGGCGTTGAATTTTCACTTTTGTTGCTCATCACTGTGGTTTTGAGTTTCTTGAATGTTTACTGAAGAGCTATAGATGAGGAGATGTTACTGTTTTCCGCTTTTCCTCTTTGATTTGTAGTATATTATGCATTTTTATTAATGGTAGGTTAATTCTGAATGGCCTGCTAGTTCAATACATTAACAATAGTTGCTTGCAGTTAAAATTTCTGCAATTATTGCTACCTAAAGTTCTTCTTCGTTTTCCTTTCAGGTTGCTTTTGTTGGTACTTAGCCCTTTTTTATTTGCATTTGGCAGACACATTTCTTTTTCGACATTATGTTGTAATTCTTGAGGTCCAGTTTCTACTAATTGAGAATGACGCTTATGTAATTACTTGTGTTCCTTGTATCAACATGTGGAGTTTTGCATCCAAATGCATTGCTGGAACTGTTGGACTGAAAAATGATTCACTAAAGCAAACTCGCGCATCATCGGAATGTTCTGACGATGAAAGTTCTTCCATAGTTAGCAGGGATGAAGTTCTAGACTGCCCAATATGCTGTGAATCCTTCAACATCGTTGAAAATGTGCCATATGTTTTATGGTGCGGTCACACCCTTTGTAAAAACTGCATTCTGGGACTTCAATGGGCTGTGGTGAAATTCCCTACCCTGCCGGTCCAACTTCCACTTTTCATCTCCTGCCCTTGGTGCAATCTCTTGTCATTTCGTCTGGTTTATCGGGGAAATCTCAAGTTCCCTCGGAAGAACTATTTTCTACTTTGGATGGTCGAGAGCATGAATGGTGATAGACTTAAGTTTCATTCTTCATTTGCCGAAGATCGTCAGCTGGACTTATCAACAAACAACAATATGCATGCAGGAATCCAAATGACTCGGAGTAACCATCGAAGGGGACCATATCATCATCATTCTGAGCCATTAGGATCAACAAACAATCGTAATATTCTTGCTGATTACTTCAATTTGGAAAGAATACAGTCAACCCTTCGGAAGTGTCTGGCGTTCTTCGTACATCTGACTGCCAAGTTCCCGTTAATCATCTTGTTTCTCTTGATCATCCTGTATGCAGTGCCGGCCAGTGCTGCCATCTTGGCCCTGTACATACTCGTAACCATTCTCTTTGGTCTCCCTTCACTTCTCATCTTGTACTTTGCTTATCCGAGTTTAGACTGGCTTGTGAAAGAGATCATCACTTGAGATGGTGTCTGTTTCATGCTCATAAAGCATCATGATTGTTAGTTCACACCTACATTGTGCCGTATCTTTACTCGGAGACCGGTAAATGTCGAAATCTCAAATTCGACGACTTCACAATATCCCTAGATTATGTGGGTTCTTCTTCAAGCTCTCAATAACTTGTGACAGGTTTTTCTCCCATTTTGAAACATTTGATTTTATTTCATTTCAACATGGGTAGGATTGTTTTGATTCTTATTTCCGGGATTTGCTTGTCGGAAAACACCATCTGGAGTTCCGAGACATGGAAAAAAACTCAGTGTTTAACAGGGCTCTTAGGCATATGCTTGTTCTACTTTTTGATATGAGTGAAAGCAATCAAGGATGAACGTGGCTTGATATATGATTTGCTGGTTCTATTTTTCGTTTTAATCTATGTTTTAATTTCATATGCACTGCATTTTGAGTTTATGATTTGAGTGAGTGGTCACGATGAAGTATTTTGCTAATGTTGTTCAGACTCGGATGGAGGTATTTGATACTGATCTAGTTACGGTTGTTCACTGTTTATCAAGCGAGTTGATCGCGAGCTGAGCAGTGTTTGACCCTGTTAAAAAAATTATTACTCGACTCCATTCGTTACTAGTTAAGTTGATAAAATTTTGCTTGACTTGTGGTTATTAAAAAAATTGTTGCTCGACTTACACATTTCTTGTTAAGTTATTTAGAATTTTTACCTTGTTCATTTAACTATGTATAAAATGATAAAATCTAGTAAATTAATAATTTAATATTTGTCTTGTAATTTATCAGAAAATTAATAAATTAATAGTAATTATTAATTAATAATTTATCATCTTTATTATTATTTTATTATCTATTAGTAAATTAGTAATTATTAATTATGCTCTCTCTTTTTAATGAAATATTTTTATGGTAACTATTAAAAAAATTAATGAGTTGTTCGTGAATTTATCTAGTTGAGTTAGACTTTGTTTGATTTAACTCGTTAAGATCTTGAATCGAACTCGAGTTCGAGTCAAATCAATCTGAATCGAGCGTTGATCGAGTTGAATTCATGCAACTCACGAGCTGCTCAACTTATTAAGTAACCTTAGATCTAATTCAGTGCAGGTGTATTTATTTTTCTCTCTCTTGTTTTAGGCTCAATAGCTCTCTTATTTTCTTCTACTTTAGTATAATTCTCAGTTTGGTCCATTAGTTTGTCTTTGTACTATTACTTTGTAGAGTAAATTACAAGTTTAATATATGAACTATCAATTTTAGTCCGTTTTAATATCTAAACTTTCAATTTTTTAAAAATCATATCTAAAGTTTAGTTTTTGTTTTGTTTTAGTATTTCGTCGTTAAACTTTTGGTTTTTATTTTATTTTAGTATCCCATTCAAAATTTAACGTTAAGGTTTGAAAAAATTGAAAGTTTAGGTACTAAAACGGACCAAAATTGATAGTTTATGTACTAAACACATTAAGTTTTTAATGGCGGGTACTAAAATGAAATGAAAATTAAACTTTAAGTATGGTTTAAAAAAATTGAAAGTTTAGGCAATAAAACGGATAAAAAATGATAATTTAAGTACTAAATACATAGTTTACCTATTTTTATTTAGGGATGGGCATGGGTCGGGTTTCGGCCAACCCGACCCAACCCGAAAATTTTACATCCTTCACCCGACTCGACCTGACTTTTTGAGATAAAATCCGAACTCGAGCTGACCCAACCCAAAATAATAAAAACTATTTTTTATTCAATAAAAACGATGATTTAATTGAAAAAAAATAATATATAGAGGTGTATTATTATAATTATTCCTAAATATATAAGGTAAAATTATATTTTTTTTGGGGTCGAACCGGGTCAGTTATTTTCACCCTAAACCCGAATCTAACCCGACCCGAACATCATCTTTAAAAAAAACCCAACCGACCCGAATCCAATTTTTTTTTAAAAAAAAAACTCAACCTAATCGAGTTGGATCGAGTCAAAACTCTTCGGATTCGATTATCATGCGCATCCCTATTAGTATTAGGCTAAAGCACGGGAAACGTAGTACGTTTGGGGTGGGGGGGGTGTCCTTTTGTATTTACTAACTTCTATGGATAAATTCCCTTAATTCACATCATATTTTTAAAATATATATATAAAAATCTAAATTTTTAAATCTAAATTCTCAAATGTTAAATTATATTTTATTCTTAACTAAACTGATATATCAATATTGTAAGTAATAAATTAATAAGAGAGCAAACAAATCAATAAAGAAATCTTAAACCCAAAAAAATTATGTGTAAGTTACATCTTAATTTAGGATTGATAATTTCCTATGGTTATAATTATAGAAAATTATGTGATACACATGATTGTTTGTGTAACAAATCTGTTTTATTTAAATATTCTATTTAAGCTTTAGATTTTATAGTTTAGAATTTTAGATTTAAGGTAAATAGATATATCATGTAAAATAGATTTTGAAAAATAGATATATTATGTAAAATAAATTTTACACAATCTGTGTATTAAATTATAACTATATAATTATTAATTGAAGTTAAATTAAATTCATTATTAAACTTACTTATATCTTTGAGTTAATTGTTTCATACGTTCTGAAATTATAATCTTTATTTTAAATTAGTTTCTAAATTTTTAAATATTTTAATTTCATCATTGAACTATGACTATCATTTTAAATTTATCCTCAAAATTTTGATCATTCACTTTCATCCCCAAACTATAACCTTCATTCTAAATTAGTCCCCAAACTTTTTGAATATTTCAATTTCATATCAACTATATGTATATATTAATCACGTCCTTTGTTAATAGAATCATTAGGACAAATTATATTATTATACGTTTGAAAAAAATAAAATTTAGGTTAAAATATGGTTTGAAACTATTTACAATTTTGGATGAAATGGGAAGATTCAAAAGTTTGGGACTAATTTAGAATGAGGGTCATAATTTGGGGATGAAATTTGGAATGATTAAAAGTCTAACGACTGATTTAAAATGAGATTCATAGTTTGAAGTCGAGATTAAAATATTCAAAAGTTTAAGAACAAATTTAAGATAAGAATAATAATTTGGGACATACAATGCAATTAATTCTATATCTTTCTCATGCATGCATTACAATAAATAATGATAACATTTGAGGAGAAGATGAAAGATACGAGAACTCTTGTATAGTTGTTTTATATTGCAATGAAAGTAAAGTACAGAGACACAACTAATGGGCGATGTAAAAACAAGAAAACAAGAAAACAATAAAATCAAAAGGGGAAATATGTGAATCATCGAATGATCGTAATAGTAAAAGATAATTAATGTTGTTCTCTTTAGAAGTACTAATTTTAATAGTAAAACAAAAATAACAAATGTTACATAAAATTCATCTTTTGTGGTGGCTTAATTTATTTTGTTTGAAATATTTTAATGAAAGTGACAATTTAATATGACCAAACGTTATGGTGATAGCTTAAATATTGTTAGAATATTTCAATGACAATGAGACTATTTAATATGGCCAGTACCGCCTCACATCAATGAACTAAAACATAATT
This sequence comes from Hibiscus syriacus, assembly GCF_006381635.1. Classification (NCBI taxonomy): domain Eukaryota; kingdom Viridiplantae; phylum Streptophyta; class Magnoliopsida; order Malvales; family Malvaceae; genus Hibiscus; species Hibiscus syriacus. Next base: position 698,577 of record NW_024063144.1, on the reverse strand, counting down.
AAAAAGAAGTAAAAATAATAATCAAATCATTTAATAATTTTCTTATTAAATAATATTAATATCTTAGTATAAAAGAAACTGAATCAAGTTTCTCGATTCTCATGAGCATATATTTAATTATTTCTTTGATTAAATATTTTGAAATAACTTCTTTTAAGAAAGTTTTCAGTTTTTCTTGTATCTTATAAAAATTAATATTCAAAATAATACTATTTTTAATTAATTTTTTTATTATGTATATAGAGTTTGTTTCTTATCATAAGCGTCTTTAAAAGACATTTTTATAAAACGCACCTTCGTCCGACGTGATTATCTCATCACCACCTTCACTATCATAAGGCACTTTTTACTTTCTGATAGACATTTAAAAAAAAAATAAAAAAATAAAAATATTTATAATAACTAGACAACATTGTATTGGGGGAAAAAAATAAAAATATTGATAAACAATAAAATAAAAAATGCTACATTTTTAATGATGAGTTTTCGCGAATAGATTTTCCAGGACAATGATCGTCTATTTCACGTGCGATTTCTTCGTATTAATCGATTATCTACAGGATCATTATCGTCATTGTTTTCATCATCTTGATCAATATTATGTATAAAATTATCAACATCAGTGTGTATTGTCAATATTGATGACGATGAATGATCTATATAGAATAATAGATGCATAGGTTTATGATCAACAATTCTACTACTAAATGAGAGTTACAAAAAAAATGACATTATCGGTTGGATTGACTCTGTTGAAGGAGTAATATTGTTTTCTTAGTTTAAGGCTATATTGAGTGTAAAAAAATTCAAGGATCGTATTCAGGGATGGACCGTGAGGTGCGGTCTAGAATTTTCAAATTCTCTTATATTTTAGATTTTATCTTTGTATTTCTTATTGTTTATCTAATTTCATTCATTCTAAATTTTTAAATATAACTTCTTAAGTTCGCATCCCTGACATAAATTTCTGCATCCGTCATTGATCTTATTGATTTTTTTTTCCGAAAAAATTTAAGACCTCGAATATCATTAAACATTTTTCTAAATAATATTGTTTGGATGCTATTTTCGTAGCAAAAAATGAGTATTATTCTTATATGTATTAGCCTTTTAATATTATTATATTTAAATACAAATTCATATTTGTTTTCTCTTGGCCAAACTTCATTAAAACGAATTTTGTGTTTTTAAAGCAATACGATTTGAATCAACAACGATTGAGGTGAAGTTAATGAGTCTCTTTCATGGCGGTTTTGTTAAGTGGAAACCTCTTCCTCCCTCTATATTTCTATCCAAATCTACAACCAACCATACGCATAATGCAAAGCTAATCTTGAGTTGCCTTCTGTCAGCTTTCTGGTAGAACAGAAAGGACAGAGTTACTAATGATGAGCTTTTTTATATGAAAAAAAGGTATAACCTCCCTTTGTTATAAGCAGTTTCACATCCAAAGGGCTATTTTTGTTTGTTCTTCTGGTTTTTGAAATAATATATAACATGGGTTTTGGTTTATGGATTGTTTACAACAATGGGTTTTTCTTCCGAATTGTGAGTTTTGAGTTGGATTTGTTCCTTTAGCTTTATATGAACTGGTTTCTCATGATCTTTAACTCTCCAGGTAGACAAATTCGATGCACAACACCCGAATAAAATTTGGTTAGTTCTCTTTTATTCTTTACATCTACCAGTCTCTGTATATGCATGTATTGAATAGTCTGGGGCGATAAGTAATATCTGTTTAGATTTTTCTTAAATCAATTAATGAAGTATACTCTGAAGACGTAACCGCTCGAATCCAAGGATTTTAAGAAAAATAACATTCTCTTTTAACAGTGAGATATGACGTGTATGCATGTGTATGTATAATTGACATAGAGTTTTGGGTGGGTTTCAGGATTGTATGTCGTGAGCGTTCATTCAATTAGCTACATATTTAATGGGTGGTGAGAGTTTTAGTTCAGCAAAGAAACCTGATACTAGTGGGATCAATGGGGGTAATCCGAGAAGAAACTCGTTAGCAGTTTCTGCAAACAGAAGAGAAAAATCAGTTTCCCATTACCGGAGAGCTTCAATAGGAACTTCTAATGATTTGTGCAAAGCGGGGAAGAAACATGTATCTGAAGTGAAGGATAGGCTTCCTTTTCCCAATAGGAGCATACAGAAGCCCAAATCTTTACCAAACTCTCCGGTTGGAAATAATTCTACCATACACAAAGTGTCCGAGGATAAAAGGAAGCCCAAATCTTCACCCAGGTTTAAATCCCATATGCAGCAGGACGGATCATCACCTTCCGGGAGACTACATGCAAAGAAAATTGCATCATCAGATGCTAATGACAAGAGCTTTTCTAAACGGCCTTTTACTTCGAATACGAAGCCTCGGGCCGAAAAGCTTCTTCCTGCTGCTGCCCTGCCTGAAGGTCTAAGCAGAGCTTCATTGTCCCGAAGAGATTCTCTTTCAGGGCCTATAAGCCTGACTGCAAGGAAGAACATGAACTTAAAGGTTGTTCTTCCACAAAAGATTCGAAACGAAAGCGGCAGAGACACCAATAAGGAGAAAACGCTGTATGCTATCAAGCTGGAGACAGAGAATGTAATGTTGGAATCTGATGTAAATGAAAATTGTACCATTGAAGTGTCTCCGCCCGTTCGAGATGAATCCAAGTATACCGTGATCGGAGCCGATCATCACTCGGACTCTGCATACAATGAAGATAATAATGGTGGGGGGAAGATTGTTTCAAGGCAGTGGGATGTGGTGGGAAAGCAAGATGGAAAGGGTTTGTTTAATGAAGTCATCGAAGAAACTGCGAAAAACCTCGTCGAAACCCGGAAAAGTAAGGTAAAGGCCTTGGTTGGTGCCTTCGAAACCGTGATCTCCATCTCCCTCCAAGATGCAAAAACTTCATTAAACTATGTCAGTGAGTAAAGGACTCATCAACTTCTTCATTAACCATTGATGTGCAGTGTGATCTTTGATATGTTTCTTCATAGACTGCTTCTGTTTGTGATATGAATTGATTTGTATCACATAATTTGTGAATCATTTAATTGTATATTCCTTTGTGTTCCATTTTGATGCTGCTTTGCTATAATAAAATTATTAAAAATATATTTCATTTCAATTCTATAAAAATATTAGTAATAAAATAAAATAAATTTATAAAGTTTGAACTATTTTATATATTAAAATATTTTTTTCTTATTTCAAAAAATAAATGTTACATTTTCTTTAACATTAAATGATTTTGTTGGTGGAATAAAATCAATTAAAAAAATATCATTGAGTTGTTGACAGTGAAATAAAAATGGCGTGGAAATTAACAAATAAAACAATGTCATTAATGATGGATGACAAAAATAAAAACAAGACTTAATTTAAAGTATGGTTTTGGAAAAAAAATTATCTGATGATAAAACATAAATATAAATAAATGGTCAAATAAATAATTTATCTAATAAAATAGGAAGAATACAATAGAAAATATAATTTTAGGGTTTCAAAATTTAGTCGTTACCTCTTGAGGTCCCAGTTCAAATACAATGTCTTTTGAAGATATACTACTTTATATTTAATCTATATGTTTTAATTTTATCATATACTTTTTATTTCAAGATCTCGACCTTTCTTCTATTTCTTTTAATTTTATTGTTAATTATTGATCTGACTAATAATTAATGATAAAAATATATATATATTTAGAGTCTTACGTTTACAATTTTTGAAACATTAATTTATTATATTTTATCTTTCTTGCAACTGTTTGGCTATTATTGTTAATTATTGAAAAAGTAAAGTAATTTTTTTAGAATCTTACGTTTACAATTTTTGGAATAATAATTTATTATATTTTATCATATTAATTTATTGACGAATTTATAAGTTACTATATTTTACAGCTTCTTTTGAGCTTTTCTCGTTCTCGAATTGGATGCTTAAGGCAATAAATAGGTATGATATTATGTCGGCTGTCGGCTCGTACGAACTGGACATATGATCGTTGTTTCTTTTAAGCATATCGAATAGAGCCCATGATTCTATCGAAGCATTATGGTTGCATACACTCATCAAGTTATCACAAAAGGACATCTAAATGAATATGTGATTATATTTGTTTTCATATGCTCATCAAGTATGTAAATCTACCTAATAGCACTTGGTAAATCTGGCTTCGACTATGCAATGTCTGTTTCAAAGTCCATTCCCGATATGCTCATCGGTCCAATATTAACTGCAAATATTCAAAACTAGGAAGTTAGGGTCCTATCCGAAAGAAATGAAGGAAACTTAATTAGCTTAGGTTATATTGAAGTTGCCATGAATCTAAGACGGTTCGATAATCGATTTGCAGCATTGTAAACAAGAGTTTCCCAACATTGGTATAAGGAAAAAACAAGAGATCTCATACCAACAGCATCGATTCCGGATAATATAGCCATGAACTGCTTTATATGTTCTTCAGCCGTTTTGTCAGATTTCAGTGTGTCGCACACGAACAAGATCGAAATCTTATTCTTCACTTCTTTTTGTTCAACCATATCCACAACATCCTGTTCCCAACTGTCCCAAACATGAATTTCAATCACTCAAAATATAGAATGAGAGAAACATAGTAACTGAATATGCTACTCTAACTCCAGGTAAAACCATAAAAGTCCGATTCGGGTATGTAACGTACAAAGGTATACTCAAATTTTAGTAAATCTTTTCATATATTTTGAGGGCTACATCCAAATATATGTTGGACAACACGTATACGAAGGGAATTAACGAGCTGAAGAAGTCTGTTCTGACATCGACTTACCCATGAGCATGGTTGATGTTATGGAACCGAGCAGCATCGTGCCCTCTGCACTCCACTACAACGGTATGATCTTTCTTCTTCTGTCGCACACTGATACTAATTAAAAATACAGACAGATAAATAGATAGATAGATGCCGATTGTTTGTGGATAAGATTCATACATTGTAGTCTATGCTTGTGAGCTTTATCAAGCGGTAATCTTCACCTCTACTGCACTCCATCTCACAATCCAATTCTTTAATCATGGAATGAAAGATACAGTGAGAAAGAGTGCATAAAGCCAACTTTTAAGTTACTAATAGACATTTGTGTAACTAATGACCACAAACACAAACACAAACACAAACAGTTTGTGTGCAGTGATAAGACACAACCGAACACAATTCGAACCGAACACAATTCGAACCGAACACAGCTTGAACCGAACACAATTCGAACTGATCACAGCTCGAACCGAACAAGTACCATAAAATGGACATGGAGGATTAAAAATGAAACAGACCCAGGGAAATAAAAGTACTAAACAAGCAATTTACAGGCAAGTACTTAAACTTCACCACAAAGTTCATAGTCTGAGACTATTTTTTCTATTTCAACATTTACTAACAAGCTAAAAGCAGAGGAAAAATGGAAGAAGCGAGGATAATATAACAAGTAAAAAGGAAGTACCGGTGCCATGAAGTCCATAGCAGATAGATTGAGGAAGCTGAAGGAAATGTCCCGAAAGGGACCCATCCGGCAACAATGCTATTGATGCAACTCCTTCCTTTGAATCTTTGTCTTTCGCTTCTTCAATTCATCAAAATTTCATATAAAAAAGGGGGAAATCAATTCTAAAAATAAAAAAAAAGCAACATAGAAATTTGTTTTACCCATTTCTTCAATTCTTCAAGAGTGAAACTGTTTGTTCTCGGTACTCTTAACCGGTAGTAGGGTTACTGGCATCAGAATTTAAAGAGCTTAAAATGATGCGTTTCCGTATCCCAACAAAATAATGTCGCTATTATATTTTAGGGTGAATTACACGTTTAGCACCCCAACTATCACTTGTGTGTTTTTTTATCACCTAACTATTTTTTTTTCAAAAACATGTCTAACGTTTTATTTTGGTTACCCAACGTCAAAAAATATTGATGGTGGTGCTGACATGTCACCATAAGATAATGTCGTGCCATTATTGAAAAAAATACAACAATAGTTCATTTAATTTTTTTAACAATAGGTGACCAAAATAAAACTAAAATTAAACATTAGGTATGATTAGGACTGTAAACGAATACAAACGAGGGTATGTTCTTGTTCATTCGTTTAATTTAAACCAAACAAACGATTGAACGCTAACAACTAAATGAATGAAATTTATTATACATGTTTGTTCGTTAAAATGATAAATAAACGTAAATGAACATGAACGAACGAACATAAAATTAATTGAGTTTAAATTTGAGAAGATTTATTTCTTTACTAAAAAATAGGGTTTATATTTTCTTTCATTGAATTGGGTATTTTTTTTATTTGAGTTTAAAATTAATTGGATTTTAAAATATTAATGAGTTTAAGGAAAAAATTATTAGGTCATAATATTTTTAAGGGATTGGACTAGATATAAGCGAACGAACATAAAAAAACATAAATAAACGAACAAATAATCGAACGTTCGTGAACGTAAATGAACGAACGAGCTCTTTGCTTGTGTTGTTCATTTAATTAAACGAAAATAAAATTTTGTTTATGTTTATGTTCGTGCATTTAATAAATAAACGAACTTCATGTTGAACGATTCACAAACGGCTCACACATTCGGTTCGTTTACAGGACTATGTATGATTTTGAAAAAAATAATTGATTGATTAAAATAGAACAAAAGTGATAGTTCGGATACCAGATTTGTAGCTTACCCTTCTTTTAGCATCGGGAAAAACTGCTCATTGTGATATTTAGAATCCCATAGAACTTTGCAGGTAACCTCTATTTCATTTAAACTGATCTTAGTTTCAAATTTCAAGCTTCAAGCCTTCAAACTTGAATTGGGTTTTTTCCATTTGTTTATTTAAGCCTCAAAGTTCTAATTTTTTTTTCTCTATTTATGCCAAAGAAAGATACTTTGTTGGAAGAACCAACCAGGGTTTGTGGGTTAAATAGTTTATGCTTGAAATGTATCTTACAGATGGATCATCCGTGCTCTTAAAATTGAGGGTTTTGATTATTTGGTTCATTTATTGGTATAATAGTGTTTAGTTATAGGAGAATTGGTAATGAATCCAGCTTCTGTTTTCATAATATCAGTCATCAGATTGAATTGGATTGCAGTATCATTCAAGCTACCAAAGCAGAGATCTGTTTATTGGAGGGTTAAAATAAAATAAAAATTATGCTAAAAAACTTAATTGCATTACTTATTTTCAAGAGGGACTTAAAACATAATTAAACCATTTTTATCACCGCCGCTGAAGGTAAATAGGTTTATTCCAGACTTAAAAGGAGGAATCATATACAATGTATGCAAAATTGTTTAATACTTGGTCTTCAAGCAAAAACATAAATACCAACTTTTGGACATAGTTATCGATACTGTCGGTTCCACATTGTTGTCGAGTTTGTTCGACTTCAGACAGATGGCGATAAAGTTTCTTCGCTGCCCGTTGATTGTGCATTTGAATCGTTGTCGAGCTTCTTGAAGATCAGCTTTTGCTGGGGGAGCTGGCCGTTTGCGAACGCGGTTAGCTCAGTGTCTAGTAAGATTGTGTCCTCATCTTTGAACTCTCCTCTTAGTATGCCCTTGGCGAGTTCGTTCTCGATGTGCTGCTGAATCACTCTCTTGACTGGTCTAGCACCGAAGTTCGGATCGTAACCCATATTTCCAAGAAGTTGAACAGCACTGTCTGTCACCTGAAGTTTTATTTTCCTATCTGCAATTCTTACTTGCACACGTTCCAACTGCAAACAGAGAAAACAAGGCGGCTAAGCACAAAGAAACGACATGATCGGCTTGACGGTGTATAAGGAACCGAGAAACTTACCTGTAATTTCACGATACTGTTTATTTGTTCGCGGTCCAAGGGCTGGAACACTATATACTCATCAACACGATTCATGAACTCGGGTCGAAATACTGCTCTTGCAGCCTCCATCACCCTCGACTTAATAGTTTCATATGCTAGGTCTTTCGGTGTGTCTTCATCTGAGTTCAGAATGTACTGCGAACCCACATTCGAAGTCATAATGATGATAGTATTGGTAAAGCTCACAGTACGACCCTGTGAATCGGTGACTCTTCCATCATCCAAAATTTGAAGGAAAACATTGAAAACATCACCGTGTGCTTTCTCAATCTCGTCAAAAAGAATCACAGCATATGGCCTCCGACGAACTGTCTCCGTCAGCTGCCCTCCTTCTTCATAGCCCACATAACCTGGTGGAGCACCAATAAGTCTCGAAACTGCATGTTTTTCCATATACTCACTCATATCGATGCGAACAAGTGCTTCTTCCGTATTAAACAAGTAGGATGCAAGGGCCTTAGCAAGTTCAGTTTTCCCTACACCAGTGGGACCCATAAACATGAAACTTGCAATTGGACGACGGGGATCCGAGAGACCAGCTCGAGATCGTTGAATGGCCTCAGCTACGGATCTAACAGCAGGATCTTGACCCACTACTCGTTTATGCAACACTTCCTCCAAATATAATAGTTTCTCCCTCTCAGATTGTTGAAGTTTGGAAACAGGTATGCCAGTCCATTTACTAACTACTTCGGCAATATCATTTCCAGTAACTTCTTCTCTCAGCATTGATTTTCCGGATTTCATATACTCATCTAATTCTTTTTCGGCATCAGCAAGTTGACGCTGCAAAGAGTTCAAACTCCCGTACTTCAGTTCAGCAGCACGATTGAGATCATACTCACGCTCGGCCTGCTGGATCTCTACATTTACCCTATCAATCTGTATAAGTAAATCAGTTAGTTGACTACCTTGATTTGTATTCATCCATAAAAAAACCGGAAATGCTAGAAGATGACCTCAACCTCACAGATGACAAATAGCAAAATGTATGGTGCCAGCAAAATAAAGCTTTTAAAGAGATTTTTACAGAAAACTTGCATACCTCTTCCTTGATCGACTGAATGTTTGTCATCACGGTCTTCTCGTGCTCCCACTGTTCAGTCAGCTGAGACTGTTTCTCCTTTAAGAGCGACAACTCAGCCTCAAGGCGGCTCAGTCTATCTCTTGATGCTTTGTCAGTATCATTTGTGAGAGACAGCCTCTCCATCTCCAGCTTCAGTACCGAACGATTGATCTCATCAAGGGCAGTTGGTTTCGAAGTGATTTCCATTTTCAATTTAGCAGCTGCTTCATCAACTAGATCAATAGCTGCAATTTGGAAACATATATTAGTACGCAAATACGAGCATCACCAACTTGACAATATCTGTTTGTTATGTTTGTGCATATCCTACCTTTGTCAGGTAAAAATCGACCACTGATATAACGGTCAGACAAGATTGCAGCTTCCACAAGTGCACTGTCGGAAATACGGACTCCATGATGCAGCTCATATCTCTCACGAAGACCCCGGAGTATAGAGATTGTATCTTCTACCGTTGGCTGATCAACATAAACCTGCTGGAAACGACGCTCCAGGGCAGGATCTTTCTCGATGTATTTACGATATTCATCCAGTGTCGTTGCCCCAATGCATCGTAGTTCTCCTCGACCAAGCATGGGCTTCAGCAGATTGCCTGCGTCCATTGCACCATTGGTGGCACCTGAAATAGAAAGACCATTTCCACAAACACAAACAAGTATTATTAGCCTATCAGGGAGAAACACATAATTTCCATGAACAATTATCTCAAATCTGATGGAAGAAAGAGTTTTTCACAGTTCAGCCAACTTTATCGATATTGAAAAATCAACCTATAAACCTAGAAACTTGTAGAAAACCTTACCCGCCCCCACAACAGTGTGAATCTCATCTATGAAGAGGATAATTTGGCCCTCAGATTCTGTTACTTCCCGAAGTACAGCCTTCAGTCTATCCTCAAACTCTCCCCGATATTTAGCCCCGGCTATGAGCGAGCCCATGTCGAGTGAGATAAGCTGTAGAGAGAAACCTGTTTATCAGCATCTGCAACATTGTGATTCCAACAACCCACCCACCCACCCACCCTTCAAAAAGAAATAAATAAATATTGATATTCATATTTTTTCCTGAGAAAATAATCAGGAAAAATGCTAGTTAACTTCACCTTACGGTTCATCAAAGCCTGAGGGACATCACCCTGCACAATTCTCTGGGCAAGCCTGTAAAAAGACATAGCAAGATCATGTAGAAATTAAGTTAATACTAATCTGAAAATGCTAGTTTCAACAAATTGACTTCATCAAAGACTGGATGCACGTATATGCTATGTTGCTCTGAATCTTCATTTCGTTTTAAGTACCTGTGTTTGACACCCATGTACTGCGCTTATCTAGACATAGGTATGAGGATGCGATATCCAAAGACACCCCAAATACATAAAAAAATATCGAAAGAAAAAATTGAACATATTCATGTTGCACACATATCTAGAGTTCGACCCTTACACTCAAGAAGAGCTGGGCACATATATTAACCTACCTGCATCAGAATAGCTGGACCTACTTAATGTAAATGGGCTTTAACGTAAAGGAAATCATGCATGAAACTGAAACCTAAGCACTTACCCTTCAGAAATTGCAGTTTTCCCAACACCCGGTTCGCCAATTAGCACAGGATTGTTCTTTGTTCTCCTAGAAAGGATCTGAATGCACCTGCGTATTTCATCATCTCTTCCAATCACTGGGTCAAGCTTTCCTTCTCTTGCCATTGCTGTCAAATCTTTACCATACTTCTCCAATGCTTCATACTTCCCTTCAGGGTCTTTATTCAAAGTCACAGGGTCAGGAAAACAGTGCAGTGAACCGAAAATATGCCACTAAACCCCAAATAATACCGAGCAGCCAAATAGAGTAAAGCCTCAAGATGCAATGTTATGACATGAAAATTTGAATTAGTCCCTAACCCGCAAAAAGACACCAATACATGAGGATAAACAAAAAGGTAATACAAGTCATGTAAGAGGGGAAGAAGAATATGATTCACCCTTTAGACCTCTACAAATCAATAGAAGTTGCTATATGATTTGGTGAACAGTACATAAAGTAAAAGAAAATCCGGTTACCTTGGTCGGTAACTGACTGACGTCCCCTAATGGATTCTATTGCAGATTTCAAGGCTTGGGTGGATATCTGGAAATCCTTGAACAACTGCTTCCCAAAACGTCGATCTTGTGCAAATCCAAGAACCAAATGCTCAACAGAAACAAATGAATCCCCATACTCCTCCTTGTATTCTCGTGCTCGCTGCATCAGAGCCTCCAAATCACGTCCTAGCATTGAACCAGCGGATTCACCCAAAACCTAGTAGAGCAGAGAGGAGATAAGAGCAGGAAGCATCACTACCTAATCTGGAGATGAAACGTAGTTAACATGATCAAGCAATAACTATGAAAACAGTGAGACAAAAGAGGCAAGCATTGCAGTAAAGTTCAAGCGAAAAAATCAACGGACGTTTCGTACAAACATCGAACGAGAATAGATTAGAATGTGAGAGGAATTACCTTCGGCTGGCGTTGGATGAACTTATCAGTCGCTTCTAGAAGACGAGTATTGTCAACTCCAGCTTTCAAAAAAATCCGCCGAGCAAGACCATTTTTCTGCTCCAGTAGAGCCTTCATCAAGTGTTCGGTCTCCACTATCTGATGTTTGTTCTCTTTAGCCACATCCGGAGAAGCAACAACGGCTTGCCAGGCCATTTCTGTGAACTCTTGTTGTGTAATCTGCCAAAAAATTGCAATCCCAACTCAACCCAAAAAAAATTTTGAATATTGAGGGACGAACATATAGGACGGACCCGGGATTTTATGTTAAGGAGACTAACTTTAAACTTAAGGGGCGAACTAAATTTTCAGGGAGGCGAAAACAGATTTTCAATAAAAGATACTAGAAAAAATCTAAAATATGACAATTTCAGGTAACGATTGTTCCACCCGCCCCTCAGTCCATCGTTGAACACATGTATCAGAAACATGGTTACGACCAAACGGAAGATGATTCTCCCAGAACTCTCAAAATACATGAAAATAACATACCCTTATCTCATCGGCGACATACAATTACTCGTATCGAACACTTACACAGTCTGAATAACCACGAAAATAGATTATCAAATAGAAAATACAAAGAAAATATTTTAAATTACATGAGAATAATTTTCAGGGCAACTGTCCTGCGAATAACATTTGCTTCATCGTATAATACAAAGACAAACGTTCTAAATGCACCGTGAAGTATAAAAACAATTAAGCAGAAATACTGGCTTAAACCAAAACTAAATAGAATTTCAAGCAATTGAGAAGCAGACAACATTAGCACTGAACAAATGAAAATCACCAAAGAAACAACTCAAAACAATACAGATATCAACCAAAGAAAATTCGTTAAAATAAATAATTCTTCTTCTTGTTCAGGTTTGGCTAACAAATTAATAAAATTATTACCAAAAAAGAAATATATTGAGCCGAGGAATCGAAAACAATGAAATAAATAGTGGGGTGTTTATATTTTCATTGTTAACGAGATTACCCTTCCCGTTGAAGCTTCGCAACGAACAATGGAAGGCCTTGAAGAAGTCCTTGAAAACCTCTCGAAAACCCCATTTTTCCTTAACTGAAGCGGTGAAAAGGATTTCAAGGAATAGGGTTTTGAAGAAAAGTTCAAAGAGAGGCGTGGGTGAGTTAAAAAGAGAGTGTTTCTGTTTGTAGCACATAAACTGACACCACTAATGGATGCCATTGAAGTAGAAGAAGAAGTCGCCATTTTTGGACTAATTTTAAGTTCAGAAAGACGGAATGACTGAATTGAATTTACCAAAAATATCGACGGGTTTGGGTGTAAATATAGGAGGAAAAATAATTGAACCGAGAAACAAAGTGAAAGGGTCACTTCTTCTAGTTGATATCTCTCGTCGATTCTCGAAATCCCTCGTTTTCTTTGGTTGTTTTCCCCCGGCGTTTTATGTTGTTTCGAGATGTCGTTTTGATGAAAGAACGAATTTTTATTTATTTATTATTTTAAGTGGGGAGAATATCGGTAATCCATTATGTTCTTACACGTGGCTAATCTTTTTGTGGATATAATGGAAAACCCATTTTTTTTTCATTTTCCGATGTTTATTATGTATTCATCTTATTTTTAAAAATTTTGAAGTTTCGGAATATATAATAATTAAATTATAATATTTTACTTGTTTAATAAATTGATTTTAGAATTATAGGATAATCATAAATTAAATATCAAATTATATTTCTATAATCTATTTATATCCATAGTAAATATAGAGAAAGAGTTAAAAGGATTTAAATTTAAACTAATCTAGCAATCTCAATAATTAATGAGAGTGTGTGTTATTAATGGAATGAGGCACTAGATCACTTCCTTTAAATAAGGTTAGAGGTTCGTGATTACGAATGGAGTAAACTAGATCAAGAAGGTAGTCCTTATTTATACAGTCCCCGATCTGGATTAGTCGATAAATATATAGTAAACCGATGGTTAAACCAAAATTGTACAAGCTTTGTGGCCATGATTATCGGGATTGTCTCAGGAAAGGCGGGCTAATATATGGCGTTACCGGATATATTAAAAGATATTTAACAAATTCGGTTTAGCGTTACCGGAAATGTTGAGTAATAATAATGTAGTAGGTCTAAATCATGAAGAAAAATTAAAAAATTTGGCAACCGACAAACTTAGTGTTGAGTTAATCGATCGACGAATATGGCTAAGAGGGGGATGAATTGACAAATAAAAATTTTGGTGGAAGCTATACAGAAAATTGAAAGTAATTGCTCAGCGATTTAGAGTGGTTCGACTTTCTCAACCAAAGTCTACGTCCACTACCTTAGCTATCCAGACTAAGGATTTTCCACAAATTCACTAATTTGTCTTTCTTTTGAGGACAAAGAGTAACCTTACAAATCCCTCAAGAATTATACCCCAAATTCTTGAGAACACTCTCTCCCAAAGAGAAGATTACAAATTTGCAAACTTACAAGGAAATCCTCACAAGGAAAAGAACACTCAAGAATGAATACACTTGAGTATAAGTAGTGTTCTTGAAAGCAAAATAAATATTGAATGAAAAATAGGCTTGAAATGCTCAAACTTGAGGTTTGATGCTTTCTTTTTGATTCTCTCTTGATTCTTGTTGATTGTTGTTTCTTATTGTTGATCAATGGCTTCTAAGCTTGTTTAAATACACCTTCAAATGATTCTGAACATTGGGGAAGATTAGTGGAGTCAATAGAGCCGTTTAAGTGTGAAAACAATTAATTAAAGCAGTTGGGAGCGTCAGTGCATCAATGCATACCCTAGGTGCATCGGTGCATCAGTGTAAAATTCAAATATTTTGACCGTTGGACTCTCAGTGCATCGGTGCACTAAGAGTGCATCGATGCATAAAATGCATTCGATGTTTTGAAAAAGCCTAAGTGCATTGATGCATGGTATTGTGCATTGATGCATCAAATGCACTAAGTGCATCGATGCATGGTATGTGCATCGATGCATAAAATGCATTCGATGTTTGAAAAATTAATTGGTGCATCGATGCATGGATTGGTGCATCACTTTGAAAAATTGATTTTAGGCTTGATTTTGGTTCAAAATACTTTGTGAAAAATGTTTCAAAAATAGTTTAAGTATAAAACACAATTTTACACATTTAGTAAGGTTTGAATTTGAACTTGAAATACTTTGAGTAATAATTTGATATTCGATTAATTAAATCGAATATACTTAGAAAATCATTTGTAAAATCTTAAAATTCATTTAAACTTAATTTGTTATATCGAAACACAAAAATGTTTTCAACAATCTCCCCCTTTTTGATATAACAAAACATTTGTGTTATTTTAAGATTTTCTAAAAATTTGAAATCAATTTTGAAAAATTATTACTCCCCCTTACTATAACATTTCTCCCCTTTTAAAACATTGTAACACTTAACATTTAATTTCTCTCCCTTTTTGTTAAATCAAAAAGACTCGAAAATGTAAACATGGTTATAAAAAAAATTTAGCCAATTGATTAGCAATATAGCTTAAGCTGCTAAGATCAAAATCAAGAGAAACGTTAGCCATTAGTTTCATAATCAAATGTGAAATGGCATAATTGGTCATAATGCAACTAATATGAAATTGATGCAAAAATTAATAAATATTAAGCTAAAAAAATTCAAATCAAACCAATATATATATTAAGTTTAAAAACCACAAAGCATCCAAATTATATCTTCAAACAAATTCAAACAATCCAAATAAAAACAATAATCCCCAAAGTATTCAAAATGTTTTAACAATAAAAGTTCAAAGATGATCCAAAACAAAACAAGGTCTACTCGTCCATAGAGGGATCGAGAGGCGGAGGAGGAAATATGGCTTGCATCTCAAGAGAGAGCATCCATGCGTGCAAGCATCTCCCTTTGAAATTCCATCTGTCGAGCTTCCAAAGTGTCTAAGCGTTGATTTACTACTTCGTGAGTAGCAGTCAAGTGGGATTCGATAGAAGCATACAGTAGATCAAATGTCTCCAAAAACGAACGAAAATATGGAGGTATTTGATCCTCTTGTGGAGCTGGTTCTGGTACAGGCTCATAGTCTGGAACGTGATCGTCGATATCTTGCATAAGTTGTTGAAACTCAGGATCATCGTCAGCAGCCGGTGCCGATGGAGGAGGAGGAGCACGAGAAGAGCTAAGAGCAGCTCGTGAAGAGCTAGCTCCCGGGGTTTTCTTACCGGGTCGAAATACCCAAAGACCTGTTTTCTCATCTTGTTTCCAATCCGCTTTCTTCAAGGAAGTAAGATTGATTTGGTTTTGGAGTGGGATAAGATTGTCGAGAGAGACGTCTAGACCAAGTTTGATAAAGAGGTTACTAAGAAGACATCCATAAACTAATGTTTCGACATGTTTTGAAGGAACAATGTTTATGACATCAACTAGTTGACTGAAGGTAATGTGGGGTAGATTGATTTTGTTCTTATTCTTGAGACAGTGCATTCACCACAAATCCCTAATAAGAAGAGTGGAGTACCTACCTCCGGATGGTCTAAACCACCAAGAGATCATCAGATGAAGAAAACGATCGTGATGAGATCGTTGAGTACTAACACTAGCATTTGGAATATAAGGATAATCTACAGTTTCATTCTCATTATATAACCCATCATCATCTAATCCAAAACGTGAAGCTCTAATCGCGGGGTCAATATTAATATATTGGCCTAAAAGATATGATCTAATGGCTATAGTTCCACATTGAGTTTTGTTTTGAATACATACCGCATTGGAATAGAAAATGCAGACTAACTGTTGATAAACGATAGGTTTGAGCTGAAACATTTTATCAAACTTCCAAACTTTAAGAATCGAAAGGTATTCAAAGTTAATATCCATCATAGCTTGAAGAGAAGGAATACGCTCTTCCCGGATTCTATAAGTTTGAAAAGAATTTCTGTACCTAGAGTACAATTCGTCTCTACGATGCTCATGCATGTTAAAAAAGATCCTAATAGAGATGTAGGTGGAGGAGGAACGAGATTAGGAGGTTGGTTTGAACGAGAACGACTCGACGAAGTCCTAGGGCGTTTAGGATTAGACATGGTTTAGGAATCGAAAAAATGAATATAACCTACAATTTGAAACACATGTATGCAATTTAATCAATCCCAAAACTCAATTGAGTCCTCAATAATTCAAGGTTCGCTAAATCAGATCCTAATGGGCAAGGTTTTGAAAACTATTTGAAAATAATCATAATATGTATAGTTTTCATGAAAACAACATAATTAAATAAAAAAACATCAAATTAAATTCAAATTTTTTGATATAATAATTTTTTTTTATTTTGAAAAATTCAGAAAAATCTTTGAAAATTTGTTAGTTTTTTTTATAAAATTAGTTGTAAAAACTAGTTTTGTAATCATCAAACATTCAATGCCCGATATAATGTTCATCCTAGAACTAATTAAAACTAGTCCTAAGATCAAAAATCAATAAAATAGAAGTTTTTGAAATATTACCTTGAAAATTTCGGATTTTGAGAGGAATGTGATGTTGTTTTGCACGATTTGATGATTAAAGCAGGATTAGGAGTTGAAAAGCTCGAAGATTCCGACAAAATTACGTTGATTTTGAGCAAAAGGAGGATTTAGAGAGTGAGAGGGGCGTACGGCTGATGAGGATATAGTTTTAGGGTTTGAAACAAATGAGAAAATAAGTCTTTTAAACCCAAAACCCGACGGATGCATCGATGCATGACCCCATGCATCGATGCACATTCAAGGTATGCATCGGTGCATCAATATGATGAATCGATGCGCATTCAAGGCGTGCATCGGTGCATCAACATGATGAATCGATGCACATTCAAAGGGATGCATCGATTCACTATTAAGTGTATCGATGCATGAAGCACAAAAATGTCAAAAATTTGTTTCAAACACTTAAAATGTTAAATTAATTAGCTCTAGTGGTATTGGCAACTCATATATTGAAAATTAATCATGTTCAATCAATCATATTAATCCTTAAGCAATATAAAATTAAACGCTAACTAATTTTTATTTCATCAACCAACATAAACTCCCCCTAACTAATAGCAAAGAATGCAACCAAAAATTATTATTATAAGCATTTTTCATTTATACTTAAAAGTGCTAAAATTATTTTAAACGCTAAGTGAAGATAGGTCAGTTAAACCTAATTCTCTCCTAAGTGTCCAAAATCTTTCTTTGTCTAAAGGTTTTGTAAAGATATCCGCTAATTGGTGAAAAGTATCAACAAATTCTAGAACTACATCTTCCTTAGCAACATGGTCTCTAATGAAGTGATGTCTAATTTCAATATGCTTAGTTCTAGAGTGTTGGATGGGATTTTTAGTGAGAAAAATAGCACTAGTATTGTCATACTTGATAGGAATGGTACCTACTTCAATTCCATAATCGAAAAGTTGTTGTTTCATCCATAAAACTTGTGCACAACAACTACCGGCTGAAATATATTCCGCTTCAGTGGTAGATAACGCGACACAATTTTATTTCTTTGAAAACCAAGAAATCAACATATTTCCAAGGAATTGGCAAGTACCGAAGGTGCTTTTCCTATCTAATTTGCATCATCCATAATCCGCATCAGAAAAGTCATGCAAGCTAAAGCTAGAGTCTCTAGGATACCAAAGTCCTAAACTAGGAGTGCCCTTAAGGTATCTAAAGATCCTCTTAACAGCTAGGAAATATGATTCTTTAGGGCATGATTGAAATCTAGCACATAACCAAACACTAAACATAATGTCCGGTCTACTTGCAGTTAGATAAAGTAAAGAACCAATAATTTACCTATATAATTTAACATCCACACATTTACCTCCTTCATCTATGTCAAACTTTGTTGATGAGCTCATTGGAGTGTTATGTGGCTTCCCATTTTCCAGTCCAAACTTCTTGAGCATATCTTTAACGTACTTAGCTTGATTGATGAAGATGACATCTTTTGTTTGCTTTATTTAGAGTCCCAAGAAAAATGAGAGCTCCCACATCATGCTCATCTCGAATTCACTTTGCATTAGCTTAGAAAAATCTTGGCAAAGAACATCATTAGTAGAACCAAATATTATATCATCAACATAAATTTGAACTACTAATAAATCTTTACCTTTATGCTTTAAAAACAATGTAGTGTCAACTTTCCCTTTTGAAAAACCTTTTTCAATTAAAAAATTTGACAATCTTTCATACCAAGCTCTAGGAGCTTGTTTTAAACCATAAAGTGCTTTTGTCAATTTAAGAACATGATTTTGAAATTTTAAATCTTCAAAACCTGGAGGTTGTTCCACATACACTTCTTCCTTTATAAAACCATTTAAAAATGCACTTTTAACATCTATTTAATATAATTTAAATTCATGAAAACATGCAAATGCTAATAACATTCTAATTGCTTCCATCCTAGCTACGGGAGCATATGTTTCATCATAATCTATTCCTTCTTCTTGAGTATAGCCTTGAGCAACAAGTCTAACCTTGTTTCTCACTATATTACCACTTTCATCAAGCTTATTCCTAAACACCCATCTAGTACCAACAGTAGATTTATTACTAGGCCTTTTAACTAATGTACATACTTTACTTCTCTCAAATTGATTTAACTCTTCTTGCATAACCATAATCCAATGTTCATCTTTTAATGCTTATTTAATATTCTTAGGCTCTATACATGAAATAAATGCAACAAAATTAAAAATATTTCTAAGAGAAGATCGAGTTGTTACCCCTTTTGATGGATCACCTATAATCTCACCATCCTTGACATAGTTGTACTCTCTTGGGTAAGATACTTCCCTTTCTTCAATGGTTGGATTCTCAAGAGGATCTTGAGTTTCCTAATCTTTCGTTTCTTCCTTTTATGATGGTTCTCCAACGTCATGTTCACTATCATTTATATTTATAATACCTACATCATCATTCAAACAAGAATCATTCCTCGGAAGGGGATTATCATCGAAAACAACATGTATAGACTCTTATACAACTAAAGTTCTTTTATTAAATACTCGATAAGATTTAGAATTTAAGAATAACCCAAAAAATTCCTTCATCACTTTTAGCATCAAATTTGCCAAGATTGTCTTTACCGTTGTTTAAAACAAAACATTTACATCCAAAAGGATGAAAATAGCTAATGTTAGGATTTTTATTTTTGGAAATTTCATATGGAGTGTTCTTTAAGATTGGCCTAATCAATACTCGATTTACAACATAACAAGCGGTATTTGTGGCTTTCGCCCAAAAATATTTTGGCAAATTGTTTTCACAGAGCATGGTTCTAGCCATTTCTTCTAAAGTTTGATTTTTCCTCTCAACAACTCCATTTTATTGAGGGGTTCTAGGTGCTGAAAAATTATGACTAATATCATTAGAATTACAAAAATCAGTAAATCCAAGATTTTCAAATTCAGTTCCATGATCACTCCTAACACTAGTTATAGAGTAACCTTTTTCGTTTTGGATTACTTTTGAAAACGTGATGAATTTTTGTAATGCTTCATCTTTAGTAATTAAGAATAGAACCCAAGTATATCTAGAATAGTCATCTACCAAGACAAATGCATATTTTTTCCACCCAAGCTAGTAGTTCTAGTTGGCCCAAAAATATCTATATGGATCAATTGTAATACTCTACTAGTTGATACATCATTAATGGATTTAAAAGAAATTCGCTTTTGTTTTCCTTTAGCACAAGCATCACAGATTTTATCATTATCAAATTTAAGCTTAGGCAACCCTCGAACTAAATTTCCTTGAATTAGTCGTTGCAAAACACTCATACTAGCATGTCCTAGTCTCCTATGCCATAACCAACTATCATGCTCATCCTTAGCAACTAGGCATAAATTAGTCATATCAATAGAGTCTAAATGCACCATGTATATGTTTCCTATTATATGACCAACAAGCATAATTCGATTAGATGCAATGTCAATAACTTTACAACCATTAGTTTCAAACATGACATTGAATCCTTTATCACATAATTGACTCATACTCTAGAGATTATGCTTTAATCCATTCACATATAAAATATTTTTAATTTGTATGGAAGAGGTATTACCTATAGTACCTATACCTTCGATATGACCTTTTGAATTATCACCAAAAGTCACTTTTCCTCAATTTTTGGCATTAAGCTCTATGAGCCGGCTTTTGTCCCCGGTCATGTGTCTTGAGCATCCATTATCAAGGTACCATGAGTTTGAATTTGATTCTTGTGCCTTGTAGCAATGCTCATTTTCCTACAAACATAGATTAATTTCTAATTTTTGGTACCCAAATTCTTTTGGGTCCATATTCATTAGTTTCCAAAATCCTTGTCCCCTTAGGTATCCATTTGTGTAGGATATCTTTATCTTTAGTAGTAATGAGTCCTTTAGGAACCCATATACTTCTAACGATTTTTTCATTAGAGGTTCTTCGGGGACCTCTATGATTGTAGTTTTTAAAACTTTTTCTAACAAAGTTGGATTTTGAATTTTCTCCATTTTCAAAATGTTTTGTTCCATCTTTATCAAAAGAAGTTTTAAGATCATCAATTTTCTTTTGATGATCATCATTGATCTTTGAAAGTAAATTTTGCAAATCCAAATTTTTCTTTTCAAATTCTTCTAGTTTGATTTGTAAATCTTTGATTTTACTTTCAAGATCGTTGTTGGTTTTGGATATGAGTTTATTTTCATTTTTCAATTTTGAAACATCATTTTTATATTTTAAAAACAATTTCTCATAATCCGAAGCCAACCCATTATATTCCTCTAATAGCTCATCATAAGATAAATCATCAAATTCAGATGAGTTAGAGGTTACATTAGAATCTTCCTCGAATGCCATTAAGCAAAAGTTTGCTACTTGTTGTTCCTCTTTATCAAAACCCTCTTCATCTCTCCATGTAGCCACATGAGCCTTGTGCTTATTTTTTGATTGACCCTTTCTCTTCAATTGTGGGCAATCATATTTGACATTCCCCGACTTTTTGCATTCATAGCAAATGATAGGGTCCTTCTCTTTCATTTTTGAGGCCTTCATTTCATTTGAATTTTCTTCCTCGGTAAGGTCTCATCATTTTTCTGAACCGTTTGGCAAACAATGTCATTTCCTCGTCATCGTCATCTTCATCCGAATCACTCTAATCTTTTGTGGATTTGAGGGAAACTCCAATGTTTTTCTTCTTCTCCTTCTCCTTTGGTGTCTCGTCAATCTTATCGAGGTCCACCTTATCTTCAAGCATTATTTCATGAGTGAGGAGGGAACCGATTAGCTCTTCAAGAGTTAAGGACTTTAGGTTCTTAGCCTCGATGATTGTAGTCTTCTTGGATTGCCATGATTTTGGAAGTGAGTAAACTAACTTCCTCACAAGCTTTTCGTTTGGAATGATCTCTCCATATGATTTGAGACCATTGACAATCATTGAGAATCTATCTGTCATAGCTTTGATATCTTCATTTGGTTTCATCCTGAAATTTTCATAGCTATGTGTTAGAAGACTAATTTTAGATTCTTTTACCTCGTCGGTGCCTTCATGAGTGTAGTTTATCCCATATTTCTTTGGCGGTTGTACAAGATGAAAATCTTCCATATTCATCTGGTCCAAGAGCACAAAATATGATATGGATTGCTTTGGAGTTGAGCTGAAACATTCTTGTCTCTCCTTCACTCCATAATCTTGGATGAGTGAGTGGCTTGATATATCCGTCTTCTATAACATTCCATGCTCCCATATCACTTGCTTGAATGAAATACATCATCATATTCTTCCAATAGGCATAGTTATCTCCATTGAAGAAATGAGGCTTGTTGACGGGCATTGAATCGAGACCGGAGTCGACATTTGAAGTAGAGGCCATTGATGACTTGACAATCGATGTAACTCTTCCCGAATCGACTCAAGAGGTGATTAAACCTTCAAATGAGTGAGGCTCTAATACCAATTGTTGAGTTAATCGATCGACGAATATGGCCAAGAGGGGGTGAATTGGCAAATAAAAATTTTGGTGGAAGCTATGCAAAAAATTGAAAGTAATTGCGCAACGATTTAGAGTGGTTCGACTTTCTCAACCAAAGTCTACGTCTACTACCTTAGCTATCCACACTAAGGATTTTCCATAAATTCACTAATTTGTCTTTCTTTTGAGGACAAAGAGTAACCTTACAAATCCCTCAAGAATTATACCTCAAATTCTTGAGAACACTCTCTCCCAAAGAGAAGATTACAAATTTACAAACTTACAAGGAAATCCTCTCAAGGTAGATTGTTTGAACAATTCTAAAACAAAGAAAGGAACACTCAAGAATGAATACAATTGAGTATAAGTAGTGTTCTTGAAAGCAAAATAAATATTGAATGAAAAATAGGCTTGACATGCTCAAACTTGCGATTTGATGCTTTCTCTTTGATTCTCTCTTGATTCTTGTTGATTGTTGTTTCTTATTGTTGATCAATGGCTTCTAAGCTTGTTTAAATACACTTTCAAATGATTCTGAACGTTGGGGATGATTAGTGGAGTCAATAGAGCCATTTAAGTGTGAAAACAATTAATTAAAGCAGTTGGGAGCGTCAGTGCATCGATGCATACCCTAGGTGAATCGGTGCATCACTGTAAAATTCAAATATTTTGATCGTTGGACTCTCATTGCATCGGTGCACTAAGAGTGCATCGATGCATAAACTGCATTCGATGTTTTTAAAAAGCCTAAGTGCATCGATGCATGGTATTGTGCATCGATGCATCAAATGCACTGAGTGCATCGATGCATGGTATGTGCATCGATGCATAAGATGCGTTCGATGTTTGAAAAATTAATTGGTGCATCGATGCATGGATTGGTGCATCACTTTGAAAAATTGATTTTAGGCTTGATTTTGGTTCAAAATACTTTGTGAAAATTATTTCAAAAATTGTTTTAGTATAAAACACAATTTTACACATTTAATAAGGTTTGAATTTGAACTTGAAAGACTTTGAGGAATAATTTGATATTCAATTAATTAAATTGAATATACTTAGAAAATCATTTATAAAATCTTAAAATTCATTTAAACTTAATTTGTTATATCGAAACACAAAAATGTTTTCAACACTTAGCTTGTCGGTTTTTGTCGATACTTTATAAAAATGTATCGATCCACATCAATATAATAGGAAAAAATATGACAAAACCGGTCACGAAAAGACAAAATCGGTAAAGTGCTACCAGATATATTGCATGTGGCGATACTTTATGTTGAGTTAATCGATCGACGGAATTCGCCAAGAGGGGGGTGAATTGGCAATTAAAAATTCGGTGGAAGCTTTTGTAGAAAATTGAAAAGATTTGCACAGCGATTTAGAGTGGTTCGACTTTCTCAATCAAAGTCTACGTCCACTACCTTAGCTATCCACACTAAGGATTTTCCAACAAATTCACTAATTTGTTCTTTCTTTTGAGGCCAAAGAGATAACCTTACAATACCCTCAAGAATATACCCCAATTCTTGAGAACACTCTTTTCCCAAAGAGAATATTACAAATTTGTAAACTTACAAGGAAAACCTCACAAGGTAAGATGTTTGCACAATTCTAGAACAAGAAAAGAACACTCAAAGATAATTACAAATAAGCACAAATGGTGTTCTTGAAAGCAAAATGAATATTGAAAGGAAAATTGGCTTGATTTGCACAAACTTGATGTTTGATGCTTTTTCTCTTGTTTCTCTATGATTTCTTGTTGATCAAGGGCTTCAGAACTTGTTTAAATACACCTTGAATCACTTCTGAATGTTGGGGATGGTTAGTGAAGATCATATAGCCGTTTTAGTGTGAAAACAATTAATAAAATAGTTTGGAGCGTGGGGGGAATCGGTACCCCCTATGGGGAATCGGTTGCCTAAGTGTAAAATTCAAATATTTCGACCGTTGAACAGGAGGGAATCGGTACCCCCTATGGGGGAATCGGTTCCCTCCGAGCATTCTGGAAATCTCGGAGCCAAACCATTCAGGGGGGAATCGGTACCCCCTTGGGGGGAATCGGTTCCCTCTGAGCAATCTGGAATTTTTGGCTTTGAAATGGTTCGAAATACTTTGAAAGATTATTTTGAAATTGTTTTAAGATTAAAACTTAATTTTACACTTAAGTAAGGATTAAAAATGATTTTTGAAATATTTTGAGTAATGTTTTGATATTCGAATAATTATATCAAATATACTTAGAAAATCATTTTGGAAAATCTTAAAATTCATTTAACTTAATTTGTTATATCGAAATATCAAAATGTTTTCAACAATCTCCCCCTTTTTGATATAACAAAACATTTTAGTAATTTTAAGATTTTGAAATCAAGTTTTGAAATTACTCCCCCTTACTTTAACACTTCTCCCATTTATCATTTAAAAACACACTTAAAACACACTTCTCCCCCTTTTTGTTAAATCAAAAAGATTCAAATAAACGTGAAAAATATTTAGCCAATTGATTAGGTATATGTATGCATAAGCTGCTAAGATCACAATCAAGAGAACCGTTAGCCATTAGTTCCATAATCAATATTCATAAACAATGTGATATGGTAAAATTGGATATATTGCTAATAATGATGTAAATGATGCAATAATGAATAAATCATACCAAACATATAAGTTCACGCCATCCATAAATTCAAACATTCCAAAATATTCAAAATGTTAAAACAATAAGTTTGGAAAACAAAGTAAAACATTTAATCACATATCCGGATCAGGAGGAGGAAAACGAGCTCGCATAGCGGCCATTTCGTTAGTGAGGTCATTAATACGTGCGTTGGTTGCTTCATTATTTGCACGCATTTCCCGAAGAATTTCTAATTGTTGAGCTCCCATTGTGGATAAATGAGACTCTATAGAATTAAAGCGCGAATCCATGGTCGCATATCGGTAATCAAATGTCTCCATAAAAGATTGAAAATATGGAGGCATTTGAGTCAATTGTTGTGCTTGCTCTTCGGGCTGCTCCTCGGCCTGCTCAGGTTCATCTTCAGCTTCATCGATGTCTTGCATTAGTTGCTCAAGCTCGAGATATTCGTCAGCTTCGGGTGGAGCTTGTGAAGAACTAGCTCCCGGAGTAGTTGCAGAAGATCGAACCCATTCCCCGATTTCCTTATCCTTAATCCATCCCGCTCTCGTTAAGGAAATAAGGTTAATTTGTTTCTTAAGAGGAAAAACGACATCTAGACCGACTCTAAGCCCATCTTTGGAAAACAGATTACTCAAAATACAACCGTAAACAAGAGATGAACAAAGTTTTTTATTAGGAACAAGATTTACGGTTTCAACAATTTCAGCAAAAATAATCTGAGGTAGGTTGATTTTAATATTGTTTTCGAAACAATGTAACCACCAAAGATCTAAGGCTCTAAGAGTAGAATAACGACCTCCAGATGGTCGAAACCACCAAGAAATCATTAGATGAAGAAAACGTTCATGAAGGTCTAGGACACTTGCACTATCCCTTCTTTTATAACGAGATCCTAAAACCTATTTTTCATTTGAAATCCCTTCATTATCTAATCCGAATGTATTGGCTATGTAATCCGAGTTAATATATAAGAATTGTCCTAGAAGGTAGGAACGAATTCCTATGGTTTCGGTTTCAGTTTGGTCTTTAACACAAACGGCATTAGAATAGAAAATACGAACAAGTTGATGGTAAACGATGGGTTCAAGGTCAAAGAGTTTATCAAATTTCCACTCTTGTAAAAGAGGAAGATATTTAAAATTGATAGCTAACATAGTTTGACGAGAAGGAATACATTCTTCCCAGATTTTGTAAGAGTCGAAATATTGATAATACCAAAAACGATGATTTCTAGGACCAAGATGATTGAAACACGAATTTTGGATAGTCAAATTAGGATCAATAGGATTAGGATTAGAAATTGGAATAGGTGGAGGATTTGGAGGTGGGTGTGAACGACTAGATGAAGATCTAGCACGTTTAGGATTAGACATGGTGAAGGAAATCGGAATAGATTGGATAACCTGCAATTTTAAAAACAAATGTATGCAATTTAATTAATCCCAAAACTCAATTAAGTCCTCAATATTTCAAGGTTCTCTAAATCAATCCTAATGGGCAAAGTTTTTGAAAAACTTTCGAAAAATATGGTTTTGAGAAACAATATATGTATAGTTTTCATAACAACAACATAATTTAATCAAAACACAATAATTTGAAAATTAACAATTTTTTTTTTCGAAAATTTAAAAATTTTGGAAAATTCTTGTGTTTTTGATGAAATTAGTTGTAACATCTAGTTTCTAATCACTAAACAATCAATGACCGATCACTATTTCAACCTAGAACTAATTAAAACTAATCCTATGTTCAAAATCAATGAAATATAGAGTTTAGAAAATTTACCTTGAAAGATGAAGATTGAGGGGATTTAGATGTTGTTTGCACGATTTTAATGATTCCAACAGGTTTAGAAGATGATTTTTGAATCGATTTCCGATTAATATCTTTGATTTGAGGCAAAAATGGAGATTTGAGAAATTGAGAGAGAGAAGGGCGTAAGGGTTTTGGGTGTTTTGGGGTTTTGGGTGTTCTTGCCCGATTTTAACAGAACCCCAGGGGGGTATCGATTCCCCTGTGGGGGGAATCGGTTCCCCTTCAAAGGGGGAATCGGTTCCCTCATGGGGGAATCGGTTCCCTCATGGGGCAATCGATTCCCTCTGCACCAAAATGCTAAAATCCGACTTTTAAGCACATAAAATGCTAAATTTATCTTCTCTAGTGGTATAGGCAACTCATAAATTGAAAAATAATTATGTTCAAACAATTAAATTAATATTTAATCAATATTTGAACATAAAGTTTAATTTTTCATCAAGAATCATAAACTCCCCCTAACTAATAGCAATGAATGCAATCAAAAATTACTATTATGAGCATTTTTCAGTATTTATTAAAAGTGCTGAATTATTTTAAACACTAAGTGAAGATAGGTCAGTTAAACCTAATTCTCTCCTAAGTGTCCAAAACCTTTCCTTATCTAAGGGTTTTCTAAAAATATCCGCTAATTGATGCAAAGTGTCAACAAATTCTAGAATTACATCTTCCTTAGTGACATGGTCTCTAATGAAGTGATGTCTAATTTCAATGTGTTTAGTTTTAGAGTGTTGGATGGGATTTTTTAGTGAGACAAATAGCACTAGTATTGTCACACTTGATAGGAATAGTACCTACTTCAATTCCATAATCAAAAAGTTGTTGTTTCATCCATAAAACTTGTGCACAACAACTACCGGCTGAAATATATTCCGCTTCAGTGGTAGATAATGCAACACAATTTTGTTTCTTTGAAAACCAAGAAATCAGCATATTTCCAAGGAATTGGCAAGAACCGGAGGTGCTTTTCCTATCTATTTTACATCATCCATAATCCGCATCAGAAAAAGCATGCAAGCTAAAGCTAGAGTCTCTAGGATACCAAAGTCCTAAACTAGGAGTGTCCTTAAGGTATCTAAAGATTCTCTTAACAGCTAGTAAATGAGATTCCTTAGGACATGATTGAAATCTAGCACATAAGCAAACACTAAACATAATGTCCGGTCTACTTGCAGTTAGATAAAGCAAAGAGCCAATCATTGACCTATATAATTTAACATCTACACATTTACCTCCTTCATCTAAGTCAAGCTTTGTTGAAGAGCTCATTGGAGTGTCATGAGGTTTCCCATTTTCTAATCCAAACTTCTTGAGCATATCTTTGACGTACTTAGCTTGATTAATGAAGATGCCATCTTTTCTTTGCTTGATTTGGAGTCCCAAGAAAAATGAGAGCTCCCCCATCATGCTCATCTCAAACTCACTTTGCATTAGCTTAGAAAATTCTTGGCAAAGAACATCATTAGTAGAACCAAATATTATATCATCAACATAAATTTGAACTACTAATAAATCTTTACCTTTATGCTTTAAAAACAATGTAGTGTCAACCTTTCCTTTTGAAAAACCTTTTTCAATTAAAAAATTTGACAATCTTTCATACCAAGCTCTAGGAGCTTGTTTTAAACCATAAAGAGCTTTTGTCAATTTAAGAACATGATCTGGAAATTTTGAATCTTCAAAACCTGGAGGTTGCTCCACATACACTTCTTCTTTTATAAAAACCATTTAAAAATGCACTTTTAACATCCATTTGATATAATTTAAATTCATGAAAACATGCAAATGCTAATAACATTCTAATTGCTTCCATCCTAGCTACGGGAGCATATGTTTCATCATAGTCTATGCTCTCTTCTTGAGTATACCCTTGAGCAACAAGTCTAGCCTTGTTTCTCACTATATTACCACTCTCATCAAGCTTATTCCTAAATACCCCATCTAGTACCTACAGTAGATTTATTACTAGGCCTTTCAACTAATGTCCATACTTTACTTCTCTCAAATTGATTTAACTCTTCTTGCATAGTCATAATTCAATGTTCATCATTTAATGCTTCTTTAATATTCTTAGGCTCTATGCATGAGATAAATGCAACATAATTACAAATATTTCTAAGAGAAGATCGAGTTGTTACCCCTTTTGATGGATCACCTATAATTTCACCATCCTTGACATAGTTGTACTCTATTGGATAAGATACTTCCCTTTCTTCAATGGTTGGATTCTCAAGAGGATCATGAGTTTCCTTATTTTTCGTTTCTTCCTTTGATGATGGTTCTCCAACTTCATGTCTAACATCATTTGTATTTATAACACCTACATCATCATTCACACAAGAATCCTTCCTTGGAAGGGGATTATCATCGAAAACAACATGTATAGACTCTTCTACAACTGAAGTTCTTTTATTAAATACTCGATAAGCTTTAGAATTTAAGGAGTAACCCAGAAAAATTCCTTCATCACTTTTAGCATCAAATTTGCCAAGGTTTTCTTTACCGTTGTTTAAAACAAAACATTTACATCCAAAAAGATGGAAATAGATAATGTTAGGCTTTTTATTTTTGAAAATTTCATATGGAGTTTTCTTTAAAATTGGCCTAATCATTACTCGATTAACAACATAACAAGCAGTATTTGTGGCTTCCGCCCAAAAATATTTTGGCAAATTATTTTCACAAAGCATGGTTCTAGCCATTTCTTCTAAAGTTCAATTTTTCCTCTCAACAACTCCATTTTGTTGAGGGGTTCTAGGTGCTGAAAAATTATGACTAATACCATTAGAATTACAAAATTCAATAAATCCAAGATTTTCAAATTCAGTGCCATGATCACTCCTAACACTAGTTATAGAGTAACCCTTTTCATTTTAGATTATTTTTGAAAATGTGATGAACTGTTCTAATGCTTCATCTTTAGTACTTAAAAATAGAACCCAAGTATATCTAGAATAGTCATCTACCAAGACAAATGCATATTGTTTTCCACCCAAGCTAGTAGTCCTAGTTTGCCCAAAAAGATCTACATGGATCAATTGTAATACTCTACTAGTTGATACGTCATTAATGGATTTAAAAGAAACACGCTTTTGTTTTCCTTTAGCACAAGCAATACAGATTTTATCATTATCAAATTTAAGCTTAGGCAACCCTCGAACTAAATCACCTTGAATTAGCCGTTGCAAAACACTCATACTAGCATGTCCTAGTCTCCTATGCCATAACCAACTATCATGTTCATCTTTAGCAACTAGGCATAAATTAGTCATATCAAAAGAATCTAAATGCACCATGTAAATGTTCCCTATTCTATGACCAACAAGCATAATCCGATTAGATGCAATGTCAATAACTTTACAACCATTAATTTTAAATAAGACATTGAATTCTTTATCACATAATTGACTAATACTCAATAGATTATGCTTTAATCCATTCACATATAAAACATTCTTAATTTGTATGGAAGAGGTATTACCTATTGTACCAATACCTTCAATGTGACCTTTTGAATTGTCTCCAAAAGTCACGTCTCCTCCATTTTTGGCGTTAAGCTCAATGAACCGGCTTTTGTCTCCGGTCATATGTCTTGAGCATCCACTATCAAGGTACCATGAATTTGAATTTGTTTCCCGTGCCTTGTAGCAATGCTCATTTCTCTACAAACATAAATTAATTTTTGATTTTTGGTACCCAAATTCTTTTGGGTCCATATTCATTAGTTTCCAAAATCCTAATCCCTTTAGGTATCCATTTGTGTAGGATATTTTTATCTTTAGTAGTAATGAGTTCTTTAGGAACCCACATACTTCTAACGATTTTTCCATTAGAGGTTCTTTGGGGACCTCTATGATTGTAGTTTCTAAAACTTTTTCTAACAAAGTTGGATTTTGAATTTCCACCTTTTTCAAAATGTTTTGTTCCAACTTTATCAAAAGAAGTTTTAAGATCATCAATTTTCTTTTGATGATCATCATTGATCTTTGAAAGTAAATTTTGCAAATCTAAATTTTTCTTTTCAAACTCTTCTAGTTTGATTTGCAAATCTTTGATTTTACTTTCAAGATCATTGTTGGTTTTGGATATGAGTTTGTTTTCATTTTTCATTTTTCAATTTTGAAACATCGTTTTTATATTTTAAAAATAATTTCTCATAATCCGAAGCCAACCCATTATATTCCTCTAATAACTCATCATAGGATAAATCATCAAAATCGGATGAGTTAGAGGTTACCTTAGAATCTTCCCCAAATTCCATCAAGCACAAGTTAGCTACTTCTTGTTCCTCTTCATCGGAACTTTCTTCATCGAACCATGTAGCCACATGAGCCTTGTGCTTATTCTTTGATTGACTCTTTTTCTTCAATTGTGGGCAATCATATTTAACATGCCCTGGCTTTTTGCATTCGTAGCAAATGATTGGGTCCTTATCTTTCGGTTCATTTTTGAGGCCTTCATTTCGTTTGAATTTTCTTCCTCGATAAGGTCTCATCATTTTTCTGAACCGTTTGGCAAACAATGCCATTTCCTCGTCATCGTCATCGTTATTCGAATCACTCTCATCTTTTGTGGATTTGAGAGCAACTCCAATGTTTTTCTTCTTCTCCTTCTCCTTTGGTGTCTCGTCAATTTTGTCGAGGTCCACCTCATCTTCGAGCATCATTTCATGAGTGAGGAGTGACCCAATTAGCTCTTCAAGAGTTAAGGACGTTAAGTCCTTAGACTCGATGATTGCCGTCTTCTTTGATTGCCACGATTTTGGGAGGGAGTAGACTAATTTCCTCACAAGATTTTCATTTGAAATGATCTCTCCATATGATTTGAGACCATTGACAATCGTTGAAAATCTATCCGTCATAGCTTTGATATCTTCATTTGGTTTCATCCTGAAATTTTCATAGCTATGCGTTAGAATACTAATTTTAGATTTCTTTACCTCATCGGTACCTTCATGAGTGACTTGAAGTTTGTCCCATATTTCTTTGGCGGTTGTACACGATGAAACTCTTCAGTATTCATCTGGTCCAAGAGCACAAAAAATGATATGGATGCTTTGGAGTTGAGCTGGAACATTCTTGTCTCTCCTTCACTCCACAACCTTGGATGAGTGAGAGGTTTGATGTATCCTTCTTCTACAGCATTCCATGCTCCCATGTCACTTGCTTGAATGAAGTACATCATTCTATTCTTCCAATAGGCATAGTTAGCTCCATTGAAGAAAGGAGGCTTGTTGACGGGCATCGAATCGAGACCGGAGTCGAAGTTTGAAGCGGAGGCCATTGATGACTTTGATAATCGATATAACTCTTCCCGAATCGACTCAAGAGGCGATTAAACCTTCAAATGAGTTAGGCTCTGATGCCAATTGCTGAGTTAATCGATCGACGGAATTAGCCAAGAGGGGGTGAATTGGCAATTAAAAATTCGGTGGAAGCTTTTGTAGAAAATTGAAAAGATTTGCACAACGATTTAGAGTGGTTCGACTTTCTCAATCAAAGTCTACGTCCACTACCTTAGCTATCCAAACTAAGGATTTTCCAACAAATTCACTAATTTGTTCTTTCTTTTGAGGCCAAAGAGATAACCTTACAATACCCTCAAGAATATACCCCAATTCTTCAGAACACTCTTTTCCCAAAGAGAAGATTACAAATTTGCAAACTTACAAGGAAAACCTCACAAGGTAAGATGTTTGCACAATTCTAGAACAAGAAAAGAACACTCAAAGATAATTACAAATGAGCATAAATAGTGTTCTTGAAAGCAAAATGAATATTGAAAGGAAAATTGGCTTGATTTGCACAAACTTGATGTTTGATGCTTTCTCTCTTGTTTCTCTATGATTTCTTGTTGATCAAGGGCTTCAGAACTTGTTTAAATACACCTTGAATCACTTCTGAACGTTGGGGATGATTAGTGAAGATCATATAGCCGTTTTAGTGTGAAAATAATTAATAAAACAGTTTGGAGCGTGGGGGAATCGGTACCCCCTATGGGGAATCGGTTCCCTAAGTGTAAAATTCAAATATTTCGACCGTTGAACAGGGGGAATCGGTACCCCCTATGGGGGAATCGGTTCCCTCCGAGCATTCTGGAAATCTCGGAGCCAAACCATTCAGGGGGAATCGGTACCCCCTTGGGGGGGAATCGGTTCCCTCTGAGCAATCTGGAATTTTTGGCTTTGAAATGGTTCGAAATACTTTGAAAGATTATTTTGAAATTGTTTTAAGATTAAAACTTAATTTTACACTTAAGTAAGGATTAAAAATGATTTTTGAAATATTTTGAGTAATGTTTTGATATTCGAATAATTATATCGAATATACTTAGAAAATCATTTTGGAAAATCTTAAAATTCATTTAACTTAATTTGTTATATCGAAATATCAAAATGTTTTCAACACTTTAATATAAGTATCGCCACATAGTGAATTTAAAGGAGAAGCAGTTTTAGCGCCTATAAAGTGTCAATTCTTTATAAATATATATCGATCAACAACGATATAACATGTAAAATTATGACAAAATCAGTCAAGAAAAGACAAAACCGGTAAAGAGATACCAGATATATTTCAAGTTTCGATACTTTAATATAAGTATCGACACATTGTGAATTTAAAGGAGACGTAGTTTTAGCACCTATAAAGTGTCGATTCTTTATAAATATGTATCGATCCACAACGATATAATAGGTAAAAATATGACAAAACCGGTCAGGAAAAGACAAAACCGGTAAAGAGATCCCTAATATATTGCAAGTGTCGATACTTTAATATAAGTATCGACACATTGTGAATTTAAAGAAGAAGCAATTTTAGCGCTATAAAGTGTCGATTATTTATAAATATGTATCGATCCACAACGATATAACAGGTAAAAATATGATAAAATCGGTAAAGTGCTACCAGATATATTGAAATTGTCGATAATTTAATATAAGTATCGACACTTTGTGAATTTAAAAGAGAAGCAGTTTTAGCACCTATAAAGTGTCGATACTTTATAAAAATGTATCGATGCATAACGATATAACATGTAAAAATATGATAAAATCGGTCTCTAAATGACAAAACCGGTAAAGTGCTACCGGATATATTGAAAGTGTCAATACTTTAATAAGTACGCGTAATAAATTATCGATACTTTTAAAGAAATAGGTAATTATACTATCGAAAGTATCGACACTTTTGTAGTTGTATCGATTAAATAGAAATAACATATGGCATAGTTAAATATCCTCTGAAAAATAGATAGAACAGACGAGTTTTTGAAATCGAAGCGTAATTGCTTCTGCATTTAAGAAGGCGTTTCTAAATCGAAGTTTGTTTGTTTGTTGCTGCAGTCGAATCGAAAAGTACGTTGTCGAAACCCTAGTTTTTTATTATTATAGTAATCAAAATAGGGTTTTTATGTGTTATTTGTGGTTTTAGAGTAAAGAAGCATTTGGGACCGATTACAGGTAGAAAGTGATATTCTAAGTAAAATATAAATATCGATACTTTTATTAAATATTATAGGTAGAAAATGATATTATAGGTTGTATAAATGTGTCGATACTTGGAGTATTGAGTGTTCTCATTCGTTTGAAGGAAATAGGGATTAGGGTTTTTAGGTTTGGTTTAGGGATTTTGAATTGAAGCCAAGAAGGATTTGGGACCGATTATATAATATTCTAGGTAGAAAATAAATATGGATACATGTATATAATATTATAGGTAGAAAATGATATTTTAGGTTGTATAAATGTGCCGACACATTTTGTAGTGGCCATTCAAATTCTTTTGGAGAAAACAGTTTTACCACAAGAGTAGTTATCTATATTTGTATATTGAATAAAGTGTATCTAACAAGTATTTGATTTGATTTGCGTAAACTGATATATGAAGGAAAAATGGAGTCAATGGGTGGAAATATTTTTGGTGGCGCATATTACTTTGAAATTGAGGCCGAAACTCGAAAACAACCAAAGGGTGGATACATGTACTTCTAGTAAGTATCAATGTCTTTTTGTTATTATTGTTGAAATGGTAATTGTATTACAGTATTTAAGAACTTTAAATTGATGACAAATTTTAAATGTTGACAGTATGACCGAATGCAAAAGGATGAAGGAAGGTGGCGAACACATCGGTTCGGTATGTAAATTGAAATTGACATTGAGTATTATTTAGCATTAATATATTGATTAAAAAACATTAATGCTTAATATTAGGTGAAAAATGATGTGTTGGAGAAATGGAATTCGATGAGTGATGCTGAGAAGGAACCTTACATCGCAAAGTCAAAGATGGATAATGAAGAATACAAAGAATGGAGGAAAGTACATGAAAAGAAGGTATTCATTAAACTTGTAAATATGTTGATACAAAATATATAAGAACTATAACATTATATATTGTTAAAAAATGTAGGAAGTGTCGACAAGGTGCAGCATTAAAATGGTGAATTCATTAGTTATACACCTTAAGGAGAAGGGTCAGTTGAATGTGCTGGGAGAAATGAGGTTTGGATCGTTGGTAGGAGTAAGAGATCGACCTATTCGGAGGGAATTGTGTAGATCCTTGATGGTACAATTTGATGTCAAAAATGTATTGCTAAATATGGTAATTTTTTATTTCTTCTCGGGATCTCATGTGTTGTAACCGTATTGCGGGTAGGAAATGAAGGAAAAAGTGTTGTAGAAGTCTCTAAGAGTAAAGACTGGAAAGCACTTGCCTCCAAATATGGTTTGAAGCAGAATGTGACATATGTTGAACTTGAAGAGGAAATCAAAAGTGGATCTTACGAGGGGGATGAGCTGAAGGCCCAAGTTCTATTGTACTTTATTGGGATCTTTCTTTGTCCAACGGGTGATACGTCAATGAACAAGGACTATATGAAGCTCATTTGTGATGAAGGCTTGAAGGGTGAATTCAATTGGGCTGAATATGTCCATTCGAGATTGATTGAATCAATAATCACCTTTAAAAAGGACAGCCAGAGATACCTCAAAGGGTGTATAGCAATCTTAGAGGTAAATGAGTTGAAGAACATTTTTGTTTTTTATATAAAATTAAATTATATAAAATTATAAATTTTATTATAAATGCAGATTGCACTGTTCGATTTTTGGTCGGGCTGTGAGGCAGTTCCGGCTTATGAAAGAACTGGAGTGGCACGCATCCGTGCATGGGGGAAGGAAGAGGTGGTTAGATTGATGGTGAAGTTGAAGTTGGATAGACCGAGGAAGCAAGAAAGGGTAATAAATGTAATTAAATAATATTAAGAATATAATCAATGTCTTAATATTGTAATTTAATTTTGAAGGTTATTGGCAAGGATGTAGTGGAGGCAGTGAACGCAGAGGAGAAGGAAGAAGTGATGGTTGTATTGGGGGATGACGATGAGGGGGATGACGGTGAGGGAAAACAGAGTAAATTCGACATTTTGATGTCTGAATTGACTGATATCAAAAAAATCCAATTTGATATCATGCAAAGACAATCAAGAGTCGAAGAGAAACTTGAAAGAGTCGAAGAGACACTTGAGAGGCATAATGGGGAAGTGGAAGGAAAAATATATGGAGTGGTGAAAGAAGTTGAGATGTTGAGGGGTGAAGTGGTGAAAGAAGTTGAGGTGTTGAGGGGTGAACTTAAGATGGTGAGGGGTGAAAAAATTGATGGAGTGGTGAAGGAGGTTGTGGAATTGAGGAGTGAACTTACGAGGGTGAAGTGGGTGGTTGATGAATACTTAGATGAAGGGAAATAATTGAATGGTGAAATAAAAGAGATGAAGAGCTATGTAGAGCAAAAATACGATGAACTGAAAAAATATGAAGAAGAAAAGAAGGAGGAAGAAGAAAAAAGGGAGGAAGAAAAAAAGAGGGATGAAGAAGAAAAGAGGGAGGAAAAAGAAAAAATGGAGGAAATAAGGAGGAATGATGTCGATGTGATCTATGCACCGGAGAGTGTTATAGATGCAGATTTGGATTCGAAATGTCCTGCACCCCAAAAAAAGAAACAAAAGGTAGGTTGAATAAAAGAAAACTTAATTTGATCTTTATCATGTTGTTGTGACAAAAATTTGTATGCAAAATTGTAGGTTGAAAAACCGGATATTCCAAGTGGAATTGATGGCATCGAAGCTGTAATTTGTGATTATCTATGGAATAGTGGGTTAGAATCGGGGTAAGTGAAATATATTGCTTTGTGAGTGATATTTAAATATTTCATGACAATATATTAATCCTAATGATTCATACAGATATTCTGTAATCTCAATGGGAAATCAATTCGCTAATATATCCGACGTTGCAACGTTGAAGCCTACGGAATGGGTTGGCGGTGTGGTAAGTAGAAAGTACAAAATGTTAAAACCTATTGAATATGTTCTGATTATGTAATTAATTTTTTTAGGTTATTGATTTGCTCGCCTGGACAATATGCTACGATTCGAAAAAATCACTCCGGAGGATTGGCTACCTTCTATACCACTTAGCGGTGAGTTAAATTAATAAATGTTGAAAAGTAGTGTTATAGACGGTAAATTAATAATGATTGTCGCGTAATTACAGCAACAGGCGTTGGATGCCAATAGCAAAGTCAGTGTTGAGAGTATTGCTACCTTTTGGGGTCTCATATTGGGTAACTATTTGAAATTCACCGACTGTGAGAAGGTAAGACACCATACGAATTGCAAATGATGTTTTCGGATATAGAATGTTGAAATTTATCAAATTGGGTGTGAAATTTGTTGCAGATCATGATCACAATAAACTACCATAATTCACATTGGTATCTGGTGATATTGGATATGGTAGATCATGTTGCAACAATATATGATAGTCTATTTACATCTGAAGCAGCTAAACAGAGAGTGAATGATGCTAAGAGATTGGTATGTATGAAAGGACATTATGTAAATTATAATGCATATTTTGTTTGGATCATAACTTCATATTTTTTAATTCAGATGAAAATATTATATAGTTATAATAAGAAATGTAATTGGGTAGAAGTATGTGGATCTCTAGGAAATTTTCCCTTGAAAATTTTCAAATTTGTGGAGAATAAGAAGAATGGGCAATTGAATGGGTATGAGATGTTATCATAAATAGAAAGCTTAATTTATGCATGTTTTATAATTGACAGGTGTGGTTTTCAAATTTTGTTACAAATATGATTACGGCATGTATGTGATGATGTGGATGGAATCGATATGTTCTACAAGGCAACTGGTGATTTTGTAAGTGGAATTAAAAATTCGTTTGCAGTTAACTTGTTAAAAGTCGTAGATTGAATGTTGTGGTTTACAATACTTAACGTACTGACAATTTGAATATAGGTTATTGGAGAGTGGGATTGATCACGAATATTAAACGATCTCGTAAGCCACAATCAAAATCAAGGAAGACAGGAGATAACAAAAGCTGCCATGAGACACAAGAATAGCAAAAGTAAGCGATGATGTAAATGTAGAGTTAATTTTGTATAAGATTTATAATTTTGTATACGATTTATAATTTTGTATGTGGATGTAATTATGTATGAGATGAGAAAAGTTAGCAGCAGGTTGGTAAAAATGTAAATGTAGAGACTGAATGGTCATTCCATATTGAGGGTATGTACAATAACTAATAAATTCAATAACTTTAAAGTAAAAGGTAAATTTACAATGTAGACGCAAAAAATAGACTTTTTTAATGAAAAATTAATAAGCACAAAGATTTGTTTCCAACATTTTGTCCAGTATGATTCCCAAACGTTAAGTTTCTAAAAAATAGGTAAGCATATATGTCGATAAATTTATAAAACGTGTTGATCTCAAAAACATCGAAACAGATAATTATAATGTAATAGGTAATTTTCTAATATAACCGATATAAATATATCGGTTTTATGTGAGAATAGGTCTACATAATGTATCGACACTTTTTTATTTTGTGTCGATACTTTTTGTCCAGAATGAATGCCAAAAATGATGAACGAATAAAGTGTCGATACATATATAAAAAGTGTCGATCCCAAAAACATCGAAACAAATAATTATAATGTAATATGTAATTTTGTAATATAACCGGTATAAATATACCAGTTTTATGTGAGAATATGTCTACATAATGTATCAACACTTTTTTATTTTGTATAGATACTTTTTGTCCAGAATGAATGCAAAAAATGATGAACGAATAAAGTGTCGATACAATTTTAAAAAGTTTCGATCCCAAAAACATCGAAATCCATAAATATAATGTAATAGGTAATTTTGTAATATAATCGGTATAAATATACCGGTTTTATGTGAGAATAGGTCTACATAATGTATCGATACGTTTTAATGTTGTGTCGATACTTTTTGTCCAGAATACATGTAAAAAATGATGAACGAATAAAGTGTCGATACATTTATAAAAAAGTGTCGATCCCAAAAACAACGAAACAAATAATTATAATGTAATAGGTAATTTTGTAATATAACCAGTATAAATATACTAGTTTTATGTAAGAGTAGGTTTACATAACGTATCGACACTTTTTATTTTGTGTCGATACTTTTTGTCCATAATGAATGCCAAAAATGATGAACGAATAAAGTGTCGATCCCAAAAATATCGAAACAGATAATTATAATGTAATAGGTAATTTTGTAATATAACCGGTATAAGTATACCGGTTTTATGTAAGAATAGGTCTACATAATGTATCGACACTTTTTTATTTTGTGTCGATACTTTTTGTCCAGAATGAATGCCAAAAATGATGAACGAATAAAGTGTCGATACATTTATAAAAAGTGTCGATCCCAAAAACATCGAAACAGATAATTATAATGTAATAGGTAATTTTGTAATATAACCGGTATAAATATACCGATTTTATGTAAGAATAGGTCTACATAATATATCGACACTTTTTATTTTGTGTCGATATTTTTTGTCCAGAATGAATGCAAAAAATGATGAACGAATAAAGTGTCGATACATTTATAAAAAGTTTTGATACCAGAAACATTGAAACCCATAAATATAATGTAATAGGTAAATTTACAATGTAACCAGTATAACAATACCGGTTTTATGAGAGAATATGTCTACAACATGTATCGACACTTGTGGAATTTGTTTCGATACTTTTTGTCCAGAAGGAAATCCAAAAGTTGCGCGCATAAAGTGTCTATACATTTTTAAAAAGTGTCGATCCCAATAACATCCAAACCGATAATTATAATATAATAGGTAAATTTCCAATGTAACCGGTATAAATATACCGGTTTTATGAGAA
The DNA here is from genome assembly GCF_006381635.1 of Hibiscus syriacus. Taxonomy (NCBI): domain Eukaryota; kingdom Viridiplantae; phylum Streptophyta; class Magnoliopsida; order Malvales; family Malvaceae; genus Hibiscus; species Hibiscus syriacus. The sequence goes on along the minus strand of NW_024063144.1, from coordinate 658,412 downwards.
AATAAGTCATCATAAAGTATCGACAATTGTTAAATTTGTGTCAATACCATTTAAATATCACGTGTTTTTCCCCTGCGTTATTTATAGATTATTTATGATGGATACAAATTCCAAATCGAAAAACCCTAAACCTAAAGGCAGAAGAGAACTCTTCCTCTCCGACGAATACTAGCGTTATCATAACAGTGACGATCAGATATTCAGGTAAATTTATCGATATTTTATGGGTTTTATTGATTTCCACATTGAAGTTTTTTTTTCCTGAATGTGTTTGTGTTCCAATGTAATAGCATCCACACCCAAAATGGCTCCAAAACGTCAGCGTCAGAAGCGCGGTCTTTCTTAAAGCTCTTTCCAACCCACGTCTTCTCAACCACAACCTCCTTCTCAAATAATCTCTTCTTCTGAGGAAATCAGGTCGTTCGAAACTCTAAACTTTAGATCCGATACGGAGAAACAAAGATGGCAGACGAGTTTTAAAGTAAGGAAGATTCGTCCCGAACGTGTCATTGACCTGGGTTTTTTGTTTGATGATAAATATGCGTTTAGTTTTAAATCCATATTTACATCTTGGGGTTGGCTTGAATTCCTTGGTATAGAACCAAAATATTACCCCAACCTAGTTAGAGTCTTCTACAACAATGTTTCCTTACAGCGCGAGCCTAATAAGACTAATATAATAGGAATTAATACACATGTCATGGAGAATGATATATATATATATATCTCTGGAAACTATTGCGGAGGGTCTAGGTGTTGAGAATAAAGGGGATTCATATGAAAATAATTTAGATACTACAATACAACGGGTTTCTAGAAATAGCCCAATTCACCTAGATGTAGAGTCGATAGTGTTTCACAAAATGCTCAGTTGGTATATCCGGCCTACTGGGGGAAAACATTCAAGGCTTCGAGACAACGATTATTGGTGGATAACAAAGTATAAATCCAATAAGGCTCCAAACATTACTAAACTGATATTTAATACAATTGTATATATGGTCACAAAGGGAGCAACAATTTCAACTTCACTACCATATGGATGTGTCATCACCCATTTGTTGAATAAGAAAGAAGTTGATTTTTCGCATGACACCCCTATTCGATTAACCCGTAAGATTGACATGTTATTTATTAAAAAAGTGGGATATGATTTTGTTGAAAAAGTCGATTGGAAGCGTGTGAAGGAGGTCGGATTAGATCAAAAGAGGGAGGAAATGGATCTCATTGGCCATGAAGACAACCAACCAATTGGAGACGTAATGATAGAAGAAGCTCCAGAAGCTCTAGTTGGAGAGGATGTCACAATTAAGATGGTGATGGAATACATGGTCAATTTTCGGGAGTATATTGATTCCCTTGTGAGTAGAATGTGAGCCGATATTTCATCACTGCGCGATGAAGTCTCCATGTTGCATGACGAATTACGTCAATGAAATCAAACGAGTTAGGTAATTAATTATTTATGTTTCTAAACATTTACACGTTCTGAAAAGTATTTTATTTTCTTTTAACAGATGTGGACAACCAAGAGGTCAATGAAGATAAAGATGACGATGAAAATGATGATGATGATGATGATGATCCAAACAAGTATATTGTGTCTGCAACGCCGCCTGCAAGAAAACTTATAATTTTTTATGTCAATGGTATCCTTGCCTACATCCCAAGACAGCCAAAAGGTTTTAATTATGTTCTTTTGTATCCATTATTTTAAGATATAAGCGTAGAATTTTAATCTCATTTTCTTCATGTTGTAGATGTTGTCCTCAGAACAGGATTATATGAATTTATGCATTTTTGTGTAGACAATTTTGTTGTTGCCATTTGGTCTTCCAATATGAGGTTAAAACTGTTGAGCAATTGAATTACTGTAGCCAAAATCGTTAATATACAATTAAATGTTAACTTTCAAACTTGATTATAATCTCAGGCATAACATCGACCCTGTACTTGAGAAACTACCTTTGTTGTCTGACCATTTTCTATTCACTTGGGTAAGATGAATCTCATTACAGTTTGCTGACTTTTATTTGTCTATGATTCCTACATATTTATGTTCAACTGTTTATGAACATGATCAAGCAAATTGCAAAACATACGATAATGTTACCAACTGTAAAGATCTCAATGACGTTTGGAACGCGTTTCCTTATTTTAACGACCTAAATACACTATTGGTCGATGATTCACCGGAAAAATAATTTATAATCCGGTAAGTTGCATTTATGCAATATGTTTTTACAGTTAACCAGGTGTTCATACATTGATTGATTAACAATTTATGTGTTTATATAGAAATATAATTACATATGTCCACATTCCTTTGACGATGCTTCCCATTCGGGAGACAATGCTCTAGGTATGACACAAATTTATTCCTGCTTATGCGAATTTAGTAGTAAAATTGCACCTCATTGGTTTGATAATTGAATTTATTTATATATGTCCTCAGAAAAAGTCGGTAACATACGAGAGTATTTGGAAAATTTGTTGAAGGCGCCTAATGTTCCGGAATTCGTTAGAAATAACCCTTTTTAATAATATTATTTTCGTTGTGGGTACATTATTTGAACATTGTTATGTAAAAATTATTTGAACATTATTTGAACATTGTTATGTGTAAATTTCTTTTTTACGTATGTTACTTGAACAATATGAATCAATTATGCAATTTAATTTATAAGGTAACAACTTACCTTTTTCAAAACTTATTAACTTAGCTAATATGCATGTTATAATTGATTATTCCATATTTGTTTCTCTGTATACATATACATTTGAGGATTGTTGAAATATCAATAATAGTTATTAATGTATTTTACATCTGCGTGCAAATGTATTGAAACACATTATTAAAGAATCGTTTTCTATAATCTCCACAACAAAGTTTTCATACATAAAGTTTCCAAACTTAAAGTTTCCCATAAAGTTTCGATACAATTTTAAAAAGTATCGATCCCAGAAACATCGAAATCAATAAATATAATGTAATAGGTAATTTTGTAATATAACCGGTATAAATATACCAGTTTTATGTGAGAATAGGTCTACATAATGTGTCGACACTTGTTAATGTTGTGTCGATACTTTTTGTCATAATGAATGCCCAAAAGGGTGAACGCATAAAGTGTCGATACAATTATAAAAAGTATCGATCCCAAAAACATCGAAACTGATAATTATAATGTAATAGGTAAATTTACAATGTAACTGGTATAAATAAACCAATTTTTTGAGAAAATAGATATACATATTGTATCGACACTTGTAGAATTTGTGTCGATACTTTTGGTCCACAAGGAAAATCCAAAAAGGGTGCACCCATAAAGTGTCGATACATTTTTAAACAATATCGATCCTAGAAACATCAAAATCCATAAATATAATGTAATAGGTAATTTTGTAATATAAACGGTATAAATATACCAGTTTTATGTTAGAATAGTTCTACATAATGTGTCGACACTTTTGAATGATGTGTCGATACTTTTTGCCAGAATGAATGTCCAAAAGGATGAACGCATAAAGTGTCGATACATTTATAAAAAGTATAGATATCAAAAACATCGAAACTGATAATTATAATGTAATAGGTAAATTTACAATATAACCGATATAATTGTACCGATTTTTTTGAGAAAATAGGTGAACATAATATATCGACACGTTTTAGATTTGTGTCGATACTTTTGGTCCACAAGGAAAATCTAAAAAGGTTGCACCCATAAAGTTTCGATACATTTTTAAACAATATCGATACCTAAAACATCAAAACCCATAATTATAATGTAATAGGTAATTTTGTAATATAACCGGTATAAATATACCAGTTTTATGTCAAAATAGGTCTACATAATTTGTCGACACTTTTAAATGATGTGTCGATACTTTTTGCCAGAATGAATGCCCAAAAGGGTGAACACAAAAAGTGTCGATACATTTATAAAAAGTATCGATCCCAAAAACATCGAAACCAATAATTATAATGTAATAGGTAAATTTACAATGTAACCGGTATAAATGTACTGGTTTTATGAGAAAATAGGTGAACATAATGTATCGACACATTTTAGATTTGTTTCGATACTTGTAAATAACGCATTTTTTCTTCCTTCATTATTTATAATGTAACGCTACAAACCCTCAATCAACAAACCCTCTATTAAGAATACCAGCGTTCATAACAGTTACGATTAGTTATTCATATGACAAACACTTTTTTCCCCTTCTTGTGTTTGATAGGTATGTTATCGAAACCCTAATTTTTTAGAAAATCTTTAAAAAGAGAGGTTAGGTTTTAAATTTTGCTATTTGTGAATAGTATCAATGTATCAATATTGAAGAAAATCGAAAGCGACCAGTAAGTATCAATGTATTCATGTAATTATTCTCGAAATGGTAATTGGATTAAAGTATTTAATCTAATTTAATTGATTCAAATCTCTACAGTCTTACTGAATGTGAAAGGATAAAGGAATCTCATAATCATGTTGACAGCATAGCCAATAAAACCCCTTGCAGGGTCCAAATGGTAAACTAGGAATTGGTAAGGCAAACTTTCTTTTATGGTTTAGGGTTTAAAGCCCTCCAACGTAAAGAGTGCATGATTGAACATTACGTTTAATAGTTGTATTCAGTTGTTGAAGAATTGTTCTTAATTTTATATAAGGATAGTTTTATTGGCTATGCAGTCAACATGAGTAACCTGGATAATCCCAGTTACTGAACTGATTCCGACCATGATTGCGGGAAACTATAGTCTACATATTGTTTGGCATTTATGTGATGATACGGATGAAATATTAAACGGTCTCGTAAGCCACAATCAAAATAGACTAAGAGAGGAAATTTTGTTAATGTAGGGTTAATTTTGTATAAGTTATATACGATTTATAATTTTGTATATGAATGTAATTATTTATGAGATGAGAAAAGTTAGCAATAGGTTATTGTACATGTTTCTTATACACAATAGGAGTCATGTTGATACTTACAATATATGGAGATCGTTGTCATCATGTGCGGGACTGAATGGCCATTCCATTCCATCTTCGAAAAAATCAGTTAATGTAGGCTGTGTGCTTGTATTCAAACTGAGCTTGACTTGAGGACATGTTAGTTTGTTATGTCCCTCACCGTTGTAGTACCCACATCGCCTAATTTTCTTCTCGACCTTGTTCTTCAGTACTTCTTTTCGCTTGCGTTGAAGGTCGCGAACGTTGTTTACTACACTGCTCTGGTTGATTGAATCATTCAAACCAAACGAGTTTTCAAATTCTTCTATTAGTCTTTTCATCTCATCTCTTGTGGTTTTGAAAGACGTGTCTGTCTTTGATGCAATGTAGCATAACCTACTTGACGTTGAACATAGAGCAGCGAACCTTGCCATTTGCATCACTTCTGGAGGCACATTCAAGTCAACATAACTGGGTGCAGAAGCCTTCGCATCCTTAGTCCACCTACTTTGAATCAAAGTCCCGAGCAAATATGTGTAATCCAAGTGCTTCAAAATGTGAAGTTGATGGCGACACGAAAGTCCAACGGTCTCGAATTTTTTGCAAGAGCAAATTAGGGTTTTCGTACGAGAATCAAAACTAATTTCAAATGTTCTATTTGTTTCTTTGTATTTTGTCAAAATATAATGTTGAAATTCATCTGATAAGGACTGAATCTCTTTCTCAATACGGTACAATGTCTCCCGTTGAAGTTCATCTTGGAAAGCATAAAAAGATTCGCGGGTAAAAATCTTAGCAGCATGGTTTTCAAGTTCGACCAATTTTGTGATCTGGAAGGGCTGGGAACTTAAGTAATCCGCTTTCAACTCGTTCATACGCATTCTACTAATTCCATCTTCAATAGCACGAACCACATCTAAATATGTCTTCTTGTGTTTCAGTGCAATCGCTAGTGAAGCATTCATAGACTTGCACCTTTGTGTTGAGCGAACATTGGCAAAGAAATGACCGGTTAGATATGCTTGTTCCCATACGTGCCGAGTATTTCCCTTCTCAATCACCCATGGATGCTTTTCGACGTTGAATTATGAAACAACTGAACGCCATTGAATATCGAATTCCTCAGTTGTCCACCAGGAAGCCATGCATTTTGTGAATGCTACTGTAAATTTTGGGTCACCAATGTTAGCTTGTACATTGCGAGAAAGATGCCAAGAACATAATATGTTCTTAGCATAAGGGATAACAGATTTGATAGCCCTCTGCATTGCCCTATCCTCATCAGTGACAACTGAAATAGGCGATTTATTCATCATGGCTTCTAAAAAATTCTGTAGCAGTCACTCAAAAGATTGGGACGTCTCGTCAGCGATTATGACAGTGGCAAACACAATTGTGTTATGGTGATGATTGACACCGACAATAGGCATAATTGGTCGACCATACAAATTATCTTTGTATGTTGTGTCGAACACAATTACATCACCGAAGCATGTGTAATTTGATCTCGATGTAGAATCCAACTAAATAAGATTATGCAATGCCCCTAATTCGTCTACCGAGTATGTCATAAAAAACACGAGATCATCATGTTTCTTATAATCAAAGTAAGCAATAAGCGCATTCACATCCCCATCGACGATTTCCTTTGCTTTACCTCTTTGAAGTGCATTGTAGAGGTCTTTATGTGTAAATCCAACATTATGATAGCCCTCTGCCTGCTGCGTTAAATAGTTCATTACTTGTGACGTGCCAACACCGACCTCTTTCAATGTTGTTGCCTCATTGATATCACCCTTACTTACAGCTCTATTAGAACGCATAAATGGTGTCATAGCAGGTGTGCACAATGCATGATTATGTTTCTGATAAGACTTACTTATAACCCAGTGATCGTTTGTATTTGTTGTAGTAACTACGACTCTAGCCTTGCATCATGTTTTTGTGACTGACGTATGAGCACATTGACGATCAACAATATTGACTTTTGATACTCAAAACCCTTCTTTGGAACAACAAAATTCTTGTGTCTTCAGATTCCCTTCCACGTCAAGCCGTGTTGTTCCCTTACATGCACTAAACCCATGTTCCTGTGCGAATCCCTTGTAAAAGTACCAAGCTTGATCATGTGAAGAGAAGAGCTAACCAACCAATCTGTCAGATTCATCAACATTATGTACTTCATGACATTCCTCGGTTGGCTTAACATTGCATGCATCAGTATGATCCATGACAAAAATTTTGTTGTGCAATTTCAGTGGTCCCGGAGTTAATGGAGATGTAAGTAAAGGTTCATTCAACATATTTCAGTCATGCTTTCAATAGGATGTGGTATTGGTAGTGGTAGTTGAATGGTGGGTACAACATTAAATTCGTGTGACATATTTAGGTGTGTACAATAACTACCTAAATATGTGTCGATACATTTTCTAAAAGTATCGACCCAAAAAACATCGAAACCAATAATTATATTGTAATAGGTAAATTAACAATGTAACCGGTATAAATATACCGGTTAATTAGAAAACAGGTCAACATAATGTATCGACACTTGTGTAATTTGTGTCGATATTTATTGTCCAGAATGAATGCCCAAACGGGGTGCACGCATAAAGTGTCGATACAATTATTAAAAGTATCGATCCCAATAAAATCGAAACCGATAATTATAATGTAATATGTAAATTTGCAATGTAACCGGTATAAATATACCGGTTTTATGAGAAAATAGGTCATCATAAAGTATCGACACTTATTAAATTTGTGTCGATATATTCTATCTATAATGAATGCCAGACGGGTGCACTCATAAAGTGTCGATACATTTTTAAAAAGTATCGATCCCAAAAACATCGAAACCCATAATTATAATGTAATACGTAATTTTGTAATATAACCGGTATATTTATATCGATTTTATGTGAGAATACGTTTACATAATGTGTCGACACTTTTTAATGTTGTGTCGATACTTTTTTCCAGAATGAATGCCCAAAAGGGTGAACGCATATAGTGTCGATACATTTATAAAAAAAATATCGATCCAAAAAATATTGAAACCGATAATTATAATGCAATAGGTAAATTTGCAATGTTACCGGTATAAATATACCGGTTTACTTATAAAATAGGTCAATATAAGCGCTACCTATTACATTATATAAGCGTTACCTAATATGTTATTGTACTTGATAATATTTCCGGTTAAATACCTATTTTATTATATAAGCGTTACCTATTACATTATATAAGCGTTACCTAATATGGTATTGTACTTGATAATATTTCCGGTTAAATAATATATAACATAACCGGTCTAAATTTTAACCGGTCACGTCGTATATTAACCGTTTTTTAGGCGCCGCACAACAGAAGTTCCCCATGATTACCATTTGTACTGTTTATGGATTCACACTTTGAATAAATTTTCGTCGCTTAAAATAGGCAGTAAATAAAGCGAAATATATTATGAGTGATACGAGTTTAAGTTTAAGTATTTTCGAGCTTGAGATAAATTTTAAGTTTTGATTTTGAGTTCGAGTCAAACTTAAAAATTTAAGTTCACAAATTTTTTAATCGAGCTCAGTCAAACTTAAAAATCCAAGCTTCCACATTGTCAAGTTTGACATCAGGTTCTGCAGAAAAAGATAGTAATTCACCAACAAGTTCGAATCTATTTGAGAACGGTAAAGAAGATTGGTATCCAATAAGTTACCTCTTCAAACCAGAAATGATACGTTTCCGTTATATTCGTCTTCCTCCACGCACAGAGATCGAATATATTCATGCCATAAGCCCGTGCACATTCATTAGGATCTAAATGCTTAGCTATAACGGGGTGGGAAAAGTTGAGGTAGTTTCTGAAATGTTTGGACATCACCCATTCACCATCACCGTTATATGTTTCAACAGCTCCGTTAACTTTTTCATGTAGATCGATCTCTCAAAGAGGAGACAAATCATGTTCAATTACGACATCGTCATCTAAAAATATCACTTTGTTGAGGTCCGGAAAGAGCTGTTCGAAACGCATAACCAGAACATATATTTAGAAGGAAAAAACACTAATAAACAGCATTGTTTTGCAGATAACTAGTTACCTCCGGCAATATATATTAAGATGGTTGAGTAACGATATATACTTTGGGCTTCGAGCCTGCAATGTAGAAGCAAATTTTCGAGTAGTAGTATCGGAGAGATTTGCCTCTGTAATATGACTACCGTGATTGAAATTTTCGATGTCTTTACGGTTCTCTACATTTTCAAGCGAAGGAACATTCTCTCTAGTCAATCAATCGAATTGATGAACACCTTTCACTTCAACTATGGCGGGTGATACAGGGTTTAACGCGAACCAAGAATGCATACCCACATACGTTTTCTTGTCTGTGATGATGTGGAAGACTATCTTGTCTGGTTGTAGCGACGATTCTATAGCGGAAGTAACAACGACCGAGGTAGCCAACATGTTGTCTGTTGACAGGATAAAGTGGTGGTAAGACTTGTTAGAAACCACTGGGAGAAGCTCCGGAGTAGGCAGTTGTCGACGTGCATGAGCATTCGAAGAATATTCATTCGTTAAACGCAGAGAAAGACAATGGATTCCTCTGGGGATGGAACTCGCTGCAAAGTGTTTGTTCATCAACTTCGAAAATTTAGACTCCCTCGTTTCTCTTTCAAGTTTCTCTACCGTTGCTCTTACCATTAATGCGAAGGTCTGTTCATCATACTGGTTGTTCATTTCAGAAACAGGTTGCATAAATGAATCCTGAAGCTTTAGACCTTCTGGGATTTCCTCTCGGTTTACTTGATTCAAAATCTCATACAAGTCCTAACCAGTCTGTGTTAAACAATCAATAGCATCACAAAAAAAGCAATCCGTCATTAATAATTTTTTTCACCATAAGACAAATCCAGAATACATTCTACGGTACCTAGAGAATATGATACTTACCTCCAAATCATCGACTCTCCCAAGAAGCCTTGGACCTAACCGTCTACCTAAACAACCTGTGCAGGGTAGAACAACAAGAAAAATAAAATGTCACGGTCGTCATAGGAAAACAAAAGGCAAAACAGAGGAAAAAGCATACCAATCTAGCAAGGTATCTTAAAATGCAGCAACGAAAACATATCACCGATTTAAGAGCGAACGCCAACACACACTATATTGTCATATAATATGCATCATCCACAAACTGAATCAAAGTAGCATGAATAAGAAAAATGTGGCATTATAGTATCAAGCGAATCAAATGGCAAAGAAAAATATACATTAAGAAAGTGATAATTAGGATAACTTAGATTCCAAGAAATGCCAACAATTAAACTAATATCAAAGTAGCTCTCAAGTCTCACCCCACTAAATGCATAACAAAAAGGAATAGAGATCAAATCCAATGAAAATATTGCAGACAACTAGTAAAGAAAAGCATAATTATCATGTAATGTTTAGCAGTATGCTAGAATAATTAAGAAAATATTATTAGAATAAACAATTATGAATTTCGTCAAGGATATAAAGAATATAAAAATAGGCTCTCTATGTTCTATTTCTGTGTTTTAAAGTGTCTCATGAAACTACCGAGGTTAAATGATGTGGTGGGATGCATGATAATTTTCTATGATGCTTATTATACATTTGTAAACCTTCTCGACGTTTTAGGACCTTCAAAAGATCCTGAAACATATTCAAATCTTCAATTTCTCTTGGACCTCGAGAAATTTAAAAAATATATATGTGAAAAGAACATCTCCAAAAGAAGGATCTCGAATACTTAACATCTCTTGAGAAGTCACGATAATTTGACATAATCTCTGACAAACCCACGTAATCTATCAGTTGATTATATATTAACTTAGTCTGTCAACCTAGAAGTAGCCATAATGACCTTACGTCGTTCTCTAATTCTAAGGATCATTATAAAGCCTCTCAATCAAGATCGAGAGAAAAGATGAATTTTATTTTTACTCACTCATTTATCTTCTATATCCTTATGAAGATAAAAGATCTTGATATCAGTTAACAGTCATCTAACCACCAATTGTGACTCTTCGTTCAAATCATAATGAATGAACAATCTATAGTCGTCATGACCTATTTGTTTCCATCAATAAATAGTATGGTGAGCGAGGAACACCTCATGTGTGTGTACGCGTGCGTGCATGCTTGGGTGGGTTTGCGGTGGTGTGTAGGAAAAGATCCCTAGGAAGATAACGGTGATAAAGTGATGCAATCTACTTACCCAAATCACTCTTCCTACAAACGTTAGAAAACTACTATGATACCACCAATCTTAGGACCTGTTAAGCATATTCACCAACTTGGTAAACCACACAAATTATCTCAGAAATGAAATTGCATTTTTTTCTTCTAAAATATCTCAAGTTTCTATTCTCTAAAATATATTTTCCATAACTCAAACAAAATATAATTAAAATATTCAATATAAAATATAAAAGTTTTAAACAAAACAAAATCTATTAAATTTCTTATACATGAAGTGACCTATCACATCCCCATATTAACAACAATTTCTGTTGACCCCAATTTCTACTTAACATTTGTATGCCTATTTACATTTGGTTTTTAATTTTGAAGTATAAACTAAACTATTTGCTAATTGTGAAGAAAAATCCCATCGATTTATTGTCGAGTGTTGTATTTTATTTCTCTCCATGTATTACAATAATCGACAAGACAAAATAATAATATTAAATTTTAAGTGAAAATTTTAAAAATAAAAAAAAACAGATAATGTTGAAAATATAAAAAGCTGTCAGCTTAATGAAGACTTAATAAATGATTTTAATCTCTATTACGTATTTATAAGTTAATTATTTAATGAGAAAGGAATTTTAGATTACAAGAAGTATTATCCGAATAAATTCTTACTCATAATTAAAAGAAATATACTTCCATAAGACCATAAGGTTCACTAAATCCATACTACAAGGGCAGACTGAAGCTCTCCGTAAATTACCACACAATTACATGCTAATATAAAGGGGCTCTTATTCAGTTTTTTTATTGAACTTCAATTATTACATGTTTTCGTTGCATGGGAATTCAAATACAGTAATGACAGAGAGCAGATTATTATTAACAGGACAGCTCTCATAGTTGAAAAAGTGTGGGCCAAACTATGGTAATTCCACAGGCTTAATGTTCCAAATCTCCCGGGCGTATTCATGGATTGTTCTGTCACTGCTGAATTTGTAAGAACCTGCAGTGTTCATGATCGACATACTTGTCCATCTCTGCCACATCCCCATAAAACACACATTCAGGATTTGTTATGTAATGTAATGTAACGAAAGCAAGAAAGAAAAAGGTTGCTCACTTTTTGGTCTTTATATGCTTCATCCACCTTTGCTTGGCAATCTATATAACTAGGGAAGTCTTTGCCCACAAGGAAATAGTCTGCCCGACCGAAACCTTCGTTTCCTTCTAATGATCCCAACAGTTCATCGTAGCTGGAGGAACCGAATACACCACTTCTCACAAACTTTTTAACTTCTTCAAACCGAGGATCTGGGGTGAACTGCGGGAAGATGTCAACTATGTCAATGAAGAGATAAAATAAATAAATTGGAGAAAACGAAAACCAGTAATGTGACCATGCAAAGCATACCTTCCCCTCAGCTCTTTCTTTCCGAAGCCCTGCAATCTCGTTAGCTCTAGCCCCAAAGAGGAAAAAGTTGTCTTCTCCAACTTCTTCTCGTATTTCGACGTTGGCACCATCCAAGGTCCCAATTAGAATGCAACCGTTCATCGCGAACTTCATATTGCTTGTTCCACTTGCCTCCATCCCAGCAGTACTGCATAAAGGGAAAACAATATAAAAGGATGGATAGAAATTTGGATGCCCCAGGGTCAACTCTGAGATCAAATTGTAATATAAGGATCTAAAGGCATGTATCGAGCTCATTGGAAATCCGAGAAAGCATGGGATTCATTTTTATGTCAAAACCAAAAGAGCTTGACCTCCATTAAGCTTTATGCATTGAAATTAAGCCAAGTAAATATAAAATAACTAATGCATAGCACTTCATCGAACAGAAGGCTTCCCCAAGCTATATACAAGTGGAAGCTAAGAAACTTTCTTGCGTTCTATGTTCCTTAGACACGAATTTATGCCCGGGTCCAGCACAGCTATAATCAACATTTTAAAATAGTTTCAATAATTTAAAGGTTATATCCTGATTCTCATGTCTGAATATGCATCAGATATGTAAAGAATTACCCATACAATGAATAAAATTGAAATACCTGATATGTTGTGATAGCTCACTTGCAGGGATAAGCAATTCAGCCACACTCACATTGTAGTCGGGAACAAAAATAACCTAAAATTAGAACATATTAAGCCATTTCGTCTGACTAGTGATATCAAAGAAATCAAGTAAATTATTAACATAAATTTCACAGAATGGAATTTTTATTGTGATATCAGGGAAGAACGCCTTATTAGGTTTATGTATCATATTATTAAGTCAAAACATACCTTCAGCAAATCACCAATATCAGGATCATGATTAACCGTAGCCCCAACATCAGTAATGAATTTCACAATTCTCTTGGCTTGAACATAAGTGGCAAATGCTTTTCCCCCGAATATGCAAACACGTGGAACAAACTTTTTCTTTCTTTCTGAAGCACTCATTTCTTTCATCATCTTGTACCGGTAAACAATACCCAAAATGTTCAGCAGCTGACGCTTGTACTCATGGATGCGCTTCACCTGAAATTCAATGTAGATTTTGTTCTCCTTGATTACATGATAACTGAGGATATGTACAGTTCTTTGATTACATTTTAGGAAAGCACAGTTGACAAGAAAAATTACCTGGATGTCAAACATTGAATCAGGGCTTACTGTATAGCCCGTCTTTTCTTTAATAAGGGATGCAACCTTCAATTTGTTGTTCCTTTTTGCAGCCCTCCACTGGGCTTGAAGATCCTCACTATCTGCAAACTATGAACATGCGCCACAACACTGATTAGGGTCTAGTGTAATAGCTGAAGGATTCAAACATTTTCTCGTATGTAAATAAATTTGAATTAACCTAAAAAATGCCTAATCTGTGATATAACAACAAATATTAGATATAGGCGTGTACATAAATGGCAAGAAAAACGGGACTAGATTCTACACAAGGCAATCAGGCAGTTTCCTTTTGTTGTGAAAGAAGCATTTTAGAAGGTAGGTCTGATCCCGCTAGTTTGTTGCTCGTGCAAGTTGAGGAGTCATTGTCATCACCGTTCATTCAAAGGGTGTAATTAAATTTCACTTCTATGAAACATACATAATGACTGTACTATAAGTTTGACAAGGAAAGGAAAAGTCTCAGATATGGAATATTACCTTTCTAAGTTCAGATAACTTCTCTGTATTTAAAACCCAATCTTCAGAGCCTGTCCAGCTCGTTATAATTTTACTCAAGTCTGGATTGCAGAAACGGATCCATCTTCTTGGTGTGACCCCATTTGTTTTATTTTGAAATTTCTCAGGCCACAACTGCCAAAATTAGAGCGCAGTGATTAATAATAATTTTCCTAGTAACAAACTGAAGAAACTCAGTTTTATTATTAAGTTGCACACGTTTCATAATTAAAGAAAGAGGTTTTATAAATTGCATTTACCTGAAAAAAATCATTAAAAACTTCATCTTTTACTATCTCGCTATGTATCTCAGCAACTCCATTCACTGCATGACCACCTACAACGCATAGATTAGCCATACGAACCAACTTAGGGGGCTCTGGTACGGGTTCCGGGATCTTCTTTTTCTTCCCCTGAATGCCTCCCTTTACATATTTACTTTTCCCACCAGCAGGCTCAAGTTCTTCTTCTTCATCATCTTCTTCCTCCTCTTCAGATTCACCAAGTTCATCAGTGGAAACATCAACAGGACTTGCCTTGGGTTTAACTAGTAAATCAGAAAACGCAGCTGGCAGCTCAACATTTTCTAAAATCCTCATCTGCTTCAGCTTCTTCTCCAGTAAGTTAGAATCTGCTTGACCATATTCTGAGACTATGGTACGGACTAGCTGCAAATGGTATAGTATAAATAGGAAGCAAATCGAATAAGAATAGAAATTCCAAAAATGAAAATGGAGGTTTTGTCTTATGTATTTGTTCCATCTGACCTCCTCATCTATCATTTCTATAATCTCCACATGTCGAGGCAACAATTTCTGCATAAGTTCTAAACTCCATTTCTCCAAAGCCTCAGGCAGAACGGTATGGTTTGTGTATGCCACAGTTCTGAAAAAGAGCATTACTGTGAATATAGAGTATGGCTTGAGCTTCTTAATAACCTCTTGCAGCATATATATTTGAAAAGGAAAATAAAGGATCTGTTCCACATAAAGTGAAAACAACATAGCTTAAGAGTACCTTTGGGTGATATTCCAGGTCTCTTTCCAGCTTAGACCTTTCACATCGATCAAAATTCTCATCAGCTCTGGAATGCAAAGTGTGGGGTGCGTATCATTCATTTGCACAGCAACCTTTTCAGGAAACTCCTCCCATTTGACCTTCGTTCCTGATCTTCTCTCGAAACGTGCAATTATATCTTGTAGAGACGCTGAGCACAGGGTATATTGTTGCTTTAAACGAAGGGTTTTTCCTTCAAGAGATTCATCCCCGGGGTAGAGTACATAGCAAATCTAACAGTCAAATATATATTATATAATTCATCCTCAACATACCACTTGGATCAACACTGTACATGAAAAATCACCACTAAAAAATGACAACATTATCTAGATGTCATTAAGGGCATAAATGATGCAGAGACGAATCAGAAAGCAGTTAAAATTCTTGATATTTCTGATAGAGGAAAACCGCGGAACAATTGCCGAAACTGTTGACATGTATACTCGGTCTAAGACCAATAACCATTCTAGAAATTTTATTGTATTACTTTAGTGTAAAGAACCTTGGTCCAGACTCTCCTCCTGACATAGCTCCAGGAAGTCGGATTTCTGATGAAACTATGAAGAGGCGTCCCAACAAATAGCTTTACTTGTGAAGAGCTAAGAAGATATATTGTCAGAAGCAAATATAGATATTGAAAAGAAATAAGAACAGACCTTTTCAGCATTATATAGGGCCCCAGCTGCTTGGGTATGTTCTCCGGAGTTAAACATAGATAGATCAAACTCTCCCGACGGAGCTTTTGTTGACCAGAGTCTTAGGCTGATTGTGGTTTTAGTTTCATACCCTGGTATTGGGACATCATAAGCAACAGCCTTTATATCCTCTCCTCCAATCCAGTGTTTCTTTCCATCTGAATCTGTAAGAACCTTTCCGTAAAACTTGATAGGATATGTGACATCATTTCTCACAATTTCCCAAGGATTGCTCATCTGAAAGGGGAACCATAATCAAGACGGATAAGAAGTTAGTCAATTCAGAGAGGGGAAAAACATCAGTGTTCATTATGCAGATGTCATATAGACATGCGTACATTTATTTCTACAATGATTGCTTCAAAGGAGAGATAACAAAAAGCAAGTATACCTCAAGCCAATCTTCAGCAACTTCTTCCTGCCCATCCTTCGTAATACGCTGTTTGAATAAGCCATACTTATATCTAAGCCCATAACCCCATGCTGGATAATTTAATGTTGCCAACGAATCCAGAAAGCAGGAGGCAAGTCGACCAAGGCCTCCATTCCCTAGGGCAGCATCTGGCTCCTATAAATCAACCAAAGAATTTAGCTCTCATGGCAATGTGAATGCAATCACATAGACACTCTTCCTGCGTTTCATTTTAACAAAGACAATATAAATCCGAAAGGGAAGATTTTTAGAAAGAACCAAAGGGAAATGTTCAATATTTCTACAATGGCACTATTGTAGCTAGCTGGTAAAGGATTCAAATGATGGCCAGTTGCTTTAATGGAACAGAAAATTTATCAATAACCAAGTCAATGAATATAGTTCAAATCAATTCAAGGGTAAACACCAATAGTTTAGTTCTAGAGCAATCTTGAGAGTCTTTTGTCCTTTACAATTATTCATTACTGTCAGAATGTGATGTAAAGTAAGGCGCGCAAAAGAAAAAAACTTATATACACCAACCAACCTGGGTAGCTATTTCTTCTAGGTTGTGTCCAAGATTGCTCAAAGCCTCTTCATAAGCTCCAGTAAACCCCAAATTACCAATTGCGTTCAACAGAGCCCGACCCTGTAGAAGAAATAAAAAAAAGGCTGAAATAGTAAGATTTCAAAGTGATTTACAGAACTCAAGAATTGAACGTCGAAAAAGTGCAAACCTGTAGAAATTCCATTGACAAATAGTAAGCCTGTTTTACATTCAATCTTTCATAATGATCATATGTGGCATTCCAGTTTACGATGAGAGCGTCGCGAATGCTTTGTGCAGTTGCAAAATAAGCCTTGGGAAGCTCGAACTTCTGAGGGGAAAACAATGGGGTGAACTCCGCATGGTATTTGATACTAGAAGAAATAGATGAAGCATCTGGAGGAAAGGGATGAAGACTACCAGGAGATTCTGCATCAAATGAAAAAAGAACAAAAATTAAAATGAAACGGAAACGGAAAAGTTGTAAGCTAAGGACATAGTAATACATAAAGAAAAGTTGAAGGCAATATATACATACAATTAACACACACAAAATCCACAAGTTTACAATTAACCAAAAAAATAAACATGAAAAATAAAAAGTAAAAACAGAGGATCTCCATTTGTGTACAGGCATTACAGGAGGAGATCGAACCTTC
Organism: Hibiscus syriacus; assembly: GCF_006381635.1. Classification (NCBI taxonomy): domain Eukaryota; kingdom Viridiplantae; phylum Streptophyta; class Magnoliopsida; order Malvales; family Malvaceae; genus Hibiscus; species Hibiscus syriacus. The sequence continues at coordinate 640,696 of NW_024063144.1, read as the reverse complement.
TTGCTGAGTTAGCGGATCTTTGACCTTCTGCTGGTGCTCACTCGACACATTCCTCACCGAGAACGACCTCTTCATCGGCCTAAGCTGCCACTTCCTCATCAAAATCAGCCGATCCACCTTGGTTCCTCTTCTACCTCCGCCACCGCCACCATTTTTCCCTCGGCCGAAGTCGACGAATCTCGCCACCGCATTGCAACCGGAAACTGCCTCCGTTCCACTCGGCATCGCAGAGTATTGCCACGTAGCCATCTGTCTTTGGAATTTTATGTAAACCAGAGGAGATCAAAGATCACCAATCTCAAGTCAGTACAGAAAATGACCGATTCACGAGAATTATATAATATGCATGGAGTTCCGATCACCTGCTATTCAAATAATTTCTCGTTTCACTTGATTTCCACCTGGACACATTTCATTAGTCCACGTGGGAAATCATTTTACCGTTAATATTACTGCTTATGGAGTTTCAATCAAGTAAAATCATATCATTTTTTCTCTCTTCGCCACCGTACACCTGGCTCTCTATTATTTTACTCCTTTAAGATATCGGTGACGTGGCGTGATCTGAATGGTGGGATTCAAGTTTCTGATTTGGGTAAAGGGAGGAGAGGAGTGTGAGATATTTTTACATTTTCTCCCACGGGAAAAGGACAAAAGCGAAGGAGAGGAATGTAGCTCTGCTCCGTCCACTTGTAACCATTTATTGGATTTGGTTATACAGTGAGTTTGTTGAAATTATGTCTGTGTACACCCGAATATCAACGGTCAAGATTTAAAGTGTAAAACGACAAGAGCCATATATCAATCATTTCTATCTCATTATTATGTATATTTTTGCAAATATTAATTTTAATATGAAGATGAACAATAACTGCTCTACTTGTACGGTTGGGAGTGAGGAAGTCAAAATGGCTCTTAGAAAGATAGGGAGGGACAAAGCTGTTGGTCTAGATCAAATTCCTATCACTGTGTGGCTGGCCCTAGGAGAAGAGGGAGTAAAGTGGTTGATCAACATCTTTAATATTATTTTAGAGACTGCTAAGATGCCAGAGGAGTGGAGAGAGTCTACGGTGATACCAATCTATAAGAATAAAGGAGATCCCCAATGTTGTGGTAATTATAGAGGTATTAAACTACTCAGTCATACCATGAAGCTATGGGAAAGGGTTATAGAGGCTAGGTTGAGACAGATTACTACGGTTTCGGAAAACCAATTTGGTTTTATGCCAAGTAGGTCTACTACGGAGGTGATTCATCTACTTCGACAGCTTATGGAGAAATATAGGGAAAAAAATAGAGATCTTCACATGGCGTTCATTGACCTTGAGAAGGCATATGATAGCGTTCCCCGCAATACGATCTGGAAGACCTTGGAAACGAGACGGATCCCAACTGCTTATATCCGGGCGATTCGTGATATGTACTGTCGATCTACTACATATGTCAGGACTATAGTTGGGGACATAGAGGCTTTCCCAGTAGAAATCGGACTCCATCAGGGGTCGGCTCTTAGCCCTTATATCTTCGCCTTGATTATAGACGACATCTATTGTGCGACACCAGATGGTGTTCCATGGTGTATGCTTTTCGCTGACGACATTGTCCTAGTTACTGAAACAAAAACTGAGCTGAATAGTAGACTATATAACTGGAAGAAAGCTTTGGAAGAAAAAGGTCTAAGGATCAATACTGAAAAGACAGAGTATTTATGTTCAAACTTCAGTGGGAACCAAAACGATGAAGATGTAGACGTATGCATCGAAGGACACGTTCTCCCCTCTAAGGATTGTTTCAAGTATCTAGGGTCTATGATACATAAAGATGGGGGTGTAGATGATGATGTAACGCACCGTATAAAGGCGAGATGGCTAAAGTGGAGGGCAGCTACAGGAGTTTTGTGTGACAAGAAGGTGCCTCTAAAACTTAAGAGAAAATTTTATAGAGTTGCAATAAGACTAGCGCTGATGTATGGATCAGAATGTTGGGCAATCAAGAAGGATCACGTAAGGAGGATGGATGCCAAATAAGAATGCTTCGATGGACATATGGTAAGACTCTGTGGGAAATGACTCCAAACTCTGCAATTAGGATGTCCTTGGGGGTGATGCCTGTATCCAAAAAATTGAGGGAGGGAAGACTACGGTGGTTTGGGCATGTCCTTAGGAGACAACAGTCGGATGCGGTCAGGAGGGTAGAGTCGATTATAGTCAACGGTGCCAGAAGGAGAGGACGACCAAGGAGGAAGTGGGTAGACTGCTTGAGATCTGATTTGAAGGATTTAGTCCTTACCGAGGACATGACCTCTGATAGGAAAGTATGGAGACTTAAGACCAGGGTAGCAGAGTAGTGTGGGTCACAGTCATAAGGTGTAGCGTCTCTGCCTTCTTTTTAATGCCTTTATAGTAATTTCATTGACTTCTACTTTTAATATGTTTCTGTCATGGGAATTTTTGAAGGATTAAAACTAGGATAGCGGAGTAGTGTTGCATTAGTTTAGGTTTTAACCCATTTGACATTTTTCTTTTATCGTAGCTTGCAACAACTGACTTCTGTATATCCTTATCATGTTTCGTCTTTTAAATTTATTTCGGGACTCACGTTTTTTTTTGTCTATATTCAGAGATTTGTATGCAGTGATTTATTTGCAGGGATAACTTCCTATTACAGACGCGCATATGAAGACTGCATATGAAGACTGTTCAACTATGTATTTATTTATTTATTTATTTATTTATTTATACATGCATTGTATTTTATATTTATTTTTAAATTTTTCTGACTGCCAGAGGTCTTCCACGGAAGCTTCTCTCAACCTGGCGTTGGGAACAGCCTACTACCCTACCTCCCCTAATCCCATTATATATGAGAATAGGGTTTTGTTGTTGTTGTTGTTATTACCATCAATATCAATAAATCTTTGGATGATCCCTTCTTGTCAATGATTTTTAAATTCAGTTGATCACAAGAAACGATACAACTTTAATAATAATGTATTATATTATATAAAAAGTTGTAATGAAGTTGCAAAGGCATGATTTATTTATTTAGGTTTAAGTATACAAAAGGTGTCCAACTTATGTTCATTTTTTCTGTTTAGCATCCAACGTTTATTTCGTTTCAATTTGGTGCTTAACATTTCATTCCGTTACTCAAATTGGTCAAGCCGTGAAGCTCTGCTAAGTTTGTATGTTAACCTATTAAAAATGTCACCTGGCATATTTTTTTTAATATTAAAAAATGATTTCTAAAAATAAAAATTTAATTAAAATGAAAAATTAAACTTTATTTAGTTTTTAACCGTTGTAAAAATGTGATTACCCTAAGCAGTCTTTCCCTCTCTTCCCTTTCTCCACCTTTTGTGAAATTAAATTCAAGAACCCTAAATCAATTCTAGGAATCTACATGCATGGAGTGAAGGATGTCAATTGGAAGTTCAAGGCCTCGTTATGGTTCTAGGGTCGTAGAATGTAATTGTGGAATGAAAGCTCCCATTTGCATTTTTAATAAGCCATGGAGTAAAGGAAAATTTTTATGGGTGTTATCAAGTGAAAGAGATAAGTTATGATTTTGTAATAAATTTTTAGGGTTTGCTGATTTATTAGCCTAATTATTTCTTTACTTGCTGATTTAATCTTTTTGTATGCCACAGAATCGATGTAATTTTTTTCAGTGGGCAGATAAGGAACCAGACAATGGATGTATTGATGATGATTTGAAATTTCAATTGGAAATGTTGATGACCAGAAATAGGAATTTGAAAAATGAAAACCAATAATTAGAGGAAATTGTAAAATCATATAAAGCAAAATGTGCAAAGAGGAGGACATATGCTTTATTCTATAAGATAACATTTTTTACTTATTGGGTAGTGTACGTCATGGTGATATTTGATCTTTAGATGAAGGATGGTGTCGACGCCGTTTTTCACCCAGGTGGGGAGAAAACTGGTATAACTTGGGTTTTCTTTGAAAAGGTTTTGAAATGGTTTTATGAAATGTTGGGAGTCGCCACCAACCATTTTTAAGGTGCGATTGTAACACCATAAAAATCGGGTAATTTTAATAAAACATTTTATTTTTATCAAAGTACAAAGTTTTATTTTTAGGGTCTGTGAAAACCAGAAAATAGGTTCGGGATTCAGTTACGCGTGGAGAATAATTATCACCCCACAACGCCCAAAAAATGGAACCTAGTCAATTACTCTATATTTAAAATCAGAAGTTTTGAGTTCGAAGTTTTATTTAATTAAGAAATCACTATGGATACAAATTTGAAGAGGGTGTTCGTTTATTAAAGCCATAATATTCACCTTCTAGCATGAATGTAGGAGATCAATTATTGTGCTCAATAACCAGACATTGCCTTGAGATTTCAAAAATGAAAGGTTTTCTAAAAGGATGTCCATCTACTTCGAGAATTACCAACGGTCACCCCTTGAGCATAATGCGGAGGATACACTCCTTGGTAAATCAACATTGCCTTGTTATTTTAAATCCAAATGTTAGGTGAGTTATTTAAGGCTTCCTCTATCTTCAAGTGTCAAATTATGAAAATTAAAGAACTTATAGGACTAAACCTAGAAATGAAGGCTCTAATATTAATCATATTAGATTTTAACCAGTTATTGGATCGAATAATCGAGATGGTTCCTTGGGCATTTAGGCGAGGGCCAACTCAGATTACTCTTTAAATTAAAAGACTAGATTGAAATCTAAACTAAAGTAGAGACTCTATTTAACGAATTAATTATGTTAAAAGAATATCTAGTTAAAGTTTAGGGGCTAAAAAGTGAGTAAAAAGTGAGAAACCTAAAGTTAAGGGACTAAATCTAGACTAAGGCCCTAGTTATTAATCGAATTAATCATTTTAGTCGGAAAGTCAATTTGAATCCTTGAACACGAAAGCAAGGACCAAATTAAAAATTCCCCTATTTTAAAGGACTAAAGTGTGAAGAATCTAAACCTAAAGGATTGAACTTGAAATCTAGAGATTAACATGCTAAAATTAAAAAAACTAAATTAAATTTAAATTAATCAAGAAAATGTACCTTAGTGGACAAACCTGAAAAGAAATAAAAGAAGGAAATTAGAATGCTTATTAAATAATCTAATTAAATCAATAATTTAAAATAATAAATAAATTAAGAAAATAAACTAAACAAAGCTAAAGAATCAAATGAGTAAAAACAATTTAAAGTAAACAACTATGATGTTGGAAAAGGAACTGAATTGCAATCAATTTAAAATTAGGGACTAAATTAAAATTTATATAAATATTTAGGGATTAAATATTAAATAATTATGTAAATTAAACAAATAAAAAATTGAAATAAATGCAAAATTAAACATACAATTGAAGAATTGAAACAACGACCAAAATACAAAACACGACTAATGTTGAATGACCTAAAAAGAAATAAACCAAAATGTTAGTATTGAAAAATAAAAATGGTAAATAGCAAAATCAGGAAAAAAAATCGAAATAAATAAGGAATTAAAAGAAAACAGGTGACCAAATTGAAAGTTATAAAACATGCGATGGTTGAGGAGAGGGTTTAACCTTTTATCCAAAACGAGTGACTTAGGGTCCCAAAACGACATCGTTTTGGTTGAACTATAAAGCCCCTTTTCTTCCATTTTTTTATCATTTTGGTTGGGCTATAAAGCCCCCCTTTCTTCATGGTTTCCAGAAGATGGTGGAAGCGTTGTCGTCGACTGTCGCTATAACTACCGCATCGTGCTCCTCTTCGATGACCGTTCGAGCCCAAAATTCACTAGGAGGTTTGCCTTGACTTCGAGAGTCCAAATATGGTCTTCGTTTCACGAGATTAGCTTCGAAGTCCACGAAAATGTCGAGACTCTTTGTATCTTTGGGGCTCCGATCTCCGCTGTCCACCGTCGGATCAGGCTGACTCTGAGATATGTCGTATGCCTCCATCGTACGCCCCTCCTCACCTTTGGGATTCGTCTTCGGAGGCTCCCATCGCCGGTGAGAGGCTTTGGCCGAAAGGGTAACTTGATTCTTCTCTTCTATCATTTTTCACGTTTTTTTTTGTTTGGATTGGTTTTGAATGAAAATTGTTGTAACCGTCCCTCGGATGAGCTCGAAATCGGGCTTCGACTTAAATAAACATGTTAGAGCCACCATCGATCATTTAATTTTTTTTTAAAAAAATTAGATTGAGCGGATACCTTAATTTACCCTATTACATGATCTGTATTTTACCATATTTTTTTTTTGAATTCCTATTCTAATTCGATTTGCTTCCTATTTATACCATTTGCAGCTAGTCCGTACTATAGTCTCAGAATATGGTAAAACAGATTCTAACTTACTGGAGAAGAAGCTGAAGCTGAAGCTGAAGCTGAAGCTGAAGCTGAAGCAGATGAGGATTTTAGAAAATGTTGAGCTGCCAGCTCAGTTCTCTGATTTACTAGTTAAACCCAAGGCAAGTCCTGTTGCAATTTCCACTGATAAACTTGACGAATCTGAAGAGGAAGAAAAAGAACTTGAGCCTGCTGATGGAAAAAGTAAATCTGTAAAGAAAGGCATTCAAGGGAAGAAAAAGAAGATCCCGGAACCAGTATCGGAGCCCCCTAAGTTGGTTCGTATGGCTAACCTATGCGACGTAGGTCGTCATGCAGTGAATGGAGTTGCTGCCATACATAGAGAGATAGTAAAAGACGAAGTTTTTAATGTTTTTTTTTTCAGGTAAATGCAATTTATAAAGCCTCTTTCTTTAATTACAAAAGGTGTGCAACTTATAATAAAATTGTGTTTCTTCAGTTTGTTACTAGGAAAATTTAATTGATCTCTGTGCTCAAATTTTGGCAGTTGTGGCCTGAGAAATTTCAAAAGAAAACAAATGGAGTCACATCAAGAAGATGGATCCTTTTCTGCAATCCAGACTTGAGTAAAATCATAACGAGCTGGACAGGCTGGGAAGATTGGGTTTTAAATACTGAAAAGTTGTCTGCACTTAGACAGGTAAATCTGCCATATCTGAGGCTTTTCTTTTTCTTGTACAATCATTTTGTATGTTCCATTAGAAGTTAAATTTAATTACACCCCGTGAATGACCACTGATTATAATGAATCGGTAACTTTTATGAGAAACAAACTGGCTCTTCTAATATGACTTTACATATGATAAAACGTTGGGAATAGGATCCTCCTCCCTTCATTATATCTTCATTATATATTTTTTATATGATAAAACGTTTGAAACATTTGATAAAACTTTTGAAACCTTCGGTTATTACGAAAGACCCTAACCAGTTTTGTGGCGTATGTTCATAGTTTGCGGAAAATGAGGATCTTCAAACCCAGGGAAATGCTTACGTGCGACACTTTAATATAAGATTAAAATAAAAAGTTATCGATTTTGTTATTATTTTAAATAAGAAAATTAGTAAAAAATAATCGAAAATATTATTTTTTTCTACTATTATTATTAATTACCTATATATGTAAACGTGTAAAAAAATCTGATAAAAATGACTGAACATTATTTTTATCTGTTTTTTACCGCATTTACCTATATCGATAATTAAAATCGGTAAAAATAATATTCTTTCCGATATTTTTTATCGATTCTATTATTTAAATAATAAAAAAATTAATAATATTTTATTTTAATCTTATATTAAAATATCACACTGTATAACTTTCCCAAGCCAGTGAAGGGCCGCAAAAGGAGCAACAAGTTAAAGGTTGCATCCCTCATTAAAGAAAAGACAGGCTATAACAGTGAAAGAATGATCATAAATTTTAAGATGAGTTCTAAAATAAATATAAAAAATAAAAATAAATTTATTTTATGGTGTGTATCCTTTTATTCATTTTTTTCTCTAGTTTTATTGATATGTATCATATACATGATTTTAGTGTATGAGTCTTTCAACGAGAATTTTTTGTATACACGGAAACTCAAACCTAAAACATTACTTAAATAATATCAGCCTTACTACTTGAACCAATCTTATTAATTATTATCCTTTTATTCTTATATAATTTATACACTATTAATCTATCAAATATGGAATGAATTTATAACACTAGTGAGATATCTTAATTTAATGCTTGTTGGTAGAGCGTAATATATAGTTGAGATGTCGAGGGAATCATCTTTATTTAATTTATTAGTTATAAACATCTTTTATATATTTAAGAGATAAACAACTTGATATAGACTCACACATTAAAATTAAATGTACTACTCAAATCGATTCAAATTAATTAAGATGAAACCTTAGGACTGGAAGACTAAAAACAAAAAAATCTTTTATCCATAATAATAATAATAATAATAATAATAATAATAATAATAATAATAATAATAATAATAATAATAATAATAATAATAATAATACAACCAACGATATATCCCATCTTATCGAAAGCCTTGGTATTTTTATATCTAAATGGATGCTTGAACAACCACATATTATTTATTTCATTTTTTATATTATTTTATTTCACCCAACCAAACAAATAAAGAGTTAAATAACTAAACTTTTCGTTACGTAAATTAATATTGAAATTCAGTTGATTTATACATCCAAATTAAAAAGAAAGAAATAAATGTCAATTTAAGTTGCAACTAGAATTTGTATGAATCAATCAATCTCAATAAATAAAAGAATAAACGAAAGGACTATTATTATACTTAAAGAACTCAGATTCAAACACAATGTTTGCAATATTGTTTAACTATTTATTGTTAAATGATTAAAAATCTTTGAACAACTACTATAGTATATTTATCACATATTAATAAAAAAAAGTTTCAACCAGAATTTATTGAAAAAGAAATCTTGGTGCATATAATTTATAAGAACTCCTAGGATGATGAATTAGACGGCGTTGATGAAATAAAGCAAAAACTGATTCAATGTGTCAATGGGGCCAGGCAAACACCAATGGACACAATCATTTACAGTGGTATTCTTCTTCATGAATTTCCCATAATGACTTGGATGTCCATCTGGTCTCAGCCACATGATTTCAGTACTGTTTATCACTTCAAATATTAACCCTCTTTTCTTCCCCTTTTCCTTAGCTTTCCTCAGTTCCTCCACTTGAATCAAGTAAAACTCCATGTTAACATCTTCCAACTTGCTTTCATTGCTTCTGAAAGGCCTTGTTCTACCACAGTTCCCTCCTTTATCCCATTCTCCGTTCTCGTAATGCGCCGCTGAAAACGTCCGCAAGAAGATGGCGCCGGTGTAATTATTACGGCTTATGAGGGTTTCGAAGGCGGTTCGGAAGGCTGTTCTGTATGCATGGTACTTGGAAATGCTTGTGATGTTGTTTTGGTTACAGTTGTAGCATCCGATAAGTCGACTGTTCTGGTAGAATAGCATCGGACGGAAGAACCATTGTCCGGCCGATACGATTACGTAATCGAATTTCTCTATCTTGTTCGACCATTCTTCGTCGGGTTGGTCGAGGTAAAGGGTAAAGATGCCATTGCTGGAATTGTTATTAATGTCTGCAGCCCTGGATTTAACTAAAAACGGCGACCAAAGTGCTGATAAGGTGAAGTTGTAATCAGCATAGAACCAAAGCTTGGAATTGTGAGATTTATCCTCTGGATATGCTTCCTGTAAGATATACATCAAAATTTGTTATTCGTAAAGCAACAAACAGATCGCAATAAACGTAGCGCAACCGAAAATACGGAAATTTACATGAGCTAATAGGCAGAGCAATGATTCCATTTGGTTTCTTGCTACTGAATCCCCAACAAAGGCCATTGATTTGCCTCTCGCAACCTCTAAGAACTGAGCTGCGTCAAACCGAGGCAACTCGCACTCATCTGGTTTCCATCTCCATTTCATGAACTCCGTGTCTGGTCTACCAAACTTCATGCAGTTGTGCTGGTCAACGATCAGCCGACAAGTTTCGTTACTGTAATAAGGACCTTGTGGATAAGGCACCCATTTCCCCTTGAAGACATCACAGGTTTTGTCTGAAATTCTGGGGATACTGGGAATCGGTAAATGTGAACGGGAACTCTTAAGAAAGCTTAAAGTGATTGAGCTGATGACAATCAGTGAAAGGGTGAAGACGAACACTTTAGTGGAAACTGTTTTTTCCAGAGTTTTTTCCATTGGGAAACTGAAATGAGCTGGAAATTCAAAATGAAAGAATCTCAATGTTTTTTTCTTTGTTTTACTCCCTTTTGTTTCTTGTCAAAACAACCTCACATGATTGAAGTTTGTATTGTAATAGTTAACAAGTTTGAAGGACCAATTTTCGCTCTATATTATTTGTACTTCTTTATTGTAAGAACTTAAAGGAGAAGCACAAATGTAATAGACTGGCTCAAGAATATAATCTTGAAAAAAACTATAAATTATGTAAATTTTACGGTAAAGACTATAATATGCTGATTTATCAATTTTCCCTACTACTAAAAGCTACAATATGATTTTATGTATAAAGCACTATTTTTTTCGAGTATAAAAGTTATAAAATAGTCATCCAGTTATTTATATGTTCAAAACTCATTCATTTTCGTTAAAAGATTGACGGCTGTTTGATCTGTATGTTAACATACTCACTGAGATATGATAAAATCTGATCTCAAAACTGTTTGAGCTGTATTTTATTGGAATGAGTCCATCTTTATATTATGTTGTTGAGCCAATGCTTGAATTTTTTTATTAGCCAATGCTTGAATATAGTTTCATAGAAGAGGTTTATTTTTATTTTAATTATACTCGTAATTATTTAATTATAGAAATTTTAATATGATTCAATTTTTTTTTAATTTTATCATTTAGATCATCTAACTATTTAAATGATATTAATCAAATTATTTACCGACTTGACAAAAGAGCAGACGTGATGGTTTATAAAATTTATATAATTATATATTTAATCCCTATTACATGCCTATTATATCTATTTAATCTTAATTTTATATTTTTAAACTAAATTTAATATTTTTTTCACATTTATAATTCAATGACTACATATATAGTTATATTAAAAATTTAAAATTATATTAAAAAATTATTTAGGGAACCCAAAATCACAAGCACAACTCAAAGCACAAGATAAATCATAATTCAAATATTAATTTTTTGTCTTCTATAAGAATAATTTCTCATTCACCCATAATCCATTTTAATAATATTAGCGCTATAACTTAAATTATACATTTTTAAAATATACAATCTAATAAAAAGTAACTAAAATATAAATGAGTCATATATTTTAGTTTTAGTAAAATAAACTAAAATTATTAATTAAATTTAAAAACTCAATTTAATGATAATATGATATTATAATAATAAAAAAAATATAAAATTATTAAATTTAATTTAAAAATATAAAAAAATTTAAATATATATATATATTTTTTAAATCTTTCATTTAAAGTATACTAGTTATAAATTAATTATTAAATTTATTTTGTGATTTATTTGTTTCTATGCTACCTAAATAACACAAGATAAAGTTTTCATTTGATCACTTCTATTTTCCTTTTAAAGTGAGATTTGGTTAAGTGATTAGGGCACGCCTCATTTTCTTCAAATTTTAGATTTGATCCTTTCAAAACAATTTTGTTCAAGGATCTCACGTGTTTTGTATTAATTTCGATTAATTTTACGGTCATTGTTAATTTTATACATTTCACGAAAAGTTTCGAATTTGAATAATTACATTTGCAATGTGTATTTGTGTTTATCATTAATTAATTAAAAAATTATGAATATATATTGATTTATAATCACTCACACTGATTATAAAAGATAAAATTTTTAATTAAGCTATGGTGCTTATAAAGTAGTATATATTCTAAATACTATTAATCATTTCACAATGAACGCTCAATCACCCATGCTGTAATCACTAGGACTCGAGCTCAGGACCTTTAGGAATAACAATCATTTCTTTAATCACTTAGGTAATTTGGTTGGTGCTATAAGATATTTTTTTTTAAAATTAGCATAGGTTACTCAAGTTATATGCGTGCACGTAATATTTGTTTTAGGGAAGGGTTACTTAGTATAGTTAGGAAAAAATTTTGTTTGTTAACCAAGATTCAATTATTACACAGAGTCATCCGATTCAAAGGGCCTTTTAATTTAATTGTTACTTTTAAAATTCAATACTTAAATAATATTTTTTCTTGATAAAAAGTCACTAGTTTTATTAAAAATAGAAAATATCCAGAATCACAATAAAAATTTACAAGCATAATCGTAAACATAAATTAAATTATAATTAGAACATTTTCCTATAACCATTGATACAAAAATTAGGACCTAGATTACACAAGGAAAAAAAGATTAAAAAATCTAACCGATGCTCAAACAAAATAAAGATATGAACAAATCTGATTGCATCGACAAACGAGTCACAAAAGGGGATGAAGTTACTGAAGACCACCGACAAATTGCAAATTAGAGTCAAGCAACGTGAGAAAATTATTCACAAATGCAAAATGTGTATCCAAATCAATTCGAGGGTCCAAAGCAGGGAAGATTAGCATGATAACAAATAAGCGTCATCTTGATCAGTTGTGGCGATGTCAAATCCAACATTGATAAAAAAGATAAACGAAAACAACGGTAAAAAAACCGTAAGCTACCAAACGATAGAGAAAAATGTGTCACAAAGGTAAAGATAAACGTGTCATAAAGGCAGAGAATTTGTCACAAAGACGTAAGTATTCTTATTATAAAACTAAAAAGAAAAAAGACAACCAGCGGGTGGCGACTAGCATCAAAATCGGTATTGCCGCCGATTAAACAAAATTAAAAAAAGTTGGATTAATTAATAAAATTGACACAAATTGTAAAGAAAAATAAAAGGGGGAGAGAAAGGAGGAATACTTAAATAATATTAGTTTTAAACTACTTTTAAAATTGATATTATTTTAGCAAAGATACATGATGTTTTTTTTAATAGAAGCCACTAGTATTATTAAAAAGTGAAAATATTCAAAATTACAATAAGAATTTATAACTATCATCGTAAACTAAATACATAATTTGGACTTTTTTTTTATAAAATTAAAACTAGTCACTTTAATCATATAAGGACCATATATGAAAAATGTTAAAACCCCAACCAAGAGACTTGAACAAAAATAAATACGAACCACCGAGAATTGCAAATCAAAGCCGAGCATCATGAGAAACTACCCACAAAAACAAAATCACACATTCAAATTCAATTCAAAAGTCCATAGTAGGGAAGATCAACAAGATTTTAAATAAGCGTCATCTTGATCAGTCGTGGCGTAGTCAAATCCAACCCTGAGAAACATAAATAAAAGAACGGACAAACGGTCGAGAAAAAAAACTGAAAAATGTGCCACAAAAGTAGATATAAACGTGCCACAAAGACATATATAAACGTGTAACACATGCAGAGATAAACGTGCAACACAAGCAGAATTATTCTTATTAAAAAAAGAGAAAAGAGAACCGACGGTTAACAACCAACATTAAAATCGGTATCGCCGTCGGCTAAAGAAAATCGAAGAAGAAAAAATTGATCTGATCTATGAAAAACAATACAAACTCAAAGGGAAAAAAGAAAAGGAAAAAAAAAGAGAAAACAAAGGAGAGAGAAGCTAAGATACGTGATTAAAAACGGTTTTTCCCCTTTTAATATAAATTAAATTTAATTAATTCTTGTAAGATATCTTGATTAATTCAGCATTTCATGTTGGGGATATTGATGGAATCATCTTTATTTAGTTTATTAATAGATAAAAACAATGGAGGGCCATACTTCTTTTTATCTCAAAAAATAATTTAAGATGAATAGAATACCAACACAACATTACATCATATTATTTATCATTTTTAGACAATTATATCAATTACCATTTGATGATGAGACCCCTTAACCCACCAAGCTTTTCCAAAGCCTTGGAAATTATATATATAAATTTATGCTTGACCAAACCCATATTATCTATTAATATTATTTTCCATGATTTGTAGACTGCTTATAGTAGTTTTATATCAAAATTCATTCTTGAATAACTCATAGTAATTTTATATTATTAGTTAATATTCTTTTCTCGTTATTTATATAGTTCCATATTATATATAGGTAACATCTATTGATAAAATATAAAAATTTAAAATTATACTATTTTTTTACATAGTAAAACTAGTGAAAATGAATTATTAAGATTGATAATAGAAACTAAGAATAGTTCTATAAAAAATAAAACTAATTATCTTTAAATTAAAATTTTTAATTTCAATCATTAAACTTAGTTAATCTAACCATCTAAAAAAGCATATAATTTTTTAAATTTTATATATAACATAATTTAGTAGGCCATGGTCTTCATATATGACCAAAATCTCTTTTGGCTTTTTGTTCTTTAATAATTGAATTTTCTTTAATCATAAAAAGAGTAAGAAAACTTTCTATAAAGTTCACAAATTGAATTGAACCAGAAATAATAAAATCAATTTTTTTAAAATTAAAATATAAATAACGAAATCCGAATATTAGAAATAAATATAACATTTGTAAATACAAGTGGAAAGAAGAAATAAATGATCTCATTAAGATTTATGCTAATTTGGTGGATATTTTTATTCAAATTTATTTCAAAATTACATAAATTACCAATAAATAATTATAAGATTACAATTTACAAAAGCAGCACTAATCATACTTTAATGTGCGTGGCTTGTAATTTTACCAGATTATAAGTTGGAAACTCAAAGTGTTGGTCAAATTTGAGAAACATCTAAGTTTCAATTTACTACTACTAAAGAATTCAAGTTCAAATTTACTACCATAAAAATAAATTCAGGTTGACAAGTGGCTATGATCAACATCAAATATTGGCAAGTTGATTCAAGTTGGTGACAAGTAACCAACTTTTGTACATGGGAAAAGTCATCTTAGATTCACAAACTATTAGGTTATATCTAAGTTGGTTTCTAGAAATCAAATATAAATAGGCCTATGCACTTTCATTTGAAATCATCACAAAAATTATTTCTTCCATTTGTTGTTCTTCATTCTCCCAATTTGTAATACTTTGAGAATTCTAAAGAATTCCATTCGTTGTAATATTTTGTTGATAGTGAAGTTATCATTCGTTGGTGGTCTTGAGGAGTACGATATTTTGTAGAACCTTATATATTTGGTATATTCTCTCCATTATTATTCTTTATTGGGTTTTTTTATTGTGTTTCTATATTTAATAGTTTGACAGGTTTGTTCGTTGTGCAATTTCAGTAGTTTTGATCTTGACATTTCATATCAGTTTTCAAACTATGTTCACGTGGAAAATAACTCGATTTTCCCAACAATTGATAACATAGCTTCGGTTGAGTTATCTCAGTGGTCCCGTTGTTGAAAATATCAAGTTCGTGATGTTGAATATTGTTTGCTAGCATTGGAATGACAAAATACGGATTAGTTGAGTCATTAAGCTCTTCACCTATACCGATAAGAAGGGTGATGTCAAATGCAAACTTCTCCGTAGAGCTGTTTAATAGATTTGATCATTTCGACATATGACAAGGCGAGGTGATAGACATTTTATTTTAACAAGGTTTAGACATCGTCATTGATAAAGAAAAAACCCTTCGAGATAGAGGAGAAAGAACATAGAATAATCAATCGTTTGGCGTGCAACACGATTTGATATTGTCTTTCTAGTGAGCAAAAGTATGGCTATAAGAACACGACTTTTGCAAGTAGGTTGCAAAAAGCATTCGAGGAAAAATTCTTAAAGAAAAACTCTTAGAATTGTTTCCACTTGAAGAAATGATTATTCAAATTTTATTATCAACTAGACACTAGTATGAATAAACCTGTCATTGCCTTCAATGAGCTAGTGACAAATTTATTGGGTATGAATGCAACCTTCAAAAATGAAGATTTAGATTTAATGTTGTTGTCATTTCTTCTAAATGAATTTGAGCATCTTGAGACAATATTACTTCATGGTAAGGATAAAGTTACCGCTTAAAGATGTAACTGCTGCTTTATACAGTTATGAGCTCAAGAAGAAAACTCAGAAGGAGAACAAGTATGAAGCAACGAGCGCCATAGTGGTAAGAGGTCGCTCAAAAAGTCAAAAGCAAAAAAGAAGCATAAGATCAAAGTCGAAGTCCAAACTAGAAAAAAATGAATGTACCTTTTGTCATGGAAAAGACCATTGGAAGAAAGATTACCCAAAGCTGAAGAAAAAAGGGAAAGCTACTCCAGATGCATGTGTTACAGAACATGATACCAACGACTCTGACATATCATTGGTTGTTTCATCATCAACATTTTATTCAGATGAGTAGATATTAGATTCAAGTTGTACTTATCATATGTCCCCTAATCGGGAGTGTTTCTCTAATTTAGTGGAAATAAATGCAATAGTTATTTATATGGACAATGATAATGCTTGTAAAACTATTGAAATAGGTTCAATTCAATTGAAGAATAAAGATAAATCAACTAGAGTTCTAACTGGTTTTTTTATATATACCTAGTTTGAAGAAATATCTCATCTCGTTAGGAGCCTTGGAATCTAAAGGCTCAGTTTTCACTATGAGAGATTGAGTTTTGAAAGTCACATCTAGCTTACTTGTGATGATGAAGAACATTAAGAAGGATAACTTGTATTAATATTAATGTAGTACAATTATTGGAGTAATTGCAGTTGTTTTTGGTGGCGACAATTATTGGAGTAATTGCAGTCATTTTTTGCGAGTATTTCTCTCTAGCATGTCCTAATTGCAGTCGTTAGAGGTATGGTTTTGAAAACTTGCTATATATTATGATTCCTTACATGTATTTAGATCCACAACTTATTTTCATGCAAATGAATCAAAGTTTGATCCGAGAGTAAAGAAGGAAGAAGATTATATATAGCAGAGATGTTATCGACGATGAATCTGCCAAAGTAAAGAAGGTAACAAATGGAGCTATTCAAACAAGTAGTAGTTTACAACAGGTGGAACGTACTCCAAAACAAGTGGAGTTTTAGCAGGTGATGAGCCTGGAAATTGATGAAACTGATTCTTCAACTCTGATAGAAGAATTAAAAGATGAAGAGGTTCAAAATCAAGAACCATTGGAGACACCAGAATCACTTGTAGTTACAAAGCCAAGGAGATAAATTCGTAGACCTTCAATTTGCTAATATGGTTGTCTATGCTCTTTTAGTTATTGATGATGATATCCCTATCACTTATGAAGAAGCAATACAAAGCTTGAAAAGTGACAAGTGAAAAAGTACCATGGATGAAGAAATGCAATCTCTCAAAAATAAACAATACTTAGAATCCGACACAATTACTGGAAGGTAAAAGAGCAATTGGATGCAAGTGACTATTTGTAAATAAAGATAGATCTCCTAGCAAGAAAGATGTTATCTAGAAGGCAAGGTTAGTAGCTAAAGGCTACGCTCAAAATAAAGGAATCGACTATAATGAAATATTTTCCCCTGTTGTAAAACATTTCTTGTTGACTTTAGAAGTATGGTTGAATTTGGAGCTAGCTTAACTTGATATAAAGACAACTTTCTTGCACGATGATTTGGAAGAAGAGATCATTATGACTCGGCCAGGATGATACAAAGATGGTAGTTGTGAGAAATAGGTTTGTAAGTTGAACAAATCACTATAGGGATTGAAGTACAAGCGATTTGATTGCTTTATGAGGAGGCAAAAGTACTCCGAAAGCAAATACGATTATTGCGTGTCTTTGCAGAAGTTACAATATGAATCTTTTATTTATTTTCTCTTGTATGTTGACGATATGTTGATCGCTTCGAAGAGTCAAAATGATATAGACAAATCAAAGACTCAATTAAATTAAGGGTTTTAGAAAGAAGATTTAAGTGAGGCCAAGAAGATTCTTGCTATGGAGATAAGTAGAAAAAGACATCAATGCAAGCTTTGTTTGACTCAAAAGTTTTGTTTGAAACAGTTAAATTAAGGGTTTAAGATAGAAGATTTAAGTGAGGCCATGTAGATTTCTTGTATGGAGATAAGTAGAGAAAGACAGAAAGGCAAGCTTTGTTTGATTCAAAAGTTTTTTTTTTGAAATTAAAGGTTCGGTTGAACTTTGTAAATTTGATGTGTTCTCTCTATTGTTTTTTTATTGGGTTTTTCTATTGTGTTTCAATATTCAATAATTTGACATGTTTATTCGCTATACAATTTCAGTAGTTTTGATATGGACAATTTATATCAATTTTTAAACTACATTCATGTGAGAAATAACTCAGTTTCTCCAACAAAACAAAAAGTTCAAAACAAATTATAACATAAAAGGCAAAAGATTAAAATAATATCAGTATTGGGTCGAATGGCCGTTTGCTATAATTAAATATCAAATCCTTTAAAATAAATTGTGTATCATTCAATAAATTCACAAAAATAAAGATTAAAATGATTGGTTTACGTCAAATATCGATATCTCTTATGATTTTACCAAATTTGAAGTCCAAAACTAAGCCGTAGTGAAACTGAAAGTTGTGTATTTCCATCGTTTGAAGTTATCATGGGTTGTATTGGACACATTTATTGGATAAGTCATATTTGATGTAAATGGTGAAGACTAGTTCGGCAAGAATATATTGGACATTGGATAAGGAATATAATTTTGAGTGGTGTAAACCTTATCCCTTTATCCGGTAAGTGTTGCGAGAGAGAGAATAATTTTCTAGTAGGCCATGGTCTTCGTATATGACCAAAAGAT
This sequence comes from Hibiscus syriacus, assembly GCF_006381635.1. Taxonomy (NCBI): domain Eukaryota; kingdom Viridiplantae; phylum Streptophyta; class Magnoliopsida; order Malvales; family Malvaceae; genus Hibiscus; species Hibiscus syriacus. Next base: position 621,991 of record NW_024063144.1, on the reverse strand, counting down.
CTTTCGGTTTTTTCTTCTTTAATAATTGAATTTTCATTCATCATAATAAGTAAGAAAACTTTCTATTAAGTATTAATAATACAGTAATCAATTACAAACAAATAATTACATGAAACGTAAAAGAAATTTAGAATTTTTTTTCTGTCCAAATAACTTAGAATGTTTATTTGAATCTCATTCTTTGTCATCTAAATAAAACCACTCTCAATCAGGCCAGGTAAGCACCAAAGCACCCAATCATTGTACAATATCACATTTTTATGAGCCCAATATCCATATCGGCTAGGATGGTCGTCTGGTCTTAACAACGATGCTTAGTTGTATCCATTAATTGATGTATCTTTTAAGAGTAGACGTTTAATTGAGTCGAATAAAAAAGTTTCATGTTATTTAAGTTGATGAATTTTATTTTATAACTCAAATTTTATTTAAAGTTGTTTTGAGTAAAGTCGAGTAAACATAAACACAAATTAAATATGCACCGACCTTTGCCTCACTATCGAACCTTTTCTATAATAATCTTCTCAATCCCACCCTTTTTCCTTCCCTTTTGAGTATCTTGGATCACTAGATTTATCGTGGTATGACAACGTCATTTAATAACATAAAATATTCAAAATATATGTTAGTATCGTACTAAAATAATCTAAACTTAATAATATAAAAGTCTATAGAAATAAAATCGATACTTAATCGATATAAAACTAAATCATAAATCTATAATAATTTTAACTTCCCAAAATCTTCCTTTGATTCCATAAATATTTATTTTCATCATCCTTCCTTCAACCTTTGCAAATTTCACAATTAAACCACTAAGCATGAATTCCCTTTTAGAATTCATATCAAGCTTTCCATTTATTTTATAATGATCATTCACCGTTATGATCATTTCACATAATTTACTAAAATTTCCAGCATGGTAATTTTCTTAACAAAATAATACCATTACTTTTAAAACTCACAATTGAATCCCAACTTTTGAGACTATTTGAATTCCATCACTAAATTTACCCAAATTTGCACATTGATCCTAAATTACCTTAAAATTCCAGCATTCCATCATTAAAATTCAACATTGAATACTCCAATTTACACATTTATGCATCAATGTCCCTCAATTCTCAAAACTTACAAAATAACCCTTTTTCTATCTCAAGGTTCCAAATAAATCTCCAAATCACATAGAACACATTTATTATCAATTCTAGATCATAGGAAAATTTTTAACATTTTTCCTCAATTTTTTACCTTTATGGCCGAAAATCATAAAGTATCTAGGGTAAACTTTCCATTCAATTTCAAGCATCAAGTGCATGTTATTCCAATCATCACAACATCAAATTGAATAAAAAATCAACCAACCTCAATAAACCCTAACCATGACCTAACATGATTTAAGCTTCTAAACTTGATTTTAATCATCACTCATGCTTTATAATTATTCAACAATTTCAATAACATAAAAATCTTCCATCAAATCTTCAAAATCATACATGTTCTTCAACCACCCAATTCATGAATCTCAACATCTAAGCATGATTTCCATGTAATTTTTATACCAAATGATAGAGTATTTCAAGAGGATTAATTCTCTATCTAATAGCTTAACCCAAAAATCAATCGAATAAGCTTAAAAATCAAACTAAAAAGCTCTCCTTGCCTTTAATGGAGGCCACGACTAGAAGAATAAGAACAAGCTGAAATTTTCACGATTTTCGAAAATTATCACTTAGTATATTTGTCTTTAATCTAATATAATTTAATATAAAATTCAATTTATGAGAAATCCCAAAATTACCATTAATGAATAATGATAATTACCATTTTCCATTGATATATCTTCAACTAAAATATCCCATATTCAAAGATGAACAAACTTAAAGTCTATTTTCTATTTTTTCATGAAATTGTTGAAAATAACAATTTTGTCACTTAATTTTCCCAATTTCATCTAAATAAAGAAAATTAACTTCAATTCCACTGATTCATGCTAAATTTCATTGTTATAAAATATGAAAATAATATTTCCAAAGTTTATCTAACATCCATCAAATTTTCATAAAATTTTGGTTCGATCATATTATCTGATTTCTTATAAGACTTTATTGACTTGTAGCTTTTATTATAAACCCTGAATCAAAATTCTAATTCCCACAAAAATTATTATTTTGAGACAAACTGTTCATTTACAGGCCAAAATTTATAACTTTTAAAATTTACATATTTGGTCCCTAAACTTTGTAAAATGTATACTTTGATTACTAAACTTTCAAAACTTACACTTATACCAAAAATTTGGGGTATTACATAATAGAATAATCCACTAACTGGATGGTCACTCTTTTTTCCTTCAAAGGCTCGTTATGATCATTTTATAAACAGAAAGCAGCATAACATTTATTGAAGCTCCTAAATCACACATTACACGTTTAATTAAAGCATTACCTATTTTACAAGGTATGGAGAACATACCTTGATCTTTCACTTTTGGTGGAATTTTTTGGGTCAAGTCCGCAAAAACATTTTCTCCCAGATTTACCTTTTCGTGACTGATCAACCTCCTCTTTGTAGTACAAAGTTCCTTAAAAATTGGGCATACCTCAGGATGTGTCGGATTACTTCAAGGAGATGTATGTTAACTTGTACCTTTTGAAACACTTCTATAATTTCTTTTTCTTCAAATATTTTTTCACACCTTATCAATCTTGAAGGAAAGGGTGGCACGACTTCATGGGTAAGAGAAAAAGAAGTGATAAGGAGTGGTGGCGGATTAATGAATGTTGCTCTTGTTGAATAATCAAACCTAGAAAGCTCTAGACTCGATGAAGAACAAAGAGGGATGAATAGTAGAAGGTGGCTCCCTTATGAAGGTGAACGGTAAAGATGATGATTGTGAGGATGGATTTGTGGAAAATAGATGGATAAGTGTCCTATCCAACCTCCTAGTCGCAATGAAAAGGCAAACTCGATAATATGGCTCTAAGTGTCTTATCGAACCCTCCTAGTCGCAATGAAAAGGAAAACTCGATAATAAGGCTCTAATCAACCCTCCTAGTCGCGATAAAAGGCAAATTGGAGTGTGAAGATTAATCTCTCACAAGAACTTGAAAGAACTCCTTGAGAAGAAGTTTCAAAGGCACAAGGCAATCAACGCTTGCAAAAATGAACTCTAATTGTATTATTAATCAAAGAAATATGTTCTACAAAGTTGAATGAAGCCTCATTTATAGAGGGGATGAGTTCTAAAGGTCCTAAATAACTAATGAATAAAATAATAACAAACTAAACAAGTCTTAACTCTAATTCCTAACAAAATAATAATAAACCAAATAAGATCAGGATCCCATTCAAAAAGGCGTTTCAAGTCTGTTGTTGTTCTGGTCTTCTTTTCCAAGGCTTGGACGAGTGGATCATTTGGAAGAGTTATTACTTCTTCCTTTGATGTGAGCCTTGTGATGCATGTATCAAGGAGTAGGGTCGATTTCTTTGGGACAATAAGAAGGAGGAATAGGGGATGAAGATGTACCTTGAATATCATAATGTCGCATTTCATTCCCTTTTTTTTGGATTTACGGCATTCTCCTCTAGGTCTTTAGGTGCAGTAACGATTCCACTTTGGAGGGTGATTGTAACACACCCAACCCGTTATCCGACCCGGATACTAGTTCGAGGTGTCACATTACCTTTTTAAAACACATTTCTTACAAAATCAGAACATTTGCACTTATATTAAGAAAATATGATAATATACATATATTAATGCAAGTTTATCAAAATACTCAGAGCATAAACAAATTAACCCTTTAGTTACATGCCAACATCCATTTACATAACAAAATGACATATTGTTTAAGTTGCTTCTGATCTGATAGTTGCAGGAGTAATGCTGTCCACCTGCTTAACCTCGATCGTCTACTTTATCGGATCCTACGTGTGAAACACTCACACGCTAAGTCATCGACATAGTGATGCAATATAATAATAATAATAAAATATAAAGGAATTGCCAAAATGAGATGAGTTGCAATGATAATATGTATGTAAACATTGCAGTAACCATAACCATGTTTCTTACCCATATACTTATCTAATTCACATTCATAAGTTCACATTATTAAGTTCATTATCCCATGGTACCATATTGAGAACCTAAGGTATGTGAGTATTGTGAGGTTGTGTACTATGCTGTCACCACAGTTCGTATAATTGCACCGAAGTACCATGTAGAATTGCACCGGAGTGCCGCGTAGAATTGCACCGGAGTGCCGCGTAGAATTTCACCGTAGTGCCATATAATAATGTCTATAAGGACCACATATCATTCCTTAAGAATCATATACATAAACTAGGGATCAAGTATGTGTCTCACAAGACTTCACACATGTTCCAAAGAATATATATATATCCTGAAGGACCGTGTAGACCCTCTACCCTTGGCATGCCAACTATACCTATAGTTCTCATCTACATAACATGGGCTTTCACAATTCACATAATTTGTATCACGTAGACATATTATTTTCATACCTTTATCACATAGACATATCATTCCCATACCTTTATCACATAACTCATATAACTTTTTCTTACATATTCATGTCACATAATGCATATGATATGAATTCATGTCATGTATCATAATATGAAATGCGATCATGTATCAAAAATATTGAATCTAGACTTATTACAAGTCTAGAACTGAATATAATACATATTCATGCTATGCATATGCACTCACCTAGATTTCTTTGTATTTCCCTCGAACATTCTTACTTGTCGATTGTTCCAGAACTCGTTTAGGCTCGATATCTATATAGTAATTCATTGATACTTATATGTATACTAATTAGTATATTCTAAACTATCATTTCTTAGGATAAAACAAAAGCCATTTTTATCTTTTAATGGAGGTATTCATCGATGTACTACACCATGTATCGATGCATAAATCCTATTCGATGTTTGTATTTAATGGGGTGCATCGATGCACTCCTTATGCATCGATGCATCGATGACATTCGATGTTTGTATTTTAAAAGAGTGCATCGGTACACCTTGAACAATTTCTGGGATTTATCCTTGATGCATCGGTGCACATTACCCAGAATTGTCATTTTAGCACGAAAATCTCTTCTTAGTCTACTTAACACTTTATATTTCCCCTCTTTTTATATCCTTAACTTGCATACTCTTACTTAAACTAATTATTATCCATTCCATACTTTTAAAACTAGAAATCCAATTCTCTATGTAGAGTTTAAGAATCTAACCCAAATTCCAACATGTTCTAATTTGAATTCTAACACTTCATACTTCTTAGTTAGTTTTATGACAAGCCAAATCTCACTTATAATTCTTATTATGAGCTCTAATCCAAGATTTCACTTTTATACTTCCTTTCTTTGATTCTTCATATACTCCTCATCTTATGGTTTTAAGATAATCTAAGCTTTCCTTAAGCTTAGTTATTATCTAAGGATCAATAAGAAATCTTAAATTCATCAAGAATTTGATCAATAAGAAAACTTACATTTAGCTTTGTCTTCACGGCAGAGAGAAGAAGAATGAAGAAGAAAGAAATATCCAGAACATTGTTTCTCTCATTAGCTTTCCACGTGGTTTATTAAATATCCTTAAGAAACATTTAATTATTTTCCTTGTCAAAAGACTCATTTACCCCTTTAGTTCCCCATGCTTTGCTAATTGATCCTACACCAAATATTTCAATCAATTCCTTCAACTTTCAATTTATCAACTTTGATCACTAAATTTTAAAATTTCACAATTTAATCACTAACCCGGTAGGGAGGATGTTACAAATCTACCTCCCTTAAGAAAATTCGTCCTCGAATTTTCATTGTACGAACAGATGGGGATACTGAAGTCGCATATCTTCTTCACGTTCCCACGTGGCTTCTTCTACCTTGTGATTTCTCCAAAGAACCTTGACCAACGGAACTATTTTACTCCTTAACTGTTTGACTTCATAAGCCAATATTCTCACTGGTTTTTCTTCATATGTCAGATCCGATTGGACTTCTACTTGTTCTGGTGCAACGATGTGAGAGGGATCGGACCTATATCTTCGTAACATGGACACATGGAAGACGTTATGGATCTTCTCCATTTCCGGTGGCAAGGATAACTGATATGCCACGGGTCCTATCCTCTTAACAACTTCATATGACCTAATGAATCTAGGACTTAACTTTCATTTCCGACCAAAACATAATACTTTCTTCCAGGGAGATACTTTAAGGAAAACTTTATCTCCAACCTCGAACTTAATCTCTTTTCTTTTAAGATCAGAATAGGACTTTTGCCGATCAGAGGCCACTTTGAGGTTATGTTGAATTTCTTGAACTTTCTTTTCTACATCTTGAATTAAATCCGGACCAAGAACACTTTGATCTTTGAGTTCATATCAATTTAATGGAGTATGACATTTCCTCCTATATAATGCCTCATATGGTGCCATCTTTATACTGGACTGATAACTATTGTTGTAAGTGAATTCTGCCAGTGGTAAATACTTTTCCCATGATCCTTTGAATTCTATTACGCATGCTCTCAACATATCTTCCAAGATCTGAATAGTTCTCTCTGATTGCCTATTAGTCTGAGGATGAAAAGACGTACTAAAGTTTAAACGAGTTCCAACGCTCCATGCAAAGATTTCCAGAATCTCAAAGTGAATCGAGGGTCTCGATCAGAGACTATGGAAACATGCACTCCATGCAATCTAATAATTTCTCTAATATACAGCTCCGCGTACTTTTCCATAGAGAAATATATTCTAACCGAAAGGAAATGCGCTGACTTAGTCAATCAATCAACAATTACCCATATTGATTCTCTTTTGTTCGGAGTCAAGGGTAACCCCGAAACAAAATCCATCGTAACATTTTCCCATTTCCATTGAGGAATGTAAAGCGGTTGCAATAATCCTACGGAACTTGATGCTCAGCTTTGACTTGTTGACATATCAAACACTTAGACACATATTCAGTGATGTTTCATTTCATCCCTGACCACCAAAATCGATCCTTCAAATCCATATACATCTTGGTTCCACCCGGGTACATCATTAATGGACTGCAATGAGCCTATGTTAATATTTCTTTCTTCAAATCCTCATTGTCGAGTATCATAAATCTTCCTTTGTAATACAAATTTCCATCTGACTTAACCTCAAAGTCTTTAATCTCTTTGCTCTTCACTTGCTCAATTCTTTTCAAACATGTTCTATCTTTACTTTGCAATTCTCCTATTCGTTTCAACCATGCTGGTTTAAGTTTTAAATCTGCACATAAACCACCGTCTCTAGTTAAAGATAATCTTGCATCCATAGCTCGTAAGGCTGCAAACGTCTTTCTACTCAAAGCATCTGCTACCACGTTAGCCTTTCCGGGATAATAGTCAATTATCACATCATAATCTTTTAAGAACTCTACCCATCTACGTTGCCTCAAATTCAACTCTTTTTGAGTCATCAGGTACTTCAGACTTTTATGGTCTATATACAAGTAATATCTTCCTCCATACAGATAATAACGCCAAATCTTGAGAGTGAATACCACGGAAACCATTTATAAATCATGGGTGGGGTAATTCTTTTCATGTGGTTTCAACTGTCTCGATGCATACGCTACCACCTTCCCTTCTTGCATAAGCACATAACCCAAACCATTATGAGATGCGCCACTGAATACTACAAAATTATTGCCAGATTCTGGTTGAACCAATATAGGAGCTTCTGTCAAAATTTTCTTTAAAGTTTCAAAGCTATCTTGACATTCAGGAGTCCAAACAAACGGTACGTTCTTTCTCATTAACTTCGTTAAGGGCAGCACTATCATCGAAAAATTCTTAACGAATCTTCGGTAATAACCAGCAAGTCCAAGGAAACTCCGAACTTTAGATACATTCTTTGGAACTTCCCAGTCCATTATAGCTTTTATTTTTTGAGGGTCCACCCAAATCCCATCAACAAAAATCACATGCCCTAAGAAAATTACTTTCCTTAGCCAGAATTCGCATTTAGACAGTTTGGCATAAAGCTTCTTATCTCTAAGAATTTGCAAAACTATTTGCAAATGTGCGCTATGCTCTTCCATGGACTTCGAGTAAACCAGTATATCATCAATAAAGACAACAACAAACTGGTCCAAATAGGGCTGAAAAATCCTGTTCATGAGATCCATAAAAGTAGCAGGTGCATTCGTTACTCCGAATGGCATTACGATGAATTCATAATGACCATATCTCGTTCTGAAAGCCATCTTCGGAATATATTTCTCCTGAATCTTCAATTGGTGATAACCCGAACGTATATTGATCTTCAAAAATACCGAAGCTCCTTTTAGCTGATCAAACAAGTCATCAATGCGTGGAAGGGGATACTTATTCTTGATGGTCACCTTATCAAGCTGTCGATAATCAATGCAGAGACGCATTGATCCATCATTCTTCTTAACAAATAACACTGGAGATCCCCAAGGTGACACACTTGGTCGAATAAATCCCTTTTCTAACAACTCTAGCAATTGATTCTTTAACTCTTGCAATTCTTTCGAAGTCATCCGATAAGGTGCCATTGCAATTGGAGCGATTCCTGGCATTACTTCAATTTGGAATTCTACCTCTCTATCTGGAGGTAATCCTGGCAACTCAGTAGGAAAAACATCAGGGAATTCTTGAAATATTGGAATCTCCTCTAGCCATTTCTCTTTAGCTCTTAAATCTATCACATTTGCAAGAAATCCTTGACATCCTTGTAGTAACAGCTTTTTAGCTGACATTACTGACATTACATTTGCTAAAGGATTAAACTTTTCACTACTCACACTTATCTCTGTTTCTCCTGGACTTTTCAAGGTTACCTTTTTCGATCTGCAATTAACATCTCCATAGTAACGGAACAATCAATCCATTCCCAGTATCACTTCAAACTCGTCAAAGGGTAATTCCATCAGATTAGCAGGGAATTCAATTCCTTGAACCTTTATAGGGCACCCCTTACAGACTTTGTTCACCCGAGCACTATGGCCTAAAGGATTTGTTACTATAATCTCATTACTCGTAACTTCTAAGGGAATCCTCAATTTCTTTACTAACTTACTTGTAATGTAAGAATAATTAGAACCCGGATCAATCAGTGCCAATACTAATTTATCAAACAGCTGAAAAGTACCTGCTATAATATCCAGATCATCACGGTCTTCACTTGTCTTTAAATTGTACACCCGTGCGGTTGACCGAACTTCAGGTTGAGCAGAGGATTCTGACTGGCTGCTTCCTCTACCTCTTCCTCATCCTCTCTGTGAGGCAGAGCCAATTCTCTCAGATGAAGCAGGTTTACCAACCAATAACGGGAAATCTCGAATAAAATGTTCAACATCTCCGCATCGAAAACAAGCTCCAGAATCCATTCAACATAACCGAGAATGATCCTTCCCACAATGCTGACACTGTCTCACTTGACTCTGAGTGGATCTCTCAGCACCAGATCCCACTGATTGTGTCTGTCTAGGCCTCACTTGACTTGCTCCTCTAGCTGAGGATGCAACTGATTCGGATCTAGTTTACGATCGAAAGCCTGAGTCTCTTCCTCTTTTTGGTGGTACTGAGCTGGAAGAAGCACATGTCCTCTTTGATGTCTGAACTCTTGAGTCCCCAAATCTCTCATTATGAGCCCTTTTAAGAGCTTTTGCGTGATTAATCACCTCATGAAATGAGGATAAATTCAATACTATCATCATCCCTTTCAATCTAGGGCGTAAGCCCTCCACAAACCATTCACAAGCATCATTTTCAGTAGGCACAAGCTCGGTTGCGAAACGACTTTGCTTGTTGAACTCGCATTCATACTCATATACAGAACGATTCATCTGTTTCAAATTCAAAAACTCCTGCTTCATCTGTCGAATAAATTGATCTCCAATGTACTTTTTTTTAAATTCATCTAAGAACAAAGGCCAAGTCAACTGGTCACTGGGCATCCTCATGGTGACGTTCGTCCACCATATTCTCGCCTGACCCCTCAGCAACGAGACAACTCCATCTAACTTCTCTACTTCAGAGCAGTGGAGATCATCCAACATGATTTTCAAATCATTTAACCAAAGATCCGCCGCAACCGGACCTTTCTCGGCTTCTCCCTTAAATTTGGGAGCTCCTAAACCTCTCAACTCTTTTGCTACATTCATTCTTTAAGTTGGTGGAGCAGGAGGTTGAAGACGCGTCAGAATAACGTCTAACGTTCTGAAGAACGTATCCTGATCTTGCACATACACTCCTTGAGATGCATATTCTTCACCTTACCTGGCCAGGGCAGGTGAATTACTTCTTTCAGCAGGCCTATCTTCTCCCGCTTTACTTCGGGAGCTACTATGTCCGGACATCTAATAAAATAAACACATTGTTCTATTAGCAAAACAACATACTCATACTATACCAGATCAGAAGTTCTCACTATTTGTTGGCATGTATCCCATTTAAAGACTCTTTAGACTCTGGTTTATACCTAGAATCGGTTAAACCATGGCTCTGATACCATTAAATGTAACACACCCAACCCGTTATCCGACCCGGATACTAGTCCGAGGTGTCACATTACCTTTTTAAAACACCTTTCTTACAAAATCACAACATTTGCACTTATATTAAGAAAATATGATAATATATATATATTAATACAAGTTTATCAAAATACTCAGAGCATACACAACTTAACCCTTTATTTACATGCCAACATCCATTTACATAACAAAATGACCTACTGTTTAAGTTGCTTCTGATCTGATAGTTGCAGGAGTAATGTTGTCCAGTTGCTTAACCTCGATCGTCTACTTTATCAGATCCTGCATGTGAAACACTCACACGCTAAGTCATCGACTTAGTGAGGCAACATAATAATAACAATAAAATATAAAAGAATTGCCAATATGAGATGAGTTGCAATGATAATATGTATGTAAACATTACAGTAACCATAACCATGTTTCTTACCCATATACTTATCTAATTCACATTATTAAGTTCATTAGCCCATGGTATCATATTGAGAACCTAAGGTATGTGAGTATTGTGAGGTTGTGCACTATGTTGTCACCACAGCTCGTATAATTGCACCGAAGTGCCATGTAGAATTGCACCGGAGTGCCGCGTAGAATTACACCGTAGTGCCATATAATAATGTCCATAAAGACCACATATATTTCCTTAAGAATCATATACATATACTAGGGATCAAGTATGTGTCTCACAAGACTTCACACATGTTCCAAAGAATATATATATATATCCCGAAGGACCGCATAGACCCTCTACCCTTGGCATGCCAACTATACCTATAGTTCTCATCTACATAACATGGGCTTTCACAATTCACATAATTTGTATCACGTAGACATATTATTTTCATACCTTTATCACATAGACATATCATTCCCATACCTTTATCACATAACTCATATAACTTTTTCTTACATATTCATGTCACATAATGCATATGATATGAATTCATGTCATGTATCATAATATGAAATGCGATCATGTATCAAAATATTGAATCTAGACTTATCACAAGTCTAGAACTGAATAGAATACATATTCATGCTATGCATATGCACTCACCTAGATTTCTTTGTCTTTCCCTCGATCAATACTATTTGTCGATTGTTCCAGAACTCGTTTAGGCTCGATATCTACATAGTAATTCATTGATACTTATCAGTATACTAATTAGTATATTCTAAACTATCATTTCTTAGGCTAAAAGAAAAGCCATTTTTATCTTTTAATGGAGGTATGCATCGATGCACTACACCATGCATCGATGCATAAATCCTATTCGATGTTTGTATTTAATAGGGTGCATCGATGCACTCCTTATGCATCGATGGCATTCGATGTTTGTATTTTAAAAGAGTACATCGATGCACTTCTTGTGCATCGGTACACTTTGAACAATTTATGGGATTTATCCTTGATGCATCGGTGCACAATAATTGTGCATCGATGCACATTACCCAGAATTGTCATTTTAGCACGAAAATCTCTTCTTAGTCTACTTAACACTTTATATTTCCCCTCTTTTTATATCCTTAACTTGCATACTCTTACTTAAACTAATTATTATCCATTCCATACTTTTAAAACTTAGAAATCCAATTCTCCATGTAAAGTTTAAGAATCTAACCCAAATTCCAACATGTTCTAATTTGAATTCTAACATTTCATACTTCTTAGTTAGCTTTATGACAAGTCAAATCCCACTTCTAATTCTTATTATGAGCTCTAATCCAAGATTTCACTTTTTTACTTCCTTTTTTTGATTCTTCATATACTTCTCATCTTATGGTTTTAAGATAATCTAAGCTTTCCTTAAGCTTAGTTATTATCTAAGGATCAATAAGAAACCTTAAATTCATCAAGAATTTGATCAATAAGAAAACTTACCTTTAGCTTTGTCTTCACGACAGAGAGAAGAAGAAAGAAGAAGAAAGAAATATCCAGAACCTTGTTTCTCTCATTAGCTTTCCACATGGTTTATTAAATATCCTTAAGAAACATTTAATTATTTTCCTTGTCAAAAGACTCATTTTCCCCTTTAGTTCCCCATGCTTTGCTAATTGATCCTATACAAAATATTTCAATCAATTCCTTCAACTTTCAATTTATCAACTTTGATCACTAAATTTTAAAATTTCACAATTTAATCCTAACCCGGTATGGAGGATGTTACAGTGATAACACTAACATTCTCTCTCGAATTTAAATCCGTTTGAGAAGGTAGTCTACCCCGCGACTCTAATCTCCCCACGATTTGAGCCAGTTGGCTCACTTGCTTATCTAACTCATGAAAATATGTTTTAGTTCGGCTTTGAAATTTCTCTTGGAAAGTAACCAGTTTTTCCTGAGACGCAACCAGTTTCTCTTGGGAAATCGCCAACTTGTCCATCATCGCTTCTAATGATGTCTTTTGTGTTTGTTGTTGTGGAGGTGGCCTTGGTTGAAATGTCAGCTTTGGGTTCTACACATAACTGAAATTAGGATGGTCTCTCCATCTCGAGTTGTATGTGTTTCCATACAGATTGTGCAATTTTTTGGGAGGTCTTAAAAAGTTCCCTATAGAGTTGACTTCTGATTTACCTCCTTCTTGCAACATTGGGCAGCAGTCTGTCAGATGATCCGACATCGTGCATATCCCACAAGCTCTTATTACTTCAGATTTCCTTACAACAAGTGAATTATCTACTTTAGTTAATTTATCTAATTTATTTTCAATGGAAAAGGTATTTATCTTATGAACTTGTCAGCTGGGTTCACTTAAAAACTGTTGCGCATTAGCTGCTATTGTTGAAATTAATTCCCTCGCTGTTGTTGGAGTCATGTTTATAAGAGCTCCTCTAATAGCAACATCGATCATATTTATTTTCATGGAAGAAGGCATTCGTAAAAATATTGAAGAAACATTTTCTCGATTAATCCATGTTTTGGAAAACTTGCGCAAAACTTCTTGAAGCGCTCCCATTAGTCATTAAGATTTTCTTCGTGCTTTTGTCGGATTAAAAGGATACTCCTTCATAACTTACTTACTTTGGCTACTAGGAAGTACATGTTAAGAAAAATTTGACTTGTGTCAGCCCATGAATTAACTGAATTTGGAGGTAAGTAAAATAGTCATTCCTTAGTCGAATTGGCCAACTAAAAAGGGAAAACTTTGAGTTTTATTTGATCTTTAGTAACTCCCTGTGGTTTCATGCTAGAGCAAACCATTTGGAATTCCGTCAAGTGTTTGTACAGATTTTCATTGGGAAGACCGCGAAAAGTGAGAAGAAGATGAATAAGTCTTGTCTTCAATTAGAACAGAGTTTTGCCTTGAGAAAAGGCTATGCATAATGGCGTGGAGTGGAAGGAGCTACTGCTAGCTCCCAGATTATTTGTTCTTCTACCATCAAGATCTGATCTTCATAATTTATCTCGATATATACATCAACTTCAGAATTTATCTATAGATCTAGATATGTTTCTGAACTCTGCCCTTGTTCTTCTTGTCTTTTTCTTTTCTCTTGAAGCATTTGTGTGCGGATTCCTTGGGCTTATGCTTCGATCTCTGGGTTAAAATCTAATAATTTTTTCGGCTGGGTTCACTTAAAAACTGTTGCGCATTAGCTGCCATTGTCAAAATTAATTCCCTCGCTGTTGTTGGAGTCATTTTTATAAGAGCTCCTCTGATAGCAGCATCGATCATATTTATTTTCATGGGAGAAGACATTCGTAAAAATATTGAAGAAGCACTTTCTCGGTTAATCCGTGTTGTGGAAAACTTGCGCAAAACTTCTTGAAGCACTCCTAGTAGTCATAAAGATTTTCTTCATGCTTTTGTCGGATTAAGAGGATGCTCCTTCATAACTTACTTGCTTTGGCTACTGGGAAGTACATGTCAAGAAAAATTTGACTTGTTTCAACCCATGAATTAACTGAATTTGGAGGTAAGTAAAATAGTCATTCCTTAGTCGAATTGGCCAAGTAAAAAGGGAAAGCTCTGAGTTTTATTTGATCTTTAGTAACTCCCTGTGGTTTCATTCTAGAGCAAACCATTTGGAATTCCGTCAAGTGTTTGTGCAGATTTTCATTGGGAAGACCGCGAAAAGTGAGAAGAAGATGAATAAGTCTTGTCTTCAATTAGAACATAGTTTTGCCTTGAGGAAAGGCTATGCATAATGGCGTGGAGTGGTAGGAGCTACTGTTAGCTCCCGAATTATTTGTTCTTCTTCCATCAAGATCTGATCTTCGTAATTTATCGCGGTATATACATCAACTTCAGAATTTATCTCTAGATCTAGATATGTTTCTGAACTCTTCCCTTATTCTTTTTATCTTTTTCTTTTCTCTTGAAGCATTTGTGTGTGGATTCCTCGGGCTTGTGCTTCGATCTTTGGGTTAAAATCTACTAATTCTTTCGGGTTATTATTGGTCATAAATTAAAAACAAAAGAAATAAATCAGTAACTCGGTGTTAGTCCTTGCAAAGATGCCAATTTGACACACGTCGTTTTTCGCATCAAAATAATTTATTTCTTCTCAGATAATATTTAAAGGAAATTAAACGTAGTAAAAGAGAAGTAAATGTCGATCACACAGAGACTAATGAAACTCCCTAATTTATGCTTGATTGAATCTCTGAGTTAGGAAGTGGATTGAGTAATTTTTTAGTGATAATGGGGGTTTGTTGATGAAGAGAGTAAATAAAATAAAAACAAGAAAGTAGGAAGATTTAAAAGTAAATAAGATTAAGAGGAATATTTAAAGGAAATAAATTCAATATAGCAAATTCAGCCTTGGGCTATCGCTCTGACTTAGTTTCCTCATATCATCGAAAGTGGTTTTCTACTTTAGGATTCACGTCGGTTACTTGTCTACAACTATCAATCCTTGTGACTATGCTTTGTATACCGAATACCCATGTGAAACCTTTGATTCCGACTTTGGAAATTAATCTAATCAACATCAATTGTTGTATACCAATAACCATTTAAGTTTGTAAAAGATCAAATTAGATTATGTTGTTTCAATAATAACATATTCCGATCTCAATTCCATTTTAGCAATCAATTTACTAAGTGTGTTCCCCAGGAAGTCGAATGCGTATTCAATAAGCTGATCCTTTATCCCACACGTTTAATCGCAATAACATCCTTACCAACGTCAATCTTTGGTTTAGAAATCATTTTGATTTTTGAAAATAAACGCAAGAAATTGAGAGAGATTTCCGAAGTTATTCAAGTACTTTTCAATTCTCACGTTGAAATTGAGTCATTGCTTTAGCCCTTGGCTTAAAAGAAAATTAGCTAAGCATGAAAAAAGTCATACTTGCCCTTTTTTCAAAATAAAACTTTAAAAGAAAACAAAGTAAAAACTAAAAGAGAAATTTATAAAAGATAAAAAATAAAAAAGAAAGAAGAGTCGATTTGATAATTCGATCAATTGAATGATGAATGAATTAGGCTTACCCCAATAGAGTATTTATAGCATTCTAAAAACCCTAAAAATATGTTGAAAATACAAAAGATAATTATTTAAATTTAAAATCCTAAAAAGATCATTCATAAACTTGAATTTAAAATGCTTGAGTTGTCCATCAATCTTCTATAATTGTTGATTATACGCTGCTAACTTGACCTTCTAGAAGCTACTAACTTACTGCCACGTCAGTATTTCATGCCCACTATTCCAGAGTACACTTTCCATAAGTCATTTCCCTACACAAAAATTGTGATTCCCCAAATTACGGGTTAGGAGTTTCGAGTTTATACGAATGGGCTTTAAAATAATTTTCCTCTAGTATATGAAGCTTTGGACCCAAGTAGATTTGATTTGGGCTTAGGATGAGCCCAACAATCTTAAAAGGGATCATTTTAATCATGCATCAAATAAAGGAGGACTAGGGAAGTAATTAACCTATTTTTTGAAATAAAGGGTGAATCTCATTTATTTGGGTTGATATCACGTCTGCACCAAGCTCCTTTTTTTCATCCCTTTGTTGTCTTCATCCTCTCCTCTTCTTCATCTTCTTCCTCTCCAAGGCAAGTTAAATGTCCAAGCTTTTTCGTTTTACAAGCTTGAATCAGAATTTCCAAGGTAAGATTTTTAATCTACACTTCCTAAGCTTTAAGTCGAACCCTCATTTGCAAGGTTTGGATGTCTTAGGCAAAAACATGTTTTAGAGTGGTTTAAGGAACCTTGTGTTTCAGTCCAGTTTTGAGAGATATTTGGGTTGTAAGAATTATTTCTAGTGTTTCTTTAAGTTTAGAATGAGTTAAAAACTCATTTTCATGACTTTGATTAGTTAAAAAGCAAAGAGAGAGCTCAAAGGCTAAAGGCAAGGAAAAACTAACTCTTGGGTGATTCTAGACGTTTTTCTGTAGCTTGGACTAAAGGTAACATGATTCTAACTTGTCCATACCATATGTAGTTCATTAGTGCATAAATGGTGTGTTTTGTTCATGTAAGCATGTTAGGGTGATTTCATGGCAAGATTCGTATTTGTGTTTTATGCATGAAAGATGGTATATTTTGACCTCTAAGACATCAAATAAGACTTTAAAAACGTTTGTTGGTGTTAAGGGAGTCAATGGGTGTGTTTTGGGCATGATTTCATGCTCAAAATAAAGCACCCAGGTTCGTCTATATCAGTATTGGAAGAACAATACCGATATTGTTCTTCGTGTAAGATAAAAATCAGGCATGATATAAGGGCAGTATCGATACCCCTTCAAGGAGTATCGATACTTTATGTTCAGTATCGATACTCATGGGAGCATCGATACCCAGGGTAAAGTATTGATACTTCCATTGGAGTATTGATGCCCAAGTATTTTCTAAAACATCAAAGCCAATTTTGGTATCGCTACTCAGACGAGTATCGATACCCAAGAGGTGAGTATCGATAACGCTGGCCCAGTATCGATACCCATGGTGATTTTTGGGTAATTTTAGTTAATTTTTTTGGGTGTTCGGGCTTAAGTGTTTTGAGTTCGTATAGACTATAAGTATTCGATACAAGTGAAAACAATCAAGATAACCCAGTTCTTAGCTATAAATCAAGCATGATGGAATGACATAAGATTTGCCTTTGTATTATGCTTAGGAAACGACTAGGACACCTGAGTCACTCTAGTTGTATGATGATCGTCCTTTGTTTGTGAATATCTAGATATTGTCTATTGGTCTGATACACGTAAATTCTGAAATCGTAGCCCATGTTCAACTAGGTATGAGATGTGAGCTTTCGATGCACGTAAATTTCGGAACTCACCTCAACCTCTCGAGGATCCGAGATAGACTAAGGGCTATAAGTTTCGACGCACATAAATTATGGATCTTACCTCAAAGTTATCTCGTTTTAAATAGGCTGGTGTGTTGTCTTCGATGCATGTAAATTCCTCCAACCACTCCATTTGGCCTATCTCATGTTTGGTATGTACTTTTTCATGTTCATGTAATGAATGCATGTAGTATAGCATAGTTATATTCGTGGCACTAAGCTTGTGAGCTCAGCTTATGGAATGTGTTTCCGTACGCAGGTTAGTAGAAGGATCGTTGAGGAGCCTATCACATCTGTATATTCCAGAGTGGTCGCTGCAAAGTATTTCTTAAATCTATTTTAGAGGGCATGTATTTTATATGAACCTTTGTATGATCGAGTCATAACTCTATTTTGATCTAAAAATTTTAAGTGTGCTTGTACGTATTCGGGAGACTCTCTTATTTTGTAAACTTGTCTACGATTCCATTTAAATTATGATGAACGGTTGTACAATTATCAAATGTTTTAAAAGAAATTTTAGGGTTGACCATTTCAATGGTTTCGTGTGGCATCATAATCCATTTCAGTCAGATTGGATTAGGGTGTTATAGAAATCATGTAAAAAAGCCCAAATCATCAAGAATAATGAACAAACGAGGAGTATTTAATAATAAAATGTATCACAAAATAAACACTAGTCAAATCCGCTAATCACTAAAAAATTTGAGTTATTCTAGTTTTATTTTATAACTTGACTGAAATTTAAAAATTTTATGTTTGAGTTTATAAACTTACGAATCGAACTTTTCCAAATTGAATCGAATCGAAATGATCAACATTTCAAGTCGCGTTTACCTTTTCCCTTTCTTCGTCCCTTCTCTTTCAGCCGTTTTGAATTACTCAATTTGAATCATCTAAACTCCATCTTATCCCCTCCTGATTTGAAGCAACAGTTAATGCAAATGGTGAGGATTAAACAATAATTTGTTTTCAATTTTAGCTATCACATTTACAAATTCTATAGACCTGGCCCTCCACATTTATGCATTTGGTAGATTAAACAAACAAATTCCATCAATTTGGTCCTAATTCTAAACGATTTAACAAATTTAGCCCTCATATTTATAAATTCTATCAATTTGATTCTCCACATTTATGTGGTTAATCCTAAACCCTTACAAATTCTATCAATTTGGTTCTAGTTCTAGACATTTTAAGAATTAAAAAAAAGAAAACTTACTATACTAAGATTAGATCTTGAAGCAACAGGGAAAGATCTCCTAGAAGCAATTAGTTAATCCAAGCACACAAAAAAATCTCTATGTAACATAATACTAATTCTGAATCTTATTACTGTTATCATCATATTTATCCATATTGATATCATATTTTATATTTATCCCGACCTTTTATCCTATAAATCCGAAAAAGTGAGGGGAAAATAACTTCCCATGCTTATTATAATCATAGAATTTATTATTATGAAGGTTAAATTTGTTGAATTATTTAGAGTTAGGATCGAATTGATAAAATTTATAACTATTGAGGACTGAATGCAGAAATGTGAAGTGTCAAATTGATAAAATTTGTAAATTTGGGAGCTAAATTTGTTGAATTACTTATAATTATAATATAATTAATAGAATTTTGTAAGTGTTGAAAACTAAATGCATAATTATATCAATTAAAAACTTGCTTTCGTTGCTATGCTGGAACTAAAATAAAAGGCTGTAAGATTTTTAGTTTAATAACCAAAACAACACACACTCGATAGTCTGATGACTAATGGGTAGTTTGCCCAAAGGACAATGTTATTCTTTTTTAAATTTAAATAGTAATCTGCTCCTTTACATTAAACAAATTCATATGTTAAAATAATCATATAAATTTATATTCAAATATTATAGAAAGAAAAAAATGCACTTATTTTCCAGAAATTCTTTTTAAATCCATAATGCTAATTTCAACAAGATGCATTATTAAATGTGTATTATTCTGGGATTTATGCTAAAATTTTGAAATAGGCAGCACTTGAGGGACTTTGGGCAATGATTCTTTTATTTTCTCCTCTTCAAATGACAAGTCAAATATATTTCCCTGCAAATACTTGTCATAAGATGCCAAATCAAAATGGCCATGCCCACACATTGCCATCAAAATCACCTTCGATTCCCCACTCTCTCTGCAACGAACGGCTTCCCGGATTCTCGCTGCAATTGCATGAGTTGGCTCCGGCCGGAATCAGCCCTTCCGATCGAGCAAATCGTATTGCTTCTGCAAGGGAAAATTGTGTCCATTACCACAAAAACAATCTAACAGATTCAAATTCACTTCTAGCATATATTCGGTCAATGTTAAGATTCTTATGGATTTAGATGTCCGTTGTCGATTATCGATTCTGGATGAATGAACACACCTTCAAATCACTCGATTTTCGGAATCGAAATTGCTTCCATGAAGCCTAATTCATAGATGTGTGAAATCAAAGGTGCCATACCATGGTAACGTAAGCCACCTGTAGGATGAAAAAATGCATCAACAATAAAAAGAAGTTAAATGGATCAACCAGCTGAAAGATCTCGATGCTAATAACAGCCGACATTACCGGCATGAATCGGGTCTGGAATATTGAAATCATGCCCCAGTGTATGCATCTTCATCAATGGAGTCATCCCCGCAGTATTGCCAAAATCGTATGCATAGACACCTTTAGTCAATGAAGGACAAGTTGATGGTTCAACTGCTCGAATAACAGGATTAATTTTTCCATTGAGCTTTTCTATTATAAATGGGAAACTAAGTCCTGCGAAATTTGAGCCACCACCAGTACACCCTATGACTATATCCAGGGTTTCGCCGATGGCTTCCATTTGCCGAATGCACTCCTCCCCGATCACAGTTTGATGTAGAAGAACATGATTGAGAACACTCCCTAGGCAGTACTTTGTATCTTCATTTGC
The DNA here is from genome assembly GCF_006381635.1 of Hibiscus syriacus. Taxonomy (NCBI): domain Eukaryota; kingdom Viridiplantae; phylum Streptophyta; class Magnoliopsida; order Malvales; family Malvaceae; genus Hibiscus; species Hibiscus syriacus. Next base: position 601,214 of record NW_024063144.1, on the reverse strand, counting down.
AGCTGCAATCTCTACAGATTCTGAAATAGCTACAAATAAACTTACCGGGCTGGACGGATCTATTCGAAGCATTTTATGACGCGCTTCGGTAATGTTAGATGGTGAAGGATGAACCTTTGCACCCCATGTTTGCATAATCAATTTTCGATTCGGTTTCTGATCATAAGAAGCTCGAACTTGCCACGCCTGCAGAAAATGTCCATAGCTTTACAAAGTGAAGAATTCAAAATGAAAATTCTAATGAAGAATTGATCATGACTCTTACTTCACATCCAATACCAAATAAGCTGCAGGCAAAGGCCAATGAACTACCCGATTGGCCGGCACCAATTTCGGTCACGATATTCTTGACCTTCTGTTTTGCGTTATAGTAAACTTGTAGATCCTTAAATCTGATAATGATGGGGAATACCTCTCTCAGTCGTTGGGATCCTTCTTCCAGGAAAACAGAATAGTCCACCTCACTTCCTGTGTTGACATTCCACAACAAAATGAGGTCGTCGAATGTAAAAACCTTCATCTTCTTGAGCTAACCCGAGCACCTCTTTTTCTTCTAATGTTTCGAAATACCTTTGGAGTGAGGCTCTCTTAATAGCTACTTAATAAATCAATCGTTTGCCTAGTAAGATTATTTCCTTTAAGTGTTTGCGGGATATCCTTTCCAATAAATTTCCTCACTTCAAACCTTTTACCTCTTTTGTCCCTCTTCGTGTCTTTGGTTGTATTACATTTTTCTATGACCACTGTCGTAACCAGTTTTCGTCCGGGCACGAATTTTTTTCTTGGCAGGAAAAATAAAATGAATAAATAAATGATTTTGATTTAAAAAATATTTTGGGAGTCGCCATTGACCTTTTTGGGTTAGGTAGGTCAAATACCTAAAAACAATCTTTTAAAATAGTTTTTAAGAAAACATAATTTAAAAGATAAACCGATCTTGCGTATAACCAAAAATTCATTCTTTTTAATAATAAAAAGGGTTCGTGGTCGGTTACATTTAGGTAAGGATTAGCACCCCTATTACGCCCAAAATTGGTACTTATTAATTATAAGTTGTCTCTATTATTGGAAATTTAAGAATTCAACAATATATTTAATTTATAATCATATTATTTCAAATTTATTAGTAATTTTTAAGAAAATATATTTATTTTTATATTTTTATAAATAAGATATTTATTTATTTTTAAAATACCATAATAGAACATCTAGTTGCATTAAGACTGTCATTTTCTTAATATTGAAAAATAAATAAATATTAAAACATGATTAAAATAATTTATATTAAATTATATATATATATATATACATATGGGAAAGTATTTACTATAGACAAATAAAATGAAATGAAAAATCAAATTAAAGGCATATCATTTAAAATAAAATGTAAACTTTCTAATATATAAATTCATAGAAAAATAAAAGAAAAACCAACATATTTAAGCATGTACATATGTATATTAACATACGTATAACATATATTTAATATTCCTATATATATAACACTATTTATATTATATAGATTGCACAATATTTATAAAAGTGTTATAAACACTTATATAATACGTATATATATATTTATAATAACACATACATGTATATGCAAAACGTGGTAAAGAATGACTAAAAGGGTGATTACCCCAAAATTAATCATCCAAATGAAAATATGCACTAAACTAGAGGGGCTTGAGGGGATATAACCCAAACTTTAATATATTCCTAAAACAATACCCCCTTCCCCGTGTTCACACTATCTCTCCAGCCCTTTCTTCTTCTCTCTTTTCTCATCCTCATTTTGGCGTAGCTTAAACAGAAAGAGCTCACCAACACTGGCCACCGATTTGGTGGTCGTTACGCTCTGACCGGGTACATTCTTTCCATTCAACGGAAACCAAACGACAACCCAACCCCTATCTCTCTTTTAAATCAAAAAAAATAAAAAAAAGAACCCCAAACTATACTACTATCTTTCGGCCACTCAACCCCAAATTATACCATCCATTGATCCGAGGCTCCGGCGAGGTAACCATTGAAGGTAAACTCTCACTCCTCTTCCTTTTTTTTATTATTTCAAATCCCCTGTTCGTCTTTTTTTTTAATACTGCTACTCTAGTTTGAAAAATAAAATAATAATAATAATAATAATAATAACAGATTCAAAGAGGAAACCTTAGAAATGTAATTTCTGCTGTTGTATTGCTGCTTTGAAGAATTAGAGAAAAAAATCCTTTGTTACAATTTTTTTTGTTCTATTTTGGATCGGGGTCCTCTCAAAAGATTACAATACTCTTGGGTTTTATAGATTAACCCTTATTACATAAAAATCTGATTTTTTTGTGATGATTTGATCTAGAACCTTGCATTACTGGCGGGAGAGGAAACCAGTTGGGTGGTTGTTGTTGGCGCAATGTCATTGACAAAAGGGTAACCACGGGTTACTGTCGGTGTGGAGGGACAACTGGTGAGGTGATGGAAATTAATGGAACACTGCTGTTGTGGAGGGACAGCTGGTGTTTCTTTGGAAGCTGCTGGAACCGTCAGGTGGAGCTGCAACGTGGAAGGGTTGCTATCAAGGTGAAAATGGTGATTACAGCTGCTCCTCTTTGCTCGTTGTTGTGGAACAAGAATGGAGCAAAGACATAAAGCACTATTTTTAGCTTGAATTGTTCAAACTTCTGAGCTATAAGTTCTTCTCATTATGATTTTTTCGCTCACTTCAGACGAGTTCTTCTTATTATGAACTTTTCCACTAGAATGATGATCTATCTTTTTCTGTGATAAAATCTAACAAGAGGTTGAACAAGTTCTTCTTATTATGAACTTTTTTTTCTTCTTCAGGTGAGTTCTTCTCATTATGAACTCCTTTTGGAAATGATGATCCTCAAAAGAGGTGTTGATTCAACTTCATATGTGATGAATTAAGGCAAGGTTGAATAAGTTCTTGTCATTATGAATTTCTTCTTCCTTTTTCAGACGAGTTCTTCTCATTATGAACTTCCTCTGAAAATGTTGATCCTCAAATGAGGTTCTTCTTTCATTCAACTCCATAGGTGATGAATCAAGCTAAAGTCAAACAAGTTCTTCTCATTATGAACTTCTTCTTCCTCTTCAGATAAGTTCTTCTCATTATGAACTTTATCTGGAAATGTTGATGTTGATCTATATCCTTCTGTGATAGAGTTAAGTAAAAGGTTGAACAAGTTCTTCTTATTATGAACTTCTTCTTCTTCTTCAGATAAGTTCTTCTCATTATGAACTTTCTCTGGAAAAATTAATCCATCGAGTGATGAATTCGAGCAAAAGGTTAAACAAATTCTTCTCATTATGAATTTATTCTTCCTTCTTCAGATGAGTTCTTCTCATTATGAACTCTACCTGGCAATGTTGATCCATCAAATGATGAATTCAAACAAAAGGTTGAACAGATTCTTCTCATTATGAACTTCTTATTCCTTCTTCAGATGAGTTCTTCTCAATATGAACTTTCTCTGGAAAAGTTGATCCATCAAGTGATGGATTTGAGCAAAAGGTTGAACATGCTCTTCTCATTATGAATTTCTTCTTCCTTCTTCAGATGAGTTCTTCTCATTATGAACTTTCTCTGGAAAAGCTGATCCATCAAGTGATGGATTTGAGCAAAAGGTTGAACAAGCTCTTCTCATTATGAACTTCTTATTCCTTCTTCAGATGAGTTCTTCTTATTATGAACTTTCTCTGGAAATCTTGATCCATTGTGATGGATTTGAATCTTTGCTAAAATCTTTGAAATTCATGTCAACATTTAACATGGATAAAATGAACGGAAATGCACCTATTTTTGCAAATGCCTAAATATGATGCATGAATATTAAGTTCATTTTTATTTGATTTCAAAGTGGTGAACTCGGTCTTTCTTCACTTGGTCAAAATGTCATTTCAAACTGCATTTCTGATTTGGAAGAGCAATCTTTGTGTCTTCTTTGCTTCATTTAAGTCTCAGAAGAAATGTTTCATTTATGGAACTCTTGCCGTAATCAAAATTATAACCTTGATGCCCCATTTTGTCTTGGATAAAACCAACTTTCTCTGCTTGGACTTGTGCAGAAATTCAATAAAGCTTTCATCTTTGAAAAGAGAATCTATCATCTTTGAAGAGTATAGATGTAGATATGTCAAACTCTGCAGAGATTAATTAGGAGAGTAGAGTCTGTTCTGATTTGACTCTTGAAACACATCACAAGGAGGATTTATCCTAATTCCTTTCATGTCTTCACATCTAATCAGATCTCGAATAAGGCAACTTGGACCATATCATGTCGAGATGTTTAACAATATCCTGTCATTCAACATTAGTTGGCTCCACTAGTTTCTTGTTGTTAAAATTTCTGCTTCCCTTCAATTGAAAGAAATATTCATCATGTCTCACTTCTGACCTTGGGGTTGAAGAAGACAAACTTCATCTTGGATCCATAAATGGAAATAACATATGATTGCAACATTGGTTCAATACCAGAATAACTGGTTCGTAAAACATTTGACAACACATTTATCATCTCATGTGGTTTCTGCTCAGATGTTTGTAAAGTATTTGACAAACATTCATCATTTCTTGTGACTTCTGCACAGATTTCTGGTCAGTGAAGCTCTTTGCACAGTGTTCAAAGCTTTTGTATGATGTCACAAGACCTCTTGAAAACAAAACTCAGTGGGAATACAAATGGAATGCTGGCATGACCAAAAAATTGGTCCAATTCACAAGATATGCTAGTGTCGAATTGAATAAGAGATACCAATTGATCTTGATATCATCTTGGGCAAGGGAAAGTGTAATACCGATCATGTTTTCTTCCATAATGAGTGTTGTAAGAAATGAAAACACATCAGCTATAGGAGTCATGTATAGAACGATATCCATGAAATTCTTGTCGCTGGGGATGAAACGCCCATGATAAAACCAAAATAGATGAAAACTCCGTTCACCCTGGCTGGCAATGATAACACCAATAACAATGGGAGTAAGGGTAATGTAATCTGAGCCTCTTTATTCAATGTCATCAAGCAAACAACAACTGATGTGAAAAACAGCTTCGTAACCTCAACATTATGGTTGAAACTAACTACCATGAATCTCAAAGAAATATTTTCAATCATCACCGACACACAAAATACAAAATTCAAAGCCGAGATTTTGAGGAATTGAACCCTGGATCGACTGGTTTGCCTGAGGACCATCTTTATTCATGCAACCATGATGTAGATTAACAAAGAACACGCTGTCATGTGACACATGGTTAAGAAGATTGGGTATTTGAAACCATACTTACTGAGTAAATATTTGTTCAACAACAAGACCCTGATATAACTGCCTGATGAACGAAGTAATTATGTATAGATAGCTCGACTGTCACTGTTTTACCCTTTTCATTCTTCATATCTTTCTGTCTGATTGGAAATATTTTCTCAAAATCAATGATCTTTAACACATGACGATGTGGGCCTTCAGTGTGCCCCAACATTGGCTAATACAAACGTTCAAAATGTGTCAACATTCCAATTGATTGAAATGGGCTTGCAGTAAGCCCCAACATTTGTTGACGTAAACATTCAAAATGCGTCAATGTTCCTGATTATGATTGAAATAGGTTTTCAGCATACCCCAATATTTACTTCTTGTTGATGTGAGCTTTCAAAATGCCCAAATATTTATACTGACGTGGGCCCTCAGAATGCCCCACATGAATCATTTCTGACTGAAATGGGCTTTCGATATGCCCCAACATTTGCTAATACAAACGTTCAAAATACATCAATATTCCTGATTCTGATTTGAAAGGAGCTTTCAGCATGCCCCAATATTTACTTCTTGTTAATCCGAGACTTCAAAATGCCCCATATGGATCTGTCTGAAGTAACCTTCAAAATGTTCCAACATTCTATTTCTGGTTGAAATGAGCCTCCAAGAATACCCAAAATGTCCCATTATTCTATTTCTGTTTGAAATGGGTTTTCAAGATGTCCCGCATGAATCTGTCTGAATTGGACCTTTAGAATGCCCCCAACCTTCTAAACTGTAAGGCTTACTTCCAATGTTTGTTTGATTTCAATATCGTGATCCCCACGAGGTTCAATTTTGACAATGTACTGTTGTGGGTACTTGTAGCTTTATTCGTGCCTCAAATATGTTTATCTTGAATACTCTCATTCTGGTTTCACTAAACAGCAGTTGTCAAGTAACTTGAGGAAATCTCTTCATGTTGTCACAAACTTACGAAGTGCTCAATCATTCTGACGAAAATGACTGAGATATGTGCCTCTTCTGAATGAGGTGCCCACTTCTTGGATCTGGAAGGATCTAGTTGGACAGAGCGGTATAAATCGTTTAGTAACTCATTTCAGGCTGACACAATGAACCTTTTTTCAGTGAAGGCTATTTCTAGAATATATTTTTCCATGCAACATGTTGATTCTGATAACTACTCATCTGATTATGAAGCAATCTTTCAGGATGATTTCACAGATATTGATAGTTCTTCTGATACTGAGGAAATCATGAATTCTGATTCTGATGAGGAGAATAAACTGTTATACTTGACGAAAATGGGGTACTCAGAGGCTGAGGCTTCAATAGCCATGGAGATATGTGATCTAAATTCATCAATTGTAGAGTTGACAGATTTTATATGTGCTGCTCAAATGGCTAAGGCTGCTAACGCACTTCTATCAGGAGAAGATAAGAAGTCATTATGCAATGATCCTAATTACAAGAAAAGGCAAAACTCGGGTTATGATTTTTTTTAAAAGGAAGAAGTAGAGGAAGCTTGAAAAGAAGCTTCTTAATGAAGACTATTATCAAATTCATCTTTCAAATCCAATGATTGGTTTTGGGGTTCATACCAAACCAGATCAGATAACTCAAAGAACACTTCCAGAAGATGCTATTGGGTCTCCTTATTTCTACTATGAGCAAATTCATCTTTCAAATCCAATAATTGGTTTTGGGGTTCATACCAAACCAGATCAGATAACTCAAAGAATACTTCCAGAAGATGCTATTGAGTCTCCTTATTTCTACTATGAGAACGTGGCACTTGCTCCAGTTGGTGCTTGGACTGAAATGGCATGGTACTTATACGATGTAAATCCAGAATTTGTAGATTTGAAGTATTTTTATGCTGCTGCACGGAAAATAAGCTATATTCATAATCTGCCAATTGAGAACAGATTTCCTTTTATTCTGCTTCCTCCTTGCGCCATGCATGATGCTTTTTCATTGACACAAAATGGTGGCCTTTCTGGGCTCCCAGAACAAAGTTCAACTGTTTACAAATATATACAGGAAGTGCCAAATTGACAAAAAGGATCCGTAAGGCTCTTGAAGCTTATGATGAGTCACCTTCGAGTGTCCAGAAGTATGTTCTTGATGATTGCCGAAAATGGAATCTGGTATGGGTTGGAAGGAATAAAGTTGCTCCTCTTGAACCTAATGAGGTGGAAATGCTTCTAGGTTTCCCTAAAAACCATACACGAGGAGGAGGATCTGCTAAAGATATGTTCCCAGGTGGTATCAATGTTCTGTCTTTTTTCTCTGGAATCAGTGATGCAGATGTTGCCTTTTACTGTCTTGGCATATCCTTGAAATGTTCAAGAACTGAATGTGATCGTTTGGAGCAATTGATGAGTAGATTTAACGGACTCGACCTTGTTGTTGGTGGCATCCAGTGTAACAACCTTACTGGAAGAAATAAACATCATAGGGATAAACTAGAAGATTTTTATTTGTGCATTTTCTTGGAATGACTACTAGAGTGACTGTCTCTTTTGTTGTTTCAAGATATTCACTACTATATCTCACTTTTCCCGAACCATGGAAGGGTTTAGTTGATGGTAAAACTGGTTATCTTTACTTTTGGAATCCTGTAACTAATGTTACCCAATATGAAAGGCATACAAGTGTAGAATCTGTTCCAATGTCTTATTTAAGTTCAACAATATTCTGAATGACATAATGGATATAATCCTGACAAGGAAAATGATCGACATGGAAGAAGTAGCAATGATGTACCAAGACTTGAGAACAGTATCACAGTATAACCAGAGTGAAAGTGGTGACTTGTTCATTCCCATAATACACTTAATGGGACTTATGACCCTGTGATTGGAGAATCTGCTAGAGACATGGATTGATGGCTGGGGAAAATAATTAGTCTGGTGATGCTTATCACCTTTAACATGAGATAAGTGATAATCTTTCTTGATGAATTGCTAATGATGTTATAGGAGAGTGTCACAAGTTTAATTCTCCAGACTTTCTGGCTTTTTGGACCACTTTCCTTCAAAAATGTGAAGTGTTTCATTATTCTGGCCTCATTCATTCTTTTTCTACAACAGAGGTAGAATAAGCAACAATTGCTTCAAGGACCTTCCTCATTTAAGACTGTCCTGTTTAAAAATGTTTTTTCTCCTTTCTTTATTAAAGAATGAAAGAATTTTGAAAAGTAATGCCCTTCTCAGGTTCACAATAAAATCAAATCATAAGCATGAATTCAAAGAATATCAAAAGAATCAACAACTCTGTAATGTTTGAGAATTATAATTCTTTGACAAGTATCAAGATTTGGTTTGGTTTCAGGATGGCCTTCCTATTTTCTATGGTTACATCTATTTAAGATGTCACTCATCTCTCGCTCTTTGTGAACTTTGTCACATGTCTCACTTTGAGGACTTGGTATTTTAAACGGATACGTACAAAATGACGCAACTAGGATTGTCAATCACTAGACATTCTAGATTCCTTCCATTTCAATTCTCTGGAATCTTTCATTTAGACTCATCTAATCAAAGTAGTGTAAAAATATCGGTCTAAAAATGAAATTTCTGAGTGATTGTGTGAAGTTGACTATAACAGGTGTTTCGTAACTCCCTTAGTCCATTTGTTAACACATTTGCCACTTTGGCTAGCTGAATTCAGCTTTATTGTATATCACCTTTATCAGGTTAATTGAAACTTATCCATAAACTCAGGGCTATTAACCAATTGCTCTAGAGGGACAACTTTATTGCATATAATAATATAATAGGTTAGCTGAATATTATCCATAAAGCCGGGGCTATTAACCAATTACTTTAGGGGGATAACTCAACATAACAGACTAGTTGAATATTATCCATAAAGCCAGGGCTATTAACCAATTGCTTTAGGGGGATAACTCAAGCTTTATTGTATCACAAGCGTATCTAAATCCAATTTCTTAAGCTTGTTAAGAAGAACCTGTTATAGCCTAGGTGTTTTGGTGGAAGTCAGAAAATCTCTTCGTTAGGGTTCAATTCCCAAGCAACTGACTTAAACTAGATTTACCTATTTGTAAAAATTACGCTCATCATCGAATGTCATCAATAGAAAAATACTCTAGTCGGTTTTGTAATGTAATACACCAATGATGCCCCATGTTGTACGCTCCTATATATAAATACCAAGCCTTTTGTAATGTCTTTCAATTGGAGAATGCTATCTCATATTTGTAATAGGATATTGTTTGGGTGTATTTCTTCTGGGGCAAGGTCAAGGGTCCTTGTTTTTCTGGTTTTCAATCTTGATATTTTGTCAAAGATTACAACTCTAATCATGCAGAATTTTTAATCCAGTTGATATTCAAAGAACTGCAAGATTACAAAATTGATTCAATGCTCATAACCTTAAAAGCAACACAAATTTATTTATTGCACAAAAAGTGGAGAAAGGAACGAAAAAAAACAAGTTCAAACAAGATGCTGAAAATAGAAAGGTACTACAGTGGTAGATAACACTTCCACTTGTTTATGCATCATTACTTCTCTAATGTTGGGTGTGCAATTAGAACATAGTTCTTGTCCTCATTTGCCCCCCATTTCTTGATCATTTCTTGTGTCAAAACCCCTTTGTCAACAAGCATCTCAATTTCTTTCAACAGTGGCCTACAATTGCCAATAGAGTGTCCAGATACCCCCAAGTGGAAATTACAAACACTATCTTGATCATAGCTATGAGCAGAAGGGTTTGGTGTCACTTTCGTTGGTCTTGGTGTGATGTATTGACCTTTAATCAAATGCGGGTACAAGCCTGAAATGGAGGTTTGGAACACCTCCAAAGTATTTCTTGATCGCATGACTTTCTTTGGTCGATCTGAACAACTATTTACTCCTTTTCTTTTGCAATTACGGGGACTTTGGATGTGGTACTCATTCACATTACCAACTTTAGCTCTCTGATCAATCAGGCTATTGGATGTGACTTTTGAGTTTCCTTCACTGATTACATTCTCAATTAAATCTCCACTTGTCATAAGATTCTTGAATTCCTTCGTCGGATTTGCCTGCATTAACTCGCAGAAAGGAGCGGGAATGGAATCCATAAACATATGTGATATCTCTTCTTCTAACATGGGAGGTTGAACTTATGATGCCACTCCTCTCCATCTTAAGGCATATTCTTGAAATCTTTCATTGGTTTTCTTCTTTACTCTTCGAAGATCCATACGTGTTGGAGCTAAGCCTTTAACATACCGATATTGTCCCAAAAATGCATCAGCTAGATCTACCCATCTCTTGACCTGTTCTTGGGTCAACTGATTGTACCAAACTACTATTGGGCCAACAAGACTATCATGGAAAGAGTGAATTAATAGATCATCAGAACTCAAATATCCTTCCATTTTTCTGCAAAACATTCTCAAATGGATTAAGGGACAACTGGTGCCATCATATTTCTCAAAATCATGCATTTTGAATTCATGGGGAATAATCAAATCTGGAACCAAGCTGAGCTCTCTTGCTTCTAATTCTTTGTTGTGGGCACTAACATCTTTCATGTTTCTGATTGCTTTCTCTGTCCTCTTGACTCTCTCCTCATATTGTGAATAATTAATGAGGCTATTATTTGGGTTTGAGTGGGATGCCCCAGGGTATGTTATCTTTCTCGACTCTTCAATCTGATAGCACGATTTCTCTTTAGCAGTTATCTCTTCTTTATCAGATTTCATTCCCTGAATAATTTGATATGATCCATCTGGTACTGAATCTGACGCTTCTTTCCTTGTATCCCGAGGTAACCCTGTCAATTGTTCTGGCCACTGGTCTTGTAGTCCCTTATAAGATTGCTCCATTGTTTTCATGACGATAGTAAAGTAATATGAATGAATGGTCTTGGTTTTTACTGTTACAGATCCTTTCATGAATTATTTACATGTTTTTATAATTAAAGTACATAACAGTACTTAAATAAAAATGTGAAAAATGCATAAATGGAAAAATAAGAATGCAAAATGTGCAATTCAAAGGCAAACATAAAAGTATGAATGCAAAGATGCAAAATGAAAATGCATATATGAAAAGGTGTTTACTCAAGAGTGATCATCTTAGAACAGATTTCATTGAACACAAAAGTTTCGGTACATCAAACAAAACTTTTACATGCAGGGAATAACTTTCACTCCTAATTTCTCTATTTCACTTAAAATCCAAACTAACTTCCACTCATACTCAGGAGTGGAGTTATCCATCTGCTTTAATTCTCTCGTGAAGCCAGCTAAGTCCACCAGCTTATGAGCCACATTGTTTGCTTGAGCAGCAGCTTCATTCATGACATTATCTTTTTCCTTCATCCTTTGTGTCAATTCTCGAAGTTGTAAACAATGTTGTTCATTTTTTTCTTATGAGAGAATCTTTGTGTTCAAAAAGTTCTCGTACAAGATCTCCATAATCATCTAAACATTTCTTCAATGTCTTGTTCTTGTCTATAGTGGCCTCTAATTCAGTATCAATCTCATGCTGATGGATCTGATATGATGCTTCCATGTTGGTCATAGCACTATTCAACACTTGATTTTCGACTTGACATCTTTTCAATTCACTGATAGATGCATTGCGTCTTTCTTCTGCAACTCGTGAATTATGATAAAACTTCTTGGCTCGACCTTCATATATGTTACAGTTCTTTTTCAGCTTGGTGACCCCTGTGATCCACTCTTCTAGGGTGTTTCCTATGCCAGCATTTCGAAAGGCTTGACTGATCTTTTGGAAATCTTCATGCATGTTTTTCATTTTGGTGCTCAATTCCTTGTTTTGATACTTCAAATGACGTATTTGAGCTTCGAATCTCAGCAAATCTTCTTCCTTTTGGACGTCCCTCCTGATGCCCTTACCTTTGAATACATTTGGTGTTGATCTGGCAGGATCTTCAGTTACTAAACTAGGTTGATCATTTATCATAAACTGTAAGGCTCCCTGATCCAAAAGTCTTTGGACTCGATGTTTGAAAGCAAGACAATTCTCAATTATATGTCCTTGAGCTCCGGCATGATATTCACAATAAACGTTGATGTCATACCAATTTGGATACGGAGGTTGGAATGATTTTATACAGCATGGAGCCACTTCTCGTGCTTCAAGTAGCTTCTCATATAACTTTTTATATGATATAGGGATAGCATCAAAATGAGAACCACTTTTTGTCTTAGATTGAGCTTTAGACGTCGGGAGCAGACTAAACTTCGATGATTTCAGGTTACATGATTTCTTCTCTTCTCTGGGAGCTTTTACAGTGGTCATTATTTCTTCGGTATCTCCAGACGATTTGTGAATACGAATGAGGATTGTTTGTAATTTCTCAAACTGGTTAAGATCAGAAGTCCTTTGTGTATCTGACATTGCAGAGTTAGGTTCATTGAGCTCTCTCTCTTTCTGTGCAGGGGTTTCTTTTTCTTTGTCCAAAACAGATATTCTATCCATTATTTTGGTCATCTGCTCTCTTATTTCTCGTATCTCGTCTTGCTCCTTAATGGACACATGATCTCTAGGTGTATAGCTCTCTTCTATCCTCGAAATTCCCTCAGGATGCCTTTTCTTGGCCGCATCATATTTTGTTTGATCATAAAACTTTTTGTCCATTTACGATTTCTTTCCAATATGATGAACAGTCTTTCAAGTCAACACCTTTTGATTATGCCATGATTGTGCAATGCAAACAAAGGAAATCAATATAAACAAGTTTAGAGCAATGTAACATGCATGAAGAAAAAAAATAAGAAAAAAATAGAATAGTTAGTACCAACTAATGGAAAGAAAAATTTATATCTATCAAGGTATAAATCCTAACCTCATGCTTTCTAGTTTCATGCTTTGTTTGGAAAATTTAACCTAACGACATGATTACTAATTCGCAGGCATTTATTCAGAGAGAAAAATAAATTAAATAAATTAAAAGCTAGAGCTTATTTCTCCTTTGTGTATACCTATGAACAGAGGTTCAGTACTGTCTTAGATCAGGTGAATTTCTAGGGTTTATTATATGCAGGGTTTCAGTTCTAGGAGTAAAGGTACTCGAATTATCCTTGTTGATGCCCCCTTGGGCTGTCAAACCCTCAATCCTAGTCCATTACAGACTTAAGCAAACCGAGTTCAATTCGAGGGGATACACTTCTCTATGCCTGACACGGAGAATAAATTCTCACAAAGACATAGAGCATATGAACCCCGAAAGTTACTTGCTAGGTCTGACACGGAGAATAAATTCTCACGAAGACGACGCTTTCACTCCTACATAAAAGGGACAAACTTGATTAGAAAGCTTATGTTATGCAATGCAAGTGTTGTGTGTGAGGAGAAATATTTAAACCTTTGACAGACAATAAATAATAAAATTTAATATCTGAAAATAAAGTAAAATTAAAAAAAAATATAATGAATATTATGAAAATCAAAAGTAATAAAAATTTGAAAGAATTAAAAATTAAATAAATGAATTTTTAATTTCTAATTAATAGAGACAATTTATAATTAATTTTAAAGTTTGACGGTCCCCAGTGGAGTCGCCAAGCTGTCGTAACCAGTTTTCGTCCGGGCACGAATTTTTTTCTTGGCAGGAAAAATAAAATGAATAAATAAATGATTTTGATTTAAAAAATATTTTGGGAGTCGCCATTGACCTTTTTGGGTTAGGTAGGTCAAATACCTAAAAACAATCTTTTAAAATAGTTTTTAAGAAAATATAATTTAAAAGATAAACCGATCTTGCGTATAACCAAAAATTCATTCTTTTTATTAATAAAAAGGGTTCGTGGTCGGTTATATTTAGGGAAGGATTAGCACCCCTATTAAGCCCAAAATTAGTACTTATTAATTATAAGTTGTCTCTATTATTGGAAATTTAAGAATTCAACAATATATTTAATTTATAATCCTATTATTTCAAATTTATTAGTAATTTTTAAGAAAATATATTTATTTTTATATTTTTATAAATAAGATATTTATTTATTTTTAAAATACCATAATAGAACATCTAGTTGCATTAAGACTGACATTTTCTTAATATTGAAAAATAAATAAATATTAAAACATGATTAAAATAATTTATATTAAATTATATATATATATATATATACATATACATATGGGAAAGTATTTACTATAGACAAATAAAATGAAATGAAAAATCAAATTAAAGGCATATCATTTAAAATAAAATGTAAACTTTCTAATATATAAATTCATAGAAAAATAAAAGAAAAACCAACATATTTAAGCATGTACATATGTATATTAACATACGTATAACATATATTTAATATTCCTATATATATAACACTATTTATATTATATAGATTGCACAATATTTATAAAAGTGTTATAAACACTTATATAATACGTATATATATATATATATTTATAATAACACATACATGTATATGCAAAACGTGGTAAAGAATGACTAAAAGGGTGATTACCCCAAAATTAATCATCCAAATGAAAATATGCAGCTAAACTAGAGGGGCTTGAGGGGATATAACCCAAACTTTAATATATTCCTAAAACAATACCCTCTTCCCCGTGTTCACACTATCTCTCCAGCCCTTTCTTCTTCTCTCTTTTCTCATCCTCATTTTGGCGTAGCTTAAACAGAAAGAGCTCACCAACACTGGCCACCGATTTGGTGGTCGTTACGCTCTGACCAGGTACATTCTTTCCATTCAACGGAAACCAAACGACAACCCAGCCCCTATCTCTCTTTTAAATCAAAAAAAATAAAAAAAAGAACCCCAAACTATACTACTATCTTTCAGCCACTCAACCCTAAATTATACCATCCATTGATCTGAGGCTCCGGCGAGGTAACCATTGAAGGTAAACTCTCACTCCTCTTCCTTTTTTTTATTATTTCAAATCCCCTGTTCGTCTTTTTTTTAATACTGCTACTCTAGTTTGAAAAATAAAATAATAATAATAATAATAATAATAATAACATATTCAAAGAGGAAACCTTAGAAATGTAATTTCTGCTATTGTATTGCTGCTTTGAAGAATTAGAGAAAAAAATCCTTTGTTACAATTGTTTGGTTCTATTTTGGATCGGGGTCCTTTCAAAAGATTACAATACTCTTGGGTTTTATAGATTAACCCTTATTACATAAAAATCTGATTTTTTTGTGATGATTTGATCTAGAACCTTGCATTGCTGGCGGGAGAGGAAACCAGTTGGGTGGTTGTTGTTGGCGCAATGTCATTGACAAAAGGGTAACCACGGGTTACTGTCGGTGTGGAGGGACAACTGGTGAGGTGATGGAAACTAATGGAACATTGCTGTTGTGGAGGGACAGCTGGTGTTTCTTTGGAAGCTGCTGGAACCTTCAGGTGGAGCTGCAACGTGGAAGGGTTGCTATCAAGGTGAAAATGGTGATTACAACCACAATCCTCATAAATCTAAACTTGATCCTCGGGCAATTCAGTGTGTCTTTGTTGGTTATTCATCCCATCAGAAAGGTTATCGTTGTTACTCTCCTTCTACAAAATGGTTCTTCACATTTATGGATGTCATTTTCAAGAACATAAATCGTTCTTCTCAAAAACCGAAATCCAGGGGGAGAGTGAGTATGAATTTCAATTTTTATCGATTATTACTGAGTTACCCATCAGCCCATCTTGTACTAAAAAAACTACCACTCTATAACCTCCTAATACCAACACATCTGATAATGAAAACCAATCCATTAATCTCATCGACTCTCATAAAACACATAGACCATCTACCAATATTCTCATCTACAAAAGACTACCCAAACAAGCCTTACCTTCTACACAGCAGCCAATGCATTGTCAAGAGCCATAACCAAATTTAAATCCATCGACAGACAAAGAAGATAGTGACCAAAGTAAGTTAGATGTGGTAATTGATACTAGTGAGTTACTAATTGCTCAAAGAAAGGGAGTTAGACGATGTACAACTCATCATATTAGTAAATTTGTTGCTTATGGGAAACTAATGTTTGGTTTTAAGACTTTCACAACTCAAGTTGATCATATTCACATTCCAGAGACCATAGAAGAGGCATTAAAAAGTCTTGAATGGAATAAGGCAGTTGAAGAAGAAATTTCAGCTCTAGAAAACAACAAAACCTGGATCATTGTTGATTTACCTCAAGACAAGAAACCAGTCGGTTGCAAATGGGTATTTATTGTGAAATTCAAGGCAAATGGAAAAATTGAGAGATATAAGGCTAGACTTGTGGCAAAATGGTTCACTCAGACTTACGAAGTTAACTATCAGGAGACCTTTGCTCCAGTTGCAAAACTTAACACTGTTCGATTCTATTATTCGTGGCATTGAACAAGGATTGGATACTTCACCAACTAGAAGTAAAAAATGTATTTCTCAATGACAATCTTTAAGAAGAGGTCTATATGCAAGTTCCACTATGAATTCATTTTGGAAATAACCGGGTATGTAAATTACTGAAATTATTATATGGTCTAAAACAATCACCTCGAGATTGGTTTGATAGATTCACGAAGATACTAATATAAAATAACTACAAACAGTGCCAATCTGATCACACTCTGTTTGTAAAAACTGCTCCTGATAAGAAAAAGTCAATCTTAATTGTCTACGTTGATGATATCATCATAACGGGGAGATGACTTGGTAGAAATCGAGAAGTTGAAGACATTACTAGAAAACGAGTTTGAAACCAAAGATTTGAGAACTCTGAGATATTTCCTAGGCATGGAGGTAGCGAGATCACGAGAAGAAATTGTCATAAATCAAAGAAGGTATATTCTAGACTTACTTTCTGAAACTGGAATGACTAACTGCAAGCCCTCGGAAACTCCTATGGAAGTTAACTTGAAATTGAGTAAAGATGAAAACCCGGTAAACAATGAACATTATCAGAGGATAGTTGGTAAACTCATTTATCTATCTCTAACTAGACCTGACATTGTTTTTCCTATTAGTATTATTAGTCAATACATGAATGATCCATGAGAAGAACATCTGGAAGCATTTAATCGAATCTTAAGATATCTAAAGATGACACCAAGACATGGGTTGATTTTCAAAAAACATGAATACAGAACAGTTAAAATCTTCTCAGATTCAAGTTGGGCTGGAGAATTAACATATAGAAGGTCAACCACGGGATATTGCTCATTTGTGTGGGGAAACCTAGTGACATGGAGAAGCAAGAAACAATCAGTAGTCTCTAGAAGCAGCGCAAAAACAGAATATAGGGCGATAGCACTCGGAATGTGTGAAGGAATTTGGCTACAAAGACTCTTAACTAAACTAGAGATGTGCAACAACAATAATTTTGAACTTCATAGTGACAGCAAATCTGCAATAAGCATTGCAAAGAATCTGGTGCACCACGACAGAACAAAACATGTGGAGATCGACAAACATTTTATTGTAGAAAAAGTAAATGGCAGAACTGTGAAACTAAACTACGTCCCTTCACAAAACCAGCTAGCAGATATAGTGACCAAGGCACTTCGAAGGATTACCTTTGACGAAATTACATCCAAGCTGGGTCTTCACAATATTTACTCCCCAGCTTGAGAGGGAGTGTAAGTAGTGTTTAAGTTCAACTATGAATCCTAACGTATCTCTAAAACTATCTCCTAATTTATAGAAAAGATTACTCCTATTTTATCTAGGTCTCTAATTCATGTATATAAAAAATCTCATGTATCCTCTTGTGTAAAATACAATTGTTCTTTGAATAAAATAATTTCATAATTGAAAAAACCCTATTTACTAGAACCGAAAAACTGTATTTCTACATATGTTTACCAGAACCAAAAAACTCTATTTCTATAAGCATTACATTAATGCAAAGATTAATCTTTTGCTCGACATAGCTTATTGTTAGTGTTTGATTACTGGAACAAGAGTATCGTTTACTGTTAATATTATTGTCCAAAGACATGATATTGATGTAGTGTTTGGTATCTTGTGATGGGAATTAGCCATTATTTTGAATTTATTTGTTTACTTAAGATGTGAGCTTCAATTTTGTTTATATTTTGTTCTGAATTCAACTAATTATCTATTTAGTGATACTATAATATTTGATATTATACATTTTCTACTCATGCTTAAGAAAACACATCTTAAGGAATCAGAAAATGGACTTACATACGTTTTTGGTTTTATGAACATATACTTTACACTAAGGAAAGAACAATTTTCACCTCTCATGGAGGATAACATCCTTAATTGGATTTTGATAGGTGAAATTTGTTCAAATTGCACAAGTTTAATTGTCGTAAAACACGACATTTTAGAAGCTTTTAGGGGCACATAATCTGAAAGGATTACTTAAACCAATGGTTTCCTTGACGAAATTGAGAAATATTTTCCTAAAAACAATAAGGTTTAAATGACATCATTTTTTACATCATTTTTTGACAACATTTTTTGACTTATTTGATGTCAATAAAATATAAGGGTTAAGGAAATGTGAGAGAGTACTTTATGGATATGTTTCATTTTGCTTCAAGACTTAAGGCACTTAGATCGAGTTTTTCTAAAGAATTACATGTTCTTTTGATTTCAATATCACTTCCTATAGAGTTTAATCAACTCAAAGGGAGAGATAAACTCTGAATGAGCTTCGTTCTTATTATCTGCAAGAGGAAGAAATGTTGAAGTAAAGGTGATAAATAGGTCATTCGGATCGGGTTTGGGTCGAGTCATTTCGGGTCAGGTTATTTCAAGTCTAAATTATATTGGGTTTAATTTTATTCGGGTTGGGTCAAATATTGTTCGGATCTATTCGGGTGCACGGTAAATCGAATCGGGTTGGGTATCAGCTCAGGTCAATTTTCGGGTATGATGATTATCAAATCAGTTGTTTTTCAATTTAGATTAATAACAGATAGGTTGATTTTTGGGTTAGATCAATATCGGGTTGGTTAGATTTTGAGTCGGGTCAATATCAGATCGGTAAATTTCGGTTAGGTCAACCTTTAGATCATGTCAATTCGGGTTGAATTGATTATGAATCTAAACAAGTATATATAGAATTATTAAAATATTCTAGTGAAAAAATGTCTTCTTGTTTGTTAATCTTATCATTTAGTCCTAATTTCAATTCTCAATCATTCAATATTTTTAATTAAACCAACATTTAGAGATGATAAATCGATAATTTAACACAAAAACTATCCTATAATGCATGTTAGAATTTGTTATCAAAATTTTATCTTGATCTTATATGAAAAGTTTATAATGAGAACTATTTGATAAAGAAATAATTTTTATTAAATTTTTTATTTCCAATTATAAATTTAAATTTTTTATTAAATTTTAAAATAATTTTATTAAATTTTAAAATAATTTTATTAAATTTTAAAATAATTTTATTTGTTAAGTTTTAGTCGTAACATAAGTAAACTTTATATTATTTTTATTATAAATATAATATTATTTCCTTTGTTTTAGTTGTTTTGTATTATTTTTATTATAAATTTAATATTTTTATTACAAGTAAGATAAATAAACTATTTATTATTATTTTCAATCTTACAATTAGATTCTTTTATTTATTATTGTTTTCAATCTTACAATTAGATTCTTACTTTTATATTGCTCTTATGTAATAACATAAGAAAATGTTCTATTATTTTTATTATAAATCTAATATTTTTAATAAATTATCAATTTTATTTAAATTAATTTATTATTCGGTTCAAATTAATTTCTCTTCGGGTTGCTTTCGGATCGAGTTCAATTCGGTTCGGTTCGCTTTCGACTCAGGTTAAAATCTAATTCAGGTTT
This sequence comes from Hibiscus syriacus, assembly GCF_006381635.1. Lineage (NCBI taxonomy): Eukaryota > Viridiplantae > Streptophyta > Magnoliopsida > Malvales > Malvaceae > Hibiscus > Hibiscus syriacus. The sequence goes on along the minus strand of NW_024063144.1, from coordinate 581,146 downwards.
CTTTCAGTCTGGCTTAATTTCAGTTTTGGTTCGGATTATTTTCAGTTTAGCTAAATTTTGGTTCGGGTATGGGTCAGGTATCGGATCAAATTTGATTATCATATTTGGGTTAATATCGGGTATTAAATCGAGTAAATCAATTCGGGTAATTGGGTTCGGGTCAAGTTTGCTAGGTCTAGGTTGAAGCATAATAAGTTTTAAAGTACTCACTTGAAAAGTGCATATAAAGATAATGCAAAAAATAAAACCAATATGTAGTTGTTAAGGGTCTAACTCAAAAGAGACAATAATATGTTACAAAAGGGTTGTTCTCTTTTTAGATAAGTTAGGGCAAATGAGGAGAAATTGAATTCTAAAAAATTAAGCAACTACTTTGGTTAGTTTGAGCGATCTAGGGGTTATAAGTTTTATGATCTCATAATTAGAAATATTTTTAAAGTAAGATCTATAATACTTTTTGTGGATGTTGAGTTTGGAGGGAGATATAAGTTTGGGGAATTGATTTTAATGAGGAATTGGATTATAACTCAATTCATGTTATCACTTTTAATGATATCCATGTATTCATACATGTCGTTAATCAAGAAGTGAATCTAGAATCTCAACCCTAGGGAAGAACAAACTCGACAACCTCAAAGAACAAGTGCCATTTAGAAAAGCCAGAATATGAGAGAAATATTATTTTATATTAATAAGGATGACAGTGGAATGATGGAAGATGATCTAATCAACTTTCATTATGTCATAAAACTTCTGACTCTCAAAAGTGGATTAAGGTCATGTAAGAGTAGTATAAGTTCTATAGAAGATAATAAAGTTTGAGAACTTGTCTCATCACCTAAAGGTGCAAAGTTAATTTGTTGCAAATGGTGATGTTGGCATGTATAAGGCATGTCTTGTATCTAAAGGATATACTCATAAAAAAGGCATTGATTTTGTAGAGACTTTCTCTTTGGTTTCATTGAAAGACTTTCAGAATAATTATGATACTTGTTGCTCATGTTTAATTGAGTTACATAAGTTGGATTTCAAAATTGTGTTTCTCAATGGTAACATTGATGAAATATTTTATACGGTGCAGTTAAAAAATTAAGTCTAATGAAACAAAATTAATGATATGCAAATTAAGGAAATCCATTTACGAGTTTAAGTATGACTCTCGTTAATTGTATAACAAATTTCACCAAGTGATTAACTTATTTGATTTTGAGATAAATTTAGTTGATAATTGTATATACTATAAGTTCAGTGGGACTAAGCCAAATAATACCCTTTATTGTTGACAATGTGTTGTTTTAATTGCCAAATAAAATATGCCTTAATCTCAAATAAAATAAAATAAAGAATAATATATAGAGAGTAAGGATCGATCCGTAGGGAATATGGAATTGTTGATGAATTGATTCTTACTTCTGGACTAAGCATGATCTGCAAAGAAAATAAAAGAAGGCTTTAGTTCGATTGAAATATAAAGAAAATAAAATGAAACGAAGTAGATTTGAATTAAAATCTAATTGTAAAAATTAGCCACCGACTTTCACTTTGCCTCAAATTTTTTTGATCATCGAAATAGATTTTCACTTCGGATTCATACTGGTTACAGTCTATAGGGCCCAACCCCTATAACTTGTTTTTTTCTCAATTGAAGTGACATTCCAAAATAATCTTTGATTGTGAAGTCCTTATGTGGACTAATCGCGACAATCGTTATTAGAGCCACTCAATTTTAAAGCTTTGGAAAAACCTAACTCATATAGTGTATCGTTGAGAATCGAATCCGATCTCATTTCCCAATAGCATACCACCGCTAAGTGTGTTCCCAGGAAGCCGAATGTGCTACAAGTCGATCCTTCCTCCCAACTTTCAATTGAAAACACTATCAATCTAACGTGCACTTTTTGAAAAGAAAATGTTTTTGATTATAAAAGGATGGTCTATTACCAATCCTTGATTCCATAAAAATGAGAATGTAACCCTAAGGATATTACGTGCTTTTCAATTATCACGATAGGAATTGAGTCATCACTTCAGCCTTTGGCTATGAAAAACTTAGCTAAGTATGATAGAAATCATACTTAGCATTAAAAGAAAAGTAAAATAAAAACTTGAAAGTAAAAACTAACAATATAAAAACTTTTATAAAAACAAGAGCAAAGAAAAACAAAATAATTTGATATTTGAATCATCCTTTGAGGCTTACCCAAGGGGGTATTATAGTCCTAAAAAACCTTAAAAATTCTAAGAGATAATTCAAAGAAAATTCCTAAAATTACAAAAGATAATTGGAAAGGATAATTCCATAATTGTTTGAAATAAATCCCAAAAATAAATATAAATCCTAAATTCACATTTGGATTTACGTCTGAGTCTTCTATCTTCACGAAAATGCTGACTGAACCTTCTAGAAGATGTTGACTTGTCGCCACGTCAGCGAAATCATGCCCATTTGTCCAGCCATGAGTCTAGAAAATAAAAACTTGCAGAATTCATCTTTTTTAGCTTAGTTTCTGGAATCCAATGTGCTGCACATAAAATATTAGAAATTGCCCAACTTAGCAACATAATTTGACAAATAAAGGAGTAATTAATGATAAAATAATTATTAAATTAAGCACTCATCAATTGCTAAAGGAAATAAGTTTAGTCTTGATCAATACCCTAAGGATGATTGAAACTAAGGAAATGCAAAAATGTTCTTTATGCTTCAAAATAAATAAAGAATTTAGTGTATACTCAAGTTTATATGCATTCAGACATAGCGTATGATTTTAGGATATTAAGCAGATATATAAGTAATTTGGTTATGGATCGTTGGATAGCAGCCAAATTGATTCATACAATACATTTAAGAACAAAATGTTACATGCTCACATATCGGATGTCTAGTAAGTAAGATATCATCAGGTTTATGGATTCCAATTTTATTGAAATATGAATGCAAAATTGTCACATTAACAGCTAGTTATAGATTGATAAGAAAGACCACTTGAGTTATTTTGTGACAACTAACTTGCAGTCCTTTATTTCATATATATAACAGGAACACCTTAAAGTCTAAACACATTGATATTATGTTTCTGGTTGTTAAAGAAAATTCAGAGTGATTATGTGTTTATAGAGCATGTTGATACAAACTTATAATTGAGCGCTTACTAAGGAACTATCACCCAAGGTCTTTCATGAGCACACTACTGATATGGGTGTAATATCACTTAAGGATATTTGGTTTTAGTGGGAGTTTGTATTTAATACTCATTTATTATAAACACAATTTCAATTACTTCAGTTTAAGGATATTTATTTTAAGGTTATTTTTTGCATAAATAAAATTTATTTTGGTTTATCCACACTTTGGATTTGGTAAAATTTGATCTCACTAATATGTAAAGAGTGTCAATTGTAAATAGACATGTGTGGTTCACATTACATGTGATTTCCATGCTACACTTCATGATTGATCTAGACATGCAATTCACAATTCTTATATATTTTAAATATTTTTTATATTTATAAATTTGTCCCCTGTTATGATTTTATAAATTTACTTCTTAGTATAAAAATATGTGTCGTTCTTGTTCGTAGTGGAGGCTTCTCTTGGTTTGTAGATAGTATGATATGTTAAGATGATAGTCTAGTTTAATATTTTTCTTTTTACCTTAAAACACGAAAATTGAAAAACGATCTAATAATATATTCACATGATTTAGGAAAAATAAAAGGCATATCAGAATCACGCGTACCAATTTAGTGCATTAATCATGATGAGGAGTGAGAGTGCAGCGATTTATTAGTGGAAAATGACAATAAAAAGGAAATCAACAATGGAGGCTGTTGAAGATTCCCACCCAACTTGTTGATTCAGATTCCTTTTTCGTCAAAAGGAGATTGCAGAAGATAATATAAAGTAAGGAGAGAGATTTAACATAAACAGAGGAATCCAACCTCCTTATTGGTGGAATCTAATAATTGCATTAGAATCTATGAGAAATTCACATGAGATGGCTGTTCCAAATGCACATGGATCTACGGAGGGAGCGGGTAGGTTAGTCAACAATGAAATTATAGAATAACCATATATTTTAAAATTTTATATATATTTTTATTAAAAATATGTTTTCTCCTTTTAAAATTTTATAAGTTTATATTCGTCTCATAGAATTTTAAAAGTACAAATTGCCTCTCTAACATAAAATCTTGCATTCGTTCTTGATCATGCATTCTTGTTGTTTCTTTCATTTGTTTAGGAACAGACGTCATATCTTATATGAATGATTTTTTTTAAGTTTAGTAGTAGGTAAATTTATAAAATTCTAAGAGATAAAAATAAATTATTAATTAAAAATATAAATAAAATATCTAAAATATATATATTAATTTAAAATTTTCAGGGGTAATTGTCTCTGTCTGCTTCACTTCAATCTATCACTCACTGCATTTGTTTATGGCAGTGGCAGAAGAAAATGGAGATTTTGAAAAATTATAGTTTAGACCTTTAAAATTATATTTAATTTGATCCCACAAAACTTTTAGAAATTCGTATTAATTTTTACATTTTTTAGTATTCTTAATTAAATCACTTCCATAATTTTTAAAAATTTGTATTAAATCTCCCATATCAAAAATTTTAGTTATACCCTTTTTAAAAAAATATATATATAAATTGAACCTTCAAAATTTTTGAAAATTTCAGTTTAAACCTCTATTTTTCTTTTTAATTTTAAGTTACCCCAAACTTTATCACCAAATTTTGCCACTGGTTTATGGTGTGGCACGACCCAAGTGAACTCTAATCCAAGCTCATTCAATCAACCTACACGATTACCTCAAATTTAATGAAGCAAAAAATATGGAAGAAATCCTAAAAAAATGTTTGAAGAAGATAAAGAAATGTGATAAAAAATAATTAGAGAATTTTACAAGATTTTGAGAGAGAGAATGTTTAAAAGATTTAGAGCCTCGATGGTTATGAAGTTATGAAAAGAAACGCAATTATAGAATATTTAGGGAAAAAATAATTTAATGAAATGAAAAATAAAATCAACTATATTTTTAAAATTAACTTGGAAGAAGAAAATTAACTTTTTTTGGCCAAAGTTTAAACCTAATTGTCGTAACCGTTTTTCGGGCGGAACAATCGTTTAATTGTTTAAAAACCAGTTACGACTTTAAATTTGGAGAATGGTTGATTTTAAATTAATTTGGATTAAATTGGAAAGAGTCTCCATCGGCCTTTGGATTAGGTAGGTCGAATACTTAAAAAAGCGTCTTTTAAAAATAATTTTAAGAAAAATCATTTTTTAAGACGAAAGTTTGTCTGCGTTTACCAAAAATTCGATTAAAACGGGTTCGGGAGTCGGTTATTCATGGGGAAGGATTAGCACCCCCACAACGCCCAAAATTAGTATTGTGTCGCTTACATGTTGTCGTAAATGGTGGAAATCATGAATCAAATATAAAATTAAACTATGATTCATTTATTGAAATTTAATTAATTTGTTTCTAATTAGCAATTTAAAGAAAATCGTTTTTCAATTTACCTCAATAAACTTAAAATATCAATATAGTAAAAATAGAAACTTAGGGATTAAATAAAAAAAGTATAAAATTTAAATTATCAAAATATCACAAACAAAAACTTAAGGTACTAAAATAATGAAATAGATAGTTAAAAGATTAAAATAGTAAAAATAGAAAATTAAAGGACCAAAACAAAAATTAAATAAGTTAAAAAAATCAAATTATAAACATTAATAATTATTAAATTACAGACATGAGTCTAAAAAAAACTAAAACCATATATTATACCAAAATATACACAGATCAGGACTAAATTTATTAATTAAGAATTAACACAATAATAATTTACTCAAAAATATATTACAAACATATAGAACCAAAACATAACACAAAATAGTTCAAAATGCAAAATCTAATATGCATAAATTTGATTTAAGGACTAAAATAGGATATTGTAAAATAAGAAGGGGTCCAAATGAGATTAACCCAAACCTTATAGATATTAAATATAATGAATTAAATGAACTCGGTGCAAAACATATGATTTAAAACATAAAATAAACGATTTTACATATTCATAAATATTAAGGTTTATAATATAATAATATACAATTAAAGATCCAAAGTATAAATATGAATAAATATTATATCTAAATCATAAGGACTGAAATAAAATAAAAAATAAAAAAGAAACAAAAGTGGAATAATAAAACATATATTAAATGACCAAAATACAAAGTTTAACAAACGTGGAGACCCCAAAAGCAAAATTTAACCATGATAAAAATACACAGAAAGTCCCTAATAAAACGACATCGTTGATATAATTATAAAAGGCCCAAATTAAAGCCAAAATTGGCTAATCATTTCATTTATTCGGTTTCAAAACAAATGGAGGAGAGAGAGACTCCCAAATTCTCTCAACTCTCTACTTTTGAAGAGAGATCGGCCACAGTGGCCGATAGAACCTACGGCGGGTTCCACAGCGACGCATGACGGCCGGAGAGGTGAAAACACCCTAAATCGAAACCTTTCAAGACCCCCAACCAAGATCTAGTCTTTTTATAATCTCAAACTGATCCTATCCCACTAGATCTATCAATATACTTTTCGAAAAATGAGACAACCGGTGATATTTCGACTCTGATGAGCTTAGATCGAGGTATGTTCTTCTCCTCTTTTCTCTCTTTTATCTTTTCTGTTCGAAAACCTCATTTGTTTTTCATATTTTTATAATGGAATTTTGGTTGCTGTTTTGATGGATTTTCCACTGATATACGTATGGTGGTAGGGTATATTAGGTAAGAATACCTAATTTCTGAAATTTTAAAATCTGTTTAGTGGATGTATGATTTGGATGATAATGTCTTCTTTGTTTCATGATTTTTGAAGTAAGTGATGATGCTCTGTGGTTGTTGTTGGTATAGTGGCTCGTCGGTTCGGTGCTCGGCGTTCACTGTTGCGGTAATTGGTTGGCTAGCGACAGTAATGGCTTAGGGGATTAGGGTTAGAAAACCCTAATATAAAATGGATCAGATCTGGGTTGATTCAAGTCTGGGTCAGATCCGGGTTGAACTCAGGAAGGGCTTTAACTGGGTTAGAACCTTGTAGTAGACTGATTTATTGGATCTGAAGGCCTACTAAGCTTTGTAATTTGTAATTGGTATGCTGAGTTGTTGGACCTGCAAACATGTATTATAATTCTATTAATAATAATAAATATAATAATAATACATAATATAATATATATTTTTTAATCCCGATCAAAAAATGGGTGTCTACAGCTGCCCCTCTTTTCACATTCTTGTGTTAAGAAGAATAGGGCAAAGATGAAAAAGACAACCAGTTTTTGTCTGATTCTTTTTTTTATTTTGAGGTTCATCGCTGATTCGAAATGTCTTGAAATGTTGAAAACATCTAGCATTGGAGGTCTTACGGATGTCCTGAAAGACTTATCATCTTGCTCGAAAGGCTTACATATGACACGGAAGATTTACACATCATGCTCGAAAGACTTACAGATGACCTGAATGATTTAAAAATCAAGAAACCCCTGAAGGCTTAGTTTCTTAAAATCTCATTTGAAAACATCCTGTTGTTTGGGTCTTATGGATGGCCCGAAGGAATTAAAAAATCAAGAAACCCCCGAATGCTCAGTTTCTTAGATCTCATTTGAAAACATCCTGCACTGAAGGTCTTACAGATGGCCCGAATGACTTAAAAAATCAAAAAAACCTCGAAGGCTCAGTTTCTTAGATCTCATTTGAAAACATCATGCACTAAAGGTCTTATGGATGGCCCGAAGGACTTAAAAATAAAGAAACCCCCGAATGTTCAATTTCTTAGATCTCATTTGAAAACATCCTGCACTAAAGGTCTTATGGATGGCCCAAAGGACTTAAAAATCAAGAAACCCCCAAAGGCTCAGTTTCTTAATTGTCACCAAAGAACCCCTACATATCACGATGGTCCCTCAAACTTGTCATCAAGAAACCCCTACATATCACGATGGTTTCTCAAGCTTGTCATCAAAGAACCCCTACATATCATGATGGTCCTTCAAGCTTATCATCAAGAAACCCCTACATATAACGATGGTCCTTCAAGCTTATCATCAAGAAACCCCTACATACCACGATGGTTTCTCAAGCTTGTCATCAAAGAACCCCTGAAAATCATGCTTAATTTCTTAAAAAATCTTTTGAAAACATCATGTTGTTTGGGTAATGTGACCCCACATCAAAGTAATGATTCTTCTTGGATTGGGATCCTCAATTCTTGAGGTTCTGCCAATCGAAATATATTTTCCTTCATTCAAGGCTTGAATTTTATCTTTTTCTTCTCTTCTTTTCTTGGAAAATCTGTAAAAATATATGCTTTGATGCATGAAATATGAATGCAACATGTAATGCATGACTTTTTTATATGCAAATGATGTTCTTATGAATGCAAAAAATATTGATGCAATCTTCATTTGACTTTAAAGTGGCCATCTCGGTCTTCTTCTACTTGATCACTTCTTCCCAAAGTCTACTCAAATATTCATTTAGCAACTCATAATTTCCAACTTGCATTTTTGAAGATCCATCTAATCTTTTTCTCTCTTCTTATCGTCTTCGTTTTTTGTCTTCATTTCGGAGAAAACATTTTCTTTCTCAACTTCTTACTACGATCAAAAATATGATTGTGTTGCCCTATTTTCAGAGATTATGCGTATGACTATGCCAAACTCCGTAAAGATCAAAGGGAGAGTTGCGTCAATTCTGATTTGACTCTTGAAACTCGACATCAGGATGACCTATCCAAATTTTCATGTCACCACATCTAGTCAAACATCAAATGAGGCTCATTTTTAACATTAACCCATCTTTCAACCTTAGTTGATACCACTAGTCTCTTGCTGTTGCGATTTTATCACCTCTTTCGTGGAAAGAAATCTTCATCATATCTCACTTCTAACCTTGGGGTTGAAGAAGATAAACTTCATCTTGAGTCCACAAATAGAAACATCATATGATCGCAACATTGGTTCAGTACCATAATCACTGGTTCGTAAAGCATTTGACAACACATTCATCATTTCCTGTAGCTTTTGCTCAGATTTCTCAATCTGTGATGCTCTTTGCATAGTGTTTGGAGCTTTTGTAGGACGTCACTTAAGAACAAAGCTCAGTGAGACCGCAAGTGGGATACTTTAACTGCTAGCATCAAATTACCAGAATAATGCAAATTCAAAATGCTTTCAAAATTGTTTCTTGTTGATATGAGCCTTCAATATGAACTTTCGAAATGACCCACATGAATTATTGTTTTTGTCTGAAATGGGTCTTCAAAATACCTAACATTTTATTTCTAGTTGAAATGGACTTTCAAAATATCCCAACCTTTTCATGCTAGTGTGAGCCTTTAAAATGCCCCACATGGATTACTTCTGTCTTTTTCATGCTGATGTGAGCCTTCAAAATGCCCCACATGGATTATATGGACCTTCAAAAATACATCCAACATTCAAGTCAAAAGGTTTACTCTCAATGTCCACTGAATTTGAATATCATGATTCCCACGAGGTACAACTTTGATAATGCCCCATTTGTAGATCATTGTGGCTCTATTTGTGCTCAAATATGTTTATCTTGAATGCTCTCATTCTGGTGTTACTAAACAATAGTGTTGTCAAGTAACTTCGAAGGATTATCTTCATGTTATCACAAACTTAAGAAGTGATCAATCTTTTTAACAGAAATGACTGAGATATGTGCTTCTTCTGAGTAAGGTGGTCACCTTCTGCTTTACTGTTGCATTCTTGCCTTTTTGTTATGCACTGAGATATGTGACCTTTTTTTGAATGAGACAATCATCCTCTTCTTATCAGGTTGTTGATAATGTCATAAGAGAGTGTTACAAGTTCTCTCCTCTAGCCTGTTGATCTTTCAGACCACTTGCTCTCAAGAAGTGCTTCATCATTCTGGCACCGCTCACTCTTTTTCTACAATAGAGGTAGAATAGGCCTCAACTTGCTTCAAGAACCTTTTTCAATTTGAGACTGTCCTGTTTGAAAATGTTTCTCCTCCTTTCTTTATCAAAGAATGAAAGAATTTTGTAAAGTATTGATTCTTCCAGGTTCACAATTGAATCAAATCATAAACAATGAGTTTAATGAATATCAAATAAATAAAATACTATTTTAAATCGTTCAAAAATCATAGTCCTATGGCAAGTGTCAAAATTATTGACTAATTTAAGGTGTAGGTTGATTATGGTAAAATAAGGTCTCTCAAGTTGGTCCAGCATATATGTCCTTTTGAGCATTCAATAATCTTGAAGAAATGATTGTTATGCTCATCCTGTAGAGATACTTCTTGGTTCCAGACTCTCAGGAACATCTTTGGTATGCGTGGTTCTTCATCAAGAATTTAAGATCATCTCTTATGTTGTTGTTGCACCATTCAATATTCGAGCCGTCTTTTCAAGTTTTCAACTTGAATCCTCCTTTGGTTTCAAGACATTATTCAAAATTTATATCTTGAACCCCCTTTTATAATATCATGCAATAAATATTTTTTAAAAACTATTTTTTGTAAATAAAAATTAATCTTGAGAAGCATAATAAAATCTGAAGATAGTCTCTTTTACTTAGAAATCCATGTACGATTAGAATGGACTTTTCAGGGATGTAACGTAGGCTATGGCTCATGGTTATGAAAGAAACGGATAAAAAGGCCCAAACAAGTATTTAAGGGTAATTGAACCAAAGATCAATTCATTCTGATGCATTTAATCTTGCCTTGTTTGACTTGGATCTGCTTTGCTACTTGTATTTCATCATTTCTTTTTATGGATCCCTCTAGACTGTCAATTTTGTTATATCTCCAGCATTTCTTGCGCTTCTTGTTGAATATGAATCTTTGAGCTTGATCAACCTAGTTTTAAGGTTCAATGAATCATTCATCTTGATTCAATTTCATTTCTTTTTTTTTTTTTTCTTTTTTCTTTTATTTCTTTTATTTCTTTTATTTCTTTTCTTTTCTTTTTCTTTCTTTCTTTTTTCTTTTCTTTTCTTTTCTTTTTTTCCTTTCATTTTTTTTCTTTGATGGATGAGTATAAGACTTCAATTGCTTTGAGTACCTCCTTTTACTCTAGCATTTGTTATTCTTGACTGGATTTGATCTTCAAGCACATCATATTTGACTTGCCTTGTGGTTCAAAACTCTCTTTACTTTATGGAGATTTGCCTTCGTAACTTGATTGACAATCTTTATTCCTGTGAGTAGATATCTTTCACCTTGCCCCCCAATGTGGAAAGGGATCCTTGGTTATGGTTGAATCAGAAGAAAAATCATTCAGGCTCAAATGGGGATAACAAAAGATATATATTTTTCTCTTTTTGCGAAGGGATAAATGAAAGAATGTCGTTCATCATTTCATGCACAGAATTCTATGTAAGAAAAAGGTATCCCCAAGGGATGAATATTCAGGATTAACTTTTACTTACATGAAAATAATGTAATTAATGCATGATATAATTATTTTAATCCTTTTTTTTCTTTTTTTTCTTTTTTTTCTTTTTCCTTTGAGCATACCCCAATTACTCAAAATTCTCTTTGACAAGTTAGTCCATGACGCCCCATCTCGTTTCTTCTTGTAAGAAGATTCACAGATAATTGAAAGTTTGGTTCTTTTGAGTTCTGAGGTTTCACCAGTATGAAGGATAAATGTGTGACTTTTGAAGTCGTGTATATGGTGAAAACCCAATCAACTCTTCCCAAGAAGGTAAACATCTAGATTTGGTATCTCAAAAACAGGTAGAGACATTACTTCAGAGTCTCGGATAAATGTAGGGTCAGGTGTTGGTAAGGACCCATAATAGATCATGTAATTGTATTTCTGGCATTGAATGGGATGTGAAAGGTCTAATTTTACCACTTACCAAAGATCTACGATTCTTGAGAAAATAAAAGAATATTTAATTTACTTGATACTAAAAAAACTTCAAGATTAAAATTTGATTCCTTGCTCATAACCATAAAAACAAAACAAATTTATTTATTATACAAAAGTCAGAGAAAGAAACAAAAAACATATTCAAACAAGATGTTGAAAATGAAATGCAACTGTAGAAGATAACAACTTTCACTTATTTATCTAACTGCCCATTACTCTTAGAATGTTGGGTGTGTGGTAGGACCAGGATCTTTATCCTCATTTGCTCCCCATTTCTCGACCATTTTACTTGTCATGACTCCTTTTTATGTACCCTCGGATGCACAAATTTCTGTTTTCTCCTGAGCAGCTTCTTCGTAAAATCCCAATTTCTTGTTATTCATCAGTTTTTCTTCTCTGATTGGAAATTAGGCCCAAATTTAGATCCGAAACGATTTTCCTTGGAGATGATAGTTTTGGCTGGATTCTGAACACATATTGCTGTTGTGATTGGCGTAACATTCGTCAAGCCTCCTAAATTTCCCAAAAGCCCACTTACCTTCAAGAAATCTGATATAGGTGTTTGAGATGTCTTCAAGGCTGCATCTGCCCCATTCATTCTTTAACCCACAAGCCAGTCTCGTATTATATTCATGGAAGCCCTTTTGCTTTATTTTCCTTTCTCATCCTCTTGTGCCCTGTGTTCTTCATAGAAATTGACTGCATTAATCTTTGTTGAAGCAACAACTTTCGATTTTTTTACCTTAACCCCTTTCTCTTTTACTTTGCACCTTTGAATTGCTTGCTCTACAGGATCCTCAAAGTTGCTAGGAACCTTAAATGAACAATCTGGGGTTCCGTTCTGGTTTATCCAAGGAATCACCTTATAGGTCCATTTCTCATTCGGGGGCCACTGTGGTTGGATATATTCCGGTGTAACCAATCCGGCTGTGAGTATTTTCTTCTCATGTAATCCCCCTGATGAGATATTATTTGGTGATGGATTTATAGATAGAACTTGATTGTCTTAAATGGATGATTATAAAAGGTTAGAACCACTAATCATGAGAGATTGATCATTCTTAGCTTTCTTGATCAACATTTGGTCCTCTTCTATGCCCCTCTTCTTTGAGTAAGACTCAACTTTCCCAAGGGAAACTTTATCTCTTGTTAGCTCTTCATTCATTGTGGGCCCAATGGAACCTTCTACAATCAAAGTTTCAACACTAGCATTCATAGTCCCATCCAAAATGAGATCCTCTAGTGGCTCTTCTCCATGAATCATAACATTCACCATGTCCATCAATTTGGTTATATGTTCCATTGACTCGTTCTGAAACTTCTTTGCTCGATCATGAATCTTGACAAGTTACTCTTGGAGTTTTTAAATTCTATTCACACGTGTAGAAATTTCATTCGTGGTTCTTCTCATCACCTCAGGAGCGGATATGTTATGATAAGTAGAATTATCCTGAGGTTTTAACACTGTGGCTTGATTTTTACTGGCAGAGAAGCTCACTGGATGACTTGGAAGTTTGTCGGGTGAAACAAGTCTTTGTGAATTAGCATGTGTCATTACACATTCATAAGCTTCTAGGGTCAAGGAAATTTTCTCTTTGCCTCTTTCTTGGTTATGTTCATTAAGCTTTATTACAATTTGATTAATCAGGTCATCTTGGTTTTGCAAGATACGATCAATGGTAGCCTTTTGTGACTGCTCTATTTTAATCTCCCACTCTGCTTGCATCTTTTGCAAACTCTCTTCCAGTTCTTTCTTCATTTCCTCAAATTTTGCTTCCATTTTCAATACTGTATGAATACAATTACCATTAGAAACACTTCCTCAAAGTCCCCATAATGTACGATTAATGCATGTAAAATAGTTTGAAACAAAATGCAAATGCATGATGTAAGATTGAAACTATAAACATAAAAATGCAAAGATGTAAGATTGAAACTATAAACATAAAAATGTAAAGATGTGAATTAAAATGCAAAGATGCAAATGCATATGCAAACAATGTTGATCCCAACGATGGATATCGTAGAATAATTTTCACGAGTGATAAAAGCTTTCACATTACAAGACAATCCACTTTACAGACATGCCTTCTCTTAGATAAGTGAATCACCGCTTCACCTTGGGTCTTTGTCCTTGAAAATGATACCCCTCAAGCATTTTGTAACCTGACTCTGTTAACGCCCTGGCGGTGCTGAAGTGCATTACTCCTTGATGGTTAACGATGAACTGATCATAGATAAAAATCTATGACTGGATTACTCCTTAGATCAGTGGATCATCATTTCAGTCTCGAATACTGCACGATCTTCAAGCTCACTTCTTTTTCCTGGATCTTCGTATTTTGAACTGACGCCCCTCAATGTTTTGTAAACTAACTCCATTAATGTTTTGGCAGTGCTGAAGTCAGTACATTGTTCCTTGATGACTAGTTATGAGATGATCGTAGATGAGAATCTACTATTGGATTACTTCTTGGATCAAAGTATCAGCTTTCCAATCTCAAATGTTGTACAGTCTTCGAACAAGTCTCATTCTGGTACTCTGGACTTCTTTTAGCCATCGGCGCATGTCTGTGTATACGACTGCTTGATTGAAAATTTTTATCTTTTCTGTGCACAATTTTCTCATGAATATCCCCTTGCAAATCAACATTTTTTCATTATGTTATGTTGATGTAATGCAATGCATGTATGCAAAAAAATATTAATCAAGAGTGATCATCTTAAAATAGCTTTCATTAAACACAAAAGTTTCAATACATCAAACAAAACTTATATAGGGGATAGATTTCACTCCTAACTTTTTAATAGTTAATAGTCAAATTACTTCCACTCATGCTCAGGTGTGGAGTTGTCAATCTACTTTTATTCTCTTGTGAAGCCAGCTAAATCAACCAGTTGTATTAGCCACATTGCTTGCTTGAGCAGTAACTTCCTTCATGACATTATTTTTTTCTTTCATCTTTTGTGTAAATTCTCGGAGTTGTAAGTAATGTTCATGTACCTTTTCATTCTTTCTCCATTGCTCAGCATCATTTTTCAGTTTACTAATCCCTGTTGTCCATTCTTCTGGGGTGTTTCCTATGCCATCATTTTTAAAGGCTTGAATGATTCTTCGAAAATCATTACGCATGACTTCAACCTCTGTTTTTAATTTCTTGTTTTCATCCTTCCAAAAATGTGTTTGAGCTTCATAAAAACTCCCTTTCTTCTGAATGCTTTTATTGATACTCTTACCATAAAATGCTTTTAGTATCAATCTAACAGGATCTTTGGGTACATAGCTTTCCATTTTTTGAGAACTTCTTCAAGATGACATTCCTTGGTTGCATCATAGTTTGCTTGATCATAAAACTTTTTGTCCATTTATGAAAACTTTTCAATTTGATGTCCACTCATGAATCAATACCTTCTTCAATGATATGATCATGCAATGCAAACAAAAATGAAAAATGACACAAACAAAATAAATAAATTAGTGTACACAAACAAAAGAAAAGAAATTAGTTAGTACATGTAAAATAATTGATACAGATAAAAATGTTATTCAAAGATGAATATAACACCTACCCAATCATGATATCTACCCAAACATGCTTTAATTAAATAACATTCTTATCAGGACATGCTTTCTACCCACAATGATTTTTCAAGAAATTAATCCTAACCACATGGTATCTAGTTCACATGATGTTATTAAACAATATTTAAAGAAAAAGAAAAGGTTCAAAAAACTCATCCTTTATGTACACCTATTTTGGGTACCTACTGACAGACAGAGGTTCGGTATGCCTATACCTAGGGTGACCGTTCTACGGTTCACTATATGCATGGTTCCGTCTCTAACAGAAAAAGGTACTCGAATTGTCCTTGATGTCAGTGCCCCTTGGGCTGCCAAACCCTCGATCCTCACCCATTACAGGTTTCAAGCAGAACGAGTTCAATTCGAGAGGATACATTCCCTTATGCCTGTGCGGAGAATAAATTCCTTCTAAGACATAAGGTATATGAATCCCGAAGGTTACTTGCTAGGTCTGCACGGAGAACAAATTCTCACGAAGGTGTCGCTTTCGCCCCTACTTAAAAAGCTCAGAGCTCAGATATAGAGCTTATGTTATGCAAATGCCCATGATGTGTGTGAGGAGGAACATTTAACCCTTTGACTCAAAAGCAAAACGACACCACTCGATGAAAACTTGGACAGATCTGAAAGCAAAAATTCAAATGTTAGTATGACAATAAAAATAATGAAGCAATTAAAAACTTCAATAAAAAGATCATAAGTTAACTAAAGACTCGAACTCATAATTTTCACCACAACAACAATGAGTAAGCAACTTACAGACTGACTCTCTAAAAAATTCCCCAGCAGAGTCGCCAAGCTATCGTAACCGTTTTTCGGGGGGAACAATTGTTTAATTGTTTAAAAACCAGTTACGATTTTAATTTTGGAAAATGGTTCATTTTGAATTAATTTGGATTAAATTGGAAAGAGTCGCCATCGGCCTTTGGGTTAGGTAGGTTGAATACCTAAAAAACATCTTTTAAAAATAATTTTAAGAAAAATCATTTTTTAAGACAAAAGTTGGTATGCGTTTATCAAAAATTCGATTAAAACGGGTTCGGGAGTCGATTACGCATGGGGAAGGATTAACACCCCCACAGTGCCCAAAATTGGTACTCTGTAGCTTACATGTTGTCGTAAATGGTGGAAATCATGAATCAAATATAAAGTTAAACTATGATTCATCTTTTGAAATTTAATTAATTTGTTTCTAATTAGCAATTTAATGAAAATCCTTTTTCAATTGACCTTAATTAACTTAAAATATCAATATAGTAAAAATAGAAACTTAGGGATTAAATAACAAAAGTATAAAATTTAAATTATCAAAATATCACAAACAAAAACTTAAGGTACTAAAATAATGAAATAGATAGTTAAAAGATTAAAATAGTAAAAATAGAAAATTAATGGACCAAAACAAAAATTAAATAAGTTTAAAAAATCAAATTATAAACATTAATAATTATTAAATTACAGACATGAGTTTAAAAAAAAAGCTAAAACCATATATTATACCAAAATATACACAGATCAGGACTAAATTTATTAATTAAGAATTAACACAATAATAATTTACTCAAAAATATATGACAAACATATAGAACCAAAACATAAACACAAAATAATTCAAAATGCAAAATCTAATATGCATAAATTTGATTTAAGGACTAAAATAGGATATTGTAAAATACGAAGGGGTCTAAATGAGATTAACCTAAACCTTATAGATATTAAATATAATGACTTAAATGAACTCGGTTCAAAACACGTGATTTAAAACATAAAATAAACGATTTTACATATTCATAAATATTAAGGATTATAATATATTAATATACAATTAAAGATCCAAAGTATAAATATGAATAAATATTATATCTAAATCATAAGGACTGAAATAAAATATAAAATAAAAGAAGAAACAAAAGTGGAATAATAAAACATACATTAAATGACCAAAATACAAAGTTTAACAAACGCGGAGACCCCAAAAGCAAAATTTAACCATGATAAAAATACACAGAAAATCCCTAGTAAAACGACGTCGTTTTGATATAATTATAAAAGGCCCAAATTAAAGCCAAAATTGGCTAACCATTTCATTTATTCGGTTTCAAAACAAAGGGAGGAGAGAGAGACTCCCAAATTCTCTCAACTCCCTACTCTTGATAGGCCAAAACACCCTAAACCGAAACCTTTCAACACCCCAACCAAGATCTAGTCTTCTTATAATCTCAAACTGACCCTATCCCACTAGATCTATCAATATACTTTTTCGAAAAATGAGACAACCGGTGATATTTCGACTCCGATGAGCTTAGACCGTGGTATGCTCTTCTCCTATTTTCTCTCTTTTATCTGTTCTGTTCAAAAACCTCCTCTTTTTTTCATGCTTTTATAATGGAATTTTGGTTGCTGTTTTGATGGATTTTCCACTGATATACGTATGGTGGTATGGTATATTAGGTAAGAATACCTAATTTCTGAAATTTTAAAATATGTTTAGTGGATGTATGATTTGAATGATAATGTCTTCTTTGTTTCGTGATTTTTGACGTAAGTAATGATGCTCAGTGGTTGTTGTTGGTACAGTGGCTCGTCGGTTCGGTGATCGGCGTTCACTGTTACGGTAGTTGGTTGGCTAGCGGCAGTAATGGTTTAGGGGATTAGGGTTAGAAAACCCTAATATAAAATAGATCGGATATGGGTTACTTCAAGTCTGGGTCGGATCCGGGTTGAACTCGGGAAGGGCTTCAGCTGGGTTAGAACCTTGTAGTGGGCTGATTTATTGGATCTAAAGGCCTGCTAAGTTTTGTAATTTGTAATTGGTCTGCTGAGTTGTTGGACCTACAAACATGTATTATAATTCTATTAATAATAATAAAAATAATAATAATACATAATACATAATATAATATATATTTTTTAATCCCGATCAAAAAATGGGTATCTACACTAATATTAATTATATCTAGAGGAGAGAAAAAGGAGATTCTAGAATAAAGAAGAAAATACTCTTAGTGGATCTAAAACATATGACCTAAGGGGATATGAGAAAATAAAGATAAGGATTAAATACTTCAAATACTACCAACCTTTAAGCACTAATTTGTTTATACCACCAACATTTCAATTTTGTCAATTTTAACACTAACGTTTACTTTAATGTGTAATTATATCACTCCGCCGTTAATGATTTAACAACATGATGACAAGGTAGTTTCACGCTGTGGCGGTGCTGACGTGGATGCCTCACCGACGTCATTTTGACACAATTAATTTAGTGCTCAATACACAAAACGATATTGTTTTGCTTGAAAAAAAATATTGAAATATTGTGGTTCAGGGGATTTAAACTCTAAACCCATAAAAATATATCTTAATGCTTAATCGTTAGGCTACCTTAACTTGTACTTCAGAACTATAATAAGAACAAATTAAATTTGAGAAATAACAATTCAAAATTGTAATAAAAAAACTCAGAAGCAGAATAGCAACAAAGGCAAACTCCAACTAGTCTTTTCTTGAACAATTCTCATCTTGTTGTTGCCTTACAAAACACCCAAAACACTATATAACACCATTTCCTATACGTAGATGCATCTTCACAAGAACAAATTAAGCTTTTTTTAAAACACCCAAGAAGAGCAAGATGTGGCATAAATCACAGTTTAAATCGGTTTTATCATGGTAGTTTATAATGATGATACTCGGCTTTCCTTCTTTATCGGTTTGCCTTATAATCACAACATTATCATGCTGAAAACTCATGCCTTTATTCTTCAAAGCTTGAATAAAAAGGAACAGTGAATATTTTGCCTTTTTGATTCCTTAGGGGTGTTTTGACTTGCTTTGTTTTTAAAATTTTAAGGATTTTTTGTTTTGTTGAGTCGTATAGTCATGGACATAGAACATAAAAGGGAGAGAGAAATTGAAAGCAAAGAAGAGAGAGAGAGAGAGAGAGAGAGAGAGAGAGAGAGAGAGAGTTATTGGTTTGCCTTTCTTCCCTTGTGCTTCACTCGTACTTGTTGCCTACCAGTCTATTTTTGTTTCACTTTTTTAGGTTTTTTTTCAGACTATTTTTTCACCGTCTGATAAACCTCAATTCGTTGAAGGAAGCCACCATTTGGCCCGACTGCTTCTTCCTTCCCCTCGCCAACGACTACCGCATATACGTTTCGGTGAAGAAGAGAGAAAATGTAATTGAAAATTTTAGGTTTAGTCGTTAGGTTATTTAAAATTTTAGAGTTAATCTTAACTAGAATTTTAGTTTTTTTAAAAAAAATATATAGAAAAAATAACAAAAAAATCAAGGCAACCTAATGGTTAAGAAATAAGATCTATTTACATGGGTTTAGGATTTAAATCCCCTCAAACTCTCAATATTTCAATAATTTTTTTTCAAGCAAATTAAATGATGTCGTTTTGTGTGTATTGAGCACTAAATTAATTGTGTCGAAACAACGTCGTTTTGGTGAGGTATCCACATCAGTACCGTAACGGCGCGAAACTATTGTGTCATCGTGTCGTTAAATCATTAACGGTGGAGAGGTATAATTGCACTTAAAAATAAACGATAGTGTTAAAATTGACAAAATTGAAATGTTGGTGGTATAAACGAGTCAGTGCTTAAAGATTAATGGTATTTGAAGTAATTAACCTTAAAGATAAATAATTTGATCACCGACTAGATGTACTTGCTCAAAGAAACTAACGTTAGAAAATTCAATATAATTACTTTTGGACAGTTTGCAATTTTGATCTTTTATACAATAATTTCTTTTATTAATTCAAAAGAATTCTTTAATTAAAACACCCACAATCTAATTTTTTAACAATTCTACTTAATTAAAATATTATATTAATTATTACAAGAATCTGTAAATCCTTCAACCCAACTTTCAATTTATTCTTATTTTGACAAAATTACTATTTATAAGATTAGAATTAAAAAGGAAAAAAGGAAGTAGAAGATATAAACCCTCTTAAAGATGGAAGATGAAAGGACATTCACAATTAGTAATAACATTGACTTCTAATCCAAAATATGGATTGAAATGAGGCATAGGCCAATGTTACAATGGTTGTTATTTTTTTCACTTGGCAAAAATTGCCATCTCAGATCATCCATCCCCAAACAGAAGCATTTTCATGGCGTCCCTATTTCTATCTTCATGCTACCCGCAGAAGCTGTCATCCCTGACTTTGCAAATTGCAGGCTCTTTAATCTTCTCTTCAACTCCTTTCTGCACAAAATTACATCCCAAAAAAGGTCAAATCAATAATCAATAATGGATTTAAAAATATTTTTTTAGTATGAGCGCGTATAGATTAATAACATTTTATGTATAAGATGACCTAAATAAAATTTTAAGGTGAATATATATATATATATATATATATATATATATTAATAACAGATTTGTTTTTTATGAATATTTAAAAATATATCGACTGGATGGAACAATGTGGATTAAAAATTTTAATAGTTTACCCCATGAGTAATCTGTCGAGGCTTGAAGTGGATAATAGTCCTCTATTCTCTTCAGCTCTCCTTAAAAGGTAGGGCAATACCATATCAACTGGTCCATAGGGTAGATACTTGCTTACTTGAAACCCTGCGTTTCTCAAACCAAACGACAGCGCTTCCGACATTCCATATAACTGTGCAAATTCAAGCTTCTTATTCCCCTTTTCAATCCCAAGATCTCGTGCCTTTGATGCTGCCAATTGCCCTGTTCTCATCCATATTTTCAGTTCTCCGTCAAAACCAGAGGAATAAGAAAATGACAAAATTACCCCCAATGTTAACACAAATGATCATTTTGGTCTATATTCTTTCCTTTTTTAGGACATTTTAATCCCAACGTTTCAGTTATTTGTCAAAATATGCCTGCTTAAAGGAAACCATTAATCAACTAATAGTTTCCTTCCACTGTGAGTATTTTTATCAAAATTTGAAACGTTGAGACTAAAATGTTCCAAGAAAACAATAAGGGCCAAAAAGATTATGTGAGTAAACATTGAGGGCAATTTTGTCATTATATCTAAAAAATTTAGCGAGATTTAACATTGTACCTGACTCAAGATTATGAGTTGCGAGAACGAGTCCGCCATATCCATCCGCAATTTTCTCGAGTATAAACGAAGCACAATCATTGAAGCACGCATGCGTGTCTCGGATGCCATTGTGGACCGGCGAATCGAACCCTAACGAAGAAGCCAACTTGGTTTCGCTCGACATATAAGCGCCTCTCACCAGCTTAAACCCCATCGGAATTCCGAGACTCTCCGCCGTTTTGGCGGCGTTAAACAGCCGCTCCCTCGCATCTTTCAAGTAAGCTTGAATGGTGCCGTAAACAATAGGGCCGTGTTTGTTGTAGACGAGCGCCGACGAATAGGTGAAGTAATCGATGGAGGGTTGGATGGATGTGTCCTCGGCGTCGATGATTAAAGGTACGCTGTATTGTGCGCATTTTTGGCAGAGTTTTACGAGTCTTTGGTGTGCCAATTCAAGATCTGATTCTTCCTGTGGGGTTAATGGGTCGGGTTTTTGGAGTGTGTGATATAAAGCACTTGAGTCTGTGAAAATTGGCAAAGTGTTGAGTTTCCACGGGAGGGTAAACGAAGGGTCTTTGTATTGCCACCTCAATAGGTCACTAATTCTCCTTAGCAGCCCAAGTGGGCATATTGCTGTTACCTTTGCCACCACCGAGCTTACCTATACAATCATTCAAAATGTAACCAAATTCAGCACTAAATGAAATAAGAAATCAATAATCAATTCATCAAGTGAGATAAGATTTTTAAACAAGTTCAAGAGTTCAAATATTGATGTTTGCACATAGATCGAATAAACTAAGTTGAAAGGGACTCTCGTTCTAAACCTACATAAAATTTGATCCGAAATAATCGATTAATAGATAAGTAGTTTGGAATATTTCTAAGCGGGTTTGAAGTAGGTTTGCAGGAAAGATAAGAACAAGTAGAACTTTGCGTATTTTCAAACTTGACTCGAGCTGTAATGGAAAGTTCAACGTCCAAAAAAACTTACATGTTAACCTCAACTTGCAATTCAGTGGATAGAAACAGTCCCTTTTCCTTCAATGCTGGAATCTTTTCCTTAATATTTTATTAAAAGGTGTACCATTTCTTCAGACAAGTTGTTCATTGTTGCAGCCACCAAACATATTTATAAGGTACAGCTGTCATCTCCCACCGTTCACTTTGTTTTATCGTATCTTTCTCCATGACACTCCAAACTGTTGTTTAGCTGTCTTAAAATCGACTCGTTTGATTTTTTTTAAGTACACATAAATAAATAATATTAACAGTTGTCTAAAATCTTGGGGAATGAATAATTCTAAAACGTGATGAAATTCTTAAGTTTAAATTCGACCAATAGTTTCATGTTCTGATTAAGTTATATCTATAAATTAGTTTACATTAAATGTTGAAAAGTTGATTTATTTTATAATTTTTTAAAATAATTTATTTTATAAATAGTAAATTTGTAGTACAAAGAGTATATGAAGGCTAAAGATAGGATTTTAAAACGCAAAATGACACCTAAGGCAGCTACCTGGACCCCAATTTAACATCTCATAATGCTAATACACTTTTACTATAGTTATGTCACGTGTGGATACTCATATAAAATCAAATGAGGATTATTTATTTATTTATTTATTAAGCTATTTGATCTCAACAAAATAGAAGTTTAAAAAAGGTTAAAAACACTAAAAATAATAATTATATTCCAACCTCAAATTTATCAAATATCGTATTTAACGCAATTGATTAAACCTCAATGAAAAGTTCTTTTCTTTGAATATTCTGCAATTTAATTTAGAATTTGAGGTTAACTTGTTGGGAGAGAATTCACCATTTGAGTAGATCAAAACTTAGCTATAAAATTGACCGTCAATTTCATGTTTCTGTAATTTTCTGGGAAATTTAATGTGTTCGTCGTCTAAATCTGGGCAAAAAAATGAATGAAATCTTAAGAACGAACTTACAGATGAAGGTGGAAGCGACTTGGCGAGTTCAACACACTGTAAAAAACCCTCCAAATTCTTATCGCAACCGGCGTTACCGCTGGTGTGTTCCACGGCATAAACGAGCATGCCTCGCAAACCGGCCACCTGGATTTTCCTCAAACACTCGGAGGCCTCCGCCGGAGTTTCGCCGGCGCAAAAATGTTCGAAGAACGTATGTTTTACGGTTTTCAATATGATATCGCGTACCAAAGGTGTTTCTATGAGACGGGAATTCATAACCCACATCCCGAAATCAACAAACGTCTCGTTCGAAGCCAAACCGAGGTTGACCGAAGAACGTAAAAGCTTCAACGAAGAAACCGAAGCGAAAAGCTTTTGGTGGTCATCAAAGTCGAGAGGGGTTGTTGTCGTTGGGTGAGGGTGGAGTTTCTCGACAGCGGCGGAAAGTTCAGGTTTTTCGTCGAAATTGAGGGGGGAGACGGCGGAGGAGGAGGCGGAGTTGAGTGGCCTGATGAAGGAGCGGAGGTTCTTGAGGAGGTTCGGTGACGACAGAACTCTTGTTGCCATAGAAGGGAAAGACGAGACAAAAAGTGATTTTAGCTTTGTCTAGTAAGAAGAATATTATTATGGCAAAAAATGTGTGGGATGTGATGGGTATATATATGCGAAAAAAAAGGGTCGTAAATCTGAGTAATTTACGCGTCGGTAACTTGGTAATTTTCGGTGCTGGAAAAACAAAATAACACTTTAGGGATTAAGATTAAAAGGAATATTATAGTCAGTCAAATTCCTATTTAATTTTCTAATAAGCGACGTGTTCAATCATAAAAAATATTCTATATTAAAACTGTTAAAACTCGTTTTAAATTATTTCATAAAAAAACTCGTTTTAAATATGTATGATAGTTGAAACAGGTAAAATTATTTTTGGTCGTTATTGATTAAAATTGTTTTCTTATTAATTACATTAATATTATTTAAATTATAACTAAAATTCCATGTATTTTTATGTTTGTGTTATTCTCTCCATTTGGGCCAACTTGACATGTTGACATTCCATAACATTTAAGTGACTATAAATTGCCAACACTTTGGGAAATTTTGATTGGATGAGAGCATTGATTGTCAACTATTCCGGTTGTATTATTACTGTATATCAAAATTGAAAAAAAATATATATATAAGAAAATTTGTATATTTATCCTTTTAAAAATATATTAAAATTAAATTTGGATAATAGTATACTTCTAAAAAATATATTAATAGTATTTAAAAGATTAATATATGACGCATTCGCAATTTCTTTTATATTTATAAAATTTAATATTAAAGAGATAACCATTATATATAATAAATTAAACAAACAAAATATCATATTATGTTTCGCAGTCGTCTTTCGGGTGGTCTGGAATTGGGCTTTGGACTTGAAAAAATGTGTTAGAGCTGTCATCGATCATTTTAAAGAAATATTTAGGCTGATCGGACACCATCTTACATGATCTACGTTTTACCATAAATGTGTCGGGTTTGGGAGTCGGTTATAGTCAAGGAAGGATTAGCACCCTTGTACTGTCTTTTCGGTACCAATTAATTTGTCGGTTGTCTTAGTTGCGAAAATTTGAAATTTAAATTTAAACTTAAATATTCAATTCATATTAATTATCTTTGATCGATTGAAAGTATTCCTAAAAAGTCAAAATGTTAGATAAAAAGTAATAAGTAAATAAATCAAAGGAAAAAGAAGAAAAAAAATAAAATAAAAATATTAAACTTTAAAAGTAAATAAATAAATAATAAGTAATATATATATATATATAACACATATAATTTAAAAAATAAAAAAATAAAAACATAATAAAAATTTAAAAAATTGAATAACTAAAAATTTTAAAGGATCAAATTGAAACAAATTGAATTGATGAATCAAATTAGTACTTAAAATGTGAGCTACAAGAAAAAACAAAGAGTTAGAGGGATTTAATTGCAAAAAATATAAATTATAAATAGGGATTAAATTGAAACAATTCAAAATTCGGGGGCAAAATTACAACAGGTGACCAAAACGAATTACGCATCAAACTTACAGGGATTGCGGAAATAATTTTAAAAAAAACTAATTACAACCTAGTCCCTCGCATATATATATATATACCAAAAACCAAAAAAAATAGTATTTCAAACCAAAAAAAAAAAAACTCTCCCCCAAACACTCTCCCCTTAGCCAACCGACTCCGAGGGCCAGTCACTGCCAGTGGCCACCAACCGTCGTTCCCCCGCCGTCGTCAAACACACCCAAGAGGTTCTCCCCAACCTCGTGAACACCATTCCGTAGCCAAATTTTTCAACAAAGCGCCAAATCGGCGTAGATCTACAAAAATACGTTCGATTTTTTTTACCTTGAAACCGACGTCTCTTCGCTTTCTGACGACTCCTCTTATCTCGAGTCAACACCGATGCATGCGCTGATTTTTATTTTCTTTGTTGCTTTCGAATATGGGATTTTTGGTTGGTTGTGTTGTTGTGTATTTTCGGTTTCCTCATTTTGCTTGATGTTGTGATGGTTTTTTCGTTCCCTTTTGTTGTTTGGCCTCACCAGACTTTTATAGCCCCGGTTTTGGTCGTTTTGAGCCCAAAAATGGGTGGGTTTGTGGTTGCTGTGAGTTGACCGAGAACCCCGGGATGGTGCAGTCCCGAGCTCTTCGGCCGGACGTTTCGGCCGGTGACTAGAATCTGTTGGTTGTTGGCGCGTGGCCACTACACGCGCTGCTTGTGCGGCTCCTGGCTATAACGTGAAAACCCTAGGGTGTTGGGTTAGACCCCTTAGGCTCTCTCGTCTGGGCCTCATTACCTTTACTGGACCTGAAACGAAAATAAAAATTATTTTTTAAAACTATATATTATATGTTTTTTAAAAAATGTTTTCAAAAACCTATAATATATATTTTCAAAATTTGTTTTTTTAAAACTATATAATATATTTTCAAAAATATTTTCCAAAACTATATATATATTATATATATTTTCAAAATATTTTTAAAAACTATATATTATATATATATTTTAAAAATGTTTTCAAAAACTATATATTATATATGTTTTCAAAAAATTTCAAAACTATATAATAAATATTTTCGAAAACCGTTTTCAAAACTATATAATATATATTTTTAAAAACCGATTTTTTAAAAAAGTATATATTATTATATGTTTTCAAAAACTGTTTTCCAAAACTATAAAAATATTTACAAAAATTAACCTATAAAAGAAACTCCGGTGAAAATAAGTGTCTACATTATATTATATGATTATGGTTTAAATTCATTATCTCTTTTATTGCCATTCAATATCATTACTTCAATCCTCCATTCTTGTTAAGAAATTTCTAATTTAGTAATACTATTTATGTTGAATTTCTAACAATATCATATACTCCCCCTATCCTATTAAATCTTTTAATTATTATTAATTCTAGTTAATTTTTAACTTTGATTTATTGTTATTTAAAATTCATTATTAATTAAATTATAAAATATACATTTTAAAAATCTTCAATCAAATAATTTTTAAATATATATTTTATAAAAATTAATTATTTAAAATATTTAAAATAATTATGATCAAAATTTAAAAATTTTAATTTTTAAAATGTAAATATAAACTATGGCACGTAGGAATAACTCTAGGAATAACTATAATAGTAAATAATAATAATAAAATAGTGTATCAGCTTTTGCAGAAACTTTTTGTAAAAAAAAAATCACTTTTACACAAACTAAGAATGTAATAAAATAATAATAATAAACATGATTTCAAGTTATAGTTTTTTTTACTTTTATGACACGTTTTCGATCGTTTGACTGTTATTTTTATTTATCTTTTTTAGGGTTAAATTTGACATCGTCATTACTGATCAAGATAATATTTTATTTGTTATTATGCTGATATTTCTTACTTTAGACACTCGAATTGAATTTGGATATGTGATTTGTGTTCGTGAATAATATTATCACGTCGCTTAATTATGATTTACGTTTTATCGGTGGCCTTTCAATAGCTTCGTCCTCTCTTGTGGTTCATTTGTCAATGCAGTCAGATCTATTCGTATATACATTTTATCCAAGTTTATTTGGAATTAGGTTTTGTTTAACATTTTCCTTGTATGGTCATTGTGATCTTAAGTGGCTAGTTTTCTCTTGTTTAAGAAAATATATTTATTATGTGTTTAGTTTACAATTGTAATTGTAAACCTTCATTATAGTTTGAATATTTACTATTTTTAATGAAATTAGCAGTTTCTATGAAAAAATAAATTTTAGTATTTATATCTTAAATTAATCATTATTTTTCTAGGAATAACTTTTAGTTTTGATATATATATGTCTCTAATTATTTTATTTTTCAGAAAATTTTAAATATCAGAGCAAGTTAATCGAATTTATTTATATTTTTATTTATAAATGAACTATTATTAGTATACATTTTTAATTATATTACTGGTTCTATTATTTTTATAAAATACTGTATTATTTTTAAAAAATATTTAAATATAAAATCATTAATATATTAAAAATAGACTAATTAATAAATATTAATAACTTTTAAACCCTAGATGTTTTCTTTCACTTTTTTCCTTTTTTTTCTTTATAATTTGTGTCAATTTTATTGATCAATCAAAATTTTTTCTTCTTTAATTTTGTTTAATCAGCGACGGCACCACCCTGATGTTGGTTGACACCCTCCGGTTATCTTTTTTCTTTTTAATTTTTCAATAAAAGAATAATTATGTATTTGTGATATGTTCTCTGTCTTTATGACACGTTTTTTCTTTTTAGTTTATGATTTTTTGTCGTTATTTTCTGTGTCTTTTTCTCAATGTTGGATTTGACTTCGTCATGACTAATTAAGATGACATTTATTTGTTATCATAATGATATTCCTTGCTTTGGACCATCGGATTGGTTTAGATACACGTTTTGCGTTCGTGAATAATTTTTTTCACATCGTTCGAATCTGATTTATGATTTGTCGGTGACCTTCAGTAGTTTTATCCTCTTTTATGGTTCGTTTCGCGATACAATAAGATTTGTTCGTATATTTATTTTGTTCGAGCTTTTTGGTTATGTTTTTTAAGTTTTTCCTTACTTGGTAATTGTATGATCTAAGTGACCAGTTTTTGTGTCAACGGTTATAGAAAAATATTCTAATTATAATTTTGTTTACGTTTACATTATACTTGTAAATCTTCATTGTATCCTGAATATTTTCTATTTTTAATAAAACTAATGGTTTTCTATATAAAAAAAATAGGTCAATTACTTCTAGGTGTGATTAGATTTCTATTCGTATAAGTTTTTATCTAAAATAATTATTATTATTATGATTTAGACAATATTTTTAATGCTAAATCAATAATATATTAAAAATAAGCAAATATTTTAATTCAAAAATTTCTACCAGCTCCCATTTTTATGAGTAGTGTAGATAATGTTTTTAAATAACATTATAAATGTTAACAATTTTGATGTAAATTTGGAAACTATTTGCATGTGAAAGCTTTGTCAGCATCTATTAGGATATGAGTCACAATTCACAAACTCCTCGTTCTTCACTTTACAGCCTGCTATGTCCTTTAACCTGCAGTATTTGACGGTTCACAATTTTTTGAATAATCTTTAAATTTATTATCTTTCTTCCAATCATTGTTTTGAAAACTGGACCGGTCCGACCGGTTCAACTGGAAATCGCTGTTTAGTCCGGTTCAATTTACACTTGTTGAACCGTTATTAGTGAACCGGTCAGAACCGTTCAAACCGGACCGACTGAAAACCGAAAAAACCACCAATTTTGTTTTTTTTTTAAAAATTAAACCAAACGACGTCGTTTGTTAAACGAGCCAAGTCAAACTCGAGTATTGCTAAGCTCGAATCGAACTTGAAAACTTTAAAAGTAAGCTCAACTCGACTCAAACTCACTAGCTAAAAATTATTAAGTTCAACTCGAACTCGAAATATAATATTGAAACTTGAACTCAAAAAGGCTTGAACTCAAAAAAAAATTAGAAGCTCGATTGAAGCCTAAAATTCGAGCTTGATTGAAGTGAAAGAATAATTCACTCAGGCTCCATGATTTTGAATGTCAAATTACCTCTATTATTTATAGAAGTTAGTTGGGATGCTCTTATATGCTTCTTAGCCATGTGAGATTGTTTTGTTCTCATATTTTTACTCTTTAGACTTTTGGGATGCTCTTCTATGTTTCTTAGCCATGTGAGATTGTTTTTTTTAAAAAAATTAAACTAAACAATATTATTTTGTTATGATTTTTTTAGCTCCAAATTTATTTTTAAATTATAGTTATATAATTATATTTATTATTTAATATGTTTTATCTTAATTATTATGTTGTAGTTAATTTAAATCATTTTGTTTCACATGATTTTATGGTTTTTAACTTATATATGCTATGACTTGCTTTGAATATGACTTGTGATATAAAAATTATTTTTTATTAAATATTTTTGGTATTTTTATTTAATTTTTAAATAATTATAACGTCGTCCGGTTCTTCCGACCGATCAGACCGGTTCGACTGGTTGAACCAGTGAACCGATAGCATGACCGGTTCGCTAACCGGTCCGGTTCTGAAAACCATGCTTCCAATAGATCTCTCTACGCTTCTTCTCGAATTCCAACCATATTAATTTTTTTTTAAATTATATCATATATCATTAAATTTTAGACAATGTATCTTTTATATCATTAAATTTTAGATGTCTATTACTAAATTATGATTTTATTACCTTTTAATTAGTATGTTAATCTTCACCTTAGACGATCATCAATTTTTTAACAAAAAAATAACAAATTTAAAACATATAAATAGTTTGATGATCATTTTATAACTTTTAATAATTATGAGACTCAACATAACAACTTATTATAATCAGGAAATCAATTGTGTACTTTACCCTTTGCATAATTACATCCTTCTTGGTCTTTTTTATATACATCTTTTGTGGGGTCGGGGAGTCCAAATTTTACTTTAAAGATGTAAAGCCTATGAAATATTTATGAACATATGTTAATTATGATAATTTTTTAAGGATAAACTACATAAGATATCAATTAATTTTAATTAGTGTATCATTTATAATAGTAGACTTTTAATTTCTTCAATTATAGTACTAAATTTTTCTAGCCATCGTCGATATCCAATCACCTTCCATCACCGGTCATTTTTCATAGCAATATCGATATTAAAACTTCTGCATTTCACTCCTTTATCTATTCTTATGATTGATTTTCCACGAGACTCACTCAAAGCCGATGAAATTAAACAAAAAATATACCAATTTTAGGGATTTTCTTATATTTGAGGGATTTGGGACGTTAGTTCAAAAATCTTAGCGGTGAGAAACATTATTTCGAGAAAACAAACAATATACCACAAAATTAGCCTCATTGGAGGATCATCAAAAGAGATTGGAGTATTAGTACATCAAACTTTTAAATAGATTTTCATTAATTTTGAGTGGATTTTGTGTCCTAAAATAATAAATAATAGTAAAATGTGAATATTTTGGTACATATTTTTCCGCCATAGATAATTAGTGACGACTAATTATTGATTATCGATGGCAGTCGAAAAAGTATAGTGGCAAAAGTGAACTATTTTGATGTTTTGTGTCAAATTAATATATCTCTAAAGTTTAGTGCCTAAAACTAATGTCATTTTAAGCATCAGTAGTCGTTGCCTAGACAACGCTATTTTGTCCATGATATAATTGAAGTCAACTCCAAAATTCTATGCTTAATTGAAAAAAAATTAAAAGTTCAGTTATAAATCATACACTACCTAAAATTTCATAATATCTAATTAATTTGTCAATTTTTTTAAGTTTTTTCTCATCTTCTCACCATTCACTTTTCTCCTCAATTTTCAGTTTACATTATAATTTCATTTTCATATAAATTTTCATATATAGTTTATTTTTCTTATTGAAAGTTGAGTTTGATAAGTTTAAAGATGGTGAAATTTAAAATGAATTAGCTTCACATTTTTTAGTTGTAATATCAAAAAGTTTACATAATACATGATTAAATAATTACTTTAGTTTTTATTTTTTCAATATTTTATTTTAAGATACAAAATTTCTAATGTTTAATTAGATAGTTAATTTAGTTCTTATTTTTTTATATAATATTAGAAGATTAAATTGTTAATAACAGAAATGAAATCATTACTAAATTTGGTGGTCCATATAATGCGATGAGTATGTAAAATTTAATTTAATTTTTTTTTAAATGGCAGTTTATGAGGGAAAAGAATTTCAAGCAAAGTATACCAGCAGTGAAAATTGAAGATGGTGAAAAAATCTCAGACGAAAAGGCCGAAACAACACTGAGGAGGACTATCCATTGGTTTTATGGGCCCAATAGGGCAAACAATTGAATTAATTAGCCCAATAAAACATATAGAAGTTTATTTAGAGATCTACGGTATTTGTTACAGTGACTTGAAATTCGTCACATCAAAATGACGAGTCCTAAAAATATTTTTCATTCAAACTTTTTAATCTGATGTGATAAAATTTAATAAAAGAATATATTTTCTTGGTGACGAATTTGAACACGGTAGTAAATATCATAGATCTCAAAATAAAATTTTATGTGTTATGGACTAAATAATAAAACAGTTTGTCCTATTGAGCCGAAAAGACCCTGTCCATTTCTTTTCAGCTTTACAACCCAGTGATGGTCATTTGCCCGCTGCGCCGGTCCATTGTTTTTCCTTCCACCCTTGGTAGAATTCCTTAGCTGCAGCTTGTCAATTAGTAGGGATTTAAATTGTGGTTGTAGTTGAATTTTTGGTTGCGTTATTTTTATTGCGATTGCGGAATAACGGGTACTGTTGCGGTCATTGTAGGTATCGCGGTTGTACAATAACCGTTTCAGATGACATCTTTATCGCTATATAACGGTCGCTATTCCAGTAGCAGACCACCATTTAAATCCTTGCTCTTAACCGAATGCAAATGCTAATCTATGATATTATCTACTAAAAAATTGCAGGCTTTCAGTATGTACATGTTTCACAAATTGACCTTTAAAATTTACCAAGAAATCATAATATATGCTCTTTTTTTAGTAGATACTTGGTGTTTTTGTCTAGTCTGGAGCTAACCCCATGCCACCGGAGTTCTGGCTCCTCCCTTCTTCCCTTCCTATGCATCCAGGTTTGCATGAATCGATTTCGTTGCACTAGTATCAGTTCGTTCATGTATGTATCGATGAAAGGGCGTTACTCCGAAACTTTTGTTTTAAATGTGCAGCTAAAATGTGGTGCTACTGTCGTATGGTGTACATGCCGATGTCATATCTATATGGTAAAATGTTTGTCGGACCGATCACACCTCTCATTGAGCAATTGAGGGAAGAACTTTACCTTAAGCCTTACAATGAAATTAATTGGAAGAAGATACGCCATTCATGAGCACCTGTGATTTTATCTTTGTTGTGTACAAATTACAAACTGCAAAGATATTGAACTGCACTACAGTTAGTTCATAAAACATCGATAGAGAATTTGTTTTTACAGGAGGATATCTACTATCCACATATATGTATGCCTATTTGACTGCTAACCATCTTGTGCCATTGAATGGAATAGGTGTTATGCATGCTTGCCTGTTGGGCTGAAGAGCCAAATAGTGATTATTTTAAGAAACACCTTGCTCGAATCCCGGATTACCTTTGGGTGGCTGAAGATGGAATGAAGATCATGGATGGCAAGTTCCTGATAGCACCGCAGAAGGCTTAAAGGTAACTGGTTTTTTTAGTCTCGATCAAATGCAATATAAAAATACATATACGAGCGATGCATTTATCCTATAAATTCATGTTGTTGTAACAAATATTCCTGTATTTTGCAGTGTTGCCTGTTGATGTCCATGTTCCCAGAAGAAATTGTTGGTGAGAAAATGGAACCTCAACAGTTATATGATGCAGTCAATGCTATACTTTCTCTGCAGGTGAGAATTTTGCTCACACTAAAGGATGCTTTTCACTTGGTTTAAGTTGTTTGTTTCGATAAGCTTCGAATGCTTCACTTGTTATGTATAGAGAAAAAACGGGGGAGTAGCTGTCTGGGAGCCTGCTGGAGCTCAAGAATGGTTGGAAGTAAGTGCTTTAGCCATTGATGTGTACTCCGGTTTACTATTAGTCTTCATATGTTAATGATGTTTCCTTGTTTTTGTTCTTCTTTAGATGCTTAATCCTACTGAATTTTCGCCGATATAGTCATTGAGCATGAATACATTGAGTGCACGGCATCTTCAGTCCATGCCTTAGTTCCGTTTAAGAAGTTGTACCCTGGGCACAAGAAGAAAGAAATGGATAATTTCATTACGAATGCTGTACGCTACCTCGAACATGTACAAATGCCTGATGCTGATGGTTCATGGTATGCACTTTTCGAATTTAATCGGATAGGTCTTTTTATTGTTGCTTTTTCGGATCGTACTAAACACTTATACAGGTATGGAAACTGGGGCGTGTGCTTCACATACGGCGCATGGTTCTAATCACGTAACGATCTCTTTAAAGATTCAACACATTTGACCTATCACAAAATAATTTTACCTCTGGCCCATTTACCTTTTCTTTTAGTACTTTTGGGATTAGATTTTTTTAAATATTTTATTTGTTCATTACATTTTGTTAGAATATTAAGAGTTCACATTTTAATAAGTTGTTAGTCTACGTATTACAACACCTTGTTCATGACAAATAGTTTTTTGTGTGTGTGGATAAACTACCTATTTGGTCACCAATCTATTATTTAGTTTCTATTATGTTCAATTAATTATTTTTTTCAGTTATACCTAACATTATATTTTGATTCTATTTTAGTCGCTCGTTGTTAAAAAAATTAGCAATGATGTTAATGTGTTACTCTAAGGTAATACCACATCAATATTGAGGTAAATGACTTTTTAATAGTTTGAAGTAATTACAAGATAATATATATTCATAATCTTTCTTAATCGTACATGTCAAGCAGACACAATTACTCGAATCCAATACCTCTAAAAAATATTCTTTAACCACTAAGATCATTCGATGAGTTCATATGTGTACATATTAAAAATGAAACAATTGGATACGGCATACGTGGAGGAGGGTACCAGCCAATAAATAAGTAGGGGAATGAATTATGGAGACAAATGGGTCTAAGTTTAGGGGTCTTGTCTGAAGCAAAAACTGTGTTCAAGTCAAAAGAATCATGTTGTTTTGTACTTGGAATTGTTTCGATCCTAGCAAAAATGTGATTGCTTGCTTCCCTCTATTCATAAATGCTGCGGTTGAAATTTGCACACTAATTATTTGGTACTCATTTTTTCTTGAATCAATGCTCCATCACTCTGCTTGCTTTTTTGGTTTACCTGTCTTCATAATTTTGTGAATACAGATACAACTTAAACTATTAAATATTTAAATAAATAAATGCAAATATGATATACAAGCTCAACTAAATATATGCATGTTGAATCGTATTTATTATTTCATTTCAAGTTATTTATCTTAGTTTTATAATGTTGAAGCCCAATTACAAACCAACCCAAATATTACAAAGACACCAAGAGAACCCCGAAGGCCACTTAGTAGACCCACATGTCTGATCCACCGACCCGAATCGACCCATTTGACAAACTCAAACAGATTAGGGTTTTTTACCCTAACATCAGTAGCCGCCGCCGCCAATAAAGACTACCCAACTAGCGCGTGGACCTCACTGCTCATCCTCCCACCACGTGAGCCGTCGTTGTTATCAAAATCGGCCACACAGTGAAGAAAATCAGTCAAAATCTATCAAAATCCAAAACCCAATAAAAAATCACCTAAATCCGGGATATTTACTAGGGAAATCATTCCCCATTGCAAGGGCTAATGATTCCTACTGAGAAGCAACCATAAATCAAGACAAAAAAACATACAAAAAAAAAGAAATTAGATTCAAACCAAAACAAACAAAAAAAAAGAAAAAAACCAAACAACCATGATATTCAAACAAAACAGAAAATAAAAAGAGAAAATCGAAGGGAGAGAGATTACCCTTGTTCTTGGACGGAGTAGTGACCTCCATCAAACCGAAACCTTCAAATCTTGAAGAGGGGTGTCATTTGGAACCCGTTCGTCCCTCGTTTGACGCCAACCCACGATCGTCGGAGTGGAAAGGAGTATCTCAATGAAGGTAATTCCTTTTTTTTCTTTAGGGTTTGTGGTGTGAAAGGGTTACTGAGGAGTTATTTGAGGTTTAAGGGTTCGAGGTAAGTTTTTTTAAGGTTTATTTCCCTCTCCGGAGCCATCGAGTTACGGTGGCTGGAGGGGCTTGTGGGTCTTATTTACCTCGGCGGCGGGGATACAAAGAGAGGGGAAGGAAAGGGTTGAGAGATTTCACTCTCTCCCTTGGGCTAAAAAAAAAGGGAAATGGATGAAATGGCGAGTTTGACCGATGTTTGGCCTTAGTTTCAGCTATTTATATTGAGCATAGAACGACGTCGTATAAGGGGGTTCAGCGTGTTTTAGCGAATGGGTTAATATCCACTTTGGTCCTTGTTGCTTTGTATTTTCACTCGTGTTTTTTTAGACAAAGAAATAGACGATATAGTTTTCCCGATGATTGGTAATTTTGAGATTTATTGTCAATTTAAAGAATTTTCTTTTATAAATAATTCGAAATAAATTAATCAATGTTCAATAAATGGACCATATTTTAATTTTATGTTCGATTTATGATTTCCACCCTTACGGCAACGTGTACGCGATTAAGTACCAATTTTTGGGAGTTGTGAATGTGCATATCATTCCCCACCCGTAATCGACTCTCATACCCTTTCAATCGGATTTTTTTGTAAAGGCAGACCAATTTTTTGTCTTAAAAAATGATTTTTCTTAAAAAAATAATTAAAAGACGTTTTTAGGTATTCGACCTACCTAGCTCAAAGGTCGACGGCGACTCTCATTCAATTTAATTCAAATTAATTCAAAATCGTCAAAATTTCAAATAAAGTCATAATTATTTTTAAACTTAATTATTTTTTTTCAAAAAAAAAAATGGTTTTGACACATCCATTTAATCTTCTCTTAACTCTCAAATCCTATGTTACTTGGACTCTGTGCGGATGCGAATGTTGGATACGAATATGTGTGACACTGGTACAATAATGATAATAAGTTTTTCCATGTATTTGGAGTTCCTTGAGATCATGACCTCGTACCCGTATGTCCGACACAAGTATTTTCAAGAAACTTGAAGAATTTACGCAACATAGCCGAAGTCCCGAACATTATGTTGACTAACTTTTCTCCTTCATTATGTTATTGCAGCACAGTGGGGAATCCTTTAATCTGTCCTACTGTTGCTGAACCAGAATGCCATGGGATGACATTGATGCCAATGTCCATGAACTTGAACGGCAGACAAGGTTTTGGATTTTCTACTTGCGAAGCCGAAATTTCGATTTGTGCATGCATACTCTTATGATTTAGCTGACTTCGATCCTCTTTCTGTTCTCAAGCTGCTCAGCCTTCTGGCAGATCCCAAAGTCATAAAATAGCCATTGCCTTTGGTTCAAGCATTGGATGCTTGTCTTTGATGTTTCTTATACTTGGAATACTACTATGGTGGAGACGAAGGCGGAATGAACAGATTTTCTTTGATGTTAAAGGTTTGAAATTGTTATACAAAGTCTTCATTAATGGCTAAATAATATTTGTGATGCCTTTAAAAAAAATACTCGTGATTGATGTCTTTTAGTTTCGTGTTTCAGATTGGCATTACGAAGAAGTTTCCCTAGGAAACTTGAGGAGGTTCCCATTCAGGGAACTTCAAATTGCAACACATAACTTCAGCAGCAAGAATATACTAGGAAAAGGTGGGTTCGGGAATGTGTACAAGGGAGTTCTGCAAGATGGAACAATAATAGCTGTTAAGAGGCTGAAAGACGGTAATGCTGTAGGTGGAAAGATTCAATTCCAGACTGAAGTTGAGATGATCAACTTTGCAGTGCACCGGAACCTCCTTCGGCTTTACGGATTTTGCTTAACTTCCACAGAGAAACTTCTTGTTTATCCATGCATGTCGAACGATAGTGCTGCATCTATCCTCAATGGTAATAAAAGAAGAGTTCCCAGGTTTTGTATAACCCACAACTTCTTGTTTATGAATCTCGCCTCAAAGGCAATATAAGAAGTGTTGTTTGTGACAGGAAAACCGACATTGGATTGGGGCACCAGGAAGCAAATTGCTCTTGGGGCTGCCAGGGGATTGCTATACCTTCACGAGCAATGCGATCCAAAGATAATTCATCGGGATGTCAAAGCTGCAAATAGATAAATCATCGGGATGTCAAAGCTGCGAATATATTGCTCGATGATTATTGTGAGGCAGTGGTCGGAGATTTCGGGTTAGCAAAGCTTTTGGATCACCAGGATTCACATGTTACAACTGCTGTGAGAGGCACTGTGGGACATATTGCTCCAGAATACCTCTCCACTGGCCAGTCTTCGGACAAAACAGATGTGTTCGGATTCGGAATTCTCCTACTTGAGTTAATCACGGATCAAAGAGCATTGGAATTTGGCAAGAATGCTAACCAGAAAGGAGCAATGCTTGATTGGGTGAGTATAATTTCTCTTTAGATTCCTCCAAATAAATGACTATATTATGTCATATCTATACTCATATCCGATGCAGGTAAGGAAAATTTATCAGGAAAAGAAGCTTGAAGTGCTTGTTGACAAGGATCTCAAGAACAACTACGACCGGATCGAGCTCGAGGAGATGATTCAAGTAGCATTATTATGCACACAATACCTTCCAGTTCATAGGCCAAAAATGTCCGAAGTGGTTCGAATGCTTGAAGGTGATGGTCTAGCCGAAAGGTGGGAAGCTTCACAAAGAAGTGGATCAACCAAATGCAAGCCTCCTAACGAATTCTCATCATCGGACAGATATTCCGATCTCATGGATGACTCTTTACTTGTTCAAGCCATGGAACTCTCTGGACCAAGGTGAACCAGAAACCATGTCCTCATAAAACTCAACTATAAATCAGTTTTCTAAGATTTGAATGAAAGAAAATTATAGCTAAAATTCCTATAGTTTGCATAATAGTGGGATAGCATAGGTTTAAAGGGCTTTGATTCTTTTGTTGACTGGAATTGTATAGATTTATGTCTAAGAAGACATTATTGAAGATTTGAGGGACTGTATTGTGAAATTTGTTTTTGTAGGATCCAACATTCTTTATATGGGATCTTGCATGTAATTTTCAAAATTTGATAGCGCCATTATATTGCAGAGGAACTTATGATTACGTAACTTTATATATATATATACATATATATTATATTATAAATGGGTGACTACAACCTATATAAGGTAGTATATGTTTAAAAACTCTCGACTATTTAAGATTGAATATTAGGGGTGTTCAAACGGTTATTTTAACATTCATCCAAATCGAATTTTTTATTAATTGGTAATTTTTTTTAAAAATATTAATCAAACAAGAAAAAATTCAATTAATTCTTTCAGTGACCAAATTAATTGAATTTTTTATAATTTTTTTATTAAATCAATTTGAGTTTAATAGAGATATTTTTTATTTGAGTTAAAATTTAATTAGGTATTGATAATTTAATGAGTCTAGTGTGATTGGATCTTAATTTTTGGGGTAAAGAACGTAAATGGTCTCCCAAATATAAGATACTAATTTATTAAGTCATTCGGCTATTAAATGTTACAAAATAGTCATTCGACTATAGAGTATTGCTTTATTTAGTCACTTGACTATGAAAAGTTACAAAATGATCATCTAACTATTCATTATGTTCCAAACTCGTCCTTTTTTGTTAAAAGAATGGACGATATTCTAAGCTGAATGTTAACTTGTTGACTGTGGTATAATAAAATTTGATCCCAAAATCTCAAACGACTATCATATCACAATCATCAATTAACATCTAGCTTAAAAAATCACCAAATATTTAACGAAAAATGACGAGTTTGAAACATAATGAATAGTTGGGGTGGTCATTTTATAACTTTAATAATCAAGGGGTGCAACAAAACAACACTCCATAGTCGAAAGATCATTTTGTAATTGTTAATAGTCGAGTGACTTAATAAAGTAATACCTTAAAATCATGGGACATTTACGTCCTTTACCCTAATTTTTAATGAGTTTGAGCTTAAAATATGTATTTATTATATATAATATATTTAATATTTTCGATTAATTAAGTTCATTAATCAATTTGAAACTGAACTAACCGTTAATTGAATATTAAAAAATAATTGTTATCCGACTAAACTAATTCAGTGGCTAGAATTAATCAAACTAATTCAGTTCAGTTGGTTAATTTGATTAAAACCGAGAAGTAAGTACCCCTAATAAATGCTTATACTTTTATATACGCGATGTTTAAATTCATAATCTTTAGAGATAACAATAAATATCTTAATCACTAAGATTGTCTTGGTTTGTGCAATCTAACTTTAATTTAAGTAAATGCTCGAATGAACTATTAGAATATTTTGATGAAAGCTTAACTGAAAATAAAATTTATTAGTAAAATATATACTCACTATCCTAGGTTCCACTATTAATGATTTCTTAAAAAGAACCCTTATAATTTTTCTAAGAATAACCACAATCATCTATTTTACAAAATATAATTTTAATTTATGTTTATAAATTTAAATTAATAAAAATATATATGGTTATGATCCATTTACACTGTGTAAAACTCCTTTAGTTTTACACCTTTTTAGATGGTTGGATTGAGGGAAATTAAAGGATGCGATTAACTCTTTAGTATTTTTTTTCCAATAAACATATTCTCATTTTCTACTGTTAATCTAAACATTCAATTTCTCTCATTCGATGATCCTAAAAAGGTGTAAAATTAAAAAAAAATTTACATAGCATAATTGGATCTTGCCCCTATATATATATATAACAAAATTTTATTCACTATGTATAAAAGAAATATTAAATTTTTTTCTTTCGATAATAATCTTGGAGTGTTCTTAAGTTTGTATACAATGATTTTATAACCGTTTATAGTTGTTTAAAGATCCTTTTTCAAGCATAGAAAACTAATGGAACTCTACTAAAAATTATGATTGTTAAAAAAATCTAATCCGTTTATAGTTGCTTTTTTTTATTAACTCTACTTTTATGATACGTTATTTTTTTTTATTTTAATGATACATTTCTTTATGTCTTTTGATATATTTTCGTTTATCTTTTTCTTAGGGTTAAATTTAACATCATTACGACTGATTACGATAATGTTTATTTGTTATAATGATGATATTTCCCTGCTTTTGACCCTCGGATTAGATTTAGATACGCGGTTTGTGCACTACAATAAATTTCGATTGTTTCAACAAAAATATTTATCACTAAAAGTATTAAATTTGTCACGATATATTTATTCTGACTAATTTTATTTGTTACCATGTTTGTTAGAATAACTTTGTCATGTAAAGTATATTGTGACAAAATTGTGTTTGTTACTATTGTATAGTATTTATTGTAACAATGAAATTTGGTTACTATAATTAACTTATCACAATAAAATATTTGTCACAATCAATTAACGATTTCGTCACGAGAAGTATATTTTGTCAAAACTAACTTACATTTAAACATCAAATATAAATGATTTTTGTGACGAAAATATATAAGGCAACAAAAATTATTTTGTCACAATTGCTATTTCGTTACTAAATGTAAATTACAGAGACAAAATATTTGTTAAAATAAAAATAATTATTTAATCACAAAAAATAAATTTCGTCACAATTAACTTAAATTATAACATCAAAAAAAAAAGTTTTCATGAAAAATATATATTACAATAAAATTTATTTTCTCACTACTTTTATTTTGTCACTAAATATTTTTTTATAACTTTTTACTGAGACTAAATAATTTGTTACAATTTATTATTGTAAAATAATATTATTTGTCATAAATTTTTATAATAAGAAATTAATATTTGTTATAAATTATTATTTTGATTAAATAAATTTGTCCCAATTTTTTTATTTTGAAAAAATATTATGACGAAATAAATTTGACATAACTTTTTAATTTGATTAAATTTAATGTGTTATTGTGATTAAATCATTTTTTTACAATTTGTTATTGTGAAATAATATTACTAGTCACAATTTTTTCAGTTTGGATTCCCGGAAAATTGCTGCACCGAACAAGCCACCATTTGCGCCCATTGTCGCATCCTAGTCTTAACCGTCTCAGGATCATCGCCTATTTCAAAAAAGGGGGAATCGAATAAAACAATTAAAGTGTAATTAATTAAATTTAATGAGGAAAATTAGTTTGATAATAAAACTTGCCTTTATCGATTATGTTGTCGCCGGCGTCATTGTAAGAGCCTATCGAAGATGCGGACGAAGTCCTCAGCAGTCGACAACTGTATTGACGATTAACGGCGCAGTAAAATGGCAAAGTGGGTAAAGTATCGGAGAGCTTCAGATACAGTTCAGGCGAGTTCGTTTCGAAACCGAAACCTAACTCGATACAACCTTTGAGCTCCTCCAAATCGTCGTTCGAGAAACTCTGAGACCGACGGGGGCCATCGCCGTAGCTTTCCTTCCGCCTCAGCCATGTCTCGTCTCGCTCCACTTCGGGAGACCACGAACGCTGCTTGTGCAAAGGTCGTGATTGTTGTTGTTGAGAAGGTGGCGGAGGTGGAGGCCAGTAACATCTCCGCATCGAGTTCAGAGTCGTCGCAAGATGGTGTTTTCACGTTTGCTAAGGTTTCTCGAGGTCTGTGAGAGTAAAGAAAAAGGAGATTTTGGTACGTTTCTTTTAAAGAGTTACTACGCGTCTCAAAATGTATGTATATATATATATATATATGGTAATACAAATATTGTTTTGAATTGTATCTATGTTCTCAATAATTTCCTAAAAGTTTTAATTTTTTAAAAAATTATCTTAATTTTTCATATAATGTCTATACTATCTAGACTCTTCCTAAATGTATTTGATTTGGCTTAGATTTTAATAAATGATAAATTGAACTTCATTGTATGATTTTTTTAAATTGTAAATCAAATGGAATGAATATCAGTCAGTTGATCTAGTTGGATGATAAACTAGATTATTTAAGCAACACAATCATCAATTACATTTTAAATCTCAAATTCTAAAATGCTTCAATTACATTCTAAACCTCAAAGTTGAGCATATCAATTTTATTGTTTTATATTCTGGCCATTTATCTATATTATAGTTATTTTAATTTTGCATGTTGTTTTTTGTTGATTATATTTTGGTCATTCATGTTTCTGTTATTTATTTTTAATATAATTTGGTGCTATTTTTTTATCTATATTATAGTTAATTATTCATGTTGTTTTTTGTTTATTATATTTTATCTATATTATAGTTATTTATTTTTGTTGATAGTATAATTTTTTATAATGATTAAAATATATAACTACAAAAATAATTGATTACAAAAAAATTTGAATTTTATTATCTAATGTGATAATTTTTTTCTATAAAAATAAATATAAATTATAACTACAAAACTTATCAATATAATTTTTGAAACAAAAAAAATGGATAAAAATATTTATCACAATATATGTTATCAGTATAATTAAAATTTATAACTACACGTATAATTTACCACAAAAATCTAAATACCATTATTTTTTGTGTCAATGTTTTTTTGTAATAATTATAAACACTTATAGTTACGAAAATTGTTACTATATGATTTTTTTGGAAAAAAAATATAGAGAAAAATCTTTATGACAATATATTTTGTTACTATATAACATTTTTTATACTAAAAAATAGGGAGAAATGATCATGATAGTATAATTTTTCATAATGAATATAATATATAAATACAAAAATAATTTGTTACAAAAACTTGAATTTTATTATTTGATGTGATAATTTTTTCTATAACAATAACAATAAATTATAATTATAAAAATTGTTAATATAATTTTTGAAACAAAAAAGTTGAGAAAAATAGTTATGACAATATATGCTATCATTATAGTTAAAATTTATAATTTTAAATATAATTTGTCACAAAAACGCGAATATCATTATTTTTTGTGACAATGTTTTTTGTAATAATTATTAACACTTATAGTTACAAAATTTATCATTAAACGCAAAAAAATATGGAGAAAAATCTTTATGACAATATATTTTGTCTCTATAATTAAAACATATAACGACAAATACTGTTTTTTACTAAAAACTTGAATCTTATTATTTGTTGTGACAATTTTTTTGTAACAATAATTATAGCTTATAGTTACAAAACATTGCACTATATGATTTTGTTTTTGTACAAAAAAATTGGAGATAATCATTTGTGACTATACGTTTTTTCACTATATTAAAATATATAATTACAAACAAAATTTGTCACAACAAATCTAAATCTCATTATTTGTTGTGGCAATTTTTTCTATCATAGTTACTAAAATTTTTAGTTACAAAATTTGTTACCATATGCCTTTAATTTGGCGCCAAAAAAATGAAGGGAAACATTTGTAACAAAAAATCGTAATAAAATTTATTTTGTCACCATATGTTACACATGTTTGCTAACTGTGACAAATTATTATGACGATTTTAACTTTTTTTCATAATTGTATATATATTTTAATTTAATGTAACGATTATTTATTTTGTCACTAAAAAGTTACTAATAGTGACAAAATTAATTTTGATAAAATTAAATTTGTCATAATAATAGAAATTTCTTGTAGTGGTGTTTGTTGATAGTTTTCTCACGTCGCTCGACTCTGATTTGCAGTATGCCAATGATCCATCAATAGTTTAATCTTCTTATGTGGTTCATTTACCGATTTGGTCATATATGTTCGTATTTGCCTTTTATTCGAGCGTATTAATTTTTTAACAATTTTCTTATATAGTCCTTATATGATCCTAAGTGACTAATTTTTTGTATTAAGGATTATAGAAAAATGTCATAATTATGTATTTATTTTACGGTTATGATTTTAAACTTTTATCGTAATTTAAATATTTTTTTAATTTTAATAAAACTAATTGATTCTATCTTATCAAAAAGAAAAGAAAAATTAGAAGCGAATGTCGATTGAGTTTAACTCAATCAATATTGTCATTAATATCATACACACAAGACATAAGATCGAACATTCTTAAATAATTAATATACTCCGATTTATAAATGAGATAAAATATGTATAATATAGATATTGTATCTAAATTATGTATTAAAAAAATTAAAAGTGATGATACATATTAAATAATAATAACGTCGAGATATTCATTATCTTATATGGCAAATCTATTC
This sequence comes from Hibiscus syriacus, assembly GCF_006381635.1. Taxonomy (NCBI): domain Eukaryota; kingdom Viridiplantae; phylum Streptophyta; class Magnoliopsida; order Malvales; family Malvaceae; genus Hibiscus; species Hibiscus syriacus. Next base: position 536,201 of record NW_024063144.1, on the reverse strand, counting down.
CACGTTTAGAGATAGTAAATTAAATATTTTATATTTTTATTATTTTATATTTTGATTTAAGTTTTTTAAGAAAGGTAATGATTTAATCTATTTTATTAGTTTGAACCTTGAGTTCATTCAATTTGTTAATTTTTCTCTTTTAAATTTTTATCTAATTAAATTGAATTAGAATAGATTGGACGATGGTATTGAAGTGAATGCATGATAAAGTCTTTTAATTTAAATTTAATATTTTAAAATATACTATTACACATATTTATTAAAAAATATATTAATTATTTAATAATAATAAATAAAATGGACTTAAAGAATCCATTAGCTTGTAAATGAGATATCAAGCACTTGCAAAAGACATGCTTAGCACTCCCAAAATAAACATCTTTTAAAGTTTGTCATCGATTTCAGATAAAAATAAAACTATTTGAATTTGTTCAACAAAATGTCTTTACCTAATAAAAATAAATTTTACTTCTTCAAAGTTAATTATTTATGCTCGAATTTGATTTTAAGCTATAATTAAAAACGGATTTTTCTTCCATTTTGGTTTGCCAACTATTTTTTATTTCAAAATCATACCCAAAGTTACGTTTTAGTTTCATTTTAGTCATCGAGTATTAAAAACTAATAATGATGTTGACGTACCATCATAAGGTAATGTCACTTCATCATTGATTTTTTTTAAATGCTATGTCGACAGTTCTATTAATTTTTTAACGACGAATGGCCAAAATGAAACCAAAACGTAACATTAGGTATGATTTCGAGACAAAAAATAGTTGGGTGACCAAAACAAGACAAAAGTGATAGTTGGGTACTAAACGTGTAGTTAAATAAAATTAAGAAGAAAAAGAGAAGAAATGCAGTAATAAAATTGGATTGTGTTTAAATTGCTTAATAATCCTGAAAAGTTATTGAACCAAATCAAATTTTGCAACTAAAATAAGGTGAAAGTGCTTTAAGCCAAACTCAACACTTGAGTTTGAAGCAAAAGCAAAAGGCAAAGGCAGAATGTAAAGCAACTTATTTACAACTCAGTTTGAACAAATCAAACTTGCATCACAAGCAAAAGCAAAAGCAAACTGAATCTTATTAGAAGTGATAGAGATTGAATGAAAAGAACAAAAAACAAAGGGAAAGCCATTGAGATTGGGTTCTTTTCCTTTCCCTCCATTTGCAGGGATGAAATATTTGAAGAGAGATTTCTTTTGAAAGAAGAAATACCAACAACTTAATACCATGCATTCAAACAAATTGTAAACAATCTTATCTCTGTCGTCTATGATCGATCCGTCACCGCTCATGCTCAACATTCAATGTCGAAAATACAGAATCATTCATTCAAGCCAAAAGATAAAGACAGTAATTCACAATTCACACAATCAAGTGAACATTACAAGCAAATATGAATAGTGTTGCTATGAATATGAGGAAAAAGTGGGGAAAATGCAACTGTTCTCAATGATAATGAACCCAAGAATAGACAAACTATGAGTAATCTATCCGTAACAAACCGGATGAAAGAAATAATAGACTGTCGGGTTTTTCTCTTTTTTCAGTCGCTTCTGAAAGATGATGGTGCACCTGTACGTGCTGAGGAAGCCTGCAGGGAAGATCCATCATATGCATCACAGGTTTAATGAGTCTCTTTCTCCGAGTTAGAGCGACAGAGCTCCTCAATTCGGTTTGTCACCTCGGCCATTGAAGGACGCTTGTCAGGGTATTGGGCAGTGCAATCAATGGCAAGCTGTAAGAGCTGGACCATATCCTCCTCAACATTCTGGTATCTGAGAAGTTCGGGGTCAAACACCTCGGCGGTCCACTCCTCTCGAACTATGGATTGGACCCATCTTGGGAGGTCTATGCCTTCCTCATTCAATAAAGCATGTGTAGGTGCCTTTCCGGTAAGCAATTCCAGAAGCAATATACCAAAGCTGTAGACATCGGCCTTTTGGGAAACTTTGCGAGCATCTGTTACTTCTGGAGCACGATAGCCATCGACACGGTTGGGAGTCGATGTAGGGCCAGCAAGCTGAGCAAGACCGAAATCAGATACTCGAGCTTCGTAAGATGTTGTGAGTAGCATGTTTGAAGATTTGACGTTTCCATGGGAGATTTCGGGGCCCTTGGAATGGAGGTATGCAATGCCTCTGGCAGCTCCAAGGGCAATGCCGGACCTTGTATCCCAATTCAAGGGAGTCCTACCAGCTCCTCTGTTACCTGAACAATATTAATATGCCAGAGAATAGATTAAAATAAGTTACAAAATAAAAACTTGAAAAGCGTAGAAATTTGGGGTTTTTTTCTTAGCTGCTAAACGCACAGCAAATGATGATAAACAAAACGGTACATTCATGAACTTGCATCATATTTTCGTTAAATTATAAAACATAACTAGTAGAGAGACCAATTTTAGTCCTTCATCTATCATACTTATTACTATCCAAATCCTAAAGAACTCGATGCCAATCAATGAATCCCATAGAAGTCTATTGTAGCAATTATGTTATGATATTAACAAATGAGCAGGATTGCTAAATAAACTCCTCCTAAGATTCAGTTTCCAGCAATCAAAATGAAGAACAGCAATGATAACACCATCACAAAAGAAAAAAAAATAACATAATGAAAAAGAAATATTCACCATGTAAAAGAGAAGACAAGCTTCCCATAGGCATGTAATCGTAAACTAGAAGTTTCTCATCTGCACTAAAGTAGCAGGCCCTTAATGGGACCAAATTCTGGTGATCCATGGCGCCGACTACATCCATCTTCTCTTTGAATTCCTTCTCCGAAACCGTCACGTCCTTCAATCTCTTCACTGCAACCACCACCCCCATGTCCAAGGTGGCCTTGTATGTCGTTCCGAATGTTCCCTTCCCCAATACCTCAGCAGATGCCCTCAACAAATCCTCCAGATCAAACACCCTCGATGCCTTCCCGAAAAACACCAATTTCTTTGCCCCGCTACTCTTAGCATCCTTCTTGACTACCCCAGATAAACCACTACTTTTACTATCACTCTCTCCCGTTGTCTTATCTCCAGGAACTTCAATCTCTGCCTGTTTTGCAGAGGCAACGTTCCTTTCTCGAGTTTCCTCCTTTTTATCTCCACTCTTTCTTCTACATAAACATATTAACATAATCAAAATCAGTAGAACACCAAGCAAACAACCAATGACGATACCAGCAATCGCTCCACCGGATAGTTTACGGCCAATACTTTCAGTACCATTACATGATACCAGAGGCCTCCCACACAAAGAATTCCCTATAAAAGAACTTTGTGGCTTGCCTGACAAGCTTCTTGGAATTGAACCATTCAACTGATTAAAAGAAACATTGAATTGCACAAGTGAAGGCAGATTAAAATCTGGGATTGAACCAGATAAACGATTGTTCTCCAAATACAAAGTGCCCAATCTAGTCAAATTGTTAACACTCGCAGGGATCGTACCACTGAAATTATTGGCAGCAAGATTAAGCCTTATCAGGTTCTGCAAAGAGAACAAGACAGCAGGAATCTCTCCGGAGAATCGATTCCCTTGTAAGTAAAGGTTTCGAAGGGAAGTAAGCTTGGAAAAATCGGGTGGAATTGATCCAGAAAGAGCGTTGAATCGAAGAGAAAATGTTTGAAGTTGAGTTAAGTTGCCTATACCAGTGGGAAGCTGACCTGAAAGTCCCATCCCAGGGAGCCTTAACTCAACCACCCTGTTTGAAGAGCAATTGACACCGGTCCATGAACACGGACTGCTCGAAATATTCCATAGCAGCAAGCGTCCACGGACAGCTGCTCGAAGAGCCACCATGGCTGCTCTATCAGAAGTTAGATCTGAGTCTACACGGAACAACAAAGTTGCCCATAACAACAAGGAGAAACTGATTATGTAACGAGTTGGTCGAGTTGTTTTCATTGTTTTCTCTCTCTCTCTCTCTCTCTCTCTCTCCTTGCTGTAGAACAAAAAGGGTCGACTGGAATTGGTTCGATGCAATACTGCAAATGGTTCTTCAGAGGTTAAATGATCGTAAGGAAGAAGGGATTTTCATGGCAGATAGCTTTTAGAGGCTTTAGAGTTTGTATATTTGAATTGTTGAAGCTTTAAAAAAAACCCAGTAATTGGAACTTTAAGAAAGTTGATGAAATTCAGATCGAAGAAAAGGAAAAGAAAAAGAGAATTAAAGTTGTCGATTCGAACATTCACAGATCAAGAGAAAAGAAAAGAAAAACACTGTGGAAGAAAATAAAGAAAAGGCGCTGGCTACCTTATTTCCTTTTTTTTATTTATCATGTATTTGACCTTCTGTAAGAAAATAGAACTGTAAGAAAATAGAACGAGGCATTTATGGTACCTGTACACATCTTTATTTAAATTATAAACTTCACCAATATAATTCATCATCTAATAAATTTAAAATAAAATAATTTAAATTCAAACTAAAGTATTTATGCCGTCATGCGGGCGTACCATTATAAAAAAATGATATTTTTAAATAAAATTTTATGAATATAAAAAAATTAATAAAACGTTAAAAGTAAAAATATAATAATAAAATGTTAAAAAAGTATTATTTTTTATCATTCGATAAATTCAATTATCTAATTTTTATATCATTATAATACTCAATTCTGTTATTATAATTTTTGCATGGGTTGAACTAAAATCATGATAAAAGAATCTAAAGTTTAGTTTAAAAAGAGACAAACTTAGCCAATTTTAAATTTATATTTTCTACATTCAATTAGAATATAATAGTACAAACCAAATTATTTTAATAATAAAAGAATTGTTATTATTCTTTTAATTTTTTTATTTACTCGTCAAAAATATCAGATATATAAATGTTTAATATTAAATGTTTGAATTTCTTTAAATAGGTATTATCTTTCTTTTTTTCCTCCTTCAATTCCAAGGTTTCACATTGACTAATCTAGACCGATTTCGTCGCACATCTAATTTTGGTGGGTGAGTCTCTCAGCAGAGAATTTCTGTATATACAAAGACTCAAACGTAAGACATTGTTTAAAAGGTATTAAGCTGCTTGTCAATTACACCGATCTCGTTAATAGTAGATACTATCTTTTTTTAATAGAAGGGAGGCAGAAGCCTTTACATATATATTATCTTTTATTTATCTTATATTAATAAAAAAAATTAGAATGGAATAAAATTTAAACTTTGTATGCGTTTACTTACCGCGAGTGTTATGTCTGATATAATCTAATTGATTTAATTTTCAAAATAATAAAGATAGCAATAAATTTGGGTGTTTTTGTCGGTTGGAACATCGAGTAAACTTTTAGGTAAAGCTTATTAGTCATTAATTATTATTTGTTACAAGCATTTAATTCTCTCTCCTAAAAAGGAAAATCAAATTAATAAGATAAACAAAGAAAAGAAAAGAAAATGCTACCGCATCTGTATTTCGACATCAATACTTTTTAATTAAAGGGTAAATTATAAATTTCAACACTAAACTTTATTCTCTCTTCTATTTTGTTCACTGGAATTTAAAAGTTTTTAATTTTCTCACTGAACTTAATACATTAGATTTTTTGATCGTTGAACTTTACTCTCTCTCCTATTTTGATTATTCCTCCGTTAAATAATTACAACAACAACAACAACAAAACCATATTACCATATGTAATGAGGTAAGGGGGAGGTAGATTAGTAGGCTGCCTCCAACGCCAGGTTGAGAGCAGCTTCCGTGGAAGACCTCCGGCAGTCAGAAACTTAAAGATAGAGATAAAATGCAATGCATGTATAAATAAATAAATAAATACATAGTTGAACATTCTACATATGCAGTCTTTATATGCGTATGTAATGAGAAGTAATCCCTGCAAATAAATCCCTGCGTAAAAATCTCTGCATATAGATAGAAACGTAAGACCCGACTAAATTTAAAAAGAGAAAACCTGAAGAGAATGATACATAAAAGTCAATGATAGCAGCAATACTACTTCGATACCCTAGTTCTAAGACATCATAGATTCCACAGACGAAAACATATAAAAATTAGAAGCCATGGAAATAACTACAAAGGCATTAAAAAGAAGACAGAGATGTAACATCCTACGGCTGTGACCCGCACTATTCGGCTACCCTGGTCTTAAGTCTCCATACTTTCCTATCAGAGGTCATGTCCTCGGTAAGGGCTAAATCCTTCAAATCAGATCGCAAGCAGTCTTCCCACTTCTGCCTTGGTCTTCATCTCCTTCTGGCACCGTCGACTATAATCGTCTCTACCCTTCTGACCGCATCAAACGGTTGTCGCCTAAGGACATGCCCAAACCAACGTAGTCTTCCCTCCCTCAATTTTTCGGATACAAACACCACCCCCAAGGACATCCTAATAGAAGAATTTGGTGTCATGTCCCACAAAGTCCTACCACATGTCCATCGAAGCATTCTCATTTCTGCGACCTCCATCCTCCTTACGTGATCCTTCTTGATTGCCCAACATTCTGATCCATACAACATCGCTGGTCTTATTTCCATTCTATAAAATTTTCCCTTAAGTTTTAGAGGCACATTCTTGTCACACAAAACTCCAGTAGCAGCCCTCCACTTTAGCCATCCTGCCTTTATACGGTGTGTAACGTCATCATCTATACCCCCATCTTTATGTATCATAGACCCTAGGTACTTGAAACAATCCTTTGTGGGGAGAACGTGTTCTTCTATCCATACTTCTACATATTTATCGTTTTGGTTCCCACTGAAGTTTGAACATAAATACTATGTTTTTTCAATATTGATCCTTAGACCTTTTTCTTCCAAAGCAGTCTTCCAGGTAGTCAGTCTACTATTCATCTCAGTTTTTGTTTCAGCAACTAGGACAATGTCGTCAGCGAAAAGCATACACCATGGAACACCGTCTGGTGTCGCACAATAGATGTCATCCATAATCAAGGCGAAGATGTAAGGGCTAAGAGCCGACCCCTGGTGGAGTTTGATTTCCACCGGGAATGCCTCGGTGTGACCAACTGTAGTCCTGACGTATGTAGTTGATCTACGATACATATCACGAATCACCCGGATATAAGCAGTTGGGATCTGACTCGTTTCCAAGGTCTTTCAGATCGTATCGCGAGGAACACCATCATACGCCTTCTCAAGGTCGATGAACGCCATGTGAAGATCTCTATTTTTTCCCTATATTTCTCCATAAGACGTCGAAGTAGATGAATCGCCTCCGTAGTAGACCTGTCTGGCATAAAGCCAAATTGGTTTTTTGAAACCCTAGTAACTTGTCTCAACCTAGCCTCTATCACCCTTTCCTATAGCTTCATGGTATGACTGAGTAGTTTAATACCTCTGTAGTTGCCACAACGTTGAGGATCTCCTTTATTCTTAAAGATTGGTATCACCGTAGACTCTCTCTACTCGTCTGGCATCTTGGCAGTCTCTAAAATAATATTAAAGATGTTAGTCAACCACTTAACTCCCTCTTCTCCAAGGGCCAACCACACAGAGATAGGAATTTGATCTGTGCCGACAGCTTTGTCCCTCCCCATCTTTCTAAGAGTCATTTTGACTTCCTCAAACTCAATCCTACTTGTAGGGCATTCATTGGCCGTTGTATGATGGTCGATTGACCCATCAACGGTAATGTCTCTACAGGGAGAGACACCATCATTAAATAAGCCAAAAAAGTAACTACCCCAAACCCTCTTAATATCATGATCTTTCACTAAAAGAACACCATGGTTGTCCTTAATAAACCTAATGCTACCTAGATCATTTTTCCTATTTTCCCTGGATTTTGCAAGCCTGAATATGCCGTTTTGTCCTTCCTTGGTGTCTAATCTCTTGTACATTTCCTCGTATGCCTTATCCTTTGCTTTAGACACTGTTTTCTTGGCTTCCCGCTTTGCCTCCTTGTATCTTTGTTTAGCTCTTGATCTTTCTTCGTCATCATTGCATTGTAGAAACTCCTTGAAGCAAGTTTGTTTTGTCTTCACCTTAGTTTGGACTTCGTCGTTCCACCACCACGATTCTTTATGTTCCTTGACCTTCCCTGTCGACAACCCAAGAGTGTTTTTTCCCACCTCTCTGATGGAATTTGCCATATTTTTCCATAACATATCTGCATTATTTGAGTTTGTAGTTCCAAAACATGTATTAGACAAAACCTTACTCCTAAAGTCATCAGCTGTCGCTCCATGTAAGTTCTTCCAAAGAATCCTAGGTTTACCAATTTTAGCCCTCATATGAGTGCTCCGCCCGTTGCAAACGCGGAACACCAAAACCAATAATATGTGTTGTGATGCACATGCCTCTTCAGGGAACACCTTATAGTCAATGCAAGCCCATCGATCCCGATTTCGAACCAGGATGTAGTCGATTTGGGTAAAATGTCCCCCGCTATAGAACGTAATCAAGTTCACATCTCTCTTGTTAAAGAAGGAGTTAGTGACCACCATATCGTATGCAGTAGCAAATTCAAGCAACATACGCCCCTCATCGTTCCTACTACCAAAACCAAAACCCCCATGAACACCGTCATACCCGTCGGTTGCACTACCTATATGGAAATTGAAGTCTCCCCCTATGAAAATTCTTTGGTCCTCCGGAATGTTCCTAAGTACATCATCTAACTGATCCCATAAGTAACATTTCTCCCCCTCCCCTAGGCCAATGTGTTGGGCGTACACTGAAAAGACATTCACCACTTCTGCTTCTATAATAATCTTAATCATCATGATCCTATCCCGATATCTACAAACTTCAACTACATTTTTCTTGAGCCTAGAGGATACCAAGATACCCATCCCATTTCTAGCGTTATATACGCCTGAATACCACAACTTGTACCCATTACACTCTCTGGCGCGAGCCCCTTTCTACATAGTCTCCTGAATACATGCCAAATCTATTTTCTTATTACTAAGTACGTCGGTCAGCTCCAGCAGCCTAGCATTTAATGTGCCTACATTTAACGAACAATCTCTAAGTCTAGTCTCCTTGACACCACTCTATCGCGCCCTCCCCCTGTACGCCCTATGGGATCTAAAAGAAGGACATGACCTCAAGTAATCATCTATAGCCGAAGCTATGAGGAACTATGAAAAAAGATTCCAAAGAAGACAGAAGATACACCAATAAAACGCTAGAGAATTGAGGGGTACTAAGAAGCCTAATTGGTTACTTAATAGGATTTTAAGACAAATTAACACTATCTTACTTAACTTTAGGCCAACAACTAGAAACCAATGATTGGATTTATATTTTCCTTAAATATGTAAAAGTAAGATACGGAGGGTCCAAACAGGAGCAACTACAAATTGACCTTAATTAAACCCTTAGTAGCAAGCTAAACAATAAGATAAGAAAACATCAAGCAATAATCACTTCAAAAAAAGGAACGGAAAAAGCAGTAAACTTCCATGGCTCTAGAGATCGACCAAAGCAGAATCGAACTAGAGAATTTTTTACACTATTTTAATTAAAACAAAAATGATTAAACAAATGAATAAAGAAGAAGAAGGGAAGCTATTAACCTTAAATCGCGAGCTGCAGACAAATAAGAAGAACACAAGCTAAACTTTACCTTTGTTTACTTCTTTTTTTCACTTAATTTATAAAACTGGAAAAATAAATTAATTTACCCAAAAAGACAAACGGAAATACCAAAAAATAGATCCAAATAAGGGAGAAAAAAATATGATTTAACCCTAAATAGAAGATCACAAAGAATAAATTAAATCGGATCAGATCTAGATGAAAATAAATGGAATTAGTTACCTGGAAACCAACCGTTCGTATTACTGGATCGATTTCTCTGTCGCTGTTGATCGAAAAAAAGAGAGAAAGATCTGAAAATCAAGAGGTAGATCCAGGGGCTAACAACATGCAATGGTGTAATACGGGGTGAGAATGGAGTGGCTTTGGGGAAAAATCATTCGTTTTGCTTAATACGGTAATTACGCGTGAAGGCTAGGGAGTGAAAGCCTCTGTTAAATAATTAACTGCTTTAAAAATGATGTCATTTTAAAAAAAAAATCACCAAAACTATGTTGTTTTGCATCTATATAACAACCCATTGTAATGTCGTTAACTATTTAACAGTCGAGTAACAAAAAACCCAATGTATTAAGTTTAGTAAGAAAATTGAAAATATCTAAAATATATTGAGTGAAATAAGAAAGACAATAAAGTTCAGTTACAAAATTTGTAATTTACTCTGAATCAAATTTTGATCCAAACAGCACTGAAAATATCAAGGGTGTGAGCGTTCAATGTTAAGAGGTTAAGAATTATCTTTAAACATATTCTGCTTTATACTTACTCTAGATTAATAAAAAATATGAATAGTAATTAAATCTTAAACTTGATCGGTTAGGTTTTTGCTTTACTCTCTAAAGCGTCGTTCACTCCTTCATTTTATTTTAATATAAAAAAAGGTGTCTAAATTATACATCAAATTGATTTTTAGTGCCTAAAGAATTTTTCGTTAAAAAATATATATCTAATATTTTCTCTGTTACACTTTTAGATGTCTACCGATATATTTTTAAAATTTTTAAGACTTAACACATTTTTATGTGCCTAAATTATACCTCAAATTGACTTTTGGTGTCTAAAGAACTTTTTTGTTAAAATTAAGTTTTTATCGTTTCCAACATTACACTTTTATGTGATTTGACACTAACAACCATTATCTGACATGTTTTATGCATATAAAATTAAAAAAAAAATATTTTAAAAAATAATATTATAATTTAAAACAAAAAAACACAAAATTCCACCACCGATCAACCACTGTTGTTCTGTGGCTATCACCGCTGACACCATCCGAACTGTATCGTCACTACGACCAAAACTTAATTCCCCACCCATCGTGAAACTATGTCGACCGTTGTGAAAAGCGCCATGAAAGGTAGCCGATTTTCTAAGTTTTCCTTTGTTGTTTTCTGACGATTCTAATGTCTACGATTGACCGTATATTACACAACCACCAATATTGAGTTCCTCTTTAAACAAAACTCAGTCGACAGTGATTATTCGTCGTCGTTGGAGGTGGGGGATGGGAGGGAGAGGAAAGACGCAGTGGTTTATTTTTTATTTTTTAATTAATATTTTTTATTATTAAAAAATAAATAAAAATAATAAAAATAATGGTAGGCAACTAAAAGTGTAACGGAGAAAATGTTAGGCACTTATTTTTAACGAAAAATTCTTTATATACTAAAAGTCAATTTGAGGTATAGTTTATGCACCTAAAAGTATATCCTTTTTAAATAATCTTTTTTTGAAATTTTATACGCGTGACACGTGTTAGATAACGATCAAATTTAACGGTCGTTGTACTTCAGACACCTAAAAGTGTAGCGTTCGAAACGTTAGGCACCTATTTTTAGCAAAAAAATTCTTTAGGCACTAAAAATCAATTTGTAGTATAATTTAGGCACCTAAAAGTGAATTAAGCTTATAAAAAATAATGTGACCACTGAATGCATGTATTTCTTTTTTTATACATTTTTATTTATTTATTTATTTTTAATCTTTATAACATATTTTTGTTATCTTTATTTTGAGTCATTTTGATGATTAACATATTACTTCGAATTCGGATTGGATCATTTCAATTAGATTTAAGGGGCATTTGGTTCGCGAAAAATATTATTAGCGGTGAGAATAATCTTTTTCGGAATCACACGCATTTAGTTCAAGAACATTCCTTTCCATGGGTAATGAAACATTTCTTATAGTGTCATTTTTTGGGTTCTTTCCCGGAAATGTCACTCTCCTCTCTTCTTTAGATATTTAATAATTTTCATCAATTTAGACAAAATTACCCTTAAAACAAAAGAATTATTTCAAAATCATGCATTCATTTATTCTTTAAACAATAAGTTATCAAAATTATGATAAATATTGTAGGCTCTCAAGAAAGGATTTCAGTCCACTACTCTCTCATATGCTAAAATATTATGATATTATATTATAATTACATATATAAAAGTTTGAGAAGCACTTCAAAAGTTTACTAATATGATACATTTAATAAAAAACTATATATTATATTTTTTATGTTTAGTAATTTTATCAAATAATTCGATATGATATTTCGTTGTACAACTTATACATGTAGCATGAATAAAATAAAAAAATGCTGCACCTAACAAAAATTTACATCAGTGTAAGTGAATAAAATAAAATAATGTAACACTTAACACATAACACATACTTTCATGTAAATACTAGAAAATTTATAAATTAAAAATATATTAAGTTATTTGTGTACAATTTTTTAAAATATATATATAAATTAAAAATAATAGAAAATTTGTATTTTCTATGAACTTTCATGTAAATACTTTAACTTTAATATTGAGTTGGCTATTGCTAAAACCTAGGGATAAGTTGGCTATTGCTGGTAATCTTTAGGAGGGGTACAAAGCATGGAAGGTTTGAGAGATGTTTAGGCATAAGCAAGACAAGGTGCCTTGGTCGAGAGTTGTTTGGGGTGGTTTGTGTATTCCTCACCATTCTTTTATTTCTTGGCTGGTGGTGCAAGAAATGCTGCCAACGAAGAATAGAATGCTAAGATGGGGCTGTCATATCGATCCTCGTTGTTTGTATTGTGAGGATGAAGTGGAGACGTGTGATCATTTGTTCATTGAGTGCCACTATTAGAGACAAGTATGACAGTTAGTTTTGCATGCTTGTGGTTACTCCTCTACTCACAGTTGTTGGTTGGATTTGATTGCTTGGTTGCAAAGACTTGGTAGGGGGAAATCTTTGCGTTATACCATTATCCGTGTAGCTTGGGGTGCATTCAATTATTATATTTGGCAAGAAATCAATGGTTGGCAACATGGTAAGGGGGCTAGGAAGTGCCCATTTATCTTTTCGTAGATTAGAAATGATACTTGTATTAGGCTTGCAGGGTATAGTAGGTTTACTTGTGTGGATTCTGCTTTGCTTACTGAATGAGGCTTATAGTAGGGTTTTGTTAGTTTATTCTTTGATTTTTTTATTTGTTTTTGGTTTATGTGGTGGTGGGTTTTTGGGTGGTTTTGTATTGATGATACTTTTTTTATGAAATAAAGAAATTTATCCCAAACAAATATTGAGAATTTAATTTATTACAAAAGAAAATATATCTTAAGGGTAATTTAGTAAAATATATTTTTTTATTAAGATATGATAAAATATACATTTTTCTTATAAAATATAATATTATATTTTTGCCAACCAACACTATAATATTATATTTTTGCCAAACAAACTGTAACACCCCCAACCCGTATCCGACCCGGATACGAATCTAATGTGTCACATTGACTAGTCAAAGCACATACTTTTATAAAAGAAATCATAGAAAATTTAAAACTTCTATTCTAAAAAGAACTTCTATTCTATAAAGAAATTCTTTTACATAAACGTGTTAAAACCTTAACAGACTCCATCAGAGAGTACATATTTAATAACTTAGTTACATGCCAACATATAAAATTATATAAAAAGACATACTTTACAAAATATTTCTGATCTGAACTTTGCGTGGAGATATGCTGCTTTACGGATTCGAAGCTTGATATTCTGACTTATCCACACCTACGTGTAAGACACTTACACGCTAAGTCATAGACTTAGTGAGACATGCAAATGCACAATGCAAACTACCAAATGCATACATATATCATATAATACACATCATATTTATATACCTATTGAACCAATCATTAACATATTTATCATTACTTATTTTCTTGTCATTAATTCTATTCTATCATATGAGCATATATTTGACATAAACGTATAATATAACTCCAAAACACAATAATACATGAATAAATACTAATTTCATATCATACATAATCACATATCATTTCTATCACAAAACACATGCACTCCTTATCATTATATTCTTTTCTATTATCATATGATTCTGAGCTTATCATTTATACCTGTCATATAGCACAAATATCATTTCACAAAGAACACATATATTATCATAACACATATTTATTATCTTTAAAGCCCATGCACTCTTTTGAGAACTTAAGGTATGCGAGTACATAGAGGTTGTTCACAATGCTGTCACCACAGCTCATATAAATCCCACTAGGGGTGCGTAGAAATTTGTCCCAAAGGACCACTATATCCCGAAGGACCACTGATAATCCCTCGACTCTTGGCATGTCAATTATACTTACAGTTCTCATATCACATGACATGGGCATTATCTTTCATATTCTTTCACTTATTCGCGTAGGCACATAGTTTACTTTCATGTAGCATATTTCCATGAAATTCACATTTTCATGTCTCATATCTTTTCACATTTTCGTGTCTCATAGCTTTTCACATTTACTTGTCTTCTTTTTTGCATAATTCTTAGTCATGGGTCTTATCTCATAACCTATATTCACTTATACATGTTCTCATACAATTACTTCATTTCATTATAACATTTAACATAGCTTATTACACTAACATGTATTCATATCATTCATTTCACATACATAACATATCATATAACATTCTAATAGAAACACATATGAGTCATATTACTTTCACATATATTTTATCATATATCTTATGATCACATGATATATTATCATAAATACATGCATTTACATAGTTCACACATAAAGATGCATTCAACAATTAGACATATGCATTTACTCATATACCATACATCTAGCACCATATCACTACATGTTTATGCTTTAGTACTCATATCATATAATGTCGGAATTAAACTCATCGCAAGTCTTAATTCCCTAACATATTGTACGCTTAATATCATGTACTCACCTGATCACCAGTAACACTACCAAGCTCTTGCTCTTTCTTGCGTATCATACTCTGACGACCTATCCGAACTTTGCTTTCGATTGATGTCTACACAATCATGTATTTATACTATCAGTATCCAATTGATATACTATAATCTATCATTTCTTACACTAAAAGAAAGATTTATTCCATTTCCCATTGAAGTGCATCGACACATTCTACAGTGTATCGATGCATCCCTTAACATGTGCATCGATGCACTACCCATGCATCGGTACACAAATTACATTCGATGTTTTCATTTTAAGGGGTGTATTGATGCACTCCATATACATCGATGCACTCATTGAATGTGTATTGATGCACACAGCCTAGAGATTACATTTTGAGCATGAAAATGTCTTACTTTGTCCCCAAATTATGCTTATTAATCCCTCCTTATACCTTAAAACTTATCTATACATATGTAAACCTTCTTATAACACTATAACACTTCACCATCTCTCATAATTCACCATAATTATTGAATCAAAGAATTTCATCAAATTTTTCATGTGTTCTAAATTCAATTCTATCACTTCTAACTTCTTAATTAACCCTTTGACAAGTCAAATCCATCCTTAGAACATCAAAAACCTTTCTATAACAAAAGTTCTTTTCTAAACTCTTAATAAAAATTCCTTTCTAATTCTCTCTACTTGGTGTTTTAAGCTTGCATAAGCTTTACCTAAGCTTATATAACACCCAAATAATCAAAACCTACTTATAAATTCAAGAAATTAACAATTAAATCCAACTTACCTATAGATAAAGTCCACGTGAAGAAGAGGAAAGCAAGAAGAAGGGTGGTCTTCCAGATAATTTTCCCATTCCCACGTGTTTCACTCTTATATAAGGGGAAAAATATATTTAAAACAAAAATTACCATAGTGCCCTTCTCCCCTTCCATAATTATAATTTAATCCAATACTGAAATACTACTATTTGAATCCTTGAACTTTTCAAATTTTTCCTAAATTAATCCCCAAATTCCAAAAAATCTCATTATAATCACCAACCCGAATTTCGGGATGTTACACAAACCAAATAAGACAATACAACATTTTTAATAACATATTAAATAATGTAATTTTTAACTAATCTCATTCTTAATAATAATCTTGTATTCTATGAATTAAACAACTCTTTAAAGTGTAGTATTGTTCATTTGTTTAATATTAAAATGGGTTACTAAGTCGACCTTGGCTCAATCTGTAATACCTCAAATTACGGGTTAGTAGTTTCAGGTTTACCAGAGAGGTAAATGGACCTTGTAAAATTTATAAATTAAGTTGTTAGACTTAATTGAGTTGGATTTTGGGCCCAAATATTCACAAAAAGGGGAGTTTTAATTAAGGGACAAAATATGAAGGACTTAAAGTGTAATTAGACCATTATTGGTTTTGAAAGATATTGTTGAGGGTTTTAAAGGGGTTTCAGTCGTGGGTTTCCTTCCCATTTCTCTTCTCTTCTGTTTATTCTTATTCTTCATTTCTTCTTCCTTCATATCCTTCAAGTGATTATAGCTTCAAGAGGGGTTTTCTCCATCCAAGCCTTGAGAAGGTTGACTTCTAACTAAAGGAGGTTTATTTCAGGATTCAAGAATCAAGCTAGTGTATTTTAATCCATTGGAGTATTAAGGTTTCATAAATCCATGGTTTTTACTAAGATTTGATGATTTGAACATTTTAGGATTCATCTTAGATTTCTCAACCAAATCACGTTTTAGGTGTTAATAGTATGTTTTAATGATGACTAATGACCCTAAATAACTTACTAAAACTTTAAAATAAGTTTAGAAACCAACCCATGTCGTTTGGAGTGATTTTTGAGTAATTTCCAAGCTTAAACAAGTCATTCCCAAAAAAAAGGATCGATCCCTCGGCCAAAGGGATCAATCCCAAAGTTTATGTCCAATAAAGGATCGATAGGATCGATTCCATTAAAAAAGAATTGATTCTTCTTTGTTTTGCTCAATAAAAGAGGATGGTTTTATATTCATTAAAGGTACTAAGTGTTGTTGAATGTTCTTTTGACTCGTTTAAGGTCCGTAAGATCTAAGGATGATCCGTAATAGTAAGTCTTAGTCCATGAGGGACATAAATGACCCAACAAACCTAAAAACACTCATAGGAGTAGGTTACACCAGATGTAACCATATTAAGCACAATACACTATAGTATATTCAATCAAGGACGTATATGGATGGTTGGGATTGAGGATCAGTATATGAGATTCCCTATAAGAGGTACGATAAACACGTAAGATTCAATATCGACGAACAATGTGGTGCTTCGAGAACATCAATGAACCGAAAATGGATAAGTCGTTCCACTAATTCAAGGGGTATTGGGAGAAGTAAGATAAGAGTATTAGGAGTGTTGTTACCCAATAATGAGCCCGAGTCAGGTATTGGGCTAACCAGTGGGTAAGTCAGTGTACTACAACCACCATAATCACTGGGGAATTATGAAATGCTTAGAGACCTCTCCGGATGTAGAAATGAGTAAATACCCTATAAGTAATAATACCCCTTCCATAACGTCCTAGGCGAGAGAACGAGCGGGATAGTCTCGGGTGAAGGGGATATGACCTCACCTGACTTCGATAAGTTCAATAGCGAGTGATCGAGCTACTTCGCGCTACAGTGTGGCATCAATTGATGTGTATTAAAGCGTAGCTATAGATGAGAGCCTTATAATAATAATAAGATAATAACATTAATTGTGCGATAACCATAAAATCCTTAGGAGGTAATATTCCATAAGACTTATGCCCTAGTGTGTCACTCGTGAAACGATGAGGACACCCGAGTAACTTTAGTAGTAGGACGATCGTCTTTAGTGCATAGGATATTCGAATATATCCAAGTCAGTGCAAGATGCACTTTAGTCTCTAGTTAAATGTGGTACTGATGCTATGTGACCCAGACACATTTCGAGTATTCAAGAGGATTAGACTAGCTAGGCAAGGTGTCGATGTTGTGTGACCCGAACCTAACCTAAGGTATTGGGAGGTGCCGATGCTATGTGACTCGGAACTCGCCTGAGATACGTGGGAGGTGCCAATGGGACCTCACCTGAGATACTTGGGAGATGTTGATGTTGTGTGACCTAGGTCTAACCAATGTACCTCTATTAAGCAAACAAATGTGTGGGTTTCGTAATGCTATGTGACCTCGAGCTACACCACAATGCTTACTTATTATTGAGTGATAGTATTGACGTCTCTGCGATACCGAGTACCATCATTGTGTTTAGCATGGTAATGCATTATAGGATGATAATGAGGTTAGAGACTTAGTACTTGTATACTCATGGCGGGCCCTTAGTGAAGACTAAGGGAAGTATAAGACATAGATTCGAGAGATAGAACTGGAGGACCATATGTAGGTAACACTGATTGGAATCATGCCTGTACTTACTGCTTAGTATCATGTCTTTCAGCATGCTTGTGTTTATGAAATTCATTTGCTACTCTAGATTAGTGATTATACTGTTGGGATTTGTAAGCTCAGCCTTCGGATGTTTTCCGTTGGCAGATTCGTAGCTTGAGCAGTTCGTGGAGCACCGTCACCGCAGAACTTCTAGAATCTCCAGCAGAGTATTGTATTGTAGCTTTAGTAGGCATGTGTATTCATAGAACCTTACTTGGGTAGTACATCTTCGGATGTATTTGAGTTGTAAACTTCAAGATGTATTATTTTTATTTAAATCATGCGTCACAGAGCTCTGATTTTGTAAAAAAATGTTTTTATAACAGTTGTTTATGTTTTATTATGATATCATATTGTACATTTGAA
The DNA here is from genome assembly GCF_006381635.1 of Hibiscus syriacus. Lineage (NCBI taxonomy): Eukaryota > Viridiplantae > Streptophyta > Magnoliopsida > Malvales > Malvaceae > Hibiscus > Hibiscus syriacus. The sequence goes on along the minus strand of NW_024063144.1, from coordinate 517,604 downwards.
AAGAAAATGAACATGTTTTGAGGATCAGAGGTTTCCTCGGCAGCCTAATGTGACACTTTAGGCCCAATCTGATTTAGGGTGTTACACAATTTGATTATGGTTTAGATGAAATAATATTTTTTAAATTGCAACTCTATTCGACTTTTGAACTCTTTTACTCAACTCCAACAAAGATATTTTCAACATTATTATTGGAGATCGTACCTTATTATGATATACGATTTTCCTTAGTTTCAAAATATTTATATTTAAAAAAGTATTTATATTTGAAAATGCTAAAAACACATCAAATGACCTCAGGGAGTGTTTTTTTTCTCCTTAAAAATTATTGGTTCGAACAATTGCATATATGTAGGGAGTGTGTGAGTCGTCAACAATGATTAAATATTTTAAATAGATATTATATCATAGTCATCGCATACTAATCAAAAAAGTAATATTTATATTGGGCCACATTGTTATAATAATTAGATGATATTTATATCAATCATGAGAGAAAAAAGTGTTCTATAAAATTTGATATTACGTACCAATATGAAGCATATAGTATGAATGAATGTACAGCCTTAAACAATTACCAGCCAACGTCCACCACACCTCAAATAATGATTCAAAACCTAACTCTGTGGCTTTGGTATGGTGTTGGCCGTCGTAATCCTACTAAGTGGAATCCAATCGAACTGATATATTTATTTAACTTCAGATGAAGATTGATTCAATATACTTCATTTTTAACGTAAAACTGACTAAATTATAGTTTAGGTATTTTGTTTGATAAAAAACCAAGTTAGATACCTAAATAAAAATGATATAATTTGAGGGCTTCTTGTTTATTTAAACACTTTTTTTTATCTTGTCAATTGCCAACAGTCGGAAAATAATGAATCTAGTTTTTGACTAAATAATTACTATGGTCTTTATTTTTTGAAATATTTTAACTCTCGAAGTTTCATTTTAGGAAAAAAAATCTAATCTATAATTGAAAATCGTTAACAATATTATAAAATAGGAGACTTTTTTTGTAACACCCATAGCCTGTATACGTCTCGAAATACGAGCTAAAGAGGTCACATCAACTTAACAGATATTCACTGAACATAAATACTTAAAAATTTATTTCGTTTTAAAAAGTTCCTATTTAAATTTATAAAGTTGTTTTCTTAATCAATAAAGTCATAAACTAATATTAAAACATTGAAAACAAATCTATTTTTAGATAGTAATTAGGCAATTTAGTGATGTCTCATATATTGTATAGTACTTCCTAAACATTATTGAATTTTAAAATCATTTAAAATATAATAACATAAATAGTGGTTCATTCATAAATACATATATAGCTAGTATAATCAAAATAAAATGGTCCTAGTTACTATTACAAACCATTTAGAATAAAACTGATAAAGCAAACTAATAACATAAATATACATGCAACTACTAATCAAAAGTAACATCAAAGATGTCTTACTAATACTGATAATGTAGACGATATCCAAAAAGATGCTCGGAAAGCTCCTCACTGGACGTCTATATCTCTACCAGAACCCACGCATAAAAATCATCACACACTAAGTATAACTTAGTGAGGCAGTAATAACCTAAGGTGAGATAAAACATGAAAATAGCATAAATACGATAAAACATTAAAAATAAATTTTGAATAAAACATTAAACTTTCAAACCGACTGATTCAAGTCCAATACTTCATTGTAACTTGAAAATCAATTGGTTCCATTTTCTTATAAAATCATATTAGATAACATAAACATAATATATTCCGTGCCAACTTAACAAGTTCGTTGCTTATATTTCATTTTCATAGCCCAAAGTATATTTAATAAAATATATGGTACATGAGTAGAACATAAGGTGCTCACTAGGTACATTACGGTGCCAATAATAACATATCATAAGATGCACTCAAAGTGCAGATCGTAACATAGGCTCGAAAGATGCTAAACATAATGAGCAAGAATAGACCATAACTTAACTTGAAAGTACTCAACTTAATGGCATGCCAAATGTACCTACGTCTCTCAATGTAACATACAATGGGCTTTTAATTCATAATATAATCATTTATCAATCAACGTCTTAAAATCATAAACATTTAATATTCATTCTCATAAAACTCGTACTTGGGCAGTTCATACCCTAAATCATCCATAAAGCATTTATTTAAACATTATGGAAATAATCCATAATTAAAGTAGAAAACATGCTTGAAAAATAAGGAGGTTGACTTATCACAAGTTGTCATCGATCAAAATAATTAAATAAATAAACTGAGCTCACCTTTGTCTCACTACCGAACCTTTTATGTGATACTCCTAATCACGAGCTTTATCCATTCCTTTTGTATCGTTTGGATCACTAGATTTTTCATTGTCTGACAATGTATCATAATAATATAACATATTCAAACTATATGTTAGTATCGAACTGACATGATCTAAACTTAAAATATAAAGTCTAAAAAAATAAAATCGATACTTAATCAATATAAAACCAAATCATACTTCCATTATAGTTTCAAATTTCTGAACGTAATCTTAAAATTCCATAAATATTTATTTCCAAAATTAACTCCTCGACTTTTATCAATTGCATAATCAAGCCACTAATTATGAATTCCTTCTAGAATTCACCTTAACTTTTCCATTAAATTCAAAATAGCTCTTCACCATTATGATCATTTCATATTAATTACATAAAATTTCCAGCATCTCAATAAAATATTCAAATCAACACTTAAACATTCAAAAACTTGCAATTTCATCCGAAACTTTCTTAGACTTTTCAATTTCAACCACCCACTTTGGTAAACTTACAATTCAATCCTAACTTAATATTTAACCTCAAAAATCAGCATACTAATAAAATTTCCAGCATTTCAATAATTTATCCAAATGATACTTCGACATTTAATAAACTTGTAATCAAGTCGTTATAATATTGAGACTTTTCGAATTCCACCCTAAACTTTACCAAACTTGTAATTTGATTCCAATCAACTTTCTAACTTAAAATTCCAGCACTTCAATGTTAATAATTAACATTGAACATCCCAAATTTCACATTCTTGCAAAAATATACCACAATTTTCAAAACTTGTATATTTGCCCTTTTACTAACTCAAGCTTCCAAATTGATTCAAATTGATCTCCAAATCACATAGAATACTTCTAATATCACTCTAAACCATAGGAAATTTTTCAATAATTTCCCCCAAATTTTCCTCATGGACGAATACTATAAGGTAGGGATTATATGTTTTCCTACTTGATTCAAGCATAAATTCAACCTCCAAACAACTTTTCTAAGCCTCTAAAATCAAACCCCTAACCTAATTAATCCAAATAAAATTTTCTTCAAAACCCTAGTTATGGTCGAAAGCTTTAGATCACTCTACACTTGAATTTAAACATCACACATGCTTGAAAATTAATCTCTAGCATCAAAAACATTATAATTTTGCATAAATTCTTCAAACTCCATAAACTCTAACTTTCAATCTCAACATATAAGCATCTTCACCATGTAATATTTATATCAAATGATAGAGAACTTCATGTAGATTAATTCATTATTTCACAACTTAATCCAAAAAGCAATCATGTAGGTTCAAAAATAAATAAAATAATCTTGCCTTGGAGAAGAGTGAAGTTTCGACCTTGAGGGGTTTTGGAGCTGAAAATATGCTATTTGTCTTGATTATTCTAGTGTTAATTAATCTTAACACATGGCTTAATAATATAATTGAATATTAAATTCAATTAATGAAAAATCTCAAAAATATCATTAATGAAACTTGATAATTATCAATTGTCATCGCATTATCTTACATTAAAATATTCCTTAGTCAAATATGAATCAACTTGGCTTTGACTTTCTACTTTGTCTATGCAATTTTTGAAAATTGCATTTTAGTTACTAAAATTTCTCTTTTCGACCACATTTTTTGTAAAATTCCAATTCGATCCGATTGTTCGATTTTTATACCGAACTTTAACGCTTTATAGCTTTTAACATAAAATCCGTACCGAAAATCTGATTACCACGAAAATCCTTCTTTTAGGCCAAACCGTTCATTTACGGGCTAAAATATATAATTTTTCAAAATTATATTTTTGATCCTTAAACTTTTCAAAGTTTATACTTTATCCACTAAACTTTCAAAAATTGCATTTTAATCACTAGCCCAAATTTGGGGTACTACATTTTTCCTAAAATAAAATGTTGGGCTAAAATGTTCATAAAAAATATGATCTAACTATTATTTAATCAAACATTATAATTTTGTTTGTGTTAAAAATACTAAACCAAAATGCTCTAAAGAAAAATAAGTACAAAAAAGTATTAGAAAACTTTTATGGTGGCATCAAGACAAAATTACTCCTAAAGTTTTCACAAATAGTAATTTTGGTCCCTATTTTTTGGAGTATTTTAACTTTTAACGAATCAATTTTTAGTTAAAATATCTCATGTTGGAAGAAAATCGTTAATTAATTAACCGTTAACATATATTATTAATATGTCACTTTCACATATGTTTAATTGATTATGTGGCATATGTTACGTCATCATTATGGATGATGTGCCACATGACATTAACACTATGAATGACGTGGCATATATCATATTAAATGTTTGAATGATGTGACACATATCACATTAATAATTAAACAGATGTGAAAATATTACGTCAGTAACATGTGTTAACTTTTAGTCAACTAACAATTTTCTTCTAACGTAGAGTATTTAAACAAAAAAAAAATTGAGATTGAAAATACTAAAAAAATAGAAATTAAAATGATCAGATGTAAACAAAAATTTAGGATAATTTTATCATTATGTATTATTTAGTATTATGCTTTCTGGTAAATTTAATCCCAGCTTCTGAACCCAAGCTTCCTCTGCGAAAGTTCAACCGGGAACTGATTTGTTCAAAAAGATGGTTAGCCTAGCTTCGAAGGGGTTTTTGAAATGGGCCTTTGCTGCACCTATTTGAGATCATTATTCTACAAATTGAGTTGTGATAGTTTTCTGGGTTATAAATGCATCAAGGAATACTCGCTTTACAATTTTCGGTGCAGGTATTTCATTCTAATACGCATCTGTTAAAATTCCCAATTGGGAGGATGATATAAGATAACTTCAATCCTATTCTGGTACATGGCATGATCATATGGTATCTGAATTGGATTGTATGACTCATTTGCGTATGGTTTTTGTCTTAAATGTATTGTTTGCAGAATGGGTATGGATACATTCTTGTCTTACATTCCCATTAATCATTTTAGGATCATTCCAAGTGAATAGCTTTTCAAATCGATCTGCTTTCTGTTTCTTATCGGACTGAATGCAATGCATGTTGTTGCCTGTATTCCTCTCTCCGATGCCTAATTTACAGATGCTGAAGCAATGCCCTGTTGGATTAAAATGTGGGAAAAAAAAAATCTGAAATGAATCAATATCACCACTTACTAGAATACTTGTTTAGATTAAAATGTGTCACTTCCCAAGTATAGAGCTCTTAAACAAAATTCTTACAGTTTGCAAGTTAACCTGGAAAACATATCTGGACAGAGGAGTACGGGTGTTCAATTGGTCTTCGGTAAACCGACCGAATCGAACCGATAAAAAACCATTAATCAATTTTTTTCTTAACCATTAACCAAACCGATTTCTTTTAAGAAAAAATAACCGAACCAAAGTTTAAATATAAATTATATATAACATGTTAAATATTAAATATTTCGGTTAATTAATTGTTTTCAAACTAAATTAACTGATAATCAAAGTTTGAAAAAATCATTAACCATTGACCGACCAAGCCTAAAATTAACAGATCGATTAACCGAAAAAATAATTTAATTCAATCAATTAATTTAGTTAAAACCGATTTATGAACACCCCACATGGTAGCACGAGAATATAATTCTCTAAAGACAACATTACATTTGTTTTCTAAATCCCTATGTGAAATTCCCGAGTTCTTATATCAAAAGGCCTATCAAAGTCTGTTATGGGGGGGAGGGAAACTACCTTTGTCGATTGCTATAATCGGAGCTTACCACTTTATTCACCAAGACTTACTAGGAAAGCGCAGCATAAACTTTAGCTGCCTTGAATTGCAAGAAAACTGACTGGGAACCAAAAGAAACCCTAATGAAGCTGGGTCTCATTAAGGATTGCAATCTAAGGTTACTTCTTCTATCCATCTCATCTTTTACAGTTAGTTCGTACAACGAACATGTCTCCGTGAAGGGTTCGATCTGACTCAAAGTGACTACATTTCCCAGAATTTCAACCTTGTTGTTGAGAATAAATAAAGAACCGTCCGTCTCCTCTCGAAGAATAAGGAACTTTTCATCAACTCCTAAGGTAATGGAAACGGGGCGGTTGTATCTGAAACCTGTTGCAGACTTCTTGTGTGCAAAACTGAAGTGTCCGCGTAACTGCTCCAATGAACCCTCGAAGTTGCAGTGAGCAATGGGGCATGAACATGGCACAAAAGGACACCACTTGCCATGTTCCTGCTTCTTACTATAACTGAATGCTTCTAGGCACCCATACTTCATATCTGGCACGACATTTTGACAGATTCCAGGACCTTCTCAATCCCCCTGCAGCGACTATAGCTGGTCGGAATAGCACAGGTTGGGCATTTATTCCTAATTTGTTGGCAACAGGTTGAACAAACTAAATGCCCATTCTCACACTGAATTGCCAATCAAACATATAAAAAAACTTATTAGGATTCACTTAATATATGAAAGAACAAATAATGTATTTGCAAAAGTACAAACACACACACATCTGACTCCATTAACTTCATGTAGGCCATCAATCAAAACCAAAAGACCCTCAAGTCCAAAAGGAAAATGAACAATTTTACATAAGAAAAAATGACAAAACTTTCTAAAATACAGCCATTGTTGCAGATTAGAGGTTGCTCAGCAAGATATCTCCAGAAAAAGTTAATCATTCAAGATTATAGTCATAATTTTTCTTTATCCTAGCAAATTCCAAACTGATAATAAGCATTTCATGGTCTCTTACTCTATAATTGCTTTAAGTATTCGTGTCCGACACATTTTCAGACATAGACATCTTGCATACATAGAAAAACTTGGAAAAATTAAACATAAAAATATGTTAATCATATAAATACTTAGTCTATTAAAGAAGAAGAGGCCACAGATGGTCAATTATAGCATCCAACTTTGCATCAATAACTTGCACTAATGGAAATTAATCAAAATCTTCAGAGACAATATGAATGTGACGAAAAGACAGACAAATACCTTTTTCCCAAAATCAAGAAATTATACCAAAACTTTAAGCATTCACCAATAAACAGAAACCCAAGGTCAAGGCTTCTCAATGATAAAATCAAGAATATCTACAACCTTTTCGCCCATAAATTAAAAACCACATTCAAAATCCAATTCCTTCATAAAATCAAGAAAATAAACCAAAAATATGAATATTTTTTTCACCCAACAAGAAAAGATTCATATCCAAAATTCAAATATCACCCAAGATACAATAAATCAAGACTAACCAACCTGATGAGCTGGGATAGTCAAAGCCTGAAAGCAGATAGAACAATCAAGCACTCGAGGATCAGATAAAGTAAAAGAAATAGAGCCATCCCTGTTAGTTGCTCCTTGCTCAGCTTCACTTTCTTCTTATTCTTCCTCTTCACCGGAGCCTTCTGTATCCAAAATGCTTTCGACGTTTCGATGGTTACCGGTTCGGCTGCTTGGCTCTCCTCCTCCTGCTTCCATTTCCCCCTCTTTCTCCAAATGATTCCTTTTGTTTTACGATTAGGGTTTTAGTTGTGTTAAACAAGCTGATACTATATCAGTAAATACTCGATCTTGATCTTCTATATGATAATTTGAACTCGCAGTTTTTATAGGGTTTCTAATTTCAATATTAAGTGTGTCTGATTTTTTTTTTTTTGGAGTAAACTACAAATTATTTTAACTGAGTATGTTTTTAAGTACATAAATTATTATTTTTTGTTATGTTTTAATATTTTAATTTTACATTTTTTTAAATTATATTTAACATTTAGTTTATATTTAAATTTTTTATTATGTTGTTAAAAACTTAATAATGATATTGAGGTGACATCATAATATAATGTAACGTTAACATTTCTATTATTTTTTTAACGCTAAGATATTAAATTGAAACATAAATTAAATGTTAGGTATAATTATAAAAAAATTAAAATTTAAGTATCAAAACAGAATAAAAGTAATAGTTTAAGTATTAAACCTATACTTCACCCTTTTTATTAGGCTTAAATAATAGATTTAATATACTTCTTTAATCCTAACATTTACTTTCGTCAATTATATATTAGAAAATATTGAATTATTTATTATATTTAAAATAAAATTAATCATTTATTTTTTAAAAAAATATCAATCATAATAAGTCAATTAAGCTCTTAGCTATTTTTTTTCCAATTCGATATCTAAATATCTTTTATTACAAGTGTTTGTTGTTGTTGTTTTTATAACCATTGGTTTCCGATATCAATCTATTGATTAATTAGTCCGGATCGGACACTGTAGTGTAAGGTCGATCCTCTTAACCCAGTTTACTTCATTTACAATGATTAAGATTCGAACTTCTAATATTATTTAAGGGATCTAGTGACTCAATCCATTAGACCAACATATTTTAAATCATCTTATAGTCATTAAAAAAGTTTCAAGCCAATAAAATTATATCACGTCAATATTATTTTAGTCAAATTAAATTTGACTGGTTTTAAGGAAAAGATAAATAAGGTATTGATTTTTTTTCAAAATTTATTTTTATTGAATTTATTTTTTAATATTTTCATTTGATTTTGGTTTGTTTTTAAATTTTAAATTTAATTCAATATTTGTTATTATTCAAAATATTATTTTATTTAAGTTTTAATATAAAAAATAAAATTATTATATTTAATATTATATTTAATAAAATTATTTCTTTTTTCGCGTTATAAATATTAACTATTAAAAAAGTATGAAAGAGATTTTTTTATTAAATGAAATAACTAATATCAAATAATCAAAATGGAATTAAAATAATCAAAATTTGATGTTATAATTAATATTATTTTATTCAGTCAGTTTTCAAATGAATTGAAATTTATTGTAAATTTTTTAGTTAGATTAGTTTGAGTTTAATAGAGTAATTCTTTTAATTAGATTAATTTGAGGTTAATAGTTGTGTCTTAGTTATTAATAAATTTAAGTTTAAAATATATAATATATTAATATCTAATATTTTTGATAAATAATTGATAAGTTGAATTTCGAAATTTTCTTAACCATTAATTGATATAACACCTAATTACTCAATTGGTTAATCAAATTAGATATTAATTTAATTAATTAGATCATTTAAAACCGAACAATAAATATTCCAACCCAGAACTTATACTGTACCAACAATTAGGCTTTGGAGCAGTGCCTGGTTCTTCTTGATTGCTGTTAATTTTGGAATTGGAACCCTAGATTCATTTTGAGAGAGGGAGGGAGGAGTGGGCAATTGGAATTGGGGTCCAAGGGGATACTTTGGACTTTTTGACTTGCGCAGGCAAAGGCTACTCTTTTAATAAGGTCTCCATAGTTTTCCCTCAAAACCCTCTCTAATGCCCGCATTTCATCTCAGGTACTTACACTTTCTTCCCCATTCCCTCTTTTCTTTGTTTGCTTGTTTTATAATTTTTTTTTTTGGATTTTTATCCATTTTTTTAAGAATATTGAATCGCTTTATTAGGCTTTTTTAACCTATTAAAAATGAATTTGATCCGTATGCTCAACCTCAAGCTAGATTATTTATGCTTCAGCTCAAATTCGAGATGAAATTTTTTACTAAGTTAAAATAGAGAAATTGAATTCTGCTTGTAAGCTGTTCAAGTCCAAGCATTAGTATTAGTATTATTGTTACATTGTTTATGTTTTTATTGATTGCAGTTTGTAGCATTATTAAGGGCATGATACATTCCTGCACTTTTACAGTTTCGAAGTCTTTGTAAGTATTTACATTTTCTGTTCTATTTGTTGTACTCCATCTTTGTCTGCGCAAGTTAATAGTTTACTTTATCAAATACGCACTTCACTTTGCATGTATTTGAGATTTTAATTATATTACTAGTTGTTGGATTTCAGGAATTTCGGAGCTTTGGGAGTGAGGAGGTCATTGAATTTGGGATCGAATCTTTCGTGCAAGTGTTTGGTGAGGTCGATTAGAATGGATAATGGTACTGATTGTAGCGCGATGGATGCAAGCAATGAATCTAGAGGTGCCTTGGTAGTTTTTGAAGGACTGGATCGTAGTGGTAAAACTTCACAATGTGGGAGGCTGCTTTCATATTTGGAGGGATTGGGGCATTCAATCGAGTTATGGCGATTCCCCGACAGAACGACAAGTGTTGGGAAGATGATATCGGCATATCTGAGTAATGAATCGCAGTTGGATGACCACACAATCCATCTTCTTTTCAGTGCAAATCGGTGGGAGAAGAGGTTTGTTTTCTCATTATTTCAGTGCATTATATTCTGATTTAGAAAAATGTTTGCCTGTTGGAACTACATGTACCATGTACCCTATGATTGTCTTCTAGTTCTTGATAGATATGCTGTACTTACATGTTACTCCAACTCTTGATGTTTCTTGAAGTACCGTATCAGACACATTTTTGAACATGAATTTTGGAATATCACTCTCCAATGAAGATACTTGTGTCAGATTGATACCGATATGGGACACTTTTTATCAGCGTTTGCACAATCTTTGAAGTTTATTAGTGTTTGGTTTAATTCTTTTCATTAGAAATCTTGTTATCCATATTGGTTGAGGAAAATCCTTTAAACTGCGGTGCCCCATCTCCTTATCATCTTGGTCTACTTCTAGGATTTGCAATACTGCATTTCTCAACAAATTTTGCGATCTTTGAAGTTTTGGCAACAGATTCAATTATTTATGTTGGAACTTCTATTCTTTGCCAATATTGTTAATGGTGATCCTTTATCCTACATAGGATTTTTGAGCTCGACACAACTCGAAAACTGTTAAACTAAGCTCGACTCGGCTCGAAAACTCGCAAACTTAAAATTGTCAAGCTCGACTTGGACTCGAGATAAAAAATTGAAGCTCAACTCAACTCGAAAGCTCGCGAGCTTAAAATTTTCAAGCTCAACTCTAAACCAAAAATTGAAAGGCGACTCAAGTAGCTCGCGAGTTCGAAGAAGCCTTATATTGTATTTTTTTTAAAATAACATATAAATGTTAATATTATTTAATAACTTAATTTGAAAAATCTAAAATTTTAATATATTAATTTTTTCGAGTAGCTCGCGAGATTTTTGAGTCGAGTATCAAGTAGTTTGCTTCAGCTCGTTGAAAATTCGAGTTGAGTTCATTCGATTTGAGTGTTGACCGGGTTTCGAAAGAGTCGATCTCGAGTAGCTCGCAATTTGTCTTGTTTCATTTTCAGCCCTAACTACACTGCATGAACTTTGCTTCATATGTTTGGCTTCTGGGATTTGGCCTAGTTTAGAATTATACACTTTTTCTATTTTAGTGAGCATGATAAACTTCGCTAAAACTTGGGTCTGGGCAATCCATTGACTATGTTCATGTGTTTTTTATTGGCAGAACTGCAAGAAGGGCAAACGGGCTTGTCTTTGCACAAGTAGGCAAATTAATACCTCTGGATTAAAGTAGCCTAAATTAGCTGATCTTCGAATATTTATCAGATGAAATTATTAAAATTTCTAGGCTTTTAAGCCATTCAGACACATTCTGATGACATATTTTAGTGATAGATACAAGGAAAACGATGTACAGCGTTACTTCTTCAATGAACATATTTGCCTGTCCATGTTTAACTTGTTGTATGTGCTATGCATATGAACCATTCAGATATTAATGAATCTGTCATCTGCATATGCACACCTCTGATAGTAGTTTACAGCATTTAACATAAGTCAAAATCTACCACTGTTCGCAGATCAATGATGGAAATGAAACTGAAAGCTGGAACCACCCTTATAGTAGACCGTTACTCTTATTCTGGGGTTGCTTTCTCATCTGCTAAAGGACTTGATTTCGAATGGTGTAAGGTAAAGACACACTGCCAGAAGTACTCACTGATAATCAGTATTAAGTTATTTCCTAGCATGGTCCACAATAACAAAATAGGTTCTTTCCCTACAGGCACCAGAGATTGGGCTAATAGCTCCTGATCTAGTATTGTACCTCGAGATACCTCCCGAGGTTAGTCATGCACATATGTGCTTTCTATGCTAAAACTAGTGAATTGGATTGGTTATATTAAGCAACTTTCTCTGTTTTGAATTTTTTGGTTGGGTGATAATGACTTTGGTTATTCTCTCCTATAAACTTCCCGAAGTTTGTTATGTGAGGGACTTACACAACATTACCTCAACTTCTTATTTTTTTCTGAAATACCTGTGTTTGACATCCATGTCCAACATATACTAAGATGCAGTGTGGGGATTTGGTCCTCCAATTGCATGGAAATCTTGAAAAATTTTGAACATAACTGTGTTGGAAGAAAAGCCATGTCTTGACATTTACATCTGAGTTCAAGTAATATACAATTAATCTTTCATTTTCCATTTTTTCATGCCCAGTGAATATTTCATTGTTTCATATATGCAAGTCTTTTCTTTTTTATGGTTTACAATGGCCACCTGCTCAAAATAATCTGATTACGATTGATCTACAACTTTCAAATATAAATATAAATATAAATATAAATATAAATATAAATATAAATATAAATATAAATATAAATAAATATAAATATAAATATAAATATAAATATAAATATATATAATCAGTGCCCTTTCCCAGGGAATCAATGGTTCTAAGAAACTTGTGTCTTGAGTTCATTAACAAAGGGAATTTTAAAGATGGATTTCTTTATAAGTGATCCACTGTTTAGCCAATAAAAGTTACAGAAACAGCCAATGCAGTTTGCATTACACATTGTAATGAATATCTTATTTCAATTCATAGGTCGGTGATTCTGGAACTTCATGATTCTTCACACTTTGATTGGTTAACATGCATGTACATACCCACATATATATAAAATACTCGATGTAATATTTTCATAATAATCAGAAAGCTGCCGAAAGAGGAGGGTATGGAGGTGAGAGATACGAGCAGCTCAAGTTTCAGAAGAAGGTTGCCCAACACTATAAGCTTCTTGAAGATTCTTCTTGGAAGGTAATAGTGTGTTTCATCTTATGTCAAATAGCAAATAGCAACAAGGTAATAATTTTTGGAATTTTTGGAATTTGTTCCAGATAATTGACGCATCGCAATCCATGGAAGATGTGGAAAAACAGGTGAAGGAGACGGTATCGGAACATGTCTTGAGTTGCCAGAAAGGGAAGGCCCTTTCGTCCCTCTGGTCTTGCTAGTTTAGCTTCAAGTTGTGTCTGGTATAGGACTTAAAATGAGGTGTTTGCCTCAAAGTGTGTTGAATATTGTAGAATGTATTACTCCGGAATGCAGTTCTTATTGAATTAACAACTGCTATCGCAGTTGGTAACAATGTAGCTTTATGCGCTAAAAAAGTCCTTGCTCGGATTATGGTGTCTCAACGAGAATCGAATCTGATCTCGATTTACTTTAACAGATTGCCGTTAAGTTTGTTCCTAAGAAGTTGAATTACGATCAACCGATTCTTCATCCCAAACTGTAAATCCAAACAACATTCAAGTCAATGTGCGCTTTTTGAAATAAAAAGTGCGAAGATTTTAAAGAAAATATCGATTGTCAAATCAAGATATCAGAAAATCGAGAATATAATCCAAAGATGTTAAGTGTTTTTCAATTCTCACAAACGGAATTGAGTTAAAATTAAGCCTTTGACTAATTAAAAGTTTAGCTAAGTAGGATTGAAATCATGCTTAGCAATTTTTTTAAAATAAAGTAAAAAACTAAAGTAAAAAGAAAGGAAAAGAACTTTAATAAAATCCCGAGATAATTTTATAAAAAACAAAAGAAAGATGAACATGTTTAATCTTTACCCTAAGGGGTCATTTGGCTCACATCACACAACATTACCGGGGGAATGAAATCCACATTATCCCGTTTGGTTGGCCGGTAATCTTATTCCCGGTAATCTTTTATTACCAACATTGAATTTTTTGGGTATATTACCGGGAATGTGATTACCTCATTCCCTTAGGTATTGTTGGATTACCGGCGTTTTGGACTAAAATGCCCTTAAAAAAATTTCAAAATTATCATTCTTCTGTCGTTGAATAATAAAAATTCTAAGAAGGTTGAATTACAAATTTATCCTTAAACTATTTTAGATTTACAAAAAAAGTCCATAATTATAATTTTATGTGAAGTTTAGGGGCTAAAATAAAATTTTACCCTCTCTTTAAACTTATTTATCTTTTCAATTTTGTAAAAAAAAATTATATAAATTTTATGAATTTAAATTTTTTAAAGAAAATATATAAATTAATTATAGTAATATTATAGTAGAATTTAACTTGTTAAAAAAACAAATATATAATAAGGTCAATTTGGTAAAATATACATTCTAATAATATTTTATTTCTTTAACCAAACACAGTAATCTTACATTCCTACTAAACCAACCAAACACAAAATACAACATTCTCAGTAATCCTATTCCCTGGTAATATTTTATTTCTACTGTTAATCTTACATTATGTGAACCAAACGCACCTTAAGGGTATTTATAACCTTGGAATTTCCTAAAAATATCATGTATATTCAAAAATAAAAATATCCTAAAGATAATCAAAAGATAAATCTTAAAATGTTTTCAAATTCAAACTTATGTTCATAAAATAACTCCTTCTAAGATAACTCTATCCGTCCACCTTCCAGATAGTGTTGACTGAACCTTTTGAAAACTGCTACTGCTGCTTGTAGTGTGCAAAAAAAATCTGATTTGATCAATCAGATTCGTTGATCCGGTGATTCGGTCTGAAAATTTGGTTACCCAATCTATTTTTTTTATTTTTGAATAATTTAAATCGGATATCCAAAAACATTTTGGACAATAGGATCAGATATGGATCGAATAAACTTCAATTTCGGATTATCCAAAAATCCAAAAAAATAGGCTTTTAGACTTTAGATACCCCTTAGCCCAATAATTGAGTAACCTACTAAAGCTCTAACCTAATAAAAATTAGGATATTTAATTATTTATTGTGATATATATATATATATATATATATATATATATATATATATATATATATATATATATATATATATATATATATATATATATATATATAGTAGAAGTATTGAATAAATTACATTGAATCACAAAATTTAAAATCTAAAATTATTTTTTGTCAAATTTAATTTTAGATTCTGATTTGGATATCTGATCTGAAAATTTAGATATCCGACTTTTTCGGAGCGAATATGGATCATTATTTTAGGTATCCAACATTTTTTGATTAGATCAAATCCGATATCCGAATTTGTACACCCTTAGCTATTGCTGACTGAACCTTTTAGAAACTGCTGCGTCAGACCGCATCGTGCCCCAGGTCAAGCCAATGATTCCATCCTTGATTCGAGAAAATAAATAAAAAAAAACGCAAAACTCATCCCTTCTAATGTTATTTCTAAAAAATAAGCTCATGCACAAAATGAATCAAAAGAGTCAAAATCAATAGTATAAAAAAAACAAGAAGGAATAATTTTTCAACAAAATATGTGCAAATTAAAACATTAATTTTCACTTTCATTTTCAATTTTGTGTCCATTCTTATTTGATTTCTCTTTTCTAGATGACTTTCATTTTCAAGTTGAAAAATGAGTCGCATAAAAAGGTTTAAATACATTTTCTGAACGATCCAACCATGAATTTTCACAAATCAAAATATCAATTGAAAGCCCTCGACACATTCTACTCATTGGTGCAGTCAATGAAATACTCTAAAATTTGTTATAAAATTTATGAGCACTTTTTATGACCTTGAATCCATAAGCATTTATGATCTATGTTAAGGATATGATACAGCCCGAAATGAAAGAATACCTCATCCTCATATAAAATAATGGTTATTTATATATACAATACACAACCTGCTAACTAACCTATAAATTGTACAACAGAGAAAACTAACCAACAGAAAATTAACTACTCAACAATTTATGCTAAAATTTTGTTGGAACTAAAATAATAATTAAGTGATTAAATGTATATTTTACTTAATCTTTATTGACGTTCATCCTACACCACATTTAAAGAAATGCTTTTTATTTGATCTACAATTCAAATTTTGACTTCATTTCTTTTTGTCAAATTTTTTTTTGACTTCGTTTATTATAAAATAAACTATATTCAATAAGCTTTTCATTCATATAAATTAATATTTCTGGTTCAATTTATATGATTTATGACCAATTGTTAACTCCGATGTCAATGTTATTTTTAGAAACAGATTGCTCCCATGTCCTCACCCTTCATCACTTAAAAATTAGCAATGTTTAATATACATATCTAAATTAATTTCCATTTGTTCTGAATAAAATTAAACTGATACATGATTACAATGATATATAACTCACATATTAATTATTTGTATAAAATTTAGGCTTAAACTTAATTCCCCCCTAAACTGTACTCTTTTTTGTTCAAAATGAAACCTTAAACTATTATATGTAATCACTTGTACCTAAGCTATTTTTTTATCAAAATAAGTCCCTAAACAGTGGCTCCTTTTTACTTTAAACCCTTAAACTATTTTGTTAATCAAAATAAGTACTTAATTTTGTGTGATGTGTCAACGTCTTATTGGATGAAGATTAATTTTTTGACTAAAAAATAGTACGACTTAAAATGATTTAATATAATAGTTTAAGAACTTAGTTTGACCAAAAAATAATTTGGAGACTTTAAAAAAACAAAATATAATTTAAGTACTTATTTTTATTTTAAGCCTAAATTTTATGGCGATTATTAAAATATTTTAAAATTAAATAAACATAATAAGATAACATAAACTTGTGTTTATATTTTTTTATAACAAAGCAAGATTTAATGAGTTTAAGTTTACAAAGAACTAAATAAATATTTTTAATCAAATAGATTTAATAAAAATAATATAAATACGTGTTCTTATAATAAAATAAAATTATAATAAAACAAAATTAAATTTGAAAACAAAGGGGAAAAATATTTGTCCAAAGACTTGAACAGAACAAATATTTATTAGAAAAAATATTTTAAAATAGGCTGCATTATATCATTTAAGCACAAACCAACTTATCTATGTAATATCTCAAATTTTGACCAGTGACTAAACTGTAAGTTTTGAAAGTTTGAGGGCTTAAGTATAAACTTTATAAAAGTTTATGGACTAAAAATGTAATTTTAAAAAATTATATATTTTAGCCCGTAAATGAACATTTTGGCCTAAAACAAAGATTTTCCTTGGGAATTAGATTTTTGATACAGAATATGTGTTAAAAGATATAAAGCGATAAATTTCGGTATTGAAATTGGATAATCGGATCAAACCAGAATTTTATGAAAATTTGAAGGATGTTAGAACATGGTTGGAAATATTATTTCCATATTTTATATTAAAAAAATTTGGCTCTATTCAGTGTAATTTTTCAGATTTGGTCGAATAGTGGAATTTTAATGACTAAAGTGCAATTTTAAAAAATTGCATGGCCAAAGTGAAAAGTCAAATTCAAGTTGATTCATCTTTGACCAAGGAATATTTTAATGGAGATAATGTAATGACATTTGGTAATTTTCAAGTTTCATTAATGGTATTTTTGGAATTTCTCATTAATTGAATTTTAAATTCAATTAAATTAATTTTATGCCAAGTGTATTATATATTAAATACTAGAATTATCAAGATTAAGCATCATTTTTCAGCTAATTCTTCTCCTTAGGCCGAAACTACTCTTTCTTATAGGCAAGCATTTTAATTTTGATTTTCAAGCTTATATGATTGATTTTTGGATTAAGTTATGTAGAGAATTAATGTACATGAAATTCTTCATCATTTGGTACCAATATTCTATGGAGAAGATGCTTGTGTGTTGAGATTGAGAATTAGGGCTTATGTAGGGGTTTTTGAATTTTGAAGAATTAATGAAAGATTATTATGTCTTTTATGTTGGAGATTAATTTTCAAGCATGTATGATGTTTAAAATCAAGCGTAGAATGATTTAAAGCATTTGGCCTAATTAGGGTTTTGGTGATTGATTCAATTTTGGTTCAATTTGATGTTGTGTTGATTAGAATAGCATGAATTTGAAGTAAGGAAGTTGAATTCATGCTTGAAATTGAATGAAAAGCCAGCCTTACGACCATAGTGATATTCGACCATTAAGGAAAAATTAGGGGAAAATATTGAAAATTTTCCTATGGTCTAGAATTGATATTAGAATTGTTCTATGTGATTTGGAGCCTTGAGTTAGAAAAAGGGTTAATATACAAGTTTTGAGAATTGTGGGATATTATTGCAAGCATGTAATACTTGGGTTTAATTCTTAAGTTGAGATTTAATTTCAAATTTATCAAGTTGTGTGGTTGGATTTGGAAAGACTAAGAAAGTTTAGGATGAAAATGCAAGCTTTTGAATGTTTAAGTGTTGATTTGAATATGTTATTGAGGTGCTGGAAATTTTATGTGATTAATGTGAAATGATCATAATGGTGAAGGGCCATTATGGATTAAATAGGAAAGTTGATATGAATTCTAAATAAGAATTCATAATTAGTGATTGGATTATGAAATTAGTAAAAGTTGAAGAGTTGATAGTAAAACTAAATTTTCAGGGAATTTAAGGAATATTTTGAGAAGTTTGAAATTATGATGGAAGTAAGATTTAGTTTTATATCGATTTAAGTATTTATTTTATTTTTATCAAATTTTATATTTATGTTTAAACTATGCTAGTTCGATACGAACATATAGCTTGAATATTTTATGATGTTATATGCGTCGTCAGAGTAAGGTAAATTTAGTGATCCAATTAACTCTAAAAAAGAAGGAAAGGATGCATAATTTAGAAGACTATAGTGAAGAAGATTCGATAATGAACCAGTGTTGGGGTTAAGTTAAGAAGTGACTATTAGTGTAATAGAAAGTGTGATTTGAGCCTACATGTTCATTTAGTAAACTAATAAATTAGTGAATAAGTTAAGGATGCAAGTTGGTAAAATCTGTCTAGAAATTATGTTCTGACCAGTAAGTTTAGAAAATCACCAGAAATTTTATAAAAATAATTGAAGGAAGAATATTATACCATTGGATTTATATATCAGTCTAGTTTCGTTTAGAACAAACGAAAATTGATTATGAGGTGTATTAAAAAAATATGAATTTGTAATCAGTGATAGGCCAGAAAACAGGGTAGCAAATTCTGTCCAAAACAACTTATGTCATTCAACTTTGAAAATTTGCTATATATTTTACAAGTGGAACTAGACGGATTGCCTTTATGGTTAGATGAGTATTTGAGTCTATTTTTAAGTGGTGCAAACGAAATAATTTTTCAGTATGTATATTAATACATAATAATATTTCTTTGAAGGTAGTACAAACTACCAGAATATGAAATTTTGATAAAATGTGTAGTGGAAGCAATTTAAAGTAAATGATAAAACCTAAAGTTTAGTGAGGCTTATATTTTGACTTATAAGTAAAGTGTTAAAATGAATGTAAATTATTTATTTATTTTATTATTATGATCAAGGACGACTTGCGATAAGTCAACCTCATTTTATTTTTCCAGTACGATTTATAAGTTCTTATAATGGGGTATTTTCATAATATTTTTCATCAATTTTTATGAATGATTTTGGGTATGAACTTCCCAAGTACGATATTTATGATGATGAATTCTAAATGTTTACAGTTATTAGACATTTTACAGTTATCGGACGTTTTTCAGTTATCAGATGTTTTACAGTTATCAGACGTAGATTAATAAATGATATTATGATGATAAATATAAGCTCATTGTATGTTGCATTGAGAGTCGTAGGTACATTTCGCATGCCATTAAGTTGAGTAGTTTTCAGGTTACAATTGCACTGAAGTGCATCATATCTCAGTTTCAGTTCAGCTATGGTACATTCATGTACCCTATGATCAGCACCGTTGGTGCACAGGTTATGATTGCATTGAAGTGCATCATATCTCAATTTCAGTTATGATTCGGCATCGTGTTGTGCCTAGTGTGCACATTATACTCACGTACCTTGTATTCTCATACATATACACTGGGCTATAACAGTAAATGTGAAAGTTATAATATTATATGAAAGAAAGGAATATAGAATTGAAAAGAAAGTTTTGAAATATGTTCGAATGAAAAGAATAGAAGTTATTTATGATATTTGATTGTGACTTACATGATTTTTGACAAAATCATGAGATGTTGATTTCCAGGTTTTCAGAAGGGAAACGGCTTGACTAGGCCGGTTTGAAGTTTTAATGTTTTTTTGAGTTAATCGATTGACAGAAATGGCCAAGAGGGGGGTGAATTGGCAATTAAAAAGTTGGTGGAAGCTTTTGCAGAAAATTAAAAGAAGTTGCACATCGATTTAGAGTGGCTCATCTTTCTCAACCAAAGTCTACATCCACTACCTTAGCTATCCACACTAAGGATTTTCCAACAAATTCACTAATTTGTTCTTTATTTTGAGGACAAAGAGTAACCTTACAACTCCCTCAAGAATTATACCCCAATTCTTGAGCACACTCTTTTTCAAAGAGAAATACACAAATTTGCAAACTTACAAGGAAAACCTCACAAGGCAATATGTTTGCACAATTCTAGAACAAGATAAGAACACTCAAAGATGATTACAAATGAGCACAAATTGTGTTCTTGAAAGAAAAATGAATATTGAAAGGAAATTTGGCTTGAGTTGCACAAACTTGATGTTTGATGCTCTCTCTTGTTTCTCTATGATTTCTTCTTTCTTCTTGTTGATCAATGGCTTCTAAGCTTGTTTAAATACTCCTTCAATTGATTCTGAACGTTGGGGATGATTATTGGAGTCAATAGAGCCGTTTAAGTGTGAAAACAATTAATAAAATCAGTTGGGAGCGTCAGTGCATCGATGCATACACTAGGTGCATCGGTGCATCAAGTGTAAAATTCAAATATTTTGACCGTTGGACCCTTAGTGCATCGGTGCATCAAGTGTAAAATTCAAATATTTTGATCGTTGGACCCTTAGTGCATCGGTGCACTAAGAGTGCATCGATGCATAAAATGCATTCGATGTTTCAAAATAGCCTGAGTGCATCGATGCATGGCTGGTGCATCGATGCATCAAATGCATTCGATGTTTTCATAAAACCCTGAGTGTATCGATGCATGGTATGTGCATTGATGCATGAAATGCATTCGATGTTCAATTTATTACATGGTGCATCGATGCATGGATTGGCGCATCGGTGCATCACTTTGAAAAATTTATTTTAGGCTTGATTTTGGTTCAAAATACTTTGTGAAAATTGTTTTAAAAATATATTAAGTATAAAACACAATTTTACACATTTAGTAAGGTTTGAAATTGATCTTGAAAGACTTGGAGTAATAATTTGATATTCGAGTAATTAAATCGAATATACTTAGAAAATCATTTGTAAAATCTTAAAATTCATTTAAACTTAATTTGTTATATCGAAACATCAAAATGTTTTCAATAGTTTTTATTTAAATTATAGTTTATTGCCTATATTTTTTTTGGAATTTATGTTTTAGCTATACTTTTGCCTCACTAGGTTTTACTTAACGCGTGATGATTTTCATGTGTGGGTTCGAATATAACAGAGGACGTGATGTGAGGAGCTTGTCAGCATCTTGTGGAAATCAAATCTACCGACAATATCAGTAAGACATTCTAACTGTTAGGCTCGATGAAGCTCGATCGATCAACCGAAATATGCCAAGAGGGGGATGAATTGGCTTTTTGAAGTTTAGGGAGTAAGGAGTATAAAGAAAGGAAATTTTGCACAATGATTTATAGTAGGTCAACTCCCTGAATGAAGTTTACATCCACTACCTAAGCTTCTCACTTAGGATTTTCCAGCAAATCCACTAATTTGTTCTTTCTTTTTCAAGGATAAAGAGATAACCTTTACAAACTCCCTATCTTTTCAAAGGCTTAGCTAGAACCAAAACTCATTTACAAAGGAAAAGAATTGTAAACGAGAAAACCTCTAAAAATGAATGTGTTTACAAATTAAAGCTCACAAAAACACAAATATTTACAAGAGAAATAGAAATAAAGAATGAAAAACTTTTATCTTGTGTTTGATTGATTGGATATGTGTTGTTCAACCTTCTTCGAGTGTCTTGAACTTTTTTTTATATACTGGAATGAGTTACTAGCCGTTTTGGAAGGTTTGGAGCCCGTTGGAAGACTTTCTGCACACAAAGTTTCGAAACTCTAGGAAGGTTTCGAAACTCTTTGAAAGAGCCATTGGAAAAATATAACCTTTGGAGCCAATGTATCGAAACTTTAGTGAAAGTTTCGAAACTCTTGAAAAGTATCAAAACTTTTTGGACTACTGAATTGGAAAGTTTCGAAACTTTTGTAAAAGTTTCGAAACTTATGGTCAAAGCTTGTTTAAAAAGATAGTTTTGACATTTTGAGAAATACAAGACTTTGAAAAACATTCTAAAGTATTTAAAAGATATTTTTAATAAAATTTGAACTTAAAAGACTCATTTTAAAGTTTTTTATAAAGTTTAGAAACATTGAACACATATCTTTCAAATTTAGTTGGACTTTAAATTATTTTTGAAAACTTTGAATAAATTTAATTCAGTCCAACAAATATTTTGTTCTTATTTGTTATATCAAAATATAAGTTCTAGACTAACTTTGACTTATTAGTAGCATGCACATTATATTCGTTGGGTTACTTTATCAGATTTATATTAAAAATGGTATGAAATAGCAATTTAGAACCATTTTATATCAAAATATAAGTTCTAGACTAACTTTGACTTATTAGTAGCATGCACATTATATTCGTTGGGTTACTTTATCAGATTTATATTAAAAATGGTATGAAATAACAATTTAGAACCATTTTAATGTTTGGTTAATTTGAGTTATAATTGTATTTATAAATGGATATTTTGACTGGTTTTAAATAGTTTTTAAATTAAGTAGTATTTAGGCAGTGATATATATAATTATGAACAATTATGAATTGCCTGCTTACTGATTGAAATTGTACTTCTTTTCAGTGATTAAATTTATTTTACGATTTCATACAAATAAGATTAAAGTTCTTAAATTGAAAAAAAGAAAGTTTAAAAAAGAAACGAAATTTTAAGTCTTTATGCTCAATAAATGTTTGTCAAGTTGATGTGACATATGTGACTCGTATATCGAGACATATATGGGCCATTGGTGTTACAATCTCAGTGGTTAAATGAATTGTTATTATTTCTAGAGATCACAAATTCGAGCACCAGCGATTATAGCAGGTGATCGAACATTCATTGTCAAACGGTTACTCGATTATTCATTATATTTCAAGCTCGTCATTATTTGTTATAGAATCAATGACCGTCTAAGCTGAACGTTAACATGTTGATTGAGACATGATAAATATTTAAGCTGAACGTTAACATGTTGATTGAGATTATTATAGATCATGTTTTATCATATATCAGTCAATAGATTAACGTCCATCTCATATTGCCGTCAATTTTTGACAAAAATGATGAGTTTGGAACATATGAATAGTCATATGACCATTTTGTGACTTTCAATAGTCGATGGACTTAACAAAGTAACACCTTACAGTTAGAGGATCATTTTATAACTTTTAATAATTGAAAGACTCATCAAAGTAGCATCATATAGTGAAGGGGCAGTTGTTTACTTTACCCTTTTCTTAAAAAATAAAGATTCATTTAATTTTATGTGGAGGGAACTTAATGCTTCCTAAGCTTGGAAATATATATATATATATATACCATTAGAATCGTTAATAAATAATTAGGGTATGTTTATTTGCTGTAAAATGAATTACGAAATTGGTTTTCCCTGAAATCCCGTGTTTGTTCATGTAATTAGTTTTCCGGAAAATGTTTTCTAGCGTTTGGTTGGAGGAAAACTAGTTGGTCAACGTAATTCATTTTCCTGGTCAATATAATTTCCTTTGTGTTTTCTGGAAAATGACTTACGGTCTGATTTTCCGTAATTCATTTTCTGAACTTTTCACTTCAAAGAATAAATACACAAAATAATTTTATTTTATGAATTTAATATTAATAAAATATTTTAATATCATTTTCATCAAAATATTAATTATTAAAATATTTATTAATATTTATTAATATTTATAATAATATAATATTATATTTTTAATATTATAATAAAATAATCAATTATATTATAATAATATAATATAATATATTTTTATTTTAATAAATATATAATAAATTTTTTATATATTTAATAATGAATAATATTATTTATATATTTAATATTAATATAATAATCTAATAATATTTTAATAAAGATATTTAAAATATACTAATTAATATTTTTAAAATATAATATAACACTATTACTTTAATAAATAATTATTATAATTTATAATATTTTTATTTCACTAAAATATACCAATATTAATATTTTTATTAATAAAATTATAAAAATAATATTTAATAATAAATAAATTATTTTAATATTTTAAAATAATAATATTAAAGTTTTATAATAAATAATATTATTTATTGTATTTAATATTTGTAATAAATAATTTTTAAAAAACTCATCAACTAGTGAAAAAAATGTAATTCATTTTTCAGAATTCAAATTCCAGTAATTCATTTTCCAGTAATTCAAATTCCAATAATTCAAATTCCAGTAATTCATTTTCCAGAAAACCAATTACAACCAAACAAACAAACTCTTACTATATATATATATATATATATATATATATATATATATATATATATATATATATATATATGGGAAAATCATGGGTTTATTGTGGTTTATAATCAATAGTTGTTGCTTGTTGTCAAAGTATTTATTTATAAAAATAAAATTGATGTATTTTTTAATTTATTATATATGAAGAAGATATTTGAAAGAGATTAATAAATAGTTTGTTTAAAAGAAGTGGTGGAGTAAATAAATTAAATTGTGGTGTTTAAATTTTTAAAAATATATTGTCAATATTATTTTTTGTGGAAATAATTTTTTGTTACGATTGCGTGGAAAGATTTTAATAATTTGGAAATGCAAAGACAACCACAGAAAGCATGGTATTTTTTTGGGATAAAATATACAAATGGTCCCTCTATTAAGAATAATATTTTGTTGAGTTCTCCAACTGTTAAACGTTATGGAATGATCCATTGACTATAAGACATTATTTTCTTGAGTCTACCGACTATTAAAAGCTACAAAATGGTCACTCGACTATTCATATGTTTCAGGTTCGTCATTCTCTTTAAAAAAATTAATGGTGATTTGAGATGAACGTTAACTTGCAGAATGCGTTTTGATAAAATCTTGTTCCAAAATCTCTAACTACTATCATATCTCATTCAATTGTTAACGTCCAGCTCAGACTACTATCGATTTTTTTTAAAGAAAAAGGATAATTTTGGAACATATAAATAGTCGGTGACTATTTTATAACTTTAATAGTTAAGGGACTCAACAAAATAGCACATTGTAATCGAAAAATTATTTTGTAACTTTAATAGTCGATGGACACAACAAAACAACATCCTATAATTAGGGACTATTTATGTAGTTGATCCTATTTTATTTTTGAGAAATAGAAGCCTGAAAATTTGTCGAAGATATTTCTTCCCAAGATGGTGGTGGTGGGATCTCCATGACCATGATTGGTGCAGCTTCACTTAACGCTGTTAAGTCATTTGATTAAAATCCAATTGTTTGCTTCTGGCTTTGAAACTGGACAACTGATTTTTTTTTTTTTTTGTAAACAATGGCTGCAACTTTGTTTCAAAAGCCTTCACCTTTTCTTTTCAGAGGAACCCAGTTTCCAGTTTCCATCTCTAAGGAGACTCCAATACACTCCTGGTCTTGTATACATCTAAATTACCATGTTAGAAGCAAAGCAAGTAACCAAAAGAAGAGACTTTTACAAGTCAAAGCTACAGTAGGAGTTGAGATGAATGAATTGGATGGGAAGCATTTGGAGAAGAAGAAGCTGAGGATATTGGTTGCTGGGGGTGGTATTGGAGGATTGGTTTTTGCTTTGGCTGCAAAAAAGAAAGGTTTTGATGTAGTGGTGTTTGAGAAGGATTTGAGTGCTATAAGAGGTGAAGGGCAATATAGGGGTCCAATTCAGATACAAAGCAATGCTTTGGCCGCTTTAGAGGCTATTGATATGGAAGTTGCAGAGAAAGTTATGGAAGCAGGCTGCATCACTGGAGATAGAATTAATGGATTGGTTGATGGTGTTTCTGGTTCTTGGTTAGTTGCATACTCTTCTTTCCTTCAATATGTTTCACTCATTTTCTGCAAAATCTTGAATTGAATCTTATGTTTCCTTGAATATATGGTTTAAACAGGTACATCAAGTTCGATACATTCACCCCTGCAGCTGAAAGGGGGCTTCCAGTTACAAGAGTTATTAGTAGGATGACTTTGCAACAAATCCTGGCTCATGCAGTTGGGGAAGGCATGATTTTTAATGAGAGCAACGTTGTCGATTTCAAGGATGATGGAGACAAGGTAATTGTTGAAGATTATTTCCTTAACAGTTGTGCTAACTAAAGGAAAACCTTAGATGGTTCTTTTTCCTTTATGTCTCTTCAGGTCACCGTGGTACTCGAAAATGGAGAGCGCTATGATGGTGATCTTCTAGTTGGAGCTGATGGAATATGGTCCAAGGTACCATTTTATTTAGTTTATTGTATGAGCATGACATAGTCTTTTTGTGTGTTAAGACACTGGCAAATTGATTATCAAAGTTTTCCAGTAATCTGTTCCTTGAAATGTTGTAGTATTATAGTTTGTTAATGTACCTTTTCCAGGTGAGGAAGAACTTATTTGGACCAACAGACGCGGTATATTCTGGATACACTTGCTATACTGGTATTGCAGATTTTGTGCCTGCCGATATTGAATCTGTTGGGTATGTTCCTTTTCTTGTTTAAGCCTTGTGATATGTTAGAATGTATTTGGCCATTGGCGCTTCGGTACTTGTAGTTGCTAATGCCGAAACTTCTGTTGTGAAGGTACCGTGTATTTTTGGGACACAAGCAGTACTTTGTTTCCTCAGATGTTGGTGCTGGAAAGATGCAGTGGTATGCATTTCACAATGAACCAGCTGGTGGTGTGGATAGCCAGGGTAGATAACTTCAAATGCTTTTTTTTTTGGCTTACATTTCAAATGTATACATCTTTACGATGCTCGTATTTGAATGCGCCCAATGTAATATAGGATTCGAGTGTTAGTTTCAAAAGTTGGTATAGTATATTCTAATTTTATCTTCTTCTTTTCCCCCTTTTTTTGCAGGTAAAAAGGAGAGGCTACTTAACATATTCGGGGGTTGGTGTGATAATGTGATAGATTTATTACATGCTACCGATGAAGATGCGATTCTTCGACGGGACATATACGACCGCATACCCTCACTAACTTGGGGAAGGGGGCGTGTAACCTTGCTCGGGGATTCTATCCATGCAATGCAGCCAAATCTGGGTCAAGGGGGATGCATGGCCATCGAGGTATGGTTTTAAGCATTGCCATAGATGATAGATTAGATGATGTTCCAAGTTCTAGACCCGGATAAACTTGAATATGTAACGAGAAGGATGCAAGTTATGCACTTTTTTACTGGATCGTCTTTGCAGGACGGTTACCAATTAGCATTGGAACTTGATAATGCATGGAAGCAGAGTGTTAAGTCAGGAGCTCCTATTGATGTTGTTTCTTCTTTAAGGAGGTTGAATAACATTTAGCATATTCAAGATTCACACATCAAAATCTAGATTTTCATTGAAATATCCTATGCAGAATGCTTATTATGCAATCTAAAATTAGTTGTCAATGATCCGATACGTCTAATTAAGGAGCTTTACCTCCTTCCTATGATTAAGGAGCTTTACCCAAGCTCCATTAATCACGAAGGGGTTTTTTAACGAGGCCTTCAATTCTTATAAAAAAAAAAATCCGATGCGTCTAATTTTCATGCAGAAAGCTTGTTATGAACATCTCTTAAACCAAATTGCATTAGATGTCACTGATCCGATACGTCTAATTTTCTGCAATCTAAAATTAATTCTCCAATGTGAATCATTTATTTCGCAGCTACGAGAGAGCTAGAATACTGAGAGTTGCAATTATCCATGGAATGGCAAGAACGGCAGCAATCATGGCTTCAACATACAAGGCTTATCTAGGTGTAGGGCTGGGTCCCTTATCGGTAAGAATCCGTTTCGTGCAAGTGAAAACGATTTAAAAGTCAACAAACCAATGCATAATCAACATTCTTTACAGTTTTTAACAAAATATCGGATACCACATCCTGGAAGAGTTGGTGGCAGATTTTTTATCAACTTAGCAATGCCCTTAATGCTCAGTTGGGTTCTAGGTGGTAACAGGTTGGACCTCGAAAATGCATGTTTTGTTCTGCATCGATCTTTTCTTTCTTCCTTTAAATTTGACCCGACTAGTTTGCAGCTCGAAACTCGAAGGGAGGTCCTTAAGTTGCAGACTGTCGGACAAGGTATGCTGCATTCATCCTACTGATTCTGCATAAAAGGGCTATGGAAATCGATTGAAACATCTCTTTCAATAATTTCTTCAGGCAAGTGATCAATTGAAGACATGGTTTTGAAGACAATGATGCATTGGAACAAACTATTGATGGAGAGTGCGTATGATAAATCGTATATTCTGTGAATTTCATCATGCTATCTGACAATTCTTTTCAACACTACAAGCCTCTAATATCTCTTCTTGTTTGTTCTGCAGGTGGTTCCTGATTTCAGTTGGAAATGAAGTAGTTGCATCACAACCTATTTGTTTAAGTAGGGAAGAGAACATACCTTTCGTGGTAGGGTACGTATCGGTTCATACAATACGACATTGTCATTCATTTCACTTTTATAGTTGGAATTCCAGGTGAAAGCTAATTAGTTGCGGATTAAGCGGTCCCGTTGGTCAGTGCTATACTTTGTCCCATGGTAATTTATCTGTTTGTTGATTCTTAACGGTCATTGCAGGAGTGAAAAGAACGAGAATTTTCCAGGGAAGTCAGTGGTGATACATTCACCCCAGGTGATCTTCCACCGTTTTTCATGTCACCAATCTGTTCTAACACAGTTTCCTCACTTCCGCTACAATAATGTTGATTTCATTCACTTGTTTTTATTTCGGTAAATTACCCAGGTATCGAGAACTCATGCTCAAATCATCTATAAAGATGGTGCATTCTTCGTAATTGATTTGCAGAGTGAACATGGGACTTATATCGAGTAAGTCTTGAACAGCAATGAACGTCTTTATGTAGTGTAAAATTTCCTGGAATTTTCACTAAAACTAAACGACATGTGCAGCCATGAAGAGAGAAGATCGAGGGTACCTTCAAACGTTCCTACTCGACTCTGTCCCTCCGATGTTATCGAGTTTGGTTCTGATAAGAAGGTAATAAACAACATATATAGCTATGAACTAACCTACAACATGAACCAAGTCTAACATCATTAGCGAAATTGCAGGCGGCTTTCCGGGTAAAGGTGATGAGATCGCCTCCAAAGATAGAGGAGAACAAAGAGGATGAACTTGTTCAGGCAGTCTGAAAATTTTATGAAGCTGTCATTTCTATCAAGTTATAGCATTGTACAGCAGTAAGACGAATGCAGAATATATTATACAACAAAATGTGATTCATATATGATCCCTGCAAATTCATAGGGATCAGGATTCCATAGGAAATGACATCGTTTTCAAAGAATGCTGGCTTATAAAACATGAATATGTAAAAGAACCAAGTTTTAACCAGGCTTAAAGAAAAATAAGTGCATACACTATACCTTAAATTAACTTTTGATGTCTAAATAATATTTCTTTAAAAATAGGTGCTTAACGTTTTCTCCGTTATACTTTTAGGTGTTTACTGTTATATTTTTTATTTTTTAATAATAAAAATAATATTTTTTAGAAGAAAATTTTCAAAAAAAAATCAAACACTACACGTCATCCCTCTCCCTCCCATACCCCCACCTCCGACGACAAAGGGTCACCATTGGTTGAGTTTTGTTCGAAGCAGGGTGAGAAACTGAATGGTGGTTATCGTGCAACATAAGGTCAGCTGTAATTGTTGGAACTGTAGGAAAACAATGAAGGAAAAGTTAGAAATCTAAAGACCCTTCGTGGCGCTTTTCAAGATGATCGACGTAATTTCACAGTGGGTGGGGATTAAGTTTTGATCTTGGCGGCAAGACAGTTTTGATGGTGTCAATGGTGATGGTGTCAATGGTGATGGTCACGGGCCGACGGTGATCAATCAATGATAGAATAAATAAATTTTGGGTTTTTTTTAATTATAATATTAATTTTTTAAAGATATATTTTTAAAAATTTTATATGAGTGATATGTGTTAGATAACGGTCAAATTTAACGAATGTTACAGTTCAAACACCTAAAAATATAACGTTGGAAACGTTAGACACCTATTTTTAACGAAAATTCTTTAGATACAAAAAATTAATTTGAAGTATAATTTAAACACTTTTACCAATAGAGATACATTTTGGCAATTTATTTTTATAAACTAAAATAAGAATAGCATGAAACCTATAATAGAAGAAAGGGAAGATTAGAATGCATGTTGTGCTTTCTGATTTACTTTAATAATCACGGATGAGGAGAAGATAAATAAATTATTCATCTCGCTTTAATATTATATATATTCATAGCAAGTTATATTATTTACAACTATTTTACTTTTACCGAATAATTGAATAAAAAATAAATTATAGTATTGATTTTATAAATTTTAAATACAATTTTATTTCGAAATAATCTAAAGTGATTATAAGATATTATATATTAAATGTGTGAATGCAAAAGGTGAGAAAATGGAAGATGTGTGAGGATAATATTGGCTGTTTGAATAAATAAATTGATAGGATGGCCCTGGGAAAGCAAAGACCCCATTTTAAAGCAACATATATTTATGTATGATTTCCACGAGAGCTTTCCATAAAGAATGGACCAACAAAATATTTCCTTGGTGTCAGATGCCTTTTTTTAGTACTTTTAGTAGTAAAAGAACGTAGTTGCTTAAAACGGATTTCTAAACGTGTCGTTTACAAAGGAAATTAGAAAACTGAAGAGATTTACGAAAGAATGATTCAGGGTTTATCATATCGGGTTTTATTGGAGCACATTAGCTGCAGCATTTGTTTTGCTTAGATGATGAATATGTTTGTATCTCCCTAAATCTCTCCCGCATCTCTGGACTTCTGTACTATCCATGAGTAATATTAATTTATGGTCTCTTCTACACCACAGGTACTGGTCTCTTCTACTCCGAACCACCCCGGAAGAACAACTCCATAAGAAAGACCTTAGTTATCTAACATCTTTTGAGAAGTCGCCACTTCTTGACATGATCTCTGACAGTCCTACGTGATATACCAAAGTTAAATCTATTGTCAGTTGGACATACCACTAAACCTTTCAACCTACAAGTAGCTATAATGACCCTACACTTGGCACCAAACTAAAGGTCGATATAAAGCCTCTCGATGAAGATCGAGCTGAGGGATTGAACCCTTTATCTCTTCATGGTGACATAAGATTTTGATTCCGACCAATGATCACCTACTCACCGACTACGAATCTCCGTCCAAACCAAAAGGATGAACAACCTATAGCCATTGTGATCCTTTTGTTCCCATCAACAATTGATACGGTGAGCTTAGAATACCACATATCAAAAAGGAACTAGTCAAAATATAATCCTAAAGAAAAAAAATATCATGCCTCAATCTCATTTTAAAATCCTTTGTGACACACTTGGTTATTTTGGTCGGTACCTATATAATTGAGATACAAAACTTGCATTTCTCTATGAAGATCCCTCAAAGAACAAGATTGGAAGTGTGACACATTATTCTCTTCAAGCGCTAGAGATGGTAGTTGAAGATACCTATGCTCCCTTATTATAAATTTTTTCTAATATCGATAAAAAAAGTTGATATGACTCCATCATGGTGTGGACATTAAACTTGGGGTTGAGAGACTATATGCCTTGAAGAGTTTGCTGGTATATGGAGGCATCTCAACGTTTTTTACAGAAAATTACAAAGGCATATCGATGTTATTTTTATGTAATTGATGCATCTTGTCTGGTTGGTTAATAAAGAGATTAGAAAGATCTTTTCGACCAAGTTTTAGTAGAGATTGTGCGACGCTCCTAGCCAAAGAGAAGACATCTCGACACTATGACAGCATAATAGAGGCATCTCAACGCTATGACAACATAGTGAAGGATATACCACACCCAAAATTATAGCAATAGATACATTTTAGAAGAGTTCTAGAACTTAAACGGAGAACAAATGACTCTTTTTTTGTGTGTGTATTAAAATGTTTCAATATTTCATAGCATACTAACATGAAGTGTTGATAAATCGGGCAAAGTAAACGAAAGAACACAAGAATTTTAACGAGGTTCGACAATGTGCTTACCTCCTCGGTGCCTAGGCGGCGCTAGAAAATTTTATTCAATTCTCATAGATTTAGGTTACATCTCTATTTATAATAGAAAACCCTGGTACATAATTACAAAATTAACCCTATACCGTACCGCGGGGCACAACCCCCGCACCCCCAACCCACATAATCATAACCCCCTCTACGAGACTTTCTTTGTAAGGACAGTTGATGTTCGCTTCACTCACTCCGCTCCATCCCCTGTCCTCTTTGCCAGTATATTTATGAGCCATACCTTACAAATCTCCACCCTTGGCGAATATCCTGCCCCTTAGGAAACATTCAATGTGGGTTAGGTTACCTTAGTTCTTTAACAACTTGAAACATTCAACAAGTCCAAGCAATGCTTGAACTTGTCTGTCATAACTGGCTTGGTGAACATATCAGCGGCATTCTCATCAATGTGTACCTTCTGAAACAAAATCTCTTCAGATGCAACCAACTCTCTGATCTTGTGAAAACGTACATCAATGTGCTTAGTTCTAGCACGATATACCTGATTCTTAGCTAAGTGAATAGCACTTTGATTGTCGCAAAGCAGCTGAACTCCACCTTGCTGAATACCCAACTCCTTCACTAAACCAATGAGCCATAAAGCTTCTTTTGCAGCTTCAGCCGCTGCCATGTACTCAGCTTCAGTTGTAGATAGTGCCACTACAGATTGAACAGTAGACTTCCAACAAATAGGTCCTCCACCAAGAGTAAAAACATACCCTGTCGTAGATCTTCTATTATCCAAGTCACCTGCATAGTCTGAATCCACATATCCTACAACCAAATGATTATCTCGTTGACTACCAAAAACAATTCCATGTCCCACAGTACCTTTTAAGTATCGAAAGATCCACTTGACTGCTTCCCAATGTTGCTTACCAGGTTTAGACATGTACTTACAAACTTGACTAACAGTATGAGCTAAATCAGGACGAGTACATACCATTGCATACATCAAGCAGCCAATAGCATTAGAATACGGAACCTTTTCTATATCTTCAGCTTCCTTATCTGTCTTAGGGCACTGTTCTGATGAGAACTTAAAGTGGTTCGCCAATGGAGTGCTAACTGGTTTTGCGCTGCTCATCGCAAACCTTTCTAGCATTTTTTCAACATAACCCCGTTGAGATAGCCACAGTCTCCTTGAGTCTCTGTCCCTGCAAATTTCCATTCCAAGAATTTTCTTTGCAGCACCTAAATCTTTCATATCAAATTCCTGACTCAATAAAGTTTTCAAACCGATAACATCATCCATGTTCTTCGCAGCAATCAACATATCATCAACATACAGTAATAGAAAAAAATAAAAGAACCATCGTCAAGGCTCTTAACATAGACACAACAATCATACTCACATCGGTTGTAGCCAATCTTGATCATATAGGAGTCAAACTGTTTATACCACTGTCTCGGAGACTGTTTCAACCCGTACAAAGATTTCTTCAATCTGCAAACTAAATGCTCGTTTCCAGGTTAAGTGAAACCTTCAGGTTGTCGCATGTAGATCTGCTCCTCTAAATCACCATGCAAAAAAGCAGTTTTAACATCCATCTGCTCTAAATGCAAATCCCAACTGGCCACCAATGCAAGTACTGCTCGGATTGAAGTGTGCCTGACCACATGAGAAATTTTTTTTATCATAATCAACTCCTTTTTGCTGTGAAAAACCCTTTGCTACCAAACGAGCCTTGAACTTGAACTTCTCCCCCTCTTTTTCTGTTACTGCTGGTTTCTTCTTATACACCCATTTGCAACCAATCGGCTTTTTACCCTCAAGAAGGCGAACCAACTCCCATGTACGATTGTGATTCAAAGACTCCATCTCCTCAACCATGGTTGCCATCCACTTGTCGTTTTCCTGATTAGTAACAGCATCATGAAAATTAACCGGATCATCACTGCTAACAATAAGTGCAAAAGAGACCAAGTCTTCAAAACCCAATCTACTCGGAGGCTTTATATTCGTCCGTCTCACCCTATCTCTGGCGAGACTATAATCCTGCAAATCGTCCGTAGTGGAACCACCAGAAGTCGGTTGAGAAGTTTCTGGTTTCTCAACTGGAAACTGCTCGAAATCCACCAATGTCGTGTCTTTCTTCTGTTGCAACATGGATTGTTCATCAAAAACAACATCTCTACTGATCACAATTTTCTTCGCAACTGGATCCCAGAACTTGAATCCTTTAACACCTTTTTTGTAACCCAGAAAAATGCACTCCTTCGATTTTGCATCAAGTTTGGATCTCTCATCAGCAGGTACATGCACATAAGCAGGACAACCAAAAATCCGTAAGTTATCAAAACTAACATCATGACCAGTCCATACCTCTTCTGCAACTTTCCCAGCCAATGATGCCCTTGGCGATCTGTTGATAAGATAACACGCCATGTTAACAGCCTCGGCCCAGAAGTGTTTGGGAAGCCCCGCATTCAACCGCAAACATCTGGCTCTTTCATTCAACGACCTGTTCATCCATTCTGCAACACCATTCTGTTGTGGTGTCTTGCGCACTGTAAAATGTCTCTTAATCTCGTGCTCCTTACAGAAGTGTAAGAACTGTGAATCTGTGTACTCCGTACCATTGTCAGACCGCAAACACTTGATTTTTCGTCCTGTTTGGTTTTCTACCTCAGCTTTCCACAGCTTGAACTTCTAAAAAACTTCAGATTTCTATTTCAAAAAATACACCCAAACTTTCCGTGAAAAATCATCAGTAAAAGTAACATAATACCTAGATCCACCCAAAGACGATATCGTGGAAGACCCCCATACATCAGAATGCACATAATCAAGAATCCCTTGAGTTGTGTGCCTCGCAGTCTTGAAATGGACTTTAGTCTGTTTACCAAGAACACAATACTTGCAAAAATCGAGCTTACAGCTTTTGACACCATGCAACAGATTTCTTTTGTGTAATTCTGTCATACCACGTTCACTAAGATGAGCAAGACGCAGATGCCACAGTTTTGTAGTATCATCACAGGACTCAACAGAATGAACTCCACTTGCAACGGTACTCCCTAACAATCTATAAATATTTCCTGCAATCATCTTTCCTTTCATCACAGTCAAAGCACCTTTAACAATCCGAATGGTTTCCCTATCCTCATCAGCCTTAGGGATAAAACCATTCTTGTGTAAAGTGCCCAAAGAAATCAAATTCTTCTTCAAATCTGGGATATGTCGAACACCACTCAACGTCCGAACAGAGCCATCATACATCTTAATTCTGACATCACCAATACCAACAATATTGCAACATCGATCATCACCCAAATAAATAGAATCAGAATTAACCGACCTGTATGTCGAAAACCATTCCCTATTTGGCGTGATGTGATAAGAACATCCAGAATCAAGAATCCACGCATCCGTCAATTGAGTCGTTGAAATAGAAAGCATATCACCCTCACTGCAATCAGAATTATCATCCTCGACCACGTTCACAGACTTGGATGAAACATCACGCTTCTCATTAGTCTGCTCTTTCAACTTCGGACAGTCTCGCTTCATATATCCCGCCTCCTTGCACTTGTAACAGTGAATTATCTTATTATCCCTAGATTTGGATCTGAAATTCCGCTTGCCAGACCCTGCCTTCTCTGGCTTCTGTCCACGGTCTCGATTACCCTTAACATATAAGCTATCGGCTTGAGAGTTTTCCCCTGCATTCTGCTTCTTCTGGTTGTGAGCCAACAAGGCTGCAGTAATCTCCTCAATGTTGATAGTATCTTTCCCATATGTTGAACCTCTCTTGATTCTCTATGTTGTTACGGTGACATCATATTAATGATGTTCTACGGTAGCAAAATATGTCGTTTCTTGGTTGGAAAATTTGGCAGGTTCATCCATCATCTACCCGATGATGACAGTGTTACTTTGGAATAAACAAAGAGACAATGCTTGACAGTGACATGTCAATGCATTTTGGACACTCATGAGAAGAGTGATCCATGTTGGGAAGGTTCTCTTAATCCAACCTTATTGTCGACTTTGCTATTGCAACCATAGTCAGTCTGTTTGGGAGGGCCGAGATTACACGTGCAAGTTATGCAGTTTGATCTACAGCTACTTAACCAAGAAAATTAAGTACATTTGGGGAGATTTTTAGGAGAGGGTGAGAGGTGTTTATGGGTAATTAATTTTGCTCCTAAAGGCGCATCTCCACTATTTTTTTCCTGGCAGGAGCTTCTCCACATTCACCACACCAATTATTGATGGTAACATTTAGGTTGTTGTGATCATAGACAATTCACCCTTTCTTATTTGAGCAGAAAGTCATTATTGGTGGCTCGTAATAATATAGCAGACGAATCTAATCGTATGGTATTAGAGGAATATATGTTGTAAGCATTTGTTACAGGTGGAGTGTAGAGTGTTGCGTATTGAAGACGTTTGGTTGTTAGTCGGCTAGCAGGTTGTTATAGAGATATTGACAAGTTGTTAGGATTAACTGCTTGTATGCAAGCATTATAAAAAGTATACTCACATTGTATTATTGAGATGAACAATTGAATAATAAAAAATTATCTCTTTTTTAGTATTCAATCATTGTATCTATCGTTGGTGGTCTTGGGGTCTCTTCTTAGGCTTTCGTTGCTTAAAGCTATTTGTTTCTGCGTTGTAGCTTTTCATGGAGTTTCCTACTAATAGTTCCAAAATCTTATCTCATAAGAAAATCAATGTCATGCTTGATGAGATGAACTTTCTTCTTTGAAAGCAGCAGATGTTACTTACTATTCGCAGTCATCGGTTAGAACGCCTTCTCACCGGTGTGGTTGTGACGCCACCTGCAACTGTTGTCAATGATGATGGTGTTGTTCAGATTAATGAAGCCTATGAGGATTTTGTTGCGTAAGATAGTGCCCTTGCTTCTTGGTTTCTTTCAACGATTATTGTTCATCTTTTTTCTCAGTTCGTCGGTGCTGAAACTGCGTCTGTCGTACGAAGTGTTGTCTTACAATCCTTTTCTACTCGGTCCACGACTGTTGTGATAAGAATTCACTACAAATTACAATCATTGAATAAAGGTGGTGACAGCATGATGGTTTACCTCACTCGTGTTATAGAAGTGTGCGATGTTTTTGCATCATGTGGCAATCATGTTCCTCATGTTGAGCGTATTGCCAGTATTTTAAAAGGTCTTCCTCGTGAATATCAGCCGTTCATTGTTGTTATCACTACCATGAAGGAGATTGTGTTTCTCGATGACATCTATACAATGTTGCTTGATGCTGAGACTCAACTTGTTTTTTTATGAACAAAGTGAGGTACCGTCAATGAGTGCTCATATGGTTCAAGGTGAGGTTCGTGGTACCTCATCTTCCAACAATCGCTCCACTTTGCGATCTACCATTTCTCCTACTCATGGATCTCGCAATGGTGGCAGAGGTCGTGGCAGTTCGCATATTCAGTGTCAGATGTGTGGAAAAATAAGACACCTTGTCGATCGATGCTGGCACAGATATGATGAGGATTTTTGTTGTGTTACTTCTGGAAATCACTCTCAGTATAGCAATGAATCTTCTGGATCTGGCTATGAGTGTTGTGGTAAACGACATTCAGGCTCATCTGGATAATCTCAAGCACATGCTTCAACTACTTCTGACAGTGTTGATCGTTAGGTGGTAGACTCCGGTACCACTCGTCATGTTACTTCTGGAGCATCAAATGTTTTGGATAAGTCAGAGTTTTATGGTCCAGGTAAATTGGTTGTTGGAAATGGTATGCCTCTTGATGTTAATATGGTTGGTACATCCTTTGTTTATTCTTCTTCTCGTGTATTTTTATTGAATGATTTTCTACATGTACCATAAATAACCAAGAACTTGCTTTCGGTTTTTAAGCTTGCTAGGGATAATGATGTGTTCCTTGAATTTTATGCCAATCATTGTTGTGTTCAAGATGAGAAGACTGGAGTGTTTTACTTCATGGTGAAGAGAGTGGAGGTCTCTATTCGTTTGCGATGGATAATAATTCATATGTTGAAGTTCATGTTGCATCCGTGGAGGGTTCTTTAGATGAGTTGTAGCACATACGTCTTAGTCATCTTATTGCTCATACTTTAGCTAGTTTGTCTAGTGCACTTGGTGTTAAGTTTCAATTTAATGTAAATAAAGAATGTACTGCTTGTTACATGGGCAAGAGCCATAAGTTTCATTTTCTTGAATCAAATACAACTTTTTCTTCTCCATTTGAACTTATTTACACTGATTTATGGGAACCTCCACCTGTGGCTTCCAATATCTTTCGGTATTATGTGTCCTTTGTAGATGCATTTACAAGACATACATGGATTTATCTCCTAAAAAGTAAGGATGAAGTTGTTATAGCATTTGATTTATTTCGAAGGCTTATAGTTAATCAATTTGGCCAATCCATTAAAGTTGTTCAGAGTGATTGGAGAGGAGAATTTCGTAGTTTGTCTCTTGTTTTGGAAAATCTAGGTATTATTAACCGGTTGAGTTGTCCACATACATCGGAACAAAATGGTGTTGTTGAACGAAAACACCGTTATATTGTGGAATTAGCTCTTGTGTTATTAGTTTAAGCAGCCATGCCCATTAAGTATTTGTCCTATGTTGTTGTGTCTACTGTTTACTTAATCAACCAACTTCCCACTAAGGTTCTTCAAGGGTTGTCTCCTTTTCAGAAGCTTATGGGAAAAAAATAGGACTCTACCATGATGCGCGTCTTTGGGTGCCAATGTTGTCAACACTTGAGACCTTTTCAAAGTCATAAGTTAGCATTTCGGTCTCGACCCTATGTGTATCTCGATGTTAGTCCACAACACAAGGGTTTTCAGTTCTTGGGTCCAGATGGTCGTGTTTACATCTCATGACATGTTGTTTTTAATGAATGTATGTTTCCTTTTTTAGGCACAGCAGATGTTGATACTTGTAATTCTAGGGTGGTTGCGTCTTTGGTGTCACAGCCCTTGCCTCTTGTTGCTAATCCAACACAATTCTTTTTTTAGTCACATTCTGTACCACTTAATGATTCTATTTCTCATGGTATTGATAATGTTGTTGCGGTGTCTTTTCCCTCAGATTCTCCGCATATTGTTGCGTCTTGTGCACCAGATGTCGAGACTGTACCTCATTTTGTTACCCCAGATAGTGGTCTTGATGATTTAGCTGGTGACTCTATTCTCCCGGATGATATGGATACAACAAGTGATATAATTGTGGTTATTCTTGATGTTGTAATTGGGCCTCCTCAATGGGTTCATCCCATGATGACACGAAGTCGGTGTTGGGTATTTAAACCAAAAGTGTACTCAGGTGCTCTAGAAAATGAGGTTCCCATTTCGATTCAGGAAGCTTTTCAGTCGGTTTACTAGAAAAAGGTTGTTTAAGACGAGTATGATGCCTTGATAAAAAAAATAACAAATGGTCTCTGGTTCAACTCCCTGAGGAACGCACGCCGATAAGGTGTAAATGACTTTTTAAAATAAAGCGCAATCTAGATAGAACAATGTAATATTACAAAGCACAGTTAGTTGCCAAGGGTTTTTCTCAAATCCCTGGTTTTGACTTTTTAAAATAAAGCGCAATCATGTTATACGTTTTTTAACTTTTAACACTATCATTGCGATTGTTGTCTTCAATGGCTGGGTCCTCATGCATGTTGACAAAAATAATGCCTTTCTCCATGGGGACTTAATCGAGGATGTCTATATTCATTTCTTGTTGAATTATTTAAATCCATGAGTAGAATCTTTCGGTTCTGAAAGCCTATAAACTTGTGTCTCCCCAACACACGTCGTTAAAGATGGAGGCGGAAGTGGGTTTGGATTGGGATCAGCCTCCACAACTGGTTTGCTTATGCAAAAGCAACACTGAATTCTATGTTTGCCTTCACTTTTCACTTTGAAGATTCGGGGAAAATACAACAAGCAACTACAACTAATAAGCAGCCCAGCACAGAAGAACCAATGATGACCACCGACTTTTTTATCTCTAGCTACTTTTGTTGCCGAGACTCAGACGAAGCTCCTCTTCTCTCAATGGAGTTAAAAGCTTCACCGGTGATGAACCATTGTTACTCCAAGGCCCCTATGGACGTCTGATTACTGACCAAATTTTAACCCTGATAAATGTTGGACCGATTGTATTGGAAGAGAGTGAAGGGGAAAAGAGGGAAGACGAGAAAAATAGAAGGAAGATGAGAGGGAAATCATTTTTTGTTTTGATTTGGGAAGATGATAAGATTATAGGGAAGATGTAATACCCCAAATTTTGTCTAGTGACTAAAATTTAAGTTTTGAAAGTTTAGTGGCTAAAGTATAAACTTTAAAAAGTTTAGGGACTAAAATTATAATTTTTAAAAGTTATATATTATAGCCCGTAAATGAACATTTTTTCTTAAAACGAATATTTTTGTGGGAATCAAATTTTTGGTACGGGGTTTGTGTTAAAAGCTATAAAGCGATAAAGTTCGATATTGAAATCGGATAATCGGATCGAATCGGAATTTTACAAAAATTTGAAGGGTGATTTTTTAGATTTGACCGAACAATGGGATTTTAGTGATTAAAATGCAATTTTCAAAAATTGCATTGCCAAAGTGAAAATTCAAAGCCAAGTTTATTCATATTTGACCAAGGAATAATTAAATGTAAGATAATACAATGACATTTGGTAATTTTCAAGATTCATTAATGGTATTTTTGTAATTTCTTATTAATTGAATTTTAAATTAAATTAATTAGATAAATGACATGTGTTTTATTTTTTAAATACTATAATAATCAAGATGAAGGCCTAATTTTTCAGCTTGTTCTTCACCTTGGCCGAAACTCCCTTGCAAAAATAGGTAAGAGTTTTATTTTTATTTTTCAAGTTACATGATTAGTTTTTGGATTAAGGGAGATTAATCTTCATAAAATTCTCTATCAAATGATATAAATATTTCATGGTGAAGATGATTGTGTGATGAGATTTAATGATTAGGTTTAAGGAGGGTTTAGTGATCTTGAAGAATTGATGAAGGATTTTTATGTTTTTGATGTTAGTGATTATTTTTAAAGCATGTATGATGGTTAAAATTAATTGTACATGCGTATATAAGGTTTGGTCATATCAGGGTTTATGGAGAATCATGGGATTTTGATTTAATTTGATGCTGTGATGATTGGAAATGCATGAATTTCATCATAGGAGGTTGAATTCATGCTTGAAATTGAACTAAAAGTCCCCTAGGTGACATGAAGCATTCGGCCATAGGGAAGAAATTGGGGGGAAAATGTTGAAAATTTTCCTATGGATTAGAAATGATATTAGAACTATTATATGTGATTTGGAGCTTTGAAAGTGAAAAAGGGCTAGTTTACAAGTTCTTGGAATTATGGGATATTACTGTAAGAATGTAATATTTGAAGGGTTCAATGTCGATTTTTGATATTTGTAATGTTGGAAATTAAGTTGGAAAGTTGTTCGGGACCAAATTGCAAATTAGGTAAAAATTAGAAGTGGAATTCGAAAGGTCCCAAAACCTTGGGGACTTGTTTGCATGTTATTAAATGTAGAGGTATTGTTTGGGGTAAATTATTGAATGCCGGAAAAAAATTTAGTATGCTGAATTTTGAATTAAATATTGAGTTGGGGTTGAATTACAAATTTATAAAGTTGGGTGGTTGAAAATCAAAAGTTTAGGAAAGTTTGGGTTGAAATTATATTGTTTTGAATGTTGAAGTATTGATTTGGGTATTTTATTAAAGTGGTGGAATTTTAGTAATTAATGTGCAATGATTATAATGGTGAAGGACTGTTATGAATTAAATGAAAGGTTGAGGTGAATTCTAAAAAAAATCATAATTTGTGGCTTATTTGTGTGAATTAGCAAAAGATGAAGGGTTAAGTATGAAAATAAATATTCATGGATTTGGATGAGTATTTTTTGAAGTTGGAAATTATATGGAAATATGATCTAATTTGATATCGATTTAATCTTGATTTTTACTTTAAAGATTTTCAAATGTTAAAATCAGCTTATGTTAGTACGATACCAATACGTAATTTGAACATTTTGTGATATTATTTGTTATTGACAGACTACGATAAACCTAGCAATCCGAACGATAAAAAAGTACAACACAAAGCTCGTGATTAGGATTATTGTATACAAGTTCTATGGTGAGGCAAATGTGAGTGCAGTTTATTTATTTAATTATTTTGATCGAGGACGACTTGCGATAAGTCAACCTCACCTTGTATATTTTAAAGATATGAATTATGTTTTGATTATGGAATTATATTCGTAATATTTTAATAAGTTTTATAAATGATTTTGGGTATGAATCGCTCATGTCATGTTTTACGAATGTGATTTAAATAT
The DNA here is from genome assembly GCF_006381635.1 of Hibiscus syriacus. Lineage (NCBI taxonomy): Eukaryota > Viridiplantae > Streptophyta > Magnoliopsida > Malvales > Malvaceae > Hibiscus > Hibiscus syriacus. The sequence continues at coordinate 474,469 of NW_024063144.1, read as the reverse complement.
ATTTCTGATTCTAATATAATTTTTATTAAATGATTACGAAATGAACTAAAAACCCACTGTATGTTATATTGAGAGTCAAAGGTACAATTGACATGCCATGAGGTGGAGCGATTATATTTCGATTTTGATATACTGTGGTGTATCGGAGTGTACACTAGTATATATATTTCGATGTGATTGCACTTTGTGTGCATATAGTGATTTCCGATGTGATAACACTATGTGTGCTTATCTGTTCCGGTTCTGATGATAGCACTGAGATATGTATTGCGTACACTTGTCTGATTCACATACCTTATATTTCTTAAATATACTTTGGGCTATAAAAATGAAATATGAAAGTTCTGAAAAATATATGACTATAAAGGAATGTTTATTGATTATTATGTCTGATATGATTTTGTAAAAATCATAAGATGATTTTTTTAAGTTTCTAATAAAGAAACAACTTGAGATATCTGGTTTGAACATTCTGAAAGTTCTGTATGTTTTAACTTAAATGATTTTGTATATTTCGATATTTTATTTATTTATTCACACCTTTAGTGTTACTGTCTCACTAAGTTATTCTTAGCGTATGATGATTTTCATGAGTAGGGTTTAATTGAGATACAATCATTTTGTGAGGAGCCTCCCCAACATCATGTGCAGATTATCTATAATACCAGTATTAATAAGACATCATTGATGTTTCTTTTGACTAGTAGTGACATGTATAATTATGTTATTAGTCTGCTTTATCAGTTATGACTAAATGTTCTGTAATAGTAAATTAGAACTGTTTAATTTGACTAGTTCAATTTATAGGTATTTGATATGCATAAAATATATACATTTATAATAGAGAAAATAACCTCAGTGACCAAAAATGTCTTATAATATACGATTTTAACCAACTTTTTTTTGGATTTACCAAAATGACCAACTAAATCGCAATGCGATCGATAATTCGCAACGCGATCTCCGGTATCGCAAATCAGTTTCCAGATTCGCAACGCGATTCTGACTATCGCATTGCGATTTTCCAAATTCGTGTTGCGATTTTCCTAATCTTCAATGCGAATACGTAAATCGCAATGCGAATACGTAAATCGCAACGCGAATCTGACTATCGCAATGAGATTCTGACTATCGCAATACTGAATTTCAAATTCGCAACTCGATTTCTGAATTCGCAACAGGTTTTAGTTTCGCAACACAAATGTTTTGGGTATATAACTACGCAGCAGCAGCAACTCATAACCTAAATCCCTAAATCGGAACTCATTCCATCTTCATCTATCACTCTCTCCGGTGACATCCGTTCCTATATCCAACGACATCCTTCTCCATCCGGTAACAGGTTTTAGTTTCGCAGCTCGTTTGTTTAGTAAATTAATTTACAATAATGAAATCATCTAATGTTGATCATGTTTGGATAGATTTGTGTTTTGGAGGGTCATGAGAGAATGTTCATGATGTTTTACAATATATGCCTTTACTCATGAATCTTCAACTAAAACTGTCATTAAAAAAGTTAACTTATGAAACTCTAATGTTACGTGTTGCAAATAAATTGAATTTAGAGCCCCTAAGTAGATTTAGGCTATCTTATCAGAGAAATGGTAAAGTTTATTTGTTAACCGACAGTGAAGATGTTGAACGATTCATTGCTTACATTAGTGTTTCAAGTGATGATGTTACATTGTATGTTGTTGAACCTAGAAGTAGTGAAGTTGGGTTAGTAGCGGGTAGTAATCAACTAAGTTTTTCAACCCCAGTTTATGGTGCTCAAAATTTAATGGTTCCACCACAATTTCATCACCAAGCAAATATTGTTTCACCACATTTTCAATACCAAACACAATCTCAAAACCCACAACCTTTCCCTAATCCAAATCCCAATCAACTTTCAGCATCAAATTCCGGTTTTCGTATTGACCAGTTAGACGATGATGAGCCAACAGAAAAAATTGTGAGTACTAGTCAGTATTCGAAATTTGATCTTGGTCAATACCCGGACTTTGATCTTGGTCAATACTCGGATTTTGATAATTTTTCAGAAGAAGAAACAGACCCTGCGTGATGATTTTGATATTGGTCAATACCCGGATTTTGATGATGAAACAACCGTTGCCGAGGAAGATGTTGTTGATGATAATGAGGAGGAAGTTACGACTGTAAATGAACATGTTGAACATCCATTATGTAATTCATATAACCCTGAAGAAGAAAAAGAAGAAGAAGAAATCCCCAAAGAAAAGTCCCCAAAGAAAATGCCACGGGAGTATAACTGGAATATGCCAGAATTACTTCAGATACCGGAAGAAGAGTTGGTAAAGATAACAGTTGATTGTTACACAAAAATTATTCGTATCAAGAAAGATGATTGTTTTGATACAAAGGAAGACTTGAAGATAGCTTTGTATACAAAATGTGTGGAAGATGGCTATCAACTAAAAGTTAACAAATCAAGCAAAGATCGTTTCGAAACAAGGTGTATAATTGACAAAAATTGTACGTGGCGTATGATTGCAAAGAGGATAAAAGATTGCGAAATGTTTCAAGTTAGGACTTTTATTGATAAGCATACATGTTCAAGAACCCAAGTTTTTCCTCACCATAGACAGGCAAACAAAAAGGTGTTGGGTCGTTTTCTGGCTGAGTTAATGTTTTGAATGGCAGGGTATATCGGGGACATGAAATTATGACTGACATGAATGCTCGGTTCAAGATTAGTATCTCATATTCTCAAGCTTGGAGAGCCAAATGTTATGCCTTGGAATTGTTGAGGGGGTCGCCAGAAGCATCGTTTGCCCAACTGCCGGCTTATTGTCACAATTTAAAGTTGAAAAATCCTGGGTCAGTAACTCATATCAAAACAGATAGAGATGGACGCTTTGAGTTGCTGTTTATCGCCATTGGTGCTATGGTTAGTAAATCAATATAATTTTGTTTACTCATTTTTGTTAGTTACATGCATTTCACATTTAAATGATTATAGTTCTTGTGTATATGATTTTGTATATTCGTTCATTTATTACTTGCATGTGCCCAGTTATTATAGTTGACGGAGCACATTTAAAAGGTCGATACCTTGGAGTAAACTTATTAGCAGTAGCCATGGATGCTAACAATGGGATACTGCCAATAGCTTACGGGATTGGCAAATCTGAAACCTCTGATTCATGGACATGGTTTATGGGGCATCTTAGGGATTGCATAAGTCCTATTAGCAATCTGACAATCATATCCGATAGGGCAAACTCAATTGACAATGCTGTTAGAAGGTGTTTCCTAGATGCTTTTCATGGACTTTGTGGTGTTCATTTGTATAGAAATCTAAAATCAAGGTATGCTGGTATAAAAAATCACAAATGGACATACTGGAAGGCTGTAAAAGCTTATCGGGAAGTGGATTTTAATAAGCATATAAACTGTTTAAGACGTGTTTTGCCTCAGTATGCTCAAACACTAGAAGATGTCGGGTTTGAAAGATGGTCAAGAGTACATCAACTTGGAGCAAGATATAGTTTCATGACGTCTAATAGTGCAGAATCAATCAACGCTCTAAGTCGTCATTCCCGGAAATTACCCATTACTATGTTAATGGAGTTTTTTCGAGCCCCTATTCAACAGTGGTACTATAAGAAAAGAAACATGCAGGTATTATTTCTTTAAATTCGTAACTTATCATATATTTTACTAAGTATTATTTATTTAAATTTACAGGAACATTGGAACATCATGTTACACCATGGACTGAAAAAAAGATAACGAAACATGTTGTGAAGTCAACGTCATGGAGAGTTGAACCATGTTCAAACATTTTGTTTGAAGTACTGGATAATAACTTAAATGGGCTTGTCGATCTAAATGCAAAGACGTGTAGTTGTATGAAATGGAAAACATCTGGTTATCCGTGTTGCCATGTTATAAAAGTTGCTCTTCATCTAAACCAAGATGATTCAAGCGCATACGCTATGGATTGCTACACTACGGAAGAATATCGACAGACTTATGTCGAGATTATCTACCCTATTCCACATCCTTCTGAGTGGGACATACCAGATGACTTACAAACAGTTTTGCCACCAGCCATGGACAGAAGGCTACCTGGCCGACCAAAAAGTCACGATCGTATACCGTCTAAGGGTGAAGAGAACAAGAGATCGACATGTAGTCGGTGGAAGGAAAGTGGTCATACAAGGTTGACATGTGGATCACCAGTGTCATCACAATCATCTTTTCCTCTACCAAAATATGGATCCTCATCAAAATCCCAATCACAACCGGCTTCACCTTTTGGGACTGTTAACTTAGGTGATTTTTAAATGCAAACGTTATATTATGTGTATATTATGTGTGAACTTTTAACATTTTCAGTTAGGCATGTATTAGTAACTTGAGTTTGAACATTGCTATGATATGTTCAGTTGTTATCACTTATTAGACATTCATTTGACTATCGTAACACGGAAATCGCAACGCGAATATGACTATCGCAACACGGAAATGACTATCGTAACGCGGAATTGACTATCGCAACGCGGAAATGACTATCGCAACGAGAGAATCGCAATGCGAAATAAAAATCGCAACGAGAGAATCGCAATGCGAAAATGAAAATCGCAACGCGAATTTAGTTTCGCGTTGCGATTTTCATTTTCGCATTGCGATTCTCTCGTTGCGATTTTCATTTCGCATTGTGATTCTCTCGTTGTGATAGTCATTTCCGCGTTGCGATTGTCTGTTTTGCATTCAACATAATGCAGATTGAAATCAACAAATCAACTATTACATTTCAATCAATTAAACAAGCACAAATAATAATTATGTACACATCAATTAAACAAATCAACATTTACAAATCATCTTTTACAAATCAATTAAACAATCAAAAAATAATAATAAGAATTATTTCCTCATCAATTATTGAATCAACTTTTGCACCCATACATCCATTTCACGCAACTCACTTCAGGATTAACCTGCAGAAACCAAACATTGAATCAACAACACTTTCTACACATCTAAAACCTACAGACAGCAAATTATTGAATTCTAGCTACTTAACCAAACATTTTCAAACCAAAAAGAGTATATATGTTTAACAACACTTGCATTTGACTTACAAATTGTTTATGGACACTTTCATAATGCGGATGCAGGTAGGCAGCGTCTCGCATATATCGTTCTAGCCATAAAATACCGAAACCACAAGCCTACTGCACCTTTATCTCTATCGGTGGGAGGTAGAAACTGTGTACTTCCTGTCGTCAAACGCTCCAAGCACATGCATACGAGAGGACCACAATCCCCTCTGGCTTCCTTCGTTTGTTGTGGCGCACTCTCGTCTCTGATAACTGTAACATTGAACTTCTTTGGCTTCTTGTTTCCAGAATTAGTCCAATAATTAATTGCATCCAAGAATTTAGCCAAATGAGAGCTCCTTTGTAACACCCTTAACTCATATCCGACCCGAATACAAGTCTGAGGTGTCACATTGACTTTTCAAAACCTTGACTCTTATAGAAAATCCCGAGAATTTTTAAAACTTTCATTAAAACGAAATACTTTAATTTACATAAGACCATAAAATACAAAATCGATCAGAGTATTCGTAATTAACACTTATTACATGCCAACTTTCTATACATAACCAAGTACATACTTTGTCAATTACTTCTGAACTGATCTCTTAGTAGTATTGTTGTACGTGCTACTTCTATTTCCATTTTTCCTGATTCTTGGTACCTACGTGTAAATCACTTACACGCTAAGTCATAGACTTAGTGAGGCAATAAATGAATATGCAACAATAAACTTATGAATGTTCATACTTACAATTGGATCATGACATTTCAATATGCAAGTACCTATCGCACGATAACATATAATGCACATACGAAACTTACATTCTTGTATCACTTTCACTGTAAATCGGTATTTCAATTGCATAGCCCATGTATCTTATTGAGATTAGAGGTATGTGAGTGCATTGAGGTTGTGCACTAATGCTGTCACCACAGCTCGTATCTATTCCCTCATGGGGCACCGAACCTTAGTTCAATATTCGTCCCGTAGGACTCTTACATCCCGAAGGACTACGTCCCGAAGGACTATTATACCCTCGACTCTTGGCATGCAAATTACACCTATAATTCTCATATCATATACTATGGGCATTATTCTTATATTTCATATATTCATGTACTCATGTCATTTCTCTTGTGATTATGTACTCATGTCATTTCTCTTGTGATTATGTACTCATGTCATTTCTCTTGTGATCATGTAGCTCATGTCATTTCTCTTGTGATCATGTAGCTCATGTCACTTCATATCATGTTCTCATATCACAGGTCATATCACATATCATATCACATATCATATCACATGAACATATATATATCTTATGCATGTATCACAATAATTATCATGTATGCATGTTCACAACTACTGTATTATAAAAATCAACATAGGGATTAGACTTCTCACAAGTCTTATTCCATTATAATATACATATAGTATGCACTTACCTTAGCTTAGCTTTGATTCTATTCTAATCCTTTGATCGTTCCGGAATAAGCTTACTTTTAGTATCTACATAATCGCACATGGATCTATATCAGTATTATAACTAATATACTCTAATGATTCACTCATTAGACTAAGAGAAAAGTCAATTTCATCTTTTAATGAAGGTATGCATCGATGCACTAATGATGCATCGGTGCATAAAAGGTATTCGATGTAGTATTATTGTTGGGATGCATCGATGCACTCCTTATGCATCGATGCACTGATTGCATTCGATGTTTCACTATTAATGGGATGCATCGATGCACGAATTGCATTCGATGTCTTTATTTTAAAAGAGTGCATCGATGCACTACCAATGCATCGGTGCACATTCAAACAATTTCTGGGTTTTAACCTTGATACATCGATGCACTATGAATGTGCATCAGTGCACTCTGCCCAAAACCTCTTTTTGAACCCGAAAATCCATTCATTTTGGATTAAATCCTTCATGTTTAGTCCCCTTTTTCATTCTTAACTCTAGTACACATCCTTAAACCAATTTATACTCATTTATTTCATCTTAAACCTTCAAATCATAACCTTCATATGTAATTCAAGAATTACATTAATAAATCAACATGTTTGAATTCTGTTTTTAACACTTCGTATATCTTAACTAGATTGATGACAAGTCAAATATAACTTTCAATTCTAGTTATGAACTCTATTCCAAGATTTCATTTAAGAACTTCAAATCTTAAATCTCTCCTAACTCAATCATCTTTTGATTATTAAGATAACTTAAGTTTTCCTTAAGCTTAGTTATCATCTAATAATCAAAACCTAATATTAAATTTAACAAGAAACTCAATAATAAGAAATCTTACCTTTGCTTTGGTTCACACATACAAGGAAGAAAGAAGAAGAAGATAACTCTGGAAGGCTTTGGTGTTCTCTTCTTTTCATCCCACTTGTACTCATATATATCCTTATCCCTTCTTTAATTAATTTTCCTTGCAAATGACTCTTTTACCCTTCCATTCCTTCTTCCTTTCAATTCAATCCTACACAATCATTTACATATAAACCTTTATACTATTCATTCATTCTATTTTAATCACCAAAATCTGAAACTTTCCAATTTAGTCACTAACCCGGTATTGAGGATGTTACATCCATCCCTTAATAATATCTCTCAAATCAGACAATGATATGTAATTTATCATGCTGTCATATACTATTGTCTTTAGGGATGGAAGCTGAAGCTCGACGAGAAGCCAATGAGTACGTTTCAAAACAGGGATAAACACCTGCATCGAAATGTAATAATTCAAATTACGCACTTATTTATGAACACCTTTAAAATATTTAAACAAATAAATACTAACCTTATCGACCTCCCACCATGCAGGATAAAGTTTAGCTTGTCCATTAGCCAACACATATGATTCCTGTCGTTGATTCTTCAAGTGAACTACGTGAAAAGATGTCGGCATAATTGTATATCGCATTTTTTTATATTTTTATTCAATTTCCTTACAATTAGAAGACGTGTCACCCATGCATCAATATGCTGTTTTACAAAAAAAGACATATATTAGTGAATTACATAAATTTTAAAAAAAATTAATCAAACTGAAATATAAGAAGAAATATAAGACTTACCCCCCATCGAAATAGCCATTGTCTTCAACCCCTAATAATACACCCCACCAAGACCGTTCAATCAACAAATGCATATCATCGTTGAGTTTATATATGTCAGCGTAACACCCTTGGCTCTGCTCATGTATATAAAAATCAACTGCGGTCTTAGCCCAAAGGGTATTATCCAAAATTGTTTTCGGTAGTTGTTTCCTCTCCACTTCATCTGCCGGAATGGTACTGGCCGGTAACTTATACGAAAGCCAACAGTCATCCATCATGTCCGGCACGTGAGGGGGCTTCTCAATAATTCGATATATTACGCCGTGTGAATCGGGCTCTAGAATGTTGGGAGGGACCTCTTCAACGATGACAGTGGCCTCTTGAAAGGTGGGAGGGGACTCTTGAGGGATGATAGGGGCCTCTTGAATGATAGGGGAGGCCTCTTGAACGATGATAGATGAGTCGGGTTTTTTCTTACGGATTCTTCGCACTATTGGGGTGAACGGAGACGTAATGGCACGTGCACGCCGTCTGATGCGTGAACTCCGTCTTGCAAGAAAAAACTGACGTAGAGCATCCACCTTAGCGGGCCGCTAAAAATAAATTAATACATAAATCAATAAATAAACAGACATAATATTAAACAGTGAAAACAAAGACAAATATATTTCAAACTTGCACGGTATTCACCCAAGTCATTATTATATCATTGTTCACAAAATGCATTAGATAACATTCCAGAAGTAAGCACTTATATAAACATTTAAAAGGACAACATATAGGTTTAGTGCAGGTTCAATGAAAACATAAAGAGTAGTAGATTATTCTTGAAACTTAAATTTTCAACACTGTGAAGTTAGTATTTGTCTTTTGGTTGAAGTAATGCAATTCATTCAAGTTTCAATTTGCAGAAGAATAATAGAATCTGAAACTTAAAATCGCAACGCGAAAATGACTATCGCAACGCGAAAATGACTATCGCAATGCGAAAATGACTATCGCAATGCGAAAATGACTATCGCAATGCGAATTTGACTATCGCATCGAGAGAATCGCAATGCGATTTTCATTTCGCATTGCGATTCTTTCGTTGCGATAGTCAAATTCGCATTGCGATAGTCATTTTCGCATTGCGATAGTCATTTTCACGTTGTAATTTTGTTGTTACGATTTTCATTTCGCATTGCGATTCTCTCGTTGCGATAGTCATTTTCACATTGCGATAGTAAACTATTCTTCTTTTGCAAATTGAAACTTGAATGGATTGCATTACTTCAACCAAAAGACAACAAAAAACAAATACTAACTTCACAGGGTTAAAGAATAAACAGTTAAACAGTATTGGCAGTAACCGAATGAATTTACTAAGCAATCTAAGTGAAATTACGAGTAAATTTATCATCAAGTTAAATATGAAAAATATTAAACTTATCTCGTTGCGTAGAGTATGAACCTCGTTCTACAACGATGCTACAATCTCACGTAGAGCTGCTACCTCACCACGTAAAGTAGACACCTCAACACGCCATGCACCATTGTCATCGCGTAAAGTACCGACCTCCTCACGCAAGGCATTGACCTCATTACGTAACTCCCCTAACTCATCCCGTGGAGGTGGAGAACAGGGAGATAAACATCATGGCATCTTTGTCGGTCGCCTATAATGAGGTGATGGTGGAGAAGAGGCTCGATGATATGACAGAATAGGTGATGACTCTCGTTCTGGAGGTGTATATTCGGGTCGATCAGGTGATGGCTCTGGGTGAGGTGATGGCTCTCAAAGTGGTGGTTGCTCATCATCTGTGCCATAAAAAAACGCTTACTAGCTTGCCACCAATCAGTGGCAAGCTCAACTTCCGTGGGTGTCAGCCTCTGTAATGGAGTGTTGGCCTCCTAACAATATAAAAGCTCAAACAAAGTTAAACGTGTACTAGTAATAACTTGTTTATAAACATATGGTAGTATTTGTGTTAACTTACATTATTTATTGTAGTATACGGTAGTAAATCTTCCCATTACTGTAAGGACCGTTTCCTCTTCCAGGAAATATCCCTAGGAATATCATTAGAAGTTTTTAATGCATATGTCTGCATGGCGGGAAAGGCCTCAAATATCCAAATCTACAAACAATATAATAATAAACATTAATAATTATTAAATAATAATTAATTATAATTTTAGAAACATTATATAAAAATTCTTACCTAAAAGGCCCAAATAAAGCCTGACAAAGTGTATTTGGAACCATCGCCACGCAAACTTTTCCGATCATCAAAGGCAGACGACAACTTATTCCATGTAGCTCTTCATAGATACGAACCCCACGGAAACAGGTTCCATGCATTTAGGTCCTCTACCAATTTAATTAGATCATTAGGAATAGTTTGTCGGGCCTCTCTGCCTAAAAATCCGGCTTGCAAAAGTATTAGAAGGCATACTCGGACAACATCGACGTCATCCATCCGAGTAAAATCATCTTTCTTATTCAATAATCTCGTCAAGTCTTCCATGTGTAAATTCGACTTCTCCGTTGACAGCTCAAGAAAAACCCGGGAAAACCATGATAGGCGGGTAATATGTCTAGTGTACCGATCTACATCATCGTGTCCGAAGCGTAGACCGGTGATTAAGCAAAACTCCTCCCGCCCAAAACACGTATACGCCGGTGGAAAATCAAACCATATCTCTTCATCACGACGTTGTATAGTCTCTGGTAGATCGCTAGTCATGGTTTGAAGAAACAGATGGGTCAACATAGCATCTCCACCCGGATGTTGTACTTTCAACCATGGCCCGAAGCAAGTATCCTCAAATATTTTTCTTTGTGCAGGTGAAAGCTTCGCCGCAATTGTTTTTGCCAGGCTTACTTTATTTCTTAAGGTCAATTGAGCCAAATAAAAGTTCTGCAAAAACAATAAACATACCAATTTAGATATACCAAAAACTACATTGTGAAGATATAACAAGAACAATAAACATAAAGAGTAGTAGTTTATTCTTCAAACTTAAACTTGCAACACTGTAAATTTAGTATTTGTTTTTGTTTTTTGGTTGAAGTAATGCAATTCATTCAAGTTTCAATTTGCAGAAGAAGAATAGTTTCTGAAACTTTAAATCGCAACACGAAAATAAAAATCGCAACACGAAAATGACTATCGCAACGCGAATTTGACTATCACAACGCAAGAATCGCAACGCTAAATGAAAATCGCAACGACAGAATCGCATTGCGATAGTCATTCTCGGTTTCAGATAGTAAAATTGAAAGAAACTTGAATGGATTGCATTACTTCAACCAAAAGACAAAACAAAAACAACTACTAACTTCACAAGGTTAAAGACTAAACAGTTTAGCAGTATTGGCAGCAATTGAATGAATATAATAAGCAATCTAAGTGAAATGGTTAATCTATTATTGAAAACACCAGTAAACTTATCATCAATTTCAATATGAAAAACCTAATAATAATGCAAAATTTTCAAAATAAAAATAATTAAAAAAACTAACCATCGGTGGTTGATTTAGTTGATTTTCCATTTTTGACCGTGAATGATTTCGCCGGAGATGGAGACTGATATCGTCGGAGATGGGGACTGATTTCGTCGGAGATGGGGACGGATGTCGCCTTAGAGAGTGAGAGATGGAGATGAGACTGAGTTGTGATTTAGGGTTTTAGGTTATGAGTTGCGATTACGGGATATACTGTGGACGGTTCAGTGTTCCGATATATTAATATATTCGTGTTTGGAGTTTGAAAAAAAAATGCGCGTTGGATACGAATGGCGCTATGTAAATCGCATTGCGATAGTCAGATTCGCGTTGCGATTTACGTATTTACATTGCGATTTACGTATTCGCATTACGATTTACGTATTCGCATTGTGATTTACGTATTCGCATTGCGATTTACGTATTCGCATTGCGATTTACGTATTCGCATTGCGAATTAGGAAAATCGCAATGCGATAGTCAGAATCGCGTTGCGAATCTGAAAACTGATTTGCAATACCGGAGATCGCGTTGCGAATTATTGATCGCATTGCGATTTAGTTGGTCATTTTGGCAAATCCAAAAAAAATTGATTAAAATCGTATATTATAAGGTATTTTTGGTCACTAAAATTATTTTCTCTTTATAATATTGTGATTTTAAAAGGTACGAAAGCCCAAAGTAAATATAAATAGTTTTAAAGTTTCAAATAGACATGTTTTTACGTTTTTAATAGAAACAAAATTTTAAACAATTCTGAATAATGAATATTTGTCAGGTTAAGGTGATATTTATGGCTCGTATTCTTAGATGTTTACGGATTGTGAGTGTTACAGAAAAAAATAAAGAAAAAATAAAAATATTTTCTTAATATTATACTCATGCCAAGTGGCATTTAACAGTTATAATTAACGGTTTGTCCCGTTCAAATCCAAACTAAATTACGGAATAAAATGTTATGTATCAAACTGAAAAAAAAAAGCATACGTTGACCAATTTTTTTACATTTAAGCCTATTAAAATTGTATCAAGTATTTTTACATCGTACATTTCGACAAAATGCTTGATTTATTGTGATTGCCTATAAAACAAAGGCAGTCCACCGGTTTCTCAATCATCCCCGCTCGACCCTGAACCTCCGAACTCTTTGCTCTGATTCTTCATTCAATGGCGGCCATGTTTTCGTCTTCAGAAATGTCCAAAACAGCATCTTCATTATTATCCGCCTATGCCTCCTTTGCAGGCTCCATAATGCTGGTCCGATCCATGGCCAATGAACTCATTCCCCACCCACTCCGATCCTACCTTCTCAAAACATGCCGCTACTTCTTCTCCCCTCTCTCCTCCGCCCTCACCCTCGCTATCGACGAGCGATGTGGGATGGCCAAGAACCAAGTTTTCGAAGGAGCCAAACTGTATCTCAGCACCAGGATCAGCCCCAAGACGGAGCGGCTCAAAGTCAGCAAAACCAGGAAACAAAACCATATCACCATCGCCATCGACAAGGGGGAAACAGTGGTCGATCGTTTCGAAGATGTTCGACTGACGTGGAGGTTCGCTTGCGCAGAAGGCGAGAAGCCTCCCCATGGGGAGAAAAGATACTTCGAGCTCATCTTCAACAAGAAACACAAAGACAAAGTTTTGAACTTTTACTTGCCTTACGTTTTGCTCAAAGCCGAGGAGATCAAAAACAAAGACAAGGCGATAAAGCTTTATAGCCGTCAATGTCCATTCAGTGAAGATGAGAATGAAAGAAGGGGATCTTGGGGTTCAATAATCCTCGAACATCCAGCTACTTTTGATACACTGGCTATGGACCCAGATCTGAAAAAGATAATCATTGATGATTTGGAGATGTTTTTGAAGAGGAAAGGGTATTATAAGAAATTGGGTAAGGCTTGGAAAAGAGGCTACTTGCTGTATGGTCCGCCTGGAACTGGGAAATCCAGTTTGGTTGCCGCCATGGCTAATTATCTCAGGTTTGATATATATGATTTGGGGCTCACCAGTGTACACTCTGATGCTGAGCTGAGGAGGACACTGCTGTCCACCAGTAATCAGTCTATACTCTTGATTGAAGACATTGATTGCAGCTCTGAGGTTCTTAAACGACAAACCAGAACCAAAACCAAACAGCATGATGCTAAATCTGGAGTAAGATCTTCTTTTTCGCTGCACTTTAGGCAATTTTAGTTGGAATTTCCTTCTAAAACAACATTAACTAAAGGGTAAACTACATGTTTAGTATCCAACTATCACTTATGTTTCTTTTTGGTTACCAAACTATTTTATTTTAAAATCACATCTAATGTTTAGTTTTGATTTTATATCCTACCATAAAAAATTTAACAGTGATATTGATGTGTCATCACAAAGTAATGTCATATCATCCTTGAAAACAAAATTAAAAAGATTGGTAAACTACACAATTAGTACCTAAATTATTATTTTTATTCTATTTTGGTACCTAAACTTTAAATATTTTTCAAATCATACCTAACATTTTGTTTAGATTTAATTTTGATATCCCTCATTAAAAACTTAACGATGATGTTGACGTATCACCATAAGGTAATATCATGTCATCATTGAAAAAAAATAAAAGAAATGTCATGTTAGCATTTTTGTTAATTTTTTAACGAATGGGTATCAAATTAAAACTTGAACTAAACGTTAGATATATTTTGAAAAAAAATAAAGTTTGTGTACCAAAACGGAATAAAAGTAATAGTTTATGTACTAAACGTATAGTTTACTCTAAAAATGTCAAGTCAACACTTCTATTAATATTTTAACCGTCGGTGACCAAAATAAAACGAAAAATATAATTTTATGTATGATTTTTGGAAAAAAAGAGTTTAGTGAACAAAACGGAATAACAGTGATAGTTGAGGTGCTAACCGTAGAGTTTACCCTAAATTAAAAGAGATTGTTTTTGTGGACTAAACTGATGTCTCCTTGATGCTACATACAGCAGTTGACACTATCTGGTATACTAAACTGCATCGATGGACTGTGGTCAAGCTGTGGGGATGAGAGAATCATCGTGTTTACGACCAATTACAAAGACCGAATAGACCCAGCACTGTTGCGGCCGGGTCGGATGGACTTGCACATCAACATGTCCTATTGCACCACTGCTGGATTCAGGGTTTTGGCTTCCAATTATCTGGGAATCGGCACCAAAAACAACCCTTTCTTTGGAGAAATTGATGACTTGCTCAAAACCACAGAGGCCACACCAGCAGAGGTAGCTGAGGAATTGATGAGGACTAATGATGCTGATGCTGCTCTTCAAGGCCTTGTTCACTTCCTCAAACGCAAGAGAGATGAATCCAAGAATGGAGAAACTGATTCTTCCTCCATCACAAGATTGAATGAAATAGTATCGAGAGTTAAGAGATTGAAAACGGATGGTGATCAAAACAAAACTTTGATGCTGAGCAGAAAAAGAATGGTGAATGGAAGAATCGGGTTGAGAAGAATGTAAACGCTTCCTTTTTCTCTATTGTCAAATAACTGATAGAATTAAAATAGCAAAAATGAGCTCAATACGAATCACTGAATTAGAAAAGATTTTGGGTTAAAGGGAGTGTTGTTCTCGTTAAAGATTCTGAGTTCGAGTAGTTACGTGTTTGTAGTATGTGTGCGCGTTGTCAATGATTAAGAACGATTTTATTGAATAATTGTAACATTAAAATTGTTTTCACGTGAGAATGATTTGTTCTTTTCTCAATCCGGTCTTTCTCCCTTCTGTATTCTTGGTACATGTGATTATCATCGTCACATGGTGATCATTGAGTGAGTTTCCCCTGTGGTACGAGGGTGGTGGAGTCATAGAGGTATCTTTTCTCCATATGTATTATTCCATGGCTAATAGATTTCAAATTAAGGCCTTCTGATATCTTCTCTTTAAAAGGCTCTTGTAATGACTTCTTCATTATTGGTCTTGCTAAGGTAAGTAAACTCGATGATCATTTTTCTGATGTGCCACTGATGAACAAATCGAGACATCTCTTTATGGGATTTTCCCTAGAGTCATCCCTACAAAATCTTCTTAACAGTGGGGGAGTCATAGAGGTATCTCACATTTGTATGAACAGAGACATCTTCCTATGAGCAGGGATAATAAATCATCTTTATGTTTTAGCTAGCAGAGGGATATATAACAATTCATTCTGTTTGATTTGAGCGAAAAGTCCTAACTAATTCATCCTATCTAATTTGGAGGGAGAGCCACAAAAACCATTACTCTCATGCTCCATGAGCATAGACCATCACATAGAAGTCTTATCACGTTGTACGGGCATAGGTATCTAGCACCAATTTAGTGATGAGGGATCTTGGGACATCTCAAGCTGTCCAGACAAAGATATTCAAGTGAAGGGATCTATGATACTATGATCGGGAGTTTTTTTTTTTTCCTAGAGGGATTATGCAATGCACCATATTTGGTTTGGGTGGAGCTACAAGAATAATGATTCGATTATATTCATTACCGGAGGAATATTTGACGTCGTCATCAGTGGTTCATCTTAACTCTAGCAGTTTACCTTATTTGATTTGGGTGGAGAGTTAAAAAGTTAACATTGTTCTCGGGGCATTGGTTTAAGCATCATGGTTGATTCTCAGGTCGGGAAAAATGATCCATGTTCAGCGCATCAACAGTTGATGTAGAACATATAGATTAATGGTTTATAGTAATTCTCTGGATGATAGACGAAGGAAGTTGGTCAAATTATATAATTTATCCCTTCTGATTTAGACAGAGGAGGGTCAATGGCTGATTTTTCTTTTTCGAGTAGAGAGCTTCTCAAGAGACAAGTGAGTGTCTGTCTTATGCTATTTAACTGTTTTTGTGTCTTCAAAAGTGAGGGTAGAGAAACAAAGCTGAGTTTATACCGAGCAGAAAAAGAAGATTTACTCGTCATAGCTGTTAAGCTCATTAATTTCTCTTCTACTCAAAGAATTAAGCAATCATCAAACAAGTTAAAGAGACAAATGCAAAGCATTAGCCTAACAGGTATAATTAACAAGAAGAAAAAGCGATAATCCATAAACGATATAGTGCTGAAATTCATAAACAATTCAGTGCTAAACAAAGAGTGTAAAACCAAAACTCGATAGAGGCAAAACCAGGTATGGGTTTGTACGTTTGTTATGTTTTGATGGAAAGGCCTTGCATTTCATATTCAAATCCAATTCATTGGTCAAAGAAAGATGATGGAAAGCAAATGCCAATGCCAAATAAAGAAACCAAGCTGTCCCATTTCTTATTTTCTTACAAACATGAACATGAAAAACATTAGAAAAAAATTGTTTTTTTTATTGGCATGCCTTGTCATGCCCCTCCCATTATCCGTCTCCCCACCATTTTCAAAGGGAGCTAAAAATACCCATAGAAAGAAAAAAATTAGTTTTCTCTTATATTATCCTCCCACCCGTTTTGCAGAGGTATATTCTTTCTCTAGTTTTAGTTTTAGTGTTCCTCATTTTAAATCTTTGAATGCTTTGGGTGGCCATACCAAGATATTGTACCATTTGCAGGCATTTTGAGGAACTATAGATATATACCAGTGCTTGAATTCGCCTGCCCTTTACTGTTTTCTCACCCGTCAGGAACCCAAAGCCCCTGATCATGTCTGACATTCCACCTCAAAATCATGGTAGGGCATGCATCATGGTACAATGTTGATGTTTTGATTTTGTGTTTAGATGTTTCATTTGCATGAATTCTTGGAGCATGGTTGTAATGGGATATTCTTGTTTACATACATGATGGAATCTAAAATTTAGTCTTAATATATGGGGAACATCTGATGATTTTCAGTTTTTACACTATATTTAATGTTAGTAATGATTTGTTCTAAAGAAACCGATGTCTCAGAGGAAGGGAAAAGAGGGTCATTCAAGAAAACAGCCTCTAATAGGTTCAGGAATTCAAGGAAAAGGAGGAGCAGTAAAGTACTATCTGTTGAAATTGATGATGATTGGGATCCGGAGGAGTTACAGTCTGTTGAAGCCTTTCGTAAGGCACTTATAGCGGAGGACCTGCTGCCTGAAAGACACGATGATTATCACAGGATGCTCAGGTAAGTTTCATCCATGGTGTTGTAGTATATGCATTTTTCAATATGCCTACTTGGCCAAATTTATTGAAATGAACAACTTGCTAAGGCAAGCAGCAAACCACAAAGGAGGTATATTGTCTGATAATGCAGGTTTTTGAAGGTCAGAAGATTTGACCTTGAGAAAACGAAGCAAATGTGGTCCGATATGCTTAATTGGAGGAAAGAATTTGGTACCGACACGATTTTAGAGGTATTGTGATTCTGCAATTTGTTTATGTATCCTCAAAATGACTCTCTGCCTGAGTTCCATTCTGTTTTCTGCTATTTGTTTAAGGACTTTGATTTCAATGAGAGAGAGGACGTCTTGAAATATTATCCCCAAGGGTACCATGGAGCTGATATGGATGGACGACCGGTGTATATAGAGAGAACAGGACTAGTAGATGCAACCAATCTCCTGCAAATCACCACCATGGATCGTTATCTCAAATACCATGTGAGGGAGTTTGAGAAGACCTTCCAATTTAAATTTCCAGCATGCACTATTGCTTCCAAGATGCACATTGACCAAAGCACAACCATCTTGGACGTTAATGGAGTGGTAAGGAGAACAATAGCACTATGTCTATGATACAAGAATTTGATCAAAGTTTCTCATAAATCACTTATGAGAATGTCCTCTGGTTTAATGGCACAGGGTCTTAAAAGCTTCACAAAATCTGCTAGGGACCTCATCACTCTTCTTCAGAAGGTTGATGGCGACAATTATCCTGAGGTACCAATTTTCTTCATAGCTAAGTTTTTGTTTTGGTTGTGACTTTTAACATTAGATTATGGGTTTGACGTTTGCTAAATTTTGCACTTCTTGCAGACGTTGAACCGGATGTTCATCATCAATGCTGGTTCTGGATTTAGAATGTTGTGGAACATTCACTTCCTCTCACTGAATTTGCTAGTATGATCAATAGAATCTAATAGGTATAATCTTTTGTGTACCAGGTTCTTGGTAACAAGTTTCAGAGCAAGTTGCTCAAAATAATTGATGCTAAGTAAGTCCAATCCTAGCTTAGAATGTAGAACAAAAGTGTTATCCACTGTTCTGAACAATTTCCTGATATTTATTTTCCTTTCGTTGATCCCTATCAGCCAGTTGCCGGACTTTTTGGGAGGTACTTGCACTTGTGCCGATCAGGGAGGCTGCATGCTTTCTGATAAGGGCCCGTGGAAGGACCCAGAGATTTTGAAGGTTGACCACAACCATATTTTTTATTCTCAGTTGCAGTCATAGTGATTCTATTGTATAGTTTGTTTGCCATAGTCTAACTGATACTTTGACTTGCAGATGATTCAAAATGGTCAACATAAATCAGGGAAGAAATCACAGGCTCAAACCAGTGAAGAGAAAACAACTGTAGAGGAAGAGCCTGCAGTCCCAAAGGTTTAACTTTCTCATAAGCTAGCACCTGCCACTTGCTCTTTTCCAACTATATGTCTATCTGTCCCTGAATTATTAAGAGCTTGCGTGTTTATAGTCTATTCTGAGTAGCTGAGGCTGTTCCAGTCCCCGATGCAGGAGAGAAACAACCTCCAGAGCTACCAGCTCCTGTTAATGACAATGTAAGTTTAGCAGCCTTGTTACAGGCTTTAAGTTAGCATCTAGTTGTACCGACATAGATCGAGAAGTTGATCCAACTCGTAAAATATGTAGAACCCTTAGAGGATGCATTGTGCAATACCAACAAAGTACTTGAGTTTGTAGATTATCTTGAGCATCGAATTTATTTGCTTCCACCTTTTCTTACTTCTCATGAATAGATCTCACTGGTCCAAACGATCAAAACTGAGGAAGTTATCCCGGTGGTTGATAAACCTGTTGATTTGCCTTTGCAGAATGAAAATACTACTATCGTACCTAGAGGTACATCCCTACTTTTGGACTGTTACATCTAAAAGTCACACACACACACAAAAACATAATGTAGCTTCATGAGGATGTTTTCTCTGAATGTTTCTCAATGTAGTTCAGTATCAGGGACAACATACTTCATGTAAGCACATACTTGGATCAGATACTTACGGTACTGATGTTTCTGAACTAAATTATAATAGGTAATGAGATGGCTATTGTTCCGAGGATAAATTCTAGGCAAGAAGCTTGCAGGGTTCCTGATGGACTTAGCTCTCATATTTTCACCGGCGTTATGACGTTTGTTATGGGCATCGGTGCTATGATAAAAGTGACGCGCAACATGCCCAGGAAACCCACCTATGGCAACAGCTACTAGAGTCAAGTTAACAGTGTAGACACAGTGGCTAGGACCCAGCAGCCTTCACCCGAGTTAGCCCAACAAGCAGCCCTCTCCGCTGAAGAACTGATGTCAGTCATGAAACGTATGCAGGAGTTGGAAGAGAGATTAAGTGTTATTAACATGAATCCTTCAGCAATGCCCCCTGATAAGGAGGAACTGTTGAACACTGCACTAACCCGAGCCGATGCCTTGGAGCAAGAACTTATGGCAACCAAGAAGGTAAGGCATTGCAAAATCTTCTATGGAACATGTAGAAGGAAGATGCAGCATTGTACTTAAAGTGATCACCAATGCCCATGTTTTTCCTTTCCAGGCTCTAGAAGACTCATTTGCTCAACAACAGGAGCACGCAGCGTACCTCGACAAAAAGAAGAAAAAGAAGAAGAGACCTTGGTAAGCTATTAAAACTATAGTATTCCCTATTAGTCCATTTTTTTGTTTTTCTTCTTTGTTTTGCTTATGAACAGTATGATTGCCATGAAGTAGAAATTGATATGCTGGTATCCCAGTTCTGGTAATCAATGATAAGCTGGATGCTGGCAAGATTGCTCGGGAACGCGGTGGCCGGGGACTCGTTTCTATAAGGCCGCCCTCAAACGCACTCTAGTCTTCATTCATTCCACACACAACATGAATGTGTAAAGTTTTGACCACATTCACATGGAAATGCACATTTCAAGAATGTAATTTTCATTTCTTTTGTATTTCCCTTGTTTAAATACAGGGCATACAAAGGGAAGAAATTAAAGTCCCCTGGATGAATGCAGGTGATATGTAATGAGTGGTAAACTTCACTTCTTTTCTCCTTGGTTCTTAGCCTCTGTTATAATTGTATTGTAATCATAATCAGCCATTTCTTCTGCAACTTCAAAGGTGAAAGCCTTTTGAGCCTGAAACTACCATCCACTTTTTCATGCTTACAATTTACTTTTTTTTGGTAATTGATTTAGGCTTTAATCCTGGTTACCTCAAAGCCATTGTAAAACTTAGCAATGAAGCAAGGATTATGGCCACCTTAACTTTGTCAACCACTTTGATGTCATATCATATAGAGAAAATAACCTACAAAAAATGCTTTATAATATACGATTTTAACCAACTTTTTTTGGATTTGCCAAAATGACCAACTAAATCGTAATGCGATCGATAATTCGCAACGCGATCTCCGGTATCGCAAATCAGTTTCCAGATTCGCAACGCGATTCTGACTATCGCATTGCGATTTTCCAAATTCGCGTTGCGATTTTCTGACTATCGCATTGCGAAATGCGAATATATAAATCGCAATGCGAGTATGACTATCGCAACGCGATTCTGACTATCGCAACTCGATTCTGACTGTCGTAACGCGATGCTGACTATCGCAATGCGATGCTGACTATCGCAAAGTGATTTTCAAAGCGCCATTATTATCGCAACGCGTATTTTTTTTCAAATTCCAAACACGAATATTAATATATCGGAACACTAAACCGTCCACAGTATATCCCGTAATCGCAACTCATAACCTAAAACCCTAAATCACAACTTAATCCCATCTCTCACTCTCTAAGGCGACATCCATCCCCATCTTCGAAGAAATCAGTCCCCATCTCCGGCGAAATCCGTCTATCTCCATCTCTCAGAGCCACCCTCACAATCATTCACAGTCAGAAATGGAAAATCAACCAAATCAACCACCAAGGGTTAGTTTTTTTAATTATTTTTATTTTGAAATTTTTGCATTATTATTAGGTTTTTCATATTGAAATTGATGATAAGTTTACTGGTAATTTCAATAATAGATTAACTATTTCATTTAGATTGCTTATTAAATTCATTCGATTGCTTCCAATACTGCTAAACTGTTTAGTCTTTAAACCCTGTGAATTTAGTATTTGTCTTTGTTTTGTCTTTTGGTTGAAGTAATGCAATCCATTCAAGTTTCAATTTTAGTATTTGAAACCGAGAATCGCAACGCGAAATGAAAATCGCAATGACAGAATCACAATGCGATTTTAGTTTCGTATTGCGATAGTCATTTTCATGTTGCGATTTTCATTTTCGTGTTGCGATTTTAAGTTTCAGAAACTATTCTTCTTCTTCAAATTGAAACTTGAATGAATTGCATTACTTCAACAAAAAAAACAAAGACAAATACTAAATTCACAGTGTTGCAAATTTAAGTTTGAAGAATAAACTACTACTCTTTATGTTTATTGTTCTTGGTATATCTTCACAGTGTAGTTTTTGGTATATCTAACTTGGTATGTTTATTTTTTTTGTAGAACTTTTATTCGGCTCAATTGAACTTAAGAAATAAATTAAGCCTGGCCAAAACAATTGCATCGAAGCTTTCACCTGCACAAAGAAAAATATTTGAGGATACTTGTTTCGAGCCATGGCTGAAAGTACAACATCCGGGTGGAGATGCTATGTTGACCCATCTGTTTCTTCAAACCATGACTAGCGATCTACCAGAGACTATACAACGTCGTAATGAAGAGATATGGTTTGATTTTCCACCGACGTATAAATGTTTTGGGCGGGAGGAGTTTTGCTTAATCAATGGTCTATGCTTCGGACACGATGATGTAGATCGGTACACTAGACATATTACCCGCCTATCATGGTTATCACGGGTTTTCCTGAGCTGTCAATGGAGAAACCGAATTTACACGTGGAAGACTTGACGAGATTATTGAATAAGAAAGATGGTTTTACTCGGATGGATGACGTCGATGTTGTCTATGCCTTCTAATACTTTTGCATGCCGGCTTTTTAGGCAGAGAGGCCAGACAACCTATTCCTAATGATCTAATTAAATTGGTAGAGGACCTAAATGCATGGAACCTGTTTCTGTGGGGTTCGTATCTATGGAAAGCTACATGGAATAAGTTGTCGTCTGCCTTTGATGATCGAAAAAGTTTACGTGGCGATGGTTCCAAATACACTTTGTCAGGCTTTATTTGGGCCTATAAGGTAAGAATTTTTATATAATGTTTCTAAAATTATAATTAATTATTATTTAACAATTACTAATGTTTGTTATTATATTGTTTGTAGATTTGGATATTTGAGGCCTTTCCCGCCATGCAGACATATGCATTAAAAACTTCTAATGATATTCCTACGGCTATTTCCTGGAATAGGAAACAGACCTTGCAGCAATGGGAAGATTTACTACCTTATACGACATTAAATAATGTAAGTTAACACAAATACTACCATATGTTTATAAACAAGTTATTACTAGCACACATTTAACTTTGTTTGAGCTTTTATATTGTTAGGAGTCCAACACTCCATTACAGAGGCTGACACCCACGGAAGCTGAGCTTGCCACTGATTGGTGGCAAGCTAGTAAGCGTTTTTTTGATGGCACGGATGATGAGCAGCCTCCACTTCGAGAGCCATCACCTCACCCAGAGCCATCACCTGATCGACCCGACTATACACCTCCACAATGAGAGCCATCACCTATTCTGTCACATCATCGAGCCTCTTCTCCACCATCACCTCATGATAGGCGACCGACAAAGATGCCACGACGTTTATCTCCCTGTTCTCCACCTTCACGGGATGAGTTAGGGGAGTTACGTGATGAGGTCAATGCCTTGTGTGAGGAGGTCGGTACTTTACGCGATGACAATGGTGCATGGCGTGTTGAGGTGTCTACTTTACGTGGTGAGGTAGACGCTCTACGTGAGATGGTAGCATCGTTGCAGAATGAGGTTCATACTCTACGCAATGAGGTAAGTTTAATATTTTTCATATTTAACTTGATGATAAATTTACTCGTAATTTCACTTAGATTAACCATTTCACTTAGATTGTTTAGTAAATTCATTCGGTTGCTGCCAATACTGCTAAATTGTTTATTCTTTAACCCTGTGAAGATAGTATTTGTTTTTGGTTTTCTTTTGGTTGAAGTAATGCAATCCATTCAAGTTTCAATTTACAGAAGAAGAATAGTTTACTTTCATAACGCGAAAATGACTATCGCAACGCGAAAATGACTATCGCAACGCGAATTTGACTATCGCAACGAAAGAATCGCAATGCGAAATGAAAATCCCATTGCGATTCTCTCGTTGCGATAGTCATTTTCGCGTTGCGATAGTCATTTTGGCGTTGCGATAGTCATTCGAGTTGCGATTTTAAGTTTTAGATTCTATTCTTCTTCTGCAAATTGAAACTTGAATGAATTGCATTACTTCAACCAAAAGACAAAGACAAATACTAACTTCACAGTGATGAAAATTTAAGTTTCAAGAATAAACTACTACTCTTTATGTTGTCATTGAACCTGCACTAAACCTATATATTGTCCTTTTAAATGTTTATATAAGTGATTACTTCTGGAATGTTATCTGATGCATTTTGTAAACAATGATAGAATAATGACTTGGGTGAATACCGTGCAAGTTTGAAATATATTTGTCTTTGTTTTCACTGTTTAATATCATGTATGTTTATTTATTGATTTATGTATTAATTTATTTTTAGCGGCCCGCTAAGGTGGATGCTCTACGTCGGGTTTTTCTTGCAAGACGGAGTTCACGCATCAGACGGCGTGCACGTGCCATTAAGTCTCCGTTCACCCCAATAGTGCGAAGAATCCGTAAGAAAAAGCCCGACTCACCTGTCATCGTTCAAGAGGCCTTCCATATCGTTCAAGAGGCTCGTATCATCCCTCAAGAGTCCCCTCCCACCGTTCAAGAGAACACTGTCATCGTTGAAGAGGCCAATGTCATCGTTGAAGAGGTCCCTCCCAACATTCTAGAGCCCGATTCACACGGCATAATATATCGAATTATTGAGAAACCCCCTCACGTGCCGGACATGATGGATGACTGTTGGCTTTCGTATAAGTTACCGGCCAGTACCATTCAGGCAGATGAAGTGGAGAGGAAACAACTACCGGAAACAATTCTGGATAATACCCTTTGGGCTAAGACCGCAGTTGATTTTTATCTACATGAGCGGAGCCAAGGGTGTTACGCTGACATATACAAGCTCAACGATGATATGCATTTGTTGATTGAACGGTCTTGGTGGGGTGTGTTATTAGGGGTTGAAGACAATGGCTATTTCGATGGGGGGGTAAGTCTTATATTTCTTCTTATATTTCATTTTGATTAATTTTTTTTTTAAATTTATGTAATTCACTAATATATGTCTTTTTTTGTAAAACAAAATATTGATGCATGGGTGTCACGTCTTCTAATAGTAAGGGCTTTGAAGAAAAATAAAAATAAAAAAATACGCGATATACAATTATGCCGACGTCTTTTCACGTAGTTCACTTGAAGAATCAACGACAGGAATCATATGTGTTGGCTAATGGACAAGCTAAAATTTATCCTGCATGGTGGGAGGTCGATAAGTTTAGTATTTATTTTTTTTAAATATTTTAAAGGTGTTCATAAATAAGTGCGCAATTTGAATTATTACTTATGATTATAGGTGTTTATCCCTGTTTTGGAACGTACTCATTGGCTTCTTGTCGAGCTTCAGCTACCATCCCTGAATATAATAGTATATGACAGCATGATAAATTACATATCATTGTCTGATTTGAGAGATATTATTAAGGGATGGAGCTCTCATTTGGCTAAATTCTTGGATGCGATTAATTATTGGACTTATTCTGGAAACAGGAAGCCAAAGAAGTTCAATGTTACAGTTATCAGAGACGAGACCGCGCCACAACAAATGTCGGAAGCCAGAGGGGATTGTGGTCCTCTCGTATGCATGTGCTTGGAGCGTTTGACGACAGAAAGTACACAGTTTCTACCTGCATCCGCGTTATGAAAGCGTTCATAAACAATTTGTAAGTCAAATGCAAGTGTTGTTAAGTACCTAGAATTCAATAATAATTTGCTGTTTGTTGGTTTTATATGTGTAGAAAGTGTTATTTGAGCAAATGTTTGGTTTCTGTAGGTTAATCCTGAAGTGAGCTGTGTGAAATTGATGTATAGGTGCATAAACAACTGTATGGGGTACACTTTTTTGATTGTTTAATTGATTCTTAAAAGTCTGATTTGTTTAATTGATGAGGAAAATAAGAATTATTACCATTTTTTGCTTGTTTAATTGATTTATAAAAACTTATTTGTAAAAGTTGATTTGTTTAATATTTATGTGTAAATAATTCTTATTTGTGCTTGTTTAATTGATTGAAATGTAAAAGTGATTTGTTGATTTCAATCTGCATCATATTGAAGGCAAAAGACCTGTTGGAGGTACACTTTCGCAACGCTAAACTCAAAATCGCAATACAAAAGACAAAATCGCAACGCGAAAGTCAATTCGCGTTGCGATAGTCTAATACGCTTTGCGATTTTCTCATTGCGATAGTCAAATACCCGTTGCGATAATCAAATTCGCGTTGCGATTTTCTCGTTGCGATAGTCAAATAGCCGTTGCGATAGTCAAATTCGCGTTGCGATAGACAAATTCACGTTCCGATTTTTGCATTGCGATAGTCATATTCGTGTTGAGATAGTCAAATTCGCGTTGCGATTGTTGAGTTGCGATAATCAAATTCGCATTGTGATATTCAAATGAATGTGTAATAAGTGATAATAACTGAACATATCATAGCAATGTTCAAACTAAAGTTACTAATACATGCCTAACTGAAAATGTTAAAAGTTTACACATAAAATACACATAATAATCAAATTCGCGTTGCGATATTCAAATGAATGTGTAATAACTTATAACAACTGAACAGATCATAGCAATGTTCAAACTCAAGTTACTAATACATGCCTAACTGAAAATGTTAAAAGTTTACACATAATACAACGTTTGCATTTAAAAATCACCTAAGTTAATAGTCCCAAAAGGTAAAGCCGGTTGTGATTAGGATTTTGATTTCGATTTTGATTGCCTTTTTCTTGACACCATATGAGCTTTGGATTTTGATGAGGATCCATATTTTGGCAGAGGAAAAGATGATTATGATGGCACTGGTGATCCACATGTCAACCTTGTATGACCATTTTCCTTGCACCGACTACATGTCGATCTCTTCTTCTCTTCACCCTTAGATGGTATACGATCGTGACTTTTTGGTCGGCCAGGTAGCCTTCTGTCCATGGCTGGTGGCAAAACTGTTTGTAAGTCATCTGGTATGTCCCACTCAGAAGGATGTGGAATAGGGTAGATAATCTCGGCATAAGTCTGTCGATATACTTCTGTAGTGTAGCAATCTATAGCGTATGCGCTTGAATCATCTTGGTTTAGATGAAGAGAAACTTTTATAACATGCCCACACGGATAACCAGATGTTTGCCATTTCATACAACTACACGTCTTTGCATTTAGATCGACAAGCCAATTTAAGTTATTATCCAGTACTTCAAACAAAGTGTTTGAACATGGTTCAACTCTCCATGACGTTGACTTCACAACACGTTTCATTATCTTTTTTTCAGTCCATGGTGTAACACGATGTTCCAATGTTCCTGTAAATTTAAATAAATAATACTTAGTAAAATATATGATAAGTTACGAATTTAAAGAAATAATACATGCATGGTTTCTTTTCTTGTAGTACCACTGTTGAATAGAGGCTCGAAAAAACTCCATTAACATAGTAATGGGTAATTTTCGGGAATGACGACTTAGAGCGTTGATTGATTCTGCACTATTAGACGTCATGAAACCATATCTTGCTCCAAGTTGATGTACTCTTAACCATCTTTCAAACCCGACATCTTCTAGTGTTTGAGCACACTGAGGAAAAACATGTCTTAAACAATTTATATGCTTATTAAAATCCACTTCCCGATAAGCTTTTACAACCTTCCAGTATGTCCATTTGTGATTTTTTATACCAGCAGACCTTGATTTTACAACCTCGATTTTTTTATATAAATGAACACCACAAAGTCCATGAAAAACATCTGGGAAACAACTTCTAACAGCGTTGTCAATTGAGTTTGCCCTATCAGATATGAATGTCAGATTGCTAATAGGACCTATGCAATCCTTAAGATGCCCCATAAACCATGTCCATGAATCAGAGGTTTCAGATTTGCCAACCCCGTAAGCTATTGGCAGTATCCCATTGTTAGCATCCATAGCTACTGCTAATAAGTTTACTCCAAGGTATCGACCTTTTAAATGTGCTCCGTCAACTATAATAACTGGGCGCATGCAAGTAATAAACGAAGGAATCTACAAAATCATATACACAAGAAATATAATCATTTAAATGTGAAATGCATGTAACTAACAAAAATGAGTCAACAAAATTATATTGATTTACTAACCACAGCACCAATGGCGATGAACAACAACTCAAAGCGTCTATCTCTATCTGTTTTGATATGAGTTACCGACCCAGGATTTTTCAGCTTTAAATTGTGACAATAAGCCGGCAGTTGGGCAAACGATGCTTCTGGCGACCCCCTCAACAATTCCAAGGCATAACATTTGGCTCTCCAAGCTTGAGAATATGAGATACTAATCTTGAACCGAGCATTCATGTCAGTCATAATTTCATGTCCCCGATATACCCTGCCATTCAAAAACATTAACTCAGCCAGAAAACGACCCAACACCTTTTTGTTTACCTGTCTATGGTGAGGAAAAACTTGGGTTCTTGAACATGTATGTTTATCAATAAAAGTCCTAACTTGAAACATTTTGCAATCTTTTATCCTCTTTGCAATCATACGCCACAGTTTTTGTCAATCATACACCTTGTTTCGAAACGATCTTTGCTTGATTTGTTAACTTTTAGTTGATAGCCATCTTCCACACATTTCGTATACAAAGCTATCTTAAAGTCTTCCTTTTTATCAAAACAAACATCTTTCTTGATACGAATAATTTTTGTGTAATAATCAACTGCTATTTTTACCAAATCTTCTTCCGGTATCTGAAGTAATTCTGGCATATTCTAGTTATACTCCCGTGGCATTTTCTTCGGGGACTTTTCTTCGGGGATTTCTTCTTCTTCTTTTTCTTCTTCAGGGTTATATGAATTACAGAATGGATGTTCAACATGTTCATTCACAGTCGTAGCTTCATCCTCATTATCATCAACAACATCTTCCTCGGCAGCGGCTGTTTCATCATCAAAATTCGGGTATTGATCAATATCAAAATCATTACACGCAGAGTCTGTTTCTTCTTCTGAAACATCATCAAAATCCGAGTATTGACCAAGATCAAAGTCCGGGTATTGACCAAGATCAAATTTCGAATACCGACTAGTACTCACAATTTTTTCTGTTGGCTCATCATCGTCTAACTGGTTAATACGAAAACCGAAATTTGGTGCTGAAAGTTGATTGGGATTTGGATTAGGGAAAGGTTGTGGGTTTTGAGATTGTGTTCGGTATTAGAAATGTGGTGAAACAAAATTTTCTTGGTGATGAAATTGTGGTGGAACCATTAAAATTTTGAGCACCATAAAC
This sequence comes from Hibiscus syriacus, assembly GCF_006381635.1. Classification (NCBI taxonomy): domain Eukaryota; kingdom Viridiplantae; phylum Streptophyta; class Magnoliopsida; order Malvales; family Malvaceae; genus Hibiscus; species Hibiscus syriacus. The sequence continues at coordinate 445,026 of NW_024063144.1, read as the reverse complement.
TGGGGTTGAAAAACTTAGTTGATTACTACCCGCTACTGACCCAACTTCACTACTTCTAGGTTCAACAACATATAATGTAACATCATCTTGCGAAACACTAATGTAAGCAATGAATCGTTCAACATCTTTGTAACACCCCAACCCGTATCCGACCCGGATACGAATCCGAGGTGTCACATTGACTTTTAAAAACATGTACTTGTATAAAATAGTGAGTAATTTAAAACTTTTATAACATATAAATAACTAAATTACATAAAAGACATTTTCATTATTACAAAACCAATCAGAGCATGTATCTTTCACTTATTATTTACATATAACTATTCGAAATATTTATAAAACGATTCATAGCTTAAACAATAGATTCTTCTGAAAACATTCCAACTAGAACTTTATATACTAAAACACCTATTATTCATATCTTTTCTGATCTGACCTTTAGTAAGAAGAACTGACCTGTCTTGCTCCACATTGCTCTTTACTCTTCTCGAAACCTACGTGTAAATCACTTACACGCTAAGTCAAAGACTTAGTGAGGTATAAAAACATATAAGGTAAACGGTAACTAATAATCATACCTAAACAATTACTACTATCATTTCATACCACTCATACTTTTTCATGTAACAAATATATGCATACATATATGTCGTTATCATTCATATCTCTTATCTCATGTTCCTATGATCTCTTATGTCCATATCATATAACATATACCATAACCAATTGCACATATACATATCATGTCGTGTACACTATATATATATACTATCATAAAACACGTACACCCAAGAAATTATATTATCATCTTCATTTCTTTCTTATTTTATCACTATCATTGATTCCTTTCATCATATGGTCTTATAAGTTACCATTTGTACAATCAATATCACCCATGAAATTCCACAAGGAAACAAACATATTATCATATCATTTTATTAATATTATTTATTTAATCGCCCATGATACTCATGTGAGAACTAAAGATATGCGAGTACATAGAGGTTATGCACTAATGCTGTCACCACAACTCATATAATTGCACCGAAGTGCCACATATAATTACACTGGAGTGCCGCGTAGAATTACACCGTAGTGCCATATAATAATTACACCGGAGTGCCGCGTAGAATTGCACCGTAGTGCCATATAATAATGTCCATAAGGACCACATATCATTCCTTAAGAATCATATATACATATACTAGGGATCAAGTATGTGTCTCACCAGACTTCACACATGTTTCAAAGAATACATATATGTCCCGAAGGACCACATATCATTCCTTAAGAATCATATACATATGCCAAGGATCAAGTATGTGTCTCACCAGACTTCACACATGTTCCAAAGAATACATATATGTCCCGAAGGACCACATAGACCCTCGACTCTTGGTATGCCAACTATACCCCTAGCTCTCATGACACATAACATGGGCATTATCTTTTATATCCTTTTACATATTCATGTAACCATATCATATGTTCATATAAGCTCATGGTTTCCTTCACATATACATGTAATCAAGTAGTTCATATCCATTCTCATATGAGTTCATATACATATAAACATAGAATTCACTTTCACATATCACATATACTTTCTTTTTCATATAACTCATGTCTTGTGATCATGTAAACACGTATCACATAAAATAACATGTCAAACATATCACACAACTGATAATATTCTCATATATTCATGTAGTTCAGTATCACATATCATATGAATCATATAAATCATGTCACATATACTCATGCATACATAAAATTCACAAATCAAATAACATTTTAAGAGTTACTTATTACCATAGTAACTCCGTCACTGGCTCATTACAAGCCAATGCTTATTCGATAACATAAGTACAATGAAATTGCACTCACCTGGCCTCACTAGTCCATTCCAATCTCTTATCTTCCCTTTTTATCGATATTACTTGTCAATGATTCCGGAACTCGTTTAGGCTCTGAATCTACATAATTATACATTTTAAGACAATTATTAGATACCTACACCTTGTAATTTGATACTAGCAACTTAAACGAACTTATTAAACCAATATTTACAATTTTCCTTTAGGGGAATCGATTCCCTCCTGTGGGGTATCGGTTCCCCTTGACATTCTGGAATTATGTCGTTTGAGAGGGTATCGGTACCCCTTTGAATGGGTACCGATTCCCCCTAACCCAGAAATCATTTTTCAGCACGAAAATTACTTCATTTCCTCTCAAACACTCCATATATCATCCCCTTTTTCATTCTTAACTCTAGTACACATACTTAAACCAATCTATATTCATTTATTTCATCTTAAACCTCAAAATCCTATCTTCCATATGTAATTCAATAATTACATCAATTCTGTAATATGTTTCAAATCCAATTCTATTACTCCAAATCTCTTAACTTAACTATTGACAAGTCAAATTCAACTTAAAATTCAACTTATCAACTTTATTTCAAGATTTCATTCAAAAACTCAAAATCTTTAATCTCTCCTAATTCCACCATCCTTTGTTTTTAAGATGATTTAAGCTTTTCTTAAGCTTAGTTATCATCTAATAATCAAAACCCAACCTTAAATCAACAATTCATTTATAAACAAAGAAACTTACCTTTGGCTCTTGGCTTCCACGTGAAGAAGAAGAAGAAAGGAGAAGAGAACTCTGGAGAATTCTCTCCCTTTCCACGTGTATATAATTCCATTTTTAATTCCTTAAATGATCAAATGACTATTTTACCCTTTATTTCCTTTAATAATTACTAAATAACCTTCATCATATATATCCAATAATCATTGAACTATTTCATTCTTCTACTTTAGTCATCAAATTCTGAAACTTTACAAATTGGTCACTAACCCATAATTTGGGATGTTACAAATCTCCTTTCCTTTTAAAAAAAATTCGTCCTCGAATTTTCACTGCACATCCTGAGAAGGACATATCTTCTAACGTTCTCATGATGCTTTCTGAACTTAATCTTTTGTATCATCTTTAATAACTTGGTTCTTATCTTTCCAATTATTCGACTACCTTTTTACTTTATATCTCCTATCATGTCACTTATCAGATAGAAAATAACATTAATTATTATTACTCAAACTCATAAATCAATCAAATTCCTTGTAAATCTTCAATTGTCTTTCAAGAATCACCAAACTTTTATTTCATCCTTACTTGACTGACTCCAAAACTTCCTTAATACATATAAATCTTTATTCATTTCTCTGACTACATTCACTTGACCAAGAAACATAACCTTAAATCTTCATCATAACTGATTAAACATACACTTTGCATAACTAAACAATTTCTCATATTACCTGACATACCTTTCTTACTTCTGGTTAAACTTATAACATATATCTCAACATAATCTTTATCACATCTAATTCTTTAAACTTCATCCTTTTATTTTCTTCATAACTCAAAATCTTCTTATACACCAATCATATCTTTCTTTCATGTTCACATACTCTTTTCCTATCACTTAAACTCATCTCTGATTACCAATCTTTATTATATCTTTATAACTTTACTAATCACTTCACTTATATAGAACCTCATTCTTATCGTATCTTGCTTGTATTTTCTTCCATCAAAATTTTCTTTAAAACACATAAATATTTATCTCCTTGCGTATATCATATCTATATGATCAAAATACACAACCACATCCAGATTCGTATCTCATTTGATTAACTTACTTTATGTTTCCTTCAAATCTGATAATTCTAACATCCATGCCACTATAGCTAATTAATAACAACTTTTCAATCTAGGGCGTAAGCCCTGATCAAATTAATCATACACATCATTTCAATTAAAATCAACCAGTGTAATTCACTTATTGAACCCATACTCTCATTCATATACAGTATTATTATGCCTTGTCTCCTTTATTACCTTTCATTTCAATGATTAAAATACATAACTATATCTCAATCCACACTATACATAATTAGCTTACCCTGAAATCATCTTCAAATCCTTTAACTTTAATACACTACTATCTTATAACTCTGTTAGTCAACATCGATTCTTCTAATCTAAAACATAAACCTTCATCGAACCATTCATATACATTCTTTGCAGTCAGAATTATTTCAACAATAGTTTACTCAACTAATCAAATAAACATTCAATCTCATACACCATGTCACTTTCATTATTCAAGCTTAACATTCTATCTTCCTTTATTTATAAAACTGATCATTGATGTACCCATACTTAAACTCTTCTTATCAATCCTTAGTTTTACTCAAACATTCGAATCCTCACTTCCTTCACTCTATCACTTTACTATAATCACAGTATACAACTGTATCCAGATTCACTTCATATTTGGTTATCATAACCTACCATATCTTGAAATCTTGTAATTTCAATACATTCCGTCCCATAATCTTGTTAGCCCATGCTAACTCTTTCCATCTTAAATACAAAAACAGTATCTACCTCACTTGATACATTTAAAATACTTCTTATCCTTCACATTATTTAATTTCTAGCAAAACACTTAATCCATTCCTTGATCTTTATCCATTTATCCTTTTATAATCCGCATTGTCTTATACATAACTAAACCATATCATGTTCTTCATACTCACATGCTCTTTTATATCACATATATTTATCCTTAACTATCACTCCTTATCACATTTTCATTACTTTGATAGTCAACTTTACTCGCACAAAACCTTATTCTTTACCATTCTTATACTTATGTTTTCTCCACTTGTTTAAAAAAAATCACCAGATTTCAATACTCATATAATCCATTTAAAATACTTTTTCTGCTTCGATTTACATAACTTCTAAAAGAGCTTTTAACCCAATTCACAAGGGTTGTCTTTAACCCTAACTTATCCTCAATTAACTCTTTGTTTAATCTTTCAAGATCAAACCTACAGTTGGAGTCTGTTGAACTCTCATCTGATTTGATTCTCTGACGGAGAATACAACTAATTCATGTCTGGTTTAAAGTTGAACCAGAATCTCTACCTTTCTTTGATGGCACTAAAATTCTATGAAGCACTAATTCTCTTAATCATCTGATATTTTATTTCTCCAAACTTTTCGTTCTGAGCTTTTTCTCTTTAAATCTTTAACACAATTAACCATTTCTTGAAACGATAACAAATTCAAAACCAGTAACACTCTTTTAATTTAAGGCACAAGTCCTAACAACAAATCACATGTATCATTTTCAGTAGGAATTACTCAGCAGCAATTCTGTTTAGCTTAATAAACTTATAATCATACTTATACAAGGTGTAATTCCCTTGTTTCAAGCTCGTGTATTCCAGTTTCATCTGTCTTATAAACTGGTCAGCAATGCACTTATTCTTGAACTCTTATACAATTCTAATCACATCATTTAATCTTTTAACGTTCTTATGGTGACAATTGTCCACCATACTCTAACTTACCAAAGTAGTAACAAAACTACTCAATTCAACATCTCCACTTTGAAGAAATGAAAACCTTCTATCATATCATTCAACCAAAGGTCTATAACAATAGAACCTTCCTCAAATCCACCCTTGAACTTGGGTGCTCGCAACTTTATCAACTAATTTGATGCATTCATTCTATGAGTTAAAGAAGTATAAATTAAAAACACATCATAACATTCTTCAACATGAAGAATAATTTTCCAAATTTTATACATGCATTTCCTGAGGTGTTCGCTCTTCTCACTGCCTAGCCAGGGCAGGTGAATGCTATTACCTTCACGTTTATTACCTTTCACTTCTTTCGAAGCTCTTATTATCATACTTCTATTATCACATAATAATCTATTTTTTTTAGCAAGACAGCATACTCCTTACACTATCATATCAGAATTTTTCACTTTGAGTTGGCATGTACACTTTTTAAAACACTTCTGACTTCGATTTAAGCCTAGAATCGGCTAAACCGTAGCTCTGATACCATTAAATGTAACACCCCAACCCGTATCCGACCCAGATACGAATCTGAGGTGTCACATTGACTTTTAAAAACATGTACTTGTATAAAATAGTGAGTAATTTAAAACTTTTATAACATATAAATAACTAATTTACATAAAAGACATTTTCATTATTACAAAACCAATCAGAGCATGTATCTTTCACTTATTATTTACATATAACTATTCGAAATATTTATAAAACGGTTCATAGCTTAAACAATAGATTCTTTTGAAAACATGCCAACTAGAACTTTATATACTAAAACACCTATTATTCACATCTTTTCTGATCTGACCTTTAGTAAGAAGAACTGACCTGTCTTGCTCCACATTGCTCTTTACTCTTCTCGAAACCTACGTGTAAATCACTTACACGCTAAGTCAAAGACTTAGTGAGGCATAAAAATATATAAGGTAAACGGTAACTAATAATCATACCTAAACAATTACTACTATCATTTCATACCACTCATACTTTTTCATGTAACAAATATATGCATACATATATGTCGTTATCATTCATATCTCTTATCTCATGTTCCTATGATCTCTTATGTCCATATCATATAACATATACCATAACCAATTGCACATATACATATCATGTCGTGTACACTATATATATATACTATCATAAAACACGTATACCCAAGAAATTATATTATCATCTTCATTTCTTTCTTATTTTATCACTATCATTGATTCCTTTCATCATATGGTCTTATAAGTTACCATTTGTACAATCAATATCACCCATGAAATTCCAGAAGGAAACAAACATATTATCATATCATTTTATTAATATTATTTATTTAATTGCCCATGATACTCATGTGAGAACTAAAGATATGCGAGTACATAGAGGTTGTGCACTAATGCTGTCACCACAGCTCATATAATTGCACCGAAGTGCCACATATAATTGCACCGGAGTACCGCGTAGAATTGCACCGTAGTGCCATATAATAATTGCACCGGAGTGCCGCGTAGAATTGTACCGTAGTGCCATATAATAATGTCCATAAGGACCACATATCATTCCTTAAGAATCATATACATATACTAGGGATCAAGTATGTGTCTCACCAGACTTCACACATGTTCCAAAGAATACATATATGTCCCGAAGAACCATATATCATTCCTTAAGAATCATATACATATGCCAAGGATCAAGTATGTGTCTCACCATACTTCACACATGTTCCAAAGAATACATATATGTCCCGAAGGACCACATAGACCCTCGACTATTGGCATGCCAACTATACCCCTAGCTCTCATGACACATAACATGGGCATTATCTTTTATATCCTTTTACATATTCATGTAACCATATCATATATTCATATAAGCTCATGGTTTCCTTCACATATACATGTAATCAAGTAGTTCATATCCATTCTCATATGAGTTCATATTCATATAAACATAGGATTCACTTTCACATATCACATATACTTTCTCTTTCATATAACTCATGTCTTGTGATCATGTAAACACGTATCACATAAAATAACATGTCAAACATATCACACAACTGATATAATATTCTCATATATTCATGTAGTTCAATATCAAATATCATATGAATCATATAAATCATGTCACATATACTCATGCATACATAAAATTCACAAATCAAATAACATTTTAAGAGTTACTTATTACCATAGTAACTCCGTCACTGGCTCATTACAAGCCAATGCTTATTCGATAACATAAGTACAATGAAATTGTACTCACCTGGCCTCACTAGTCCATTCCAATATCATATCTTCCTTTTTTATCGATACTACTTGTCAATGATTCCGGAACTCGTTTAGGCTCTGAATCTACATAATTATACATTTTAAGACAATTATTAGATACCTACACCTTGTAATTTGATACTAGAAACTTAAACGAACTTATTAAACCAATATTTACAATTTTCCTTTAGGGGGAATCGGTTCCCTCCTGTGGGGGTATCGATTCCCCCTTGACATTCTGGAATTCTATCGTTTGAGAGGGTATCGGTACCCCTTTGAATGGGTATCGATTCCCCCTAACCCAGAAATCATTTTTCAGCACGAAAATTACTTCATTTCCTCTCAAACACTCCATATATCATCCCCTTTTTCATTCTTAACTCTAGTACACATACTTAAACCAATCTATATTCATTTATTTCATCTTAAACCTCAAAATCCTATCTTCCATATGTAATTCAATAAATACATCAATTCTGCAATATGTTTCAAATCCAATTCTATTACTCCAAATCTCTTAATTTAACTATTGACAAGTCAAATTCAACTTAAAATTCAACTTATCAACTTTATTTCAAGATTTCATTCAAAAACTCAAAATCTTTAATCTCTCCTAATTCCACCATCCTTTGTTTTTAAGATGATTTAAACTTTCCTTAAGCTTAGTTATCATCTAATAATCAAAACCCAACCTTAAAATCAACAATTCATTTATAAACAAAGAAACTTACCTTTGGCTCTTGGCTTCCACGTAAAGAAGAAGAAGAAAGGAGAAGAGAACTCTGGAGAATTCTCTCCCTTTCCACGTGTATATAATTCCATTTTTAATTCCTTAAATGATCAAATGACCATTTTACCCTTTATTTCCTTTAATAATTACTAAATAACCTTCATCATATATATCCAATAATCATTGAACTATTTCATTCTTCTACTTTAGTCATCAAATTCTGAAACTTTACAAATTGGTCACTAACCCATAATTTGGGATGTTACAATCTTCATTGTCGGTTAACAAATAAACTTTACATTTTCTCTGATAAGATAGCCTAAATCCACTTAAGGGCTCTAAATTCAATTTATTTGCAACACGTAACATTAGAGTTTCATAAGTTAACTTTTTTAATGACAGTTTTAGTTGAAAATTCATGGATAAAGGTATATATTGTAAAACACCATGAACATTCTCCCATGACCCTCCAAAACACAAATCTATCCAAACATGATCAACATTAGATGATTTCATTATTGTAAATTAATTTACTAAACAAACGAGCTGCGAAACTAAAACCTGATGCCGGATGGGGAAGGATGTCGTTGGATATAGGAACGGATGTTGCCGAAGAGAGTGATAGATGGAGATGGAATGAGTTGCGATTTAGGGATTTAGGTTATGAGTTGCTTCTGCTGTGTAGTTATATACCCAAAACATTTGTGTTGAGAAACTAAAACCTGTTGCGAATTTGAAATTCAGTGTTGCGACAGTCAGAATCGCGTTGCGATAGTCATAATCGCATTGCGATTTACATATTCGCATTGCGATTTACATACTCGCATTGCGATTTACATATTCGCATTGCGATAGTCGGAAAATCGCAACGCGAATTTGGAAAATCGCAACGCGAATTTGGAAAATCGCAATGCGATAGTCAGAATCGCGTTGCGAATCTGGAAACTGATTTGCGATACCGGAGATCGCGTTGCGAATTATCGATCGCATTGCGATTTAGTTGGTCATTTTGGCAAATCCAAAAAAGTTGGTTAAAATCGTATATTATAAGGCATTTTTGGTCACTGAGGTTATTTTCTCTATAATATATTATAATGTTTGCATAGTGTATGTCACATAAATATTTTATATTCAAAGCACTTAACTTTTTCTATTTGAAAAAACAAATATATATAGTCGGTTGACCAAATTGCATATCTTTGTTTCCTTATAATTCTTTAGGTTATGGGTGGTGACGAATCTAGAAATATTTTTAGTGGTAGATACATATATGTTAACATAACAAAATTTCTTTAAATAGGATAGCACAAATAGAATTTTAGGGTGGATACTATTGATAAAATAGGTAGCTAATAGAAGAAAATTTGGATTTCATGAGAGACATGTGTCCACCTCTCAGTCTTTAATGAATCTGCCAATGATCATGGATTACAGACTTACTAGGAGCACTTTCTTTCCTTTTTCTTAAAGCTCCCCCTTCCTCTAGGTATGATTAGGATTAAATTTAAAATTTATTAAGAAAAAAAACTCTTTACTAAAAGAACTTCATCAAGTGAACCCATCAAATAGCCTTAATGATAAAAAAATATATATTGTTCTTCTTAGAGATCTTAAATTCGAACAAATATATCTGTAAAATATGTATATGTTATTACTAAACTAGAAAAATTAAATAAATATTTTTTATAATCATCTCAAACTATTAAAAAATTTCTCGTTAAAAACCAAACGTTTTCAACAAGCATTTTCATGTTGATCAACGTCCCATTTCTATAATACCAATCCGTAATGTTCTATTATTGTCCGCCGACAGAATCAAAAAGAAATTAGGTTGGTCCAAAACCAGCCAACCATGCTCGACCTTGTTAAAACAAACATATTGGCTTCAGATTCTATGTTTGGCATTAACTACGATTGATAATTTTTTTTATAAATTTCATACAAATATAAGATATTATTTATTAAAAAACGATCAATCATTTAATAATAAATACTCATATTTATATACACGTGATATTTAAACTAAAATTTTATAAACATAATAAATCTATCAACTATTAAAATCATTTGGTTGATGTGATTACGATGGTAAATTTTGTTTCATTTAAACAAAGGGTAATTGGGGAACAATGAATCATAAGAAACTACGCACCTTCAACTCGCCCGAAAGCAAAATCAACGAATTTTTTGAATTTATAAATACTAAAGTGGTCATTGGGAAAGGCTAGTTTAGGGAATCTCTAAATATAAAATTTGTTAAGTGAACCTTTAACCATCACCTGCTCCTGCTTAAGAAAAGCCACATGCTTTATATTAATTAGACATAATGCAATAGAATAATTTTAACGTTTGATAATAGTGTTAAATTTATTTGTATTATTTTTTTGAAATGTTTATGCACTAAACGTTTATTTTTGAGTCAAAAATAATCTATTATAGATGAAAATCGTCAGTCAACTGACGATCAACGTTGGGGGCTGACGAAGTGTGCACGCGTAAAGTGAAAAGTTGAAGTGAACGTTCAGGTTATCGAGATCGTTGATGTGGCATTGTCATGTCATTTTTTAAAAATTATTATTTATATTTTTATGTTATTAATTCGCACCATTAGATTCTTTTTTTGGGAACAATGAAAATAATTAAATACATGAAAGTGAACTCAAACCTAGGTGGAAAGGGTATTTATAGGAGGAGAGGGATGGGTAGCTAGACATTATTAAAGGGGGTTAGATGATAATTTAATGGAAGGTGTGAATCATGATTTGTGTCTTTCGTCATGTTTCAAATTCCTTACGAAGGTGCGGATTATAATGTGCGCTTTTTTTAATGTGGGACTAGTTCAGATAGAACTTAGGAAGGTAAATTTCATGATTCACTTCTTTTGTTTATGTCTGCAAGGTGCGTATCTTAACATATTTTATTATCATTTTGTTAAAAATGATGCTATGTAAATAATATTTAAAAAAATGATGTCTAATTGGTAATTATTGATGGTTTGGTTTGGTTTATTTTATTTTTTTTGTTTAAAAACGCCCGAGGAATCCCACCATCAACCTCTTTCCTTTATCATCTTCTTTTCCCTCCAACTTTCCCAAGTAGCTCTCTATCTCTAGATATTCTTCATATATACAGAAAGATCCCAGATTTTCTTAGCCAAATCGATCTTTTGATGCATATTAAGATCTTGAAGCTCGAGACTCATGTCTCCGATACTCAGTGAAATCCTCCTTTCGGGTTTTATGATAAACTCTACTCTCAGGCGCCGGACCCATTTTGTTCAATCTTTCTCCGTTGTTTTCCTTTACTGGTTCTACATATTTTCACAAATAATCAGTTACTTCCTTAACCATTTTTCATAAATAATCATTTTTTACCTTTTTGTTTTGTTATAATTGTTATTGATATGACTGCGTCAAGAACTGGATCATCAACCTCCCTGAGAAGCCCAGGCTCCGACGAGGATTTTCAGCAGATTTTAAACGAAAGGAAGCGCAAAAGAATGGTGCCCAACAGGGAAGCCGCTCACCCGTCTCGGATGCGTAAACAAAAGCACCTAGATGATCTGATGGGCCAAGTTTCTCAGCTCACAACTGAAAACCACCAGATCCTTACGAGCATCAACATAGCCGGTGAACTTTACTTGAACATCGAGGCTGAGAACTCTGTTCTTAGAGCTCAAATGGCTGAGCTCAGTGGTAGGCTTCAATCTCTCAATGAAATCGTCGGTTTCATAAACTCAGGCGACGGGGTTTTCGGATATGATCACCATCATCATCAGGTTGATGATGACACCTTCATGAATGTTAATCAATGGAATTGTTTCTCTGTCAATCATCAGCCCATTATTGCAGCTGCTGATATGATCATGTACTGATTTAATTCTGTGTTGTTAGTCCTTGTTTTATGGTTGTTGTCGTTGTTTTTTTTTTCTCGTTTGTTTTAAAAGATGTTATTGTACTCTAACTAATCTTTAATAAAAGGATCCATGGATGAAGATTTGTGATAACCAAGGGCGAAACCATAGCTAGGTTATACGATATTCTTATTAGTTTATACAATTATTCTATCATTAAATAAAAAATAAAAAATCCTAATGCTATAACGTTTTGATTAAATAATCACTTTTGTTCTTTTTTTTAAAGTATTTTGACTATTAATTTTATTTTAAGGTAAAAAATCCTCCATGAATAAAAATCGTTAGTCAACGTATCCTTAACGCTCCAAAATAAGAATTTTTTTTTGCTTTTGTCCTAAAATGAGGCGTTTAGAGCCAAAACACTCTAAAAAAAATTTTGATCAAAGTAATTATTTAATCAAATATTAGAAGAATTTTATCCTAAATAAAACGTTAGAAAGTAAAATATTTCAAAATTAAAATAATTACTTAATTAAGCGTTAGGAGTATTTTTGTATATTATACCAAATTAAAATAATAAAACATGACATACAACTAATATAATATAGAGTAAAATTTAAAAAAAATGTTCAAATGTCTCTGTCTATCTCTTTAACTCATCTTTGATCCATAGGTTTGGTTTCATTAACCTGTCATCCATGTATTTAAGTTATAATTTTTTAATACATTAATTTTTTTGATCTTTTAAAAAATAACAAATTGATGACGTGTACTGTTCTGTCTATCGTGCATTGATAGACACTTTTTATAATTTAATGATTTTTTATGATCATGATTTCTCAATTAAAAATGAGTTCCCTCTCTTCACGAAAGGCAGCAAATTCCATTTTCCTCTCTTCGTGAAACCAGTTCAAGTGGGTAAAGATTTCACAGACAATCCCATTTCATCACCAATCAAAACACATCAAAAAAGCCAAAAGGGGGGGGGGGGGGGCTATAACGTCCAAAGCTTGAAGTTATAGCTGAATTGAACTTTCAACTAGAGATTGGTCTAAGACCAACATAGTTTTGATTCTCAAAACCTTTAACTGAAGGAACTGTACAAGAAGTATTTACAATGGTGGAAGCCATAACATTAAATCCTCACGACCTCTGATGTCAAAAAGAATAAATTTTAACAAAATAAAAATACAAATCAGGTAAAAACAAAACACGATAAATTGATAATTAATAAACTAAGAACGCAAAGAAGATGAAAAAATTGAACATTGAATTACCCTTTTTATCTATTTCTTAAAAGTTAATAGTTTCATGAGCAAGACAGGCATTATTGTGGTTTTATCCTTGCTGAAGATTAACTTGCTTATATATTTGTGGTAATTAACCACACAAGACAAACATACAGGAGAAGACAGTAAACAGAGGCTAGTTATTTTCTGGGGAAAATCATGGTGAGAAGCTGGCTATTCTGCAGGAAATTTGCGAAGAAACGATAGAATTTATTCCGAGAGTTGGTGGTGTTTTTCTTGCTGTAGAAAATGATGACCATCTAGAATAACAACTTCCAGTTTGGGAACAAGGCTCCTCAACTCACTTCCCTGTACGTATTGTCTTGTGCCATTGATTTCGAAACCGACATCATTCTCACCCACCATAAATTTCACAGGAACACTGATTTTTTATCCTTGCCAGGGTGCAGTGAGCTCCCAGTTCCTGTTTTACCAATTTGAACATTAGCTCTGCCATGAAGAACCAACAAACACACACACACCAAGTCATCCCTTTCCGACAAATGGTCGTAAGCATAATATCACTCCATAGCACGGTAGTAATGAAAAGCTCCGACGAAGCCGGATTCCCGAAACTTGTCTGCAAAAACCTGCAGTTCATCTTCGGTCATCCATGGTGGTAACCGCGATGGTATCTCCAGATAATCGATAATCTCCATTCCAGGAGGAGCTATCAGATTATCAGTCTTGAGTAATCAGCCAGAACTTCTTCATAAAGACCTAATGAACATCCTTGTTTTTTACTGTATTATACAGAATTTACCTGGAATTGGGAAATGTAAAATCCATTTCCAAATGTTGTAATCAAGAATTCAGTAAGTTTGGCATCCGGGTTTCTTCCATAGTATGGAAGATATGTTAATCAATCCTTTGATTCTCTTAGGCCTAAACAGGGATAAGTGCCACCCGATAACAGCTCCCCAGTCATGTCCCACAACAGAAGCCTTGCCGTAAGTAACAACTCAAAACTGTTAACATACTCTATTTGCTTTTAACACAATACAAATTGGCAACAGACAAGTACGGGTGTAAACGTATAGGTGGTCAACGAACTGTTCTTATAACGATTGTTTATAAAGTTAAATAAGTATGAACAAAATTTTTGTTCAAAAATAAACAAAAACTTTATTTGTTCAAGTTCTGTTCATTTATACCCTATACAAATAAGCATGTTCAAGGGAAGTGGGAATACCTGTTGTTCCCCAAAATGGTAAAGCAGGCCAATGATGTCCCCAACAAGGTACATATTAGTGTAGGAGCTTGGGCTAGGTGGGGAACCCGAATCTCCATAGCCTCTCAGACCAGGAGCAACTACATGGTAGCCATGGTTAGCCAAGAAAGTGATCTGGTGGCGCCATGAATACCATATTTCAGGGAACCCATGAAGCAATAGAACCAGCGGGCCTATCCCTTGCTCTGCTATCTGCAGCCATATCCCATTTGTTTTGATTCTTTTGTGACTCACCTCATTCATGGTCACTCGCCTTTCGTTCAGTCTCTAGGATAAGACACAACGGCTTGGTGAGAAAGGTGGGTGAGCTTCAACTTTGACTGGGAAAAGTTAAAAATCACAAGCTTTTGAATTAGACCAAAGAGCAACAATTAGTTTATAGTATTCCTGAAATTAAATAAAGAAAAGGACCAACGGGAAGTTCATGTTTGTTTGTTGCTTGCAGGGCAAGAACGTCGAGCAGTCAACCCTAATGCCATCATCCAACGTAGCCATTGCTTTCTTGATACATTGCATCAAGTCCCGGCTCTCGAAAATACCCAAATATATATATATATATATATAAATTCATTTGAAAAGATAAATAGTAAAAAACAATAGACATAATATTAAAATTAGTCCCCCACGTGTACTAAAATGGCCATTTTGGCCTCTTTTTTTTTTAATTTTTTGGATATCAGCGTTTCATTTTGGGACAAAAAGACTATATATGGATAAAAATCGTTAGTTAACAAATGATCAATACTTCAAAATAGGAGTTTTTACCATATAATGAAACATTGAGGGTCAAAACACTCTATAAATAAAGAATAATGACCAAAGTAACTATTTTATCAGTCGCTATTTTTACCCTAAAATAAAATTTTGGAATCAAAATGCTCTAAAAATAATATAGACCAAAATTACCATTCTAATAAAATTTTAGGGCTAATTTTAATATTATAACAAAGCATTATTCAACAAGATATAGGAACAACAAAGACGGTCATTAGATTATTAAAGCAAAAATCTCACCAGTTAATGGTAGGATGGTAGACAAGTACAGTTTCGTTAATTTCGTATCGCACCTGTTCCAATTGGGAGAGGGATAAATATAAGTTTAGTGGGTAGTGGACGAGTGTGGATGAAAAAAGTCATATCCGCCATGGATAATGGGTAGGTGATAGGTTTAAGACCTTACTTGCTCCGCATCCGTCTACCCCTCATCTTCTCGACCACTAATTACCCATCATATAAATTTTAGATCATTATGAATTTAAGTATAATTTTAAAGATTATTCCATAAATCTTAAGATTTTATAGGACATGACTTGTAATTTAACTAAATGTTAGGTTATAAACTCAATTAATCTTTGGTTTATTTTATTATGCTTCTTAATATATATATATATATATATATTTTTATATTTTGTTGCTTATGTAATATGTGCGGTTGCTGCTAGGCGGGTATTGGCGAGTACAGACATGTAGGAGATGGATGGTAGATATCTAGTTGGTTAGTGGGTATGATGATGGATTTGAGAATGTACATGTATAGGCAGATATGAATTTAACAATTTTATTCGTTGTGAGTAGTAAGTAGATGATGAATATGAAAATATTAAATATGTATGGAGATTAGAAAAGAGGTATTCACACCTACCTACCCGTGATTGAAGGTTGGATACATACAATTACTTTTTAAAGTGTGAATTTTAATGGCTATATTTTCCGTTTTCCCTCTTTTCTTCTTCGACCATTATTATAGATTCGATAATCTTCTCAAAAATTATAGATTTATGTTTAGAATGGATTTTTGTTATTATTTTTGTTGAAACTCAATATATGATTAGGGATGGCAAACGGGCGGGTCGGGTGCGAATATCCCCTCCTCCATCCCCATACCCACCTATTATTTTTCAATCCACCACCCGCCCACCACCCATGATGGGTACAAATTTTCAAATCCACACCCGCCTACGCGGGTACATTTTCAAATCCATCCCCACACCCACTACCCACTAGCGACATACCCATCTAGACCCGCCTGACAACAAACTAATGAGATGTTGGAGTTGGTTCCCAGACAGTTCGTGATGGGGTAGCAGCGCATTCTTCAATTTGTCAGAGGAGTGGCTCTACGAATGTTATGGAGACAGATTGTAGGGAGCATGTAGTCGCAGAGCTGGATTGTTGTGTTGCTTTCGATGTTAATGCTCATAGTGCGCCTAATATGGGTTTTGAGGGGCTAAAGAACATGGAAACTGCTGCTTTTGATGTTAATGCTTATAGTACGGCTAATTTGTGTTTGGATGGACAACATGGGCTAAAGAACATGGAAAGTGACGTGGTTAGTGGGATTATGGGTTTAATCAAAGAGCCGAATATTTCCCTAATTAAATACCAGATTAAAGACTAAATATCCTTAATATTTAGTTAAATTATATGTTATATATTATATAATATTAAAATTTATAAATTAGTCTATAAAATTACACCTAAATTCATAATGGTCCAAAATTTAATAGATATTTAGCTGGGCGGGCGGATGTGGGGCAGGCGGATGCGGGGCGGGTAATGTCTCAAACCCATTACCCACCCACCACCCACGACGGGTACCACTTTATAAATCTACACTCGCCCACTACCCGTTAAAATTATACCCATCCCCGCTCCAATTAAAGCGGATGCGGTGCGAAATCCACGAAACTGTACCAGTTTACCATCCCTATATATATGATGAATAATCATCGTTATTCACTAATACTAAAATTAAAATTATTCTAATTTATATACGTGTAAAGTATATAAATGATATCTAACTATAGGTCGTTATTTTATTGAGTCTCTCAACTATTAAAAGTTACAAAATAATCATCTAACAAAGATTTTTTTTATATCTTAACATTGCAAATGATAAAGAAAATTTGATTTCCATTCATTAAAAAATAAAAGATTAATAAAAAGAATAAATTTTAACTCTTTACAATAAATTATATTTAAGTAAATTTTAAATTCTAAAATAATATACATATTTTATCGGGTAACTAAAATTTACACTTTAAAACACATTTATTGTCGAATAGTTATCTTATTATAAGTCTAGGAGGATAATATCAACTTTTTCCCACCGGATTCTATACGTTATCATATGCTTCTCATGTTCGATGATTGATGGCTTCTCTCAACCTAGGGAATTGGTTGAATTGGATTGGAAATTTGCCGTAATTTGAAGTTTTTCCGGGGCTTCAATGAAGAAGGGAAGGTGAGAAGATTTAAGCTGGATTGAGGAAGAAGAAAAGTTTATGTAGAATTTATGTTTCTCTTGAAAGGTTGAAAAGTGTCAAATCAATTCTCTTCACGTAACTAAAAATGTTACCGGTCGAATGATCGTTATATTAATTTAATGATTATATTTAAAACTTTTGAAATTTTAGTAATAAAAATATTATTTACCGATCATCGTTATAACTTATTTAACTCAAGGTGCAGCCCTTAACAATAGGCGGTTACCCCATGATCACTGTTGGGTGCGTGTAATTTATGGACATACAAGACAAAAATGACAAATAACGATAACACCATTAACGATGAGCACTATTAATTTAATTTATAAAAAAATTATGTTATTATAAATTAATTAAAATTTTAAAAATATAAACTCCGAAAAAAAAATTATCCAGACCCGAAATGCCGCAAAGCTCAGGAGTCACCACAACGCCGGTACTTCCCTCCAATGAAACCCTAGAGTCTCGGAGTTTCTGGAAGGCCGGGAATTATGTCTTTGGCCCCTCTTCCAAACCTGCTCTGCTTCAAGGTTCTCCTTTCTTTTCTCTTTTCGCTAAATTTTTATGCATCGAATGATTTTTCGTTTATTTATCGGATTGAACTTTTCTTTTTCTTTTTCTTCTTCTTTTGATTCCAAGGCTCATTGGAGCACGCTCGTGTACATCCCAAGTTTCTTCATTCAAATGCGACGTCGCATAAGTGGGCTTTTGGAGGTAACTGGAATTCCCACTAGCTGAGTCCTGGAATTTACCTCTTTGTTTATGTTTGTATTAGTAGGATTATAGCCTTTCCCTTCTAAATTTGCAGCAATTGCCGAGATAATGGACAATGCTGTTGATGAAGTAAGCATTAATCTGAATCATTTGCGTATTGATCCTTAATCACAGTTTTGAATCAGTTTTTAACTGACATTTCTACCTGCATGTATAGATCCAACATGGTGCAACTTTTATTAAGGTTGATAAAATTGATGTAATGAAGGATAATTCTCCTGGTCCAGCTTTACTTTTTTTAGGTATGATAATATTACTTCGGCCTGCTTATTTCAATCCTAGAATGACGGTGTTTTATGATGTAAAATCTTTAACTTCTTGCTTGTATTGCAGATGATGGTGGAGGAATGGATCCTGCCTTGATACGGAAATGTATGAGCTTGGGTTATTCTTCTAAGAAATCAAATACAACGATTGGACAATGTAATTCTTATTACTTAACTTGTTTTATCTGTTCATCCCTTGACTCAGTTATTCCGTTTCCCTTTTTTCTATGCTCATTACTTTGGTTACTTTTCTGAAATGATGCTTAATAGAAAGACCTGCATTTTTTCTGCTATATTACTCCTAATATTCATGATATTTATGTTGATTTTGGCATGTGTATGTTTGTGCAGATGGCAATGGATTCAAGACAAGCACCATGCGACTAGGTGCTGATGTTATTGTTTTCAGTCGATCAAATAGGGGAAGGTATTTCATTCTTCGCAGTGATACACATTGGTTTTCATTCTTCTATAAATATGATTTATTCACATTCTCTTAAGGAGATCTGACTTTCATTTTATTTGCCATGTACTAGAAGTTGTCAAGCTCTAATTGGTGCTTCTTAAATGCATGGAATTTGAAGATGTTATTTCTTTCTGTCGAAACGATTTTTCCCTCAAAGGTTAAAAGGTGAGATTTTAAAAAACCACATTAATTTTTAATTTACCTTTTTTAATTGATTTTTAATTTAAAAAACAAATGCGATTTAAAAAACCTCTCGTTTCGAAAAATTTGAAATTTTCTTTTCGTTAAAACATATTGTTCAAAGAGTCGCCACCAATCTTTGATTAGGGTGTGATTGGGCACCCAAAGATGTTTGTTATTTTAAATAAAAATTAATTTTAATTAAAACAACAAATTAAGGTCTGCGTTACCAAAATCCGAATTCGGGAGTCGGTTACGTGTAGGGAAGGATTAGCACCCCCACGACGCCCTAAATTGGTACCTAGTCGATTAATTAATGTCCTTGCATTGAACTTTACAAATTCGAACTTAATTTGATTTTTGATCCCATAAAACAAAAATGTAAATTTAAAAACATTCAAAAGCACTCAAATAAATTAAATTAAAATTACCGAGCCGTTTTAGAAAGATAAAGAATGTTCGATTATTTACAAATATCGAGACCAGATCTTAAAAGTAATAACAACCTTTTCTCGATAAATTTAAATAAACGAACATTTCATTTTCTTTCGTTCCCAAATTTTAGGTGACAAATCAATTTTTTGTTTCACTTTCGGGATACACTTTTAATTTAAAATCATTAAAAGCGGACCTCAAATCAATTATGACTGCCCACTTAAAACAATTTTAAATTAAAAGTATATTACCCTTAATCCAATTATGTAATATTGTCGAGTTATGCTCATGAGGGTATCATACATTATGCAAAGATGATGTCATGCAAAGATCAATTAAATAAAAGGATATATTACATCTAAATCCATGCTTATGAACCATGTAATTACATATGCACACATATCACCATCATTCAAACCTAGGATAAACATACACCCTAAACGAATCCTAACTAATCATACATACATACACATAAGAAACTTAAACATGGACTAAAATGAAACATGTAAAAATTTTAAAGTCTAATATCTAAACAACGGAAATCAAACACATCAACATTTAGGATGAAAATTAAATGAATATAAAATAAATAGACAGAATTAGAAACATGTAAACTTCGACCTAGGGACTGAAACAAAACATGGAAAAGTTAAAAGTGAAATGTCTAAACAATAAATATTTAAATACATTCATATTAAAGACTAATATTAAATTCGGATAAAACACAGAGACAAAATTAGAAACACGAACACAATGATTTAAGGATTAAAATGCATGAAACTGAAAGTTCAAATGACCCAAGTGTTGAATAACCCACACGAATCGGCCATTCCCAAAGTGCTGCCGTTTTGAAGATCTAATATATGCGTAATATTTTGAGCAACTTAAACCCTAGTCTCATTTATGTTAAACCAGTCCCCAGCGCCGTTCTTCACTCTCAGACTCCTCTATCCCTTTCTCTCAACCTTATTCATCCCTAACCCTAGACAACACAAAGCTGTCGTGGCCTCCATCCTCTAACGACTCTAAACTCCTTAGTTTTGAGTCTCTCACAACAAAAAACAGGACCTAAGGGTTACACTACCCCTTTAACTGTCACGGCCGAACCACACAACCACCGTGGTTCGCCCTCAAAAGCTCCAATGAGGAAAGAAAACAACGCACAAGGTACGACACTTGACCCTGAACCAAACCTAAACTCAGCTTTCTTCTATCTTCACTATTTTTCTCTTTTTTTTTGTCTGAGAAACAAGACCAACGTCTACAAACCACCGCTAGAAATGATGATCTTTACTCAAAGCCTACCTCGTCTCCTCTCAAGGGCAAGGTAAACTACTTGGTTTTCTTTCTCTAGTGATTTACTTACTCGTATTCATACCATAAACACATATAAAGCACTGAAAAATGAAACGGAAGAAAAAAAATATATATACCTTAATGAGTGCTATGATTTTCTTTCAAACCAAAGGAAAAATGAAATCTGGAAAATTTCTTTGTATTGATCTTAAAAGATTCTCTTACACTTGTTGCTTTCAGTTTTCTCTCTAATCCGAATACGAGAAATCTCCCTCTGTTTTTTTGTTCTTTCTCTGTCACTTCCTCTCCTCTGTGTAATTTTTTTTGATGTCCCCCCTCACTTTTGTTCTCTTTCGTTTACAACCCAAAACGGAAAAAAAAAAGTTTCCAAATGATGACCAAATGCTTTTTGAAACTGGTCCTTTCTTTTGGCTAAAAAACGGCAGTAATATGAAGAAGGAATTCCTTCATTTTTTCTCTGATTCTCTGATTACCCCTTGTTGTCTCTCTTTGTATTCTTTTACAATGTGGAATTGTTGATGATCAATAGGGTTTTCGGCTGGTAGTCCCTAATTGCTGCTTTCTTAGCTTCTGGTGTCAAAAATATCCTCTGACTCTCTCTCGGTTCAATCCTCTTTTTTCCGTTGTGTCCTCTCTGCTTTAGTTGATAAATTCCAGCGGTTAATTACCCCTAAAAAAACTGACTCTTTATAGTTTTTAATTGCCCAAGTTTCATGCTCCTCCACTACCAATAATTGATCCATCCTTTGTTAACTCCCTTCTCACATTTATTAACTTCCTATAACCATTTTACTTTCCAAGTTTCAAGTGGACTAGAGTTCACTCTGCTGAGGACCATTGGACTTGAATTGGGCCTCAACCTAGTTGGGCTTTCTTTAAGTCTGTCATCACTTCGAGTCTTCTCTGACTTAGCCCCGGACAAATCGAGTATCTACAACTGCCCCTCTTTGCTCATGGTCGTGTAACGAGAATAGAGCAAAGACCAAAAGATGATCGAATTTGTCCGGTCATGAGAACTTCAAAAGATTAATCCGCTTCTCTATTACTTCAGGATAAACAAGACTTGAAATATCTTCGAATGACGGGTCTGCTCCCTATCCCTTCAGGGAGTATAAGACTCGACCAATCTTCAGCAAATGTGTCTGCTCCCTATTCATTCATGGATTATAGAACTCGAACAATCTTCATAAAACGGGTCCGCTCTCTATTCCTTCAGAGAGTATAGAACTCGAACAATCTTAATAAAACGGGTCCGCTCTCTATTTCTTCAGAGAGTATAGAACTCGAACAATCTTCATAAAACGGGTCCGCTCCCTATTCCATCAGAGAGTATAAAACTCGAACAATCTTCATAAAACGGGTCCGCTCTCTATTCCTTCAGAGAGTATAGAACTCGAACAATCTTTATAAAACGGGTCCGCTCCCTATTCCATCAGAGAGTATATAACTCGAACAATCTTCATAAAAACGGGTCCGCTCTCTATTCCTTCAGAGAGTATAGAACTCGAATAATCTTAATAAAACGGGTCCGCTCTCTATTCCTTCAGAGAGTATAGAACTCGAACAATCTTCATAAAAACGGGTCCGCTCTATATTCCTTCAGAGAGTATAGAACTCGAACAATCTTAATAAAACGGGTCCGCTCTCTATTCCTTCAGAGAGTATAGAACTCGAACAATCTTCATAAAACGGGTATGCTCCCTATTCCATCAGAGAGTATAAAACTCGAACAATCTTCATAAAAACGGGTCCGCTCTCTATTCATTCAGAGAGTATAGAACTCGAACAATCTTAATAAAACGGGTCCGCTCTCTATTCCTTCAGAGAGTATATAACTCGAACAATCTTCATAAAACGGGTTCGCTCCTTATTCATTCAGGGAGTATAGAACTCGAACAATCTTCATCAAACGTATTTGCTTCACTATTCTTTCATGAAGGCTTATAGATGATTTGCTTCACTACTCTTTCGTGAAGGCTTAAGTTTGACTTGTTTCGAAGGCCAAACCTAAAAATCAAACATTACCAAACATTAATGTATGTTTTGGCTCAGTTTTCGTATAAACATCATTCTTTTCAAAATCTCCAAACCAGTTATGTTCATCTCTATGCTTCAATATCTTCAGCTATCCCTGGAAAACCTGTAACTGCTTAAGTCATCATGCAATTATGAATGTTATGATCCTAATCATGCCTAAAATGTATGCAATTATGCGATTCAGTGTGTTTTCTTCTTCGAAGGAACTCTATCTCCTTTTGATCTCAATAGAACTCGGTTTCATCTTGGGTACAGAACATTTGACCAATTCACCCCAGTTAACAATCTC
This sequence comes from Hibiscus syriacus, assembly GCF_006381635.1. Taxonomy (NCBI): domain Eukaryota; kingdom Viridiplantae; phylum Streptophyta; class Magnoliopsida; order Malvales; family Malvaceae; genus Hibiscus; species Hibiscus syriacus. Next base: position 421,170 of record NW_024063144.1, on the reverse strand, counting down.
AATTCCGTATCTCTCGGCTTAACAGAACCTTGACTCTTTCATTTCTTGAAACCCGCCAGTATCCATGACCAACTTCTTGACCAATGACAATCTCTTTGGGTCTTCTTATCATGGCTGAGATTTCTTATGAATTCCAAGATTTTAGTTTCCCGTAGCCACACAAGCTTACATGTTTAAACCATTGTCAACTTCAGAATACCTGCATTTTCCAAAACCTTTTGCACAATAATACAAAATGATCTCATGTACTTCAAGTTAAGTTATATGTTTTAACCTTTCAAAATAAGATGCTTGCAAAAGGAAAATTAACAAGAAAATACATCTCTTTATTTATATAATGCAAAGAATTTTTAGGTAATTTCATGGCAAACTTTTAACTGGAAAGAGTAAAAGAACAAAAGAGTAGGCGTCTTCTAATATCAATAATGCAAATGCTTTTGAACTGGCACGCCGTTAGAATGTCTCGAGTATAGCTTCTGTCCAAAAGATCTCCAAAATTGTGATGCTTAAGAGTATGAAGCTACTTCTAAACTCCCAAATCTCTATCATTGGATGCCCTAAACTAGTATTGAATCTCATGTGCATTCAATTTCTCTTGGTTATTTCAATCGAGACTCATTAATCTTTAGTCTCATCCCTGATCACCAACTGTCATTGTTACTATCCATATCAGGAGCTCTTTCCACTTCCAAAATTGATTCAGAACCTTCACCATGCACGAATTCTGAATTCCAAACTCAACTCAAGTCGCCCTTTGTGGGTTTTCAACTTGAGACCTTCCAAGACGTCCTTTTCGAGTTTTCATCTTGAACCCTCCTTTTATTTCTCTTTTTTTTTCATTTTTCTCTTTCATTTTTTCTTCCATTTTCCATTTTTTCTTCTTTTTTTCTTTTCGTTTTTTCCATCATTTTTCTTTTTTCTCATTTTTCTTTTATTCTTTTTCTTCTTCTCATTTTTATTATTATTTTTTTCATTTTTTTCATTTTTTTCATTTTTTCATTTTATCTTTTATTTCTTCTTCAAGCGAAATATCTCTTAACAGCGTCGAAATTCACTGGATATGGTAATTCTGATCCGACCATTTCAGTTAGGACTAGAGCTCCCCCAGAAAAAGCCTTCTTGACAACATAAGGTCCTTCCCAATTGGGCATCCATTTTCCTCTGAAATCCTTCTGAATAGGCAAAATCCTTTTAAGCACCAAATCTCCCTCATGGAATTCTCGAAGGCGAACTTTCTTACCATGTGCTCGTATCATACGTTTTTGGTACATTTGACCATGACAAATAGCTTTCAATCTCTTTTCTTCAATCAGATTCAATTGGTCATATCTAGCCTGTACCCATTCTGCCTCATTGAGCTTTACCTCTGACAAAATCCGAAGTGAAGGAATTTCCACCTCAATAGGTAAGACAGCTTCCATCCCATAAACCAAAGAAAATGGAGTTGCCCCAGTTGAAGTCCGTACTGAAGTTCGATAAGCAAACAGAGCAAAGGGCAACTTCTCATGCCAATCCTTATAGGTCTCAGTCATCTTCTCTATGAGCCTTTTGATGTTTTTATGAGCAGCCTCTACTGCCCCATTCATCTTTGGGCGATAAGTGGTGGAATTATGATGCTTTATTTTGAACTGTTTACAGACCGAGTCCATCATCTTATTGTTTAAATTCAACGCATTATATAATCCTCTCGGGTAAACCATATCTACAAATGATCTCTTTCTTTAAGAATTTGTATATTGTTGATTGGGTAACATTTGCATAAGAAGCCGCTTCTACCCACTTGGTGAAATAATCTATGGCTACCAGAATGAAGCGATGACCATTTAAAGCTTTGGGCGAAATTTGTCCAATAACATTCATGCCCCACATTGAGAATGGCCACGGAGCTGTCATTACGTGCAACGGATGAGGAGGAGTATGTATCCTATCTCCATAAATCTGGCACTTGTGACATTTTTGGGCATAATTGATACAGTCTGTTTCCATAGTTGACCAATAATACCCAAATCTCATAATCTGCCAAGCCATAGCATGCCCATTAGCATGGGTACCAAATATTCCCTCATGCACTTCTTCAAGAACCAATTTGGCTTCTTTCGCGTCCACACATCTTAACAAGACCTGATCCAGACTTTTCTTGTATAGAGTCTCACCATCAAGCACATACCCTGATGCCATTCTTCTAATGGTTCTCTTATCATTCTCAGTGGCCTGTTCTGGATAACTCTGATACCTTATATATTGTAAGATATCATAATACCAGGGGTTTCCATCTTTTTCCTCTTCAATATTAAAACAATGGGCTGGATACTCATAAGCCTTCATTTCAATGGGCATCATATTTGAATGCTCGTTCATCTTAAACGCTGCTGCCAGTGTGGCTAAGGCATCTGCCATTTGATTCTCTTCTCTGGGGAGGTAATTGAAAGTTAATTCTTCAAATTCTTCAACAAGTTCCATAACCAACTTACGGTATTCTACAAGCTTAGGATCTTTTGTCTCCCATTCTCCCCTGAGTTGGTAAATTACCAAAGCTAAATCCACATACACTTAGAGCATTTTTATTTTGCGATCAACTGCAGCTCTAAGACCCAGAACACAAGCTTCATACTCGGCCATATTGTTTGTACAATCAAAATTAAGCCGACTGGTGAAAGGATAATGCTCTCCCTCTGGTGAGACCAAAATTGCCCCGATTCCATGTCCCAAGGCATTTGAAGCACCATCGAAGTTCAACTTCCAATATCTGCTAGTGGATGCGACTGTTTCTTCTACCGAAATAGACATTAAATCCTCATCTGGAAAATCAAAGCTCAACGACTCATATTCTTTCGAAGCCCTGCTTGCAATGAATTCCGCTATAGCATTTCCTTTAATTGCCGTCTGGTTTACATACTGAATGTCAAACTCAGACAATAAGATCTGCCAACGAGCTAATCTTCCAGATAATGCAGGCACACCCATTAAATATTTCAAGGGATCAAGCTTCGATATAAGCCAAGTAGTATGATACAACATATATTGTCTAAGCCTTCGGGTAGCCCATACTAAAGCGCAACACAACTTTTCAATGGATGAGTATCTTGTCTCACATTCAGTGAACTTCTTGCTAAGATAATAAATAGCCCTTTCTTTTTTCTCAGTTTGGTCACGTTGCCCCAGCACACACCCCATTGAATTTTCATAAACCGACAAATAAAGAATCAAGGGTTTGCCTGAGATGGGTGGCGCCAAGATTGGAGTGCTCGACAAATATCTTTTCACTGTTTCAAAAGCTCTTTGACAATCCTCACTCCATTCCCCTGAGTTATTCTTGCGAAGAAGGCGGAATATGGGATCACACTTTTCCGTCAGTTGTGAAATAAACCGAGCTATATAATTCAATCTCCCCAAAAATCCTCTGACTTCTTTTTGTGTTCGTGGGGCTGACAAGTATTGAATAGCCTTTACTTTATCTGGGTCTATTTCAATTCCTTTTTGACTTACTACGAATCCCAATAACTTTCCAGATGTCACCCCCAAAAGTACATTTATTTGGGTTGAGTTTTAACTGGCATCTTCTTAGTCTGTTAAAGAGTTTTCTCAAATTCCCAATATGTTTTTCCTCTGTCTTGGCTTTGACAATCATATCATCGACATAAACTTCTATTTCTTTATGCATCATGTCGTGAAATAACGTCACCATGGCCCTTTGATATGTTGCCCCTGCGTTCTTCAGTCCAAAGACATTACTTTATAACAAAACGTTCCCCACATAGTAATAAATGTCGTTTTTTCCATATCTTCAGGGTTCATCTTAATTTGATTATAGCCTGAGAAACCATCCATAAAAGAAAACAAAGAATTTCCAGCCGTATTATCCACTAGCGTGTCTATATGTGGCAAAGGAAAATTATCTTATGGACTAGCTCGGTTGAGATCCATGTAGTTGACACACATTCGAACTTTCCCATCCTTTTTCGGTACTAGACAATATTCGCCACCCATTCAGGATATTTGACCACTTTAAGAAACCCGGCATCGAATTGTTTTTTCACTTCCTCTTTAATTTTGAGCAGCATCTCAGGTCTCATTCTTCTCAGTTTTTGTTGTACCGGTTTATATTCAGGCTTTATTGGCAGTTTGTGAACAACCAACTCTGTATCTAAACCCGGCATATCTTTGTATGACCAAGCAAACACATCCTTGTATTCTTGAAGCAATTCTATCAAATCATGTCGACCTCCAACTGACAGAGTGGTACCAATCTTTACTTCTCTCTTATCCTCATCTGTCCCCAAATTCAAAATCTCAGTAAGCTCTTTATGAGGCAGAATCTGCTTATCTTCATTCTCCACCATTTTCAGCAATTCAGAAGGTAGTTCACATCCCTCATCATCATCACAATCCTCGATTTCTCCTTGACATATAGACTTCTCGAAATCAATCTCCGGGTCAGAGTCATTAGCATTCATATTATCGATATCTGAGCTCCTGAAAAAATAATAAAAGAGAAGATATATATACATATATACATATGGGAGGATCTTTTCTCATATAAATAAATAGAAATAAATAAATACATATATACAACAAAGAATGAATGAATGAATGAAATGCATGAGAGAATGTTTGCCATTTGGAACTAACCGAATGCATCTTTTATTGAAAGCAAGAAAAAACAAACAGCTTAACCCTTTACATAAAATCACCTATTGCCCCAGGGTATGAACAACATGGAGAAAGTTCCAGTGCATTACTCTGTAAAAGATTTGTAAACTACAGGCAGTTCTTCCGCGGTCCAATTGTTCAACACGAAGCCCGGCGGTGCAGGATAAATGCCCATAACTCTCATTTCCTCAAATTCATCATCAGTTATAACGTTAATGCCTAAATCTCCCAAGGCATCCACAACCATCACCTCAGTGTTCCTTTAATTCCCTTGAAACATATGTCCCCCAGATATGAAAATGCTGCTCAACGGCGGGAAGATCATGGGTTCCCAGCTAAGGTCTTCACCAGCCAATCTGGCCTTTCTCATTTCCTGGCCCTTCTTAATTCCCCACAGCTTATCCCTCGGAGTTGGCTGATACCCCAAACCAAATCGATCTCTTTTAGTAACAGGGCATATTGGATTCACTGGTCCTTGTAACTGACTTCCTAACCCTTTCCCAACTTTTGCTCCTCTTCCAAGGGTCAGCTTGAGTCCCATTTTGGTACAATTTGACAGTCTAGGCTTTGGTATCTTCTTGCCTTCAGCCACGAATGTGGCATTGGCAAACTCCAACGATCTGAAAGAACACTCGACCGCTTGCTCATCCACTTCAATGTACAGAGCAGTAGTAGAAACAGAAGCAATAATGTCCTCTTCAGCATGAATACATATCAACCTTCCATCAATCACAAATTTCAGTCTCTGGTGCAATGTGGACGGAACTGCACCGGCCTGATGAATCCAAGGCCTTCCCAACAAACAATTGTACGTAGGCATAATGTCCATTACGAGAAATTCCACTTCATAAGCTGCTGGACCAATATTCAGAGGAACATCAATCTTGCCCAACACTTCTCTTTTAGTCCCATCGAAAGCTCGAACCACACTTTGGCAGATTCTCATAAGCGTACTATCTATTGGAAGCTTCTTCAAAGTCACTAAGGGCATCACATTCAAAGCCGAACCATTATCAACCAAAACCCGGGACAACACATGCCCTTTACATTTAACTGTAATGTGCAAAGCCTTCTGACTACCAATCATCCCAGAAGGGATCTCATCCTCAGAAAAAGATAAAAAATTATCAGCTTGTATATTGGAAACTAACTGGTCCAACTTTTCAATGGGCAACTCTTTCGGAACAAAAGTCTGGTTCAAAACCTTTAACAGAGCATTCCTATGGGCCTATGAACTCAAAAGTAATGATAAAACAGAAATACGGGCAGGCAACTTGTGTAACTGTTCCACAACACTGTATTCACTATGCTTCAGAAACTTCAAAAATTCTACCGCTTCACTCTCGGTTACTGGTTCATTGATAACATGCTTATCTTCTTCTATCTGCACATCAACCTTTTTCCCCTTATCAACTGCAACCTTCTTCTCAGACTCTTTAGGTGGATTAAGAGAATAACACCTATCGCTTCTAGTAAAGCGTCCCACCTCATCTACTTCCTCATTCTCTTTTGTTACATCTCCCATCTGGCAATCATATCTCCAAGGCACTTGTTTATTATCCCGATATGGGAATGGAGATGGAGGTGTAATAACCACTTTCGGGGCTACCTTCTCTGCAACTCGATTCTTGGGAGTAATAATTAGGGGACAACTGGCATTGTATACCCCTTTAGACGATCCTTCTGAAGCGCAAACTTCGGCTTCCTCTTCTTCAGCAATCTCTCTAAAGAACTCAATTTCTTTACTGTCCATCATGTCTTGTACCAAAGATAGGAAGTCAGGACATTGCTGAATATTGTGTCCTTCACTGTTATGATACTGACATACCTCTCCACTGTTAAACTGTTCAACCACCAAACTGGGCCTCAACCATCCTACCTTAACCATCTGGCACCACACCCAACTCATGGGTGATACCACCTCACTAACATTCCTTACAATTCTTTTTCCTCTCTCTTCAGTAATCGCGTTAACTCCTGCCCCTGCATGGCTTGGCAACGGATTCTGAGCTATATTCGGCTGCTCACTGTCACCAAAGTTGATGACATTCCCCGTTCTCAAACCTTGGACAACCTTCTTAAAAGCAGTACAATTCTCAATGGAATGTCCGGGGTTCCCTGCATGGTACTCACACTGAGCACTAGCATCATACCATTTGGGAAAAGGAGGTTGCATTGGTGTCACGTGATACGACAAAACCACATGCCGATCATACAAAATCTGAAACAATTCCTTATAAGTCATCGGAATTGGATCAAATTGAGGCCTCTCTCTCCTCTGGTCTCTTGCTCCTTGTCTATTGTCATTTTGTGTTGATGACCCTGCTCCTTGAGGACGGGAAACAGTGATGTTATTAGAATCGTACTGCCTCACATTACTGACTTCGTTTTCCTTTTTCCTCGTTGGTGGCCTCTTACTAGACTCTCCTCCCTCGAGCTTCCCACTCTTAACAGCCATTTCAATCATTTCTCCCGCCGTAACCACATCAGTAAAAATTCGATAAGGATTACCGATAAGATGCGAGAAAAAAGGAGCCCTTAAGGTGTTGACAAAAAGCATATTTGTTTCCTCCTCTTCCAATGGCGGGTGGACTTGCACCGCTACATCTCTCCATCTTTGAGCATATTGTCTAAAACTCTCGTTAGACTTCTTTTCCATTCCTTGCAACATCATCCTATTGAGCCTAACATCTTTTACATGTTTGTATTGCTCAAGAAAGGACTTAGCCAAGTCTTTCCACGATTTAATATTAGCTCTACTCAGCTGGTTATACCATCGGATTGCCGAGCCAGTTAAGCTTTCCTCAAAACAGTGTATCAACAATTGATTGTCCTCTATGTATCCGATCATCTTCCTACAAAACATTGTGATATGCGCAGAGGGACACCTGGTACCATCAAACTTCTCAAAGTCAGGAACCTTGAACTTTGGAGGCAAGACCAGATCAAGAACTGGACTTAACTCCTTTGCTTCAAATCCATAGACACTGGTATCTTCCTTCATGGCTCTGACCTCTCTTTCTAACTGCTTCTATTTCTCTTCCAACGGATTGTTTTGGTCCTTCTTGGCTTCTTCATCAAGGTCCGGAACTTGATGATATTGATGTTCTTCCTGATATGAACTAGATCCAGGCTGTACGTTAACAGAAGCACCGACTGGATTAATGTGCACCTTCCCGACATGAACAGAGGTCACTTGAACGTTCTGAGATTGTTCTGGGGTTAACCCTGGATGATGAAGTGGGTCCTCAGTTACACCTTCTAGCATAGGGCTTTTCCCATGTTCTGGATTTCTTCCTTTCAACATACTCGCAAACTTGGCAAACATCTCCTTTTGGGCATTCATCATATCTTCTTGCATTTTCTTGATACTATCTTGTAACTCCAACTGAGCATTCTCAATTTGGGCAAGTTTGTCCTCCATAACTTTCTTCCTGGTTCTGTAGATATGCTTGGGATTTTCCAGTATTACTCTGTCACAGAGTTATTTTGTTAACATTATTGTTTATTAAAGAATATGATTTATATGATTATGAATGAATAAAATGCGATGCAAAAATTTAAATGTATTAAAAATGCATATGCAAAATGCATGGTGTTGATCCTGGAACGACTCCTTAGAACAACTCTTTATATTAGAACGACGTTCAATTACAAAGTTGAAACATTTCACAAATAAATCTGCACCATCTCTCCTATTTGCTGTACATGTGCTAGCAACTCCACGATCTTCTAGTTTTCTTCAGCCTCGGGATCCAGTTCTTCAGTCACATCAGCAGCTTCCTCGGATAAAATGACCAAATATTGAGCTATTCTCCGCGCGTGTCCTAGGTAACAAGCAATAAGATCTTCTCTTTGCTTAATTCTCGCCTGAGCTCGCTCCCATCGAAAACGCCATTGTATATCCCCCTCATAAGGAACTATCGATAACTCACTTGCTTGCCTCTGAGAATATTGAACCATGGCTTCAAGCTCACTCACTTGTTTTTTCAAACTCTCAACTTCCCCACGGCTTGAGCTACATTCCCTGTTTCGGTATTGTCGTAATGTAGTCTCTAAACTTAAAATCCTCTCCTTCAACTTCTCGTTATGGGCTTGACTCTCTTGTAACTGTTGCTCTAAAGAATCCTTTTTTTTCGATAAAATCTTCACTTGGTGCCTGCTTTGCTTGAGCTCTTCTTGACTCTCTCCGGCTACTCTTTTGAGGCTCACCACCTCTTGCCTCAATTCGACAGACTTACTCGAGCTAGAACCTACCTGAGCTTTTACCATTCGTTGATAAGTTGACCGAAGATCGTCAAAATCTAGCCGAAGTTGCTTCTCTATTTTTTCAATTCGATCTGCTCTACTCTTCTGAATGTCAATCTCCAATCCCTTTTGATACACTTCATCTTCCAACTTTAGCAAAGTCATTCTCCATTGTCTCCGTTCTGCTTCGAAATCGCACTTAGCTAACTCTAATGGAGATGGCACCACTCTCAACTGTTCCTCCACCGGCTGAATATTTTCAGGATTCACTATCGGGATGTTGTCATTTACTCGACCGCTTCTCCACTGTTCGTACTCTTGAGATAACTCGAGATCATAAGTGAACAGATTCACACGACGAGTTTGCTTCCAAGCCTCAGCAACCCCTTTAACTTTACCCTTATACTGATCTCCTTTGAATGCAAAATCCGATCCTACCAAGTCCCACGTGGCTGGAATGAACTGCCTCGATCCATACTGTCTGGAAACTAGTAGCGGTGCATACCCAACAGAACCCCATATACCTAGCAAAGGAACTCAATCTCGCTCTCCACATCGGTAAAGTATATCCGAAGAGGTATTCCACGAAGCTCGCCACAAAATATCTCCATCTCTGATATCCTTGAAGATAAACATCCATTTTTCTTCGGTGAAGCCCCCAGGCCATTCTTTAGAAAGAAAATCTTTCAAAGGCAAAAACCCCTCTAGAAACACTCGTCCTGGTGCTCTTTCAACATGTTTGAAATGACTCAGAATCCACACTAGCAGCAAAGGCGCACATCCTATAAAGCGTCCTTCTCCCTCGTGCCTACAAGAACTCAAAGACCAGAACATCTCAGCTAAAATGGCTGGAATAGGATCCACGTGCTTGTCTAATCTTTCAAACAGGTCAACGACTGATACGTCTACATATCCTAGCACCTTTGGAAAAATAACAAGCCCATAAATCCCTAACGCAAACAAATCAAGCTTCTTTCTCTTATCAGGGTGATGATCAATTACTTCTTTCAAAGCAGCCCAAGAGATACACTCACTGTCTCCCTTCTTCTTAATGTTTCTGATTACCCAATTTCACTCATTCCGGTCATCAATAATAATTTCTTCTTAAACGAAGGAGTGACTGGCAGCTTCGTATATATTCTATCTATCTGGGACCTCGGACAACGGACCAAAGCTTGATACTCCTCTATCGTTGGTGTTAGATCCACTCTACCAAATGTGAAACAGCTATAAGCCGGGTTCCAGAACTATGTCAATGCTCTAAACAGATTTCGGTCAATAGGAACATCCAGAAGATAAGGAATATCGTCGTACAAATGATAAAACTTCTCCTTATCAGCTACTGTCCATCTTCCCCATATCTCCTTTAGCTCACTTAGATCATTCTGACGCACGTTAATGTGAATATAACCAAATAACTCCGACACGTATCCAGGCATCACGCTGTCCCCATTGGTCAATTGGGACTATTTCGACCACCTCAGAACATCGACATTGTCTTCAACCTCTTTCTGAATCGTTCGTTCCATATTACTGGCCTTCTATATGGACATCGATCCCAAATCAACACCATGTAATGAATAGTGCAATGCAAAACAGAAAAGAAATAAAGCAAAGACAACAAAAGATCAGTTAGTAAACATAAAGCCATTAAATCGGGATAATAATTTGTTCAAGAATCCTACCCACATGCTGGCTACCCAATCATGCTTTATCATATCTTACCCAACATGATATCTACCCCCATGCTTTGTTATTCACAAAAATAAATCCTAACCGCATGATATCTAATTTGCATGCTTATTCAAAAAATAAACCTAACCGCGTGATATCTAGTTTGCATGCTTATTCAAAAAATAAACCTAACCGCATGATATCTAGTTCGCATGCATTTTCTCGAAAAACGAAAATAAATAACTCAAAAAAAAGCTTTTCCTTGTGTACTCTCCTCACGGGATTCTTAAGGTTCGGGTTTGGTTCAACCTAAGTTCAGGCTCTACGTTCACTATATGCCGGGTTAGGTTCTAAAGTAATAGGTTCTCGAATTGTCCTTGCCGGTGCCCCTTGGGCTGCCGATCCCTCAATCCTGGCCCATCACAGGCTTTAGGGGATCGAGTTCAATTTCGAGGGAACACACCTCCTTATGTCCATGCGGAGGTGATTACCATCACGAGGACCATAAGGCGTGAGCTCCAGGAGCGATCCACTATCCCATGCGGAGGTGAAAACCACACGAGGGCATATTCTCTCACTCCTACTTAATTAGGACGGAGTGGGATTTTAGCTCATGTCATGAAAATGCAATGTGCAGTGTGTGAGGAAAAGCGAAAAAATACAATAAAAACACTCAAAATTTCCTAAATTCACACAATTAATCTGAAATCATTAGCAAACAAATTAGTACAACTATTTAATTGTTAATCGAATTAAATTACAAAAAAAAAATCAAAATACAAACAAAACTTATTAAAACCCAAACAAGGGATCAAAAACCAAATTAAAGAGAATTTATAATTTTCAATTGCAAAGACACTTAATTAATCGACTATCGGCCTGACTCTCTAAAAAAAATTCCCCAGCAGAGTCGCCAAGCTGTCTAAACGATTTTTCCCTCAGGTGAAAAGGTGAGATTTTGAAAAACCACATTAATTTTTAATTTACCTTTTTCAATTGATTTTTAATTTAAAAAACAAATGCGATTTAAAAAACCTCTCGTTTCGAAAAATTTGAAATTTTCTTTTCGTTAAAACATATTGTTCAAAGAGTCGCCACCAATCTTTGATTAGGGTGTGATTGGGCACCCAAAGATGTTTGTTATTTTAAATAAAAATTAATTTTAATTAAAACAACAAATTAAGGTCTGCGTTACCAAAATCCGAATTCGGGAGTCAGTTACGTGTAGGGAAGGATTAGCACCCCCACGACGCCCTAAATTGGTACCTAGTCGATTAATTAATGTCCTTGCATTGAACTTTACAAATTCGAACTTAATTTGATTTTTGATCCCATAAAACAAAAATGTAAATTTAAAAACATTCAAAAGCACTCAAATAAATTAAATTAAAATTACCGAGCCGTTTTAGAAAGATAAAGAATGTTCGATTATTTACAAATATCGAGACCATATCTTAAAAGTTATAACAACCTTTTCTCGATAAATTTAAATAAACGAACATTTCCTTTTCTTTCGTTCCCAAATTTTAGGTGACAAATCAATTTTTTGTTTCACTTTCGGGATACACTTTTAATTTAAAATCATTAAAAGCGGACCTCAAATCAGTTATGACTACCCACTTAAAACAATTTTAAATTAAAAGTATATTACCCTTAATCCAATTATGTAATATTGTCGAGTTATGCTCATGAGGGTATCATACATTATGCAAAGATGATGTCATGCAAAGATCAATTAAATAAAAGGATATATTACATCTAAATCCATGCTTATAAACCATGTAATTACATATGCACACATATCACCATCATTCAAACCTAGGATAAATATACACCCTAAACGAATCCTAACTAATCATACATACATACACATAAGAAACTTAAACATGGACTAAAATGAAACATGTAAAAACTTTAAAGTCTAATATATAAACAATGGAAATCAAACACATCAACATTTAGGACGAAAATTAAATGAATATAAAATAAATAGACAGAATTAGAAACATGTAAACTTCGACCTAGGGACTGAAACGAAACATGAAAAAGTTAAAAGTGAAATGTCTAAACAATAAATATTTAAATACATTCATATTAAAGACTAATATTAAATTCGGATAAAACACAGAGACAAAATTAGAAACACGAACACAATGATTTAAGGATTAAAATGCATGAAACTGAAAGTTCAAATGACCCAAGTGTTGAATAACCCACACGAATCGGCCATTCCCAAAGTGCTGCCGTTTTGAAGATCTAATATATGCGTAATATTCTGAGCAACTTAAACCCTAGTCTCATTTATGTTAAACCAGTCCCCAGCGCCGTTCTTCACTCTCATACTCCTCTATCCATTTTTCTCAACCTTATTCATCCCTAACCCTAGACAACACAAAGCTGTCGTGGCCTCCATCCTCTAACGACTCTAAACTCCTTAGTTTTGAGTCTCTCACAACAAAAAACAGGACCTAAGGGTTACACTACCCCCTTAACTGTCACGGCCGAACCACACAACCACCGTGGTTCGCCCTCAAAAGCTCCGATGAGGAAAGAAAACAACGTACAAGGTACGACACTTGACCCTGAACCGAACCTAAACTCAGCTTTCTTCTATCTTCACTATTTTTCTCTTTTTTTTTTTGTCTGAGAAACAAGACCAACGTCTACAAACCACCGCTAGAAATGCTGACCTTTACTCAAAGCCTACCTCGTCTCCTCTCAAGGGCAAGGTAAACTACTTGGTTTTCTTTCTCTAGTAATTTTCTTACTCGTATTCATACCATAAACACATATAAAGCACTGAAAAATGAAACGGAAGAAAAAATATATATATATACCTTAATGAGTGCTATGATTTTCTTTCGAACCAAAGGAAAAAGGAAATCTGGAAAGTTTCTTTGTATTGATCTTAAAAGATTCTCTTACACTTGTTGCTTTCAGTTTTCTCTCTAATCCGAATACGAGAAATCTCCCTCTGTTTTTTTGTTCTTTCTCTGTCACTTCCTCTCCTCTGTATAATTTTTTTTTGATGTCCCCCCATCTCTTTTGTTCTCTTTCGTTTACAACCCAAAACGGAAAAAAAATGTTTCCAAATGATGACCAAATGCTTTTTGAAACTGGTCCTTTCTTTTGGCTAAAAAACGGCAGTAATATGAAGAAGGAATTCCTTCGTTTTTTCTCTGATTCTCTGATTACCCCTTGTTGTCTCTCTTTGTATTCTTTTACAATGTGGAATTGTTGATGATCAATAGGATTTTCGGCTGGTAGTCCCTAATTGCTACTTTCTTAGCTTCTGGTGTCAAAAATATCCTCTGACTCTCTCTCGATTCAATCCTCTTTTTTCCATTGTGTCCTCTCTGCTTTAGTTGATAAATTCCAGCGATTAATTACCCCTAAAAAAACGGACTCTTTACAGTTTTTAATTGCCCAAGTTTCATACTCCTCCACTACCAATAATTGATCCATCCTTTGTTAACTCCCTTCTCACATTTATTAACTTCCTATAACCATTTTACTTTCCAAGTTTCAAGTGGACTAGAGTTCACTCTGCTGAGGACCATTGGACTTGAATTGGGCCTCAACCTAGTTGGGCTTTCTTTAAGTCTGTCATCACTTCGAGTCTTCTCCGACTTAGCCCCGGACAAATCGAGTATCTACACTCTCCTTTTATTTTTGTCTTAGAGACTTTAGGCTTTTAGTTTGTGGATCATATGTTTGCCCCTCTGTTTCTCGACATATCTGTTTTACTGTTCAGAATGGTACTTCCTTAGGTAATCAGGTTACTGAGTTCTGAATAAACCTTACAAGGTTATAAACAGGGGGAAAAGGCAAAAGGTGCTATTTCTCTTTTGAATTTATTTGGTCTAAGCTGCTCTACCCCCTCCAATTTAAATGCTTCTTCTGCTTCTTGTTCTTTCTTGAATACCAGTAAATGTTCTTTGACCTATTTTGTTTCTCCATATATGTCCTTAGCAAAGCAACACAGAGCGTGGGACTTCTATCTTACAACTTTCTACGCAGAACTGGACAGGATGATGTCATTGTTCCTATGGTAATTCACTGTGTCCTTAGTATTTTGGGATTATTTTCTATCGTCCTTTTGAGGAGTTACGTTTGAGGATTGGGTTAACAACTAACGTCCAAAACTTGAATGCATTGTTGTTTCACTTCTGTTTGCAGATTGATTTTGACATTTCTGGTCATTGGGCGGAGCCAATAATTTACAGCTCACACGATGATTGGTCTTCTAACTTGAAAACTATCTTAGAATGGTCCCCTTTTTCATCAAAGGAAGATCTGCTGCTACAGGTTGGCAACTATGTTTTCGTAGGCCTGTTCAGGGTTTACACGATCTAAACTACATGCTGTGTTCAGATTTCAAAATTGTTTGGCATTAAGTTCGTATTATTACATAGGAAGGAATTATAATTACAAAGGTCATGCTGGCACTGATACAATTACTTCCTTTGGCAAGTTTTTTGAACGCCTTCCAATCTGCAAATAAAGTTATCATAAAGTACTAGAAGAGCAGCTAAGTTGCAATAGTCTAGCAGTTTGCATACATTTTTTTCTAACTAGAGTTTTTCTCTCTTTTTTCCCAGTTTGATGATATAGGACCACATGGAACAAAAATAATAATATACAACTTATGGCTGAATGATGAAGGCATATATGAACTGGCTTTTGATGATGATGATGAGGTATGTGCATGGTGCTGTAAGCAGTGAAATCTGTCTGAGATTTTTCTTGTGGTCTAATTTTAGTAAAATATACTTTGAGAAGCAAAATGTTCCAGAATTTGTGTGTTTCTGCTCAAACCTAGGTATTGTATCTTCCATGTCTTATGATTGGAAACTTTTGATCATCCTGTCCTTACAGTTTTTATGAGGTTGATGTGTACATTTGTTTATATTTGACTGACATAAGAAGTTTAACCTCAAGGCTTTTAATATTTTTCTATGTTATTTTTCAAAAGGATATTCAATTGAGAGATGAAAATCTTCACGAAGTTACTGGAATACTCAGAAAGACGGTTGAACTTCAGAACCATATTTCTTACCGCTTCTGTTATTCACTGACGGTAACTGCTAAATTGAAATTCTTTGGTTTAGCTTAATTTCTTGTTACTACATGCTTAAACTTTAACTTTTTTCCATGCCTAGGCATATGGTTCAATGCTATACCTCAGAAAATTTAATAACTTCCAAATCATATTAAGAGGGAAACCTGTGCAGCAGTTCAATATTGCTGACGAGTTACAGTATCCAAATGTTGTAACATACAAACCCCAAGCAGCTACTGGATCGAAAGAGGTAAGAATACTAAGATAGCTTCTGTTGTGTGTGAAATGGATTCCTTTTCCTGCTTCTTTGTTCCCCCTTAAATGCCATAATTGTTTAGACAATTTTGTTGTAGTCTCCCTATTATTTTGTTTCACTTCTATTCTTTGCTATCATTATATTGAAGGTTTTGGCCTTCAAATTTAATTTTATTAGAGGTAATTTTTAATTGGGAACCTTATGAAAATTTTCTTCTGGTACACTGTTCAGTGGAAACTACAATTGGATTTATAAAGGAGCCCCCTATAAGAATTTCAGGATTTAACATATACCATAAAAATCGCCTTATCAGGGTATGTTTTGATATTGCTCATTTGATCCGTTCTTTTTTTGGATAATTATATACCTCACTCTCTTCTCTCTCTTTTCTTTTTTCATTTGATCTTTTTATTTGTTTTTTTTTTGATGATCTTACATTGGAGTTCAGTACATTTAAGCCTTTATGAATAGAAGGTTTTAAATGTGAGTGTTTATGAAATTTAAGGTTCTAAACTTTGTGTAAGCACTGAATTTTATGGTGAGTGCTGACACTAGTGTGCATCAAATTTCGGTGAGTTCAAGTTTGCTTGAAAGTTTGAGAACTTAATGCCAATTGTATAAAATGGTGTTCTGCTTGTTCATAAAAAATGGACATACTTGATTATGATACTGATCTGGCAAGTTTGTTCACATTGATGCAGCCCTTTTGGAAAGTGACAAGTGATGGCACTATAATAGGGAACGGTGTTGTTGGTAGTATGCTTTTTCTCTAGATTTCTTGTTAGGTATTCTCTCAGTTTATGTAATTTATGATTGCATTGCTTATATTGCAGGTGTTCTTGAAGGTAACTTTATAGAACCAGCACATGATAAGCAGGATTTCGAGAGGTCATCACTGTTTGTCCGGTTGGAAAATAGGCTAAAACAGATGGTTCATGATTACTGGTTGGTTCCTTATCATGAATTGTAGTTTTCAGTAATAACATCTCCCTTAGTTGATTTATGAGCAGCCTTCAAGTACTTACATATCTAGAATTCAGTGTCTCATAGTTCCCTGGATTTTTTTTCTTTCTGGGCTAAACATGTAGAGTTCATCTTAGTTTAACCTGATGCTATGTGATTGATGAATGGTGTTGTCTTTGATGCCAAATCAACTGTGTTAGAGTTGACTAAACGATCGAGCTCGAACATAAGAAGAAGCAGGAAACATTGCCGTGAAAGGGATGTAAAAGATTATAGTTATAATGCTTGTAGACAGCTATATAATACGTTTGTCCCGGTTTTCTTTCCTGAGCAAGCTCATACCTATAAAATTGTTGCTGAAACTCGATAACAAAAGTGTATCAAGTTTTTTCGATCACTTTATTTAAGGATGACGCTTCTTGGTTCAATTGGACTGAGGTTTATTATTACTTTATCACACTTCCGAATTGAATGAAATTCTTTTTGTAGGACAGGAAAACCCATTGTCACTTGATTGGCTATCAGCCTCCAGGTTTTGCTGCAAAGATTAAGAAGCAATTGTCATCTTCTCAACATAACAGTAGTTCTAATTTGCAAGCAGAAAGTGATGACCCATCTATTGTCCATATTCTGGACGATGACGAGCTCGGTTTAACAGGTGAACAACCAGGGGGTGTTGTTCCTAATGATGACATGTCTGAGGATGGTCTGGCATCCATATCAGTTGACCAGTTATGTGAAGAGAACATACAAATCTTGATTAGGTAAAGTTTCATCTTAAATGTATCTGGCTGGTTGTGTGTGTATACCGTTTACCAATCATGGCGCATCTTGCATGTCTCTCATTCCAATGAGACTTGGTTCATATTTTAAGTTTAGCTCGAATTTCCTGAACTGCTCGTAGAGTTTATGGCATAGGGTTTCATAGAACTTAAGTCTATAAATGTTTGCTTGAGGCTGATGCTATCCTATGGTGCAGGTGCGAGGAAAAAGCACGGATGGAAGCTGAATTGAAACAGATGGTACGTATTACTTTGTGAATAATCGGTTTGGGGTTTCGTAGTTATAGAGTAATAACCTTTTCAGTATTGAATACATAGGTTGAGGAACTAGAGAAGGGGTTGGAGGATATGAGAAAGAAGTGTGCCCACCTTTCTTCACTCCTAGAGGCCAAACGTAAACAGAAGGTTGCATGAAAAAAAAAAAACTACCCTAAACATTTCATGTAATTAACCTAAAGCTCAAGTTTTTCTACTGATGGATCATTTCTGCACTTAAACTTTATCCTTTGATCCAATTAAAGTTTGTATCCCGAGGACATACAACTCTTCATGAGGTAAAGTTTCATCTTAAGTGTATCTGGCTGGTTGTGTGTGTATCCCTAAACATTGTATAATAGGCGAAACGACATAATTTATTATAGTTATGTATACTTTTTATATCAAGATTAAATTTGGCAATATCATTTGTTCAGTCTTGAATTTTGTTGGGACTATATTTTTAATTTTGTCG
Source organism: Hibiscus syriacus (assembly GCF_006381635.1). Lineage (NCBI taxonomy): Eukaryota > Viridiplantae > Streptophyta > Magnoliopsida > Malvales > Malvaceae > Hibiscus > Hibiscus syriacus. The sequence continues at coordinate 402,805 of NW_024063144.1, read as the reverse complement.
ATTTTTTCTGGAAAAATTGCAATAATAAAATTATAGGGTGTTATAACCATTTTTTTCAAATAATTAAATTTAAAAAAATATTTATGACTAAGGGTATACATATAAAATTGTAATAAAAATTAATGTGATTTGGAAACTTTTAGTCATACATATTATATATAAATAAAGTTTGTGAAGATTCAACTATGGAGTCTCGCTGCATTGTCGTTAGAGGCTGTGGGTTTGAGGATTACGAATGGTTTAATCTAGAGTTGAACTTGAGTCGGGGTTTTATGATATTAGTATATATATTTTCAAATTTGTGTCACGACATTGGAAGTTGAATTAGGGTTTTGTGGTCATGAAAGGGGATTGTGATCATGAAAGGGGATCGGGTAAGCTAGGGATTGAGGATTTGTTTGGGAACGAACATAGCGGAAAATACAATTTTATGGATTAAGGCGCAGATTAGTTTAAACGGTACCAGATTGATTAATAGGTGATTTAGGTTAGTATATTCAATTGGATGGGTTGATCATGTGGATAGAGTCCAGTATACTACAGCAAACATTCCGTTGAAGACCCAATTTGAAGGAATTGTTTGCAACTCTCAAGATTAACTGATTAGTTGTACTGATATATAAAAGGCTAGCTTGTAACAATGAATCTTATCTTGAAAATATTAAAGAAATAAACTCATGAATTTACTACCGAAATCCTCTTTTCCTTGAAGTTACAGTTGGTATTAGAGCTGAATATTGATCCAAAAATCAAAGAAAATATATCGTGTTTAACTATATTTTGATATAACAATTAAGGTAAAATGTTTTTGGATTTGAATTGAATTTATTCAAAGTTTTCAAAAATAATTCAAAGTCCATTTTACTTGGAATTGAGCACGAAATACTGTATGAACAGTACTGATACTGTATGAACAGTAGTATCGATATTGTATGAACAATACCGATACTTAAAATTTCAGAATGCAAAATAGGTACCGATACTCAAGAAGGTATCGATGTACAATAGTATCGATGTTGTATGAACAGTACCGATACTGTCAAGCCCAACGGTCATCAACGTCTAGTTTATTTAAATATTACAAATGTAGCACCGATACTCATTAAAGAAGTATCGATACTCCCTGTTCTGGACAATTTTATTTTGCAGAAAATGAATCCTCAACGGCTAGAAGTTGCCACAAACTCATTCCAACATATAAATACAAGTTCAATACACTTGAAGAAAGTAAAAAACACATATCCTAACAATCAAACACAAGAGAAGAATTTTTCATTCTTATTTTTCTATTTTCTTGTAAATATTGTATTATTGTGAGGTTTAATTTGTAAACACCTACCTTAGAGATGATTTCTTGTTTACATTTCTTTTATTTAGTGAAAAAGGGATTTATTCTAGTTTAGCTATTGAAAAATAAGAGAGTGTAAAAGTTATCTCTTGATCCTGTAAAAAGAATAAACAAATTAGTGAATTTATTAGAAAATCCTTAGTGAGGAGATATAATAATAAAGGTAGACTTGGTTGAGAAGTCGAACCACTATAAATCGCTGTGTATTTTGGCTATCTTTCTAATCTCCTTACTCTCTAAACACAAAAACCAATTCAACCCCTCTTGATAAACCCTTTCGGTTTTCGTTTCGAACTTCCGCAAATCCCAACATATCGAAAGAGTAGCAAAAACAACGAATATGTAGTCATGTAAGAAAAAACATCATGTATTAAAGAAGAACTTCTCACAAGATGGATAAAATAGAAAACTATCATGGACAAGATTGGTAGCGTTGGAATCTCGCACGGAAGAACCCTATGGATGTGGTGCAAAAGAATAGTCACATGGCAGGAATTTGTTGTTTGTTGTTGATCTATGTTAGAGATTTTATGACATAAATATACATATATGATAGATGAATTTAATAAATTATTTTAAAATATTATAGTGACAACATATCAGACACAATTTGAGGAATTAAAACCATTCGGATGACTATTATTGACTTTAATAAACGGACAACATATTCAACTTTGCATCTATAATGATTTCTAAATTAAATATTTCGAACTCCAAAGTTCCAAATTTTAAAATAGGATAAACATCTAGGTACCAATTTTTTTGCGTTATGAGGTGCTAAATATTTCCCACACGTAACAGACTCCCGAACATATTTTTTTATTTTTGCAGACCTCAAACTTGATATTTTAATAAAATAAAACATTTTATTAAAATTATCTAATTTTTATGATGTTTTAATCTCACTTTAAAATATCTATTCTAAGTCGTACTAATTTTTCCTCACCCGAGGGGGAAATGGTTGCGACACAACCCTTTTCCAGTCTTCTTCCTCGTGCCATTTTTCACCTCTGAACTGAAAGGACAGCTGATTGAATTAGCGAAATATTGCATATGTTTCTTTTGTACAGGCCAAGACTGGGGTAAACGAATCGGCCTTAACTTCGAAAGAGTGAAATAAGATTCAACTTTCACTCTATTATCTACTTTTTGGTGATGAAACTTCTTCTTTGGAGATGTTACCTTTCTGCTCTAATTGTGAATTGGTAAATTAGTGAGGTATTGTGGACTGCAAACACCATGGATTTTCAATATCAATAAGCTTTAGCGGATGAATGGACCGATCCTTGAATATGTCTGGTTTATGCATGGTATAAAAAAATAGGATGAAATTAAATTTTAAAGATTCAAATGGACTAAAATAATTGCAGGCTTTAAGTAATTAGGATTGATTAAGTTGGACCTAAAATTGTTGTAGGTTTGTATGATTTGGGGCTTTTGTTTTGATGGACTCCGAAAATTCAGTCCATGTTTTCGTTTTCCTCAACACATCGACTCAAAATCGTTTTCTCAGTTCAAATCTGCTGTGTTTCTCCATTGATCCTTGAACTCAAAGCCATCATGAGCAAAAGAGATTTATCTATTCTTATGCTCTCCTCTTTCGCCATCTTCTTCTCTCTCCAGGTTCTTTTATTACTCATCATTTAATTCAGCTCTCGAATTATATGATCCATAGAAATTCCTTGGTTCTTCAATTCCATGCTAATTTTATTCCGTCTTGTCTCTCTTTTTTTGTAAAGCACGAGGGAGATTTCTCGTTTAGAGAAGCGTGGTTGCATTTATCCGATCAAATGCGAAGCTGAGCGTCTCCCTCCACCTCTCGTTGCCGATCTAAACGGAGACGGAAAGAAAGAAATCCTCGTCGCTAGTCACGATGCCAAAATTCAGGTTATTCATTTTTCTCTAAATAAGCTAAGGATAAATTACATATTCAGTCACCCCAACTATCAAGTTAGTTCTGTTTTGGTCTCTAAACTATTATTTTTTTCAAATTAATATCTAATTTGTTTTGGTCATCGACAGTTAAAAATAAACAAAATTATTGTCGTGATAAGAAATTTTATCTTCTTTTTACTGATGACATCGGTATCACCGTTAATTTTATGAATCCAAAAACAAATTTAAGTACTCCTTCAATCCCATAATTTTATCTCTTATATTTGACGAAAGGGAAATAACAAAATTATCCTAAAAGGTGATTGATAGTTTTGACAGATTTGTTTTAATTTGTGTAAAAGAGTGAGACATATAAGATCAAAAAGAAATATAAGAGTTGTTTGTTGTTTTTTCTAATAGTATATTTTGAGTAAGACAATTTTAAAAAACAAAAGAGACACATTGAGTGAGATTAGAGTGTATGATATTTAAAAAAAATATTATAAACTACGAAAATAACCACTTGACTATAGGGTTTATGTCAATATAACCATCATACTTTCAATTTTGACAAAATGATCACATAATTATTTAAGTGGTTTCAATGTAGCCGTTTGACGTTACAAAACAAAAGGTGTAGCTAATGTGACTATTATTGACTTACACCATGTCAAAGGTCCAAAGTTGAATGTATGGAAGTCATATCCACATCAACCCAACAGTTAATGGTCATTTGAGTAGTTTATCCTTAAAAATAGTAGTTGATGACCAAAATAAAATCAAAGTGATAGTTAAGTGACTAAATATGTAATTTACTCATAAATGAATTTAAAAGAGGAAATACGGAAGTTCACTTGTAAGTTTAAATTTTATGTTTGAAACTTACAAGCTATTGGAGCCAGCACGACATGTCGATGAAGGATTCAGTGAAGCACGTTTGCTGGCAGAGGTGTCTCTATTACCTGATTAGGTCAGGGTTGCCTCTGGTAGACGTCCGGTGGCAATGGCCACCGGTGTTATAGAATGAACTCATAGAATTAAACCCCATAAGCGGGTTTTGGTTGTTGTTACTTCGGATTGGTCTGTCATGTGTTTCAACCATAATCTCAAAAAGCTATGGTAGAATAATTTGCGGGTCTGTAACACTATGATAGCATTGTGTTCAAATCGTGTTGTTTGTGATAGCATTGTGTTTTGGTGGTGTTGGACAGGACGATTTTCCGCATAATGCACACCATAGAGAAATAGCGATATCTGTAAGCAATTACACCTTGAGGCATGGTGATTCTGGTTTAGTCATCGTTGGTGGGAGGATGGAAATGCAGCCGCATGTATGTTTTCTAAGTTCCATTATTACCGTAGCTTTCATCCCTTCTTTACCTATCTGCTGTGAAATCTAGTTCTACTTGTTAGTGTTCCGGTGTTTCAAACTTGACATTTTCCGTTAAAAAATTAGCGGCGGTCTGAGTTGGACATTAACTTGTTATCATATCCTAGTCAGCATGTTAATGTCCAGCTCAGACGATCATCAATTTTTTAACGGAAAAAGACAAGTTTAGAATATATGCATAGTCGAGTGATTATTTTGTAACTTTCAATAGTCGGGGACTCAACAAAAAGCACCTTATGATCGAAAGACTATTTTGTAACTTTTAATAGTCGAAGGACTCAACAAAACAACAATCTATAGTCAAATGACCATTTGTATACTTTACCCTTAATTTTATCTAAACCTGCATATATATATGAGAGTAAAGACTATTTTTTTTCATTATTCTTCTTTGATTAATTAACGAGTATAACAAGCATTTTTAGATGTACATAGATCCTTTTGAGCAAATCAGGATGGCTGAACGAAATGCTGAACATCATAGAAGAAGTGCAAATGAAAAGGAGGTGGGAATCATTTTCCTTGATGTTACACTATTGATGTATTAATTTCCACGCTGGTCCTAAACCGTCACCGCATATGTAGTTAGTTAAGGACCTGAAAGCTGCTATTTTGACATAAATCATCCGATCTGTCAAAGATCAAAATAGTTATATTTCAATATCTCCATGTGAGCTACATGATTTCTGCGCTCCTCTATGCACCAAATCAGCTGCATTAAGAATGAGTTGATGTCACTTCTTCTGGTTTCAGATTCCAATAATGAAGCCTTGTATCCTTTATACAGGGTTCTGAAAACTTGGGAACTGTGAATTTACGCCAGTTTGCTGTTTATGCATTCGATGGACGAAAAGGTTTACTTAGATGGTCTAGAAAGAATGAGGTACTTTCTTTTCTTGGAAAACTTGCTTTTAGGTTCCATCATTATTGTTCTTATCCTTTACAATTTGGCAATATGCTTCACTATACGTACCTATGCATTTTTAATTGTTGTCACCTGGTTTAGAAGTGTTTTGCTTTTATCAACTATCATCTCCTTCACTAAATGCTAATATGATCTTCTTTTCTTTTAGAAATTGAAGTTAACCTGATCATTTTGTTTGTTCAGAATTTAGAAGAAAATTCTTCAGATCTATCACAGCTAGTTCCGCAACATAACTACAAGCTTGATGTTCAAGCACTCAACAGTCGTCAACCTGGTGAGGTATGCGCTAAAGCCATTTGGATAATCATGTTTCTATGAAAGTGGTTATGTAGGAATTATAGAAATGAGCTGTCAAGAGATTCTGTAATTATTTTCTGTTTTTCAAATCCCTTATTTCAAGGGATTACATCTCCTAGGATTAGTATCTTTCCTAACTTAGAGTTTCCTAGTTTAGAGGCATAATTTGTATATAAATATGTAATATGTTTATATTGAAAGTATGCAAGAATAAAATAACAGACTTGACTGTTTCCTACAGTCTGTTTTTTACTATTCAGTATGTTTTCTTTCTATAGTCTGATTTCTACATGGTATCAGGTTAGAGCGATCAATCCGATTTCCGCTTCTCTTTAAATCAATTCCTGTTCAACTCTATTTTTTTTCATGGCTAATCGGGATCCCTCAGCATCCGAAATCACTTCCCAAACCAGCCCATCTCAATCTGTTTTTTCAGATTTTCAGTGCAGCAGAGGCAAAATCGCCTCTGGTGTGAACATTGTAAGAAACCAGGCCATATGATAGACCAATGTTGGAAGCTGCACGGAAAACCAGCCGACTGGCAGCTCACATGGTCCAGGTTCAAAAGGAGGCCAATATTTCCTCTCAAGATGATTCCTCAAGCAGTTTTAGCTAGAAACAAATAGAGGAGCAGCAACAGATTTTGAGCAGTATGATAGCCAAGCCTACCAATGTGACTTATACTGCTATTGATGGAAATAATCCATATGCTTTCTCGGTACAATAGATAATAGACTCGGGTGCATCAGATCATATGACAGAAAATACTGATCTCTTGGAGGAATATAATGAAAACAGCTTACCAGCTTCTATCAAAATAGAATATGGCTCTCTCACTACAGTCAAAGGGAGTGGTTTTGTTACATTAAACAAAAATCTAATACTTCATAATGTCCTCTATGTTCCTAGACTTGCATGCAATCTGCTGTCAGTCAGCAAATTAATTAAAGATTCTGGTTGTAATGTTGTGTTTGGTACTGGTGGTTGCATTTTTCAGGCACAAGACTCGAAGAGGGTGATTGGCAGTGCTAGGCTGGGCAAAGGATTGTACACCCTTGGAGGTAAAACATCTCATAATCATGCCTTATCCAGTGCTCTTAAGAAACCAATTTTATCTTCTGATCTCAATCAATACCGATAAAATTATGTTATGGCACTCTAGATTAGGTCATCCTAATTTTTACTCTCTTTCCAAAATGTTACCGAACTTATTTATAAATAAAGATCCATCATTGTTTTCCTGTGAAATTTGTCAAATAATCAAACACACCAGAAAACCATATATTGCAGCCAAATGCGAACCAACAACACCTTTTTCCATCATCTATAGTGACATTTGGGGCCCTTCTCCTGTCAAAAGTATTTCTGGGTATAAGTGGTTTGTGTCTTTTATAGATGATTACTCTAGGATAACATGTGTATTCTTAATGAGAGAAAAGTATGAGGTTGAGTCTCTTTTTAAAAGTTTTTATCAAAAAGTTGAAACTCAATTTGACACAAAAATAAAAATTCTGAGGAGTGACAATGGGAGTGAGTATTTGAATAAAACTCTTGGGTATTTCTTTAAGGAAAAAGGCATTGTTCACCTTACGTCTTGTGTCAACACACCTCAATAAAACGGGGTAGCAGAAAGGAAAAATAGACATCTTCTAGAGATTACTAGGTCTCTTCTGTTTGCTGCTAATGCTCCTAAGTATCTTTGGGGGGAAGCTCTTCTTACAGCCACATACCTCATCAATAGAATGCCAAGTAAGACTTTAGATTTCAAAATTCCTACTAAGGTTCTGTTTCAACTTTTTCCCCATTTTAAACATTTAAACTCAAGTCTTTCTCCTCGGGTGTTTGGGTGTACAACCTTTGTTAATATCCACAACAGAGGGAAATTAGATCCTAGGTCCATAAAGTGTGTGTTCTTGGGCTATTCTTCGAGTCAGAAGGGTTACAAGTGTTACTCACCTTCCACAAAAAAAACATATGTCTCATTTGATGTTACATTTTTTGAAAACCAACCTTATTTTTCGGGAATAGAAATTCAGGGGGAGAGTTACAAGGAATTTCAGTATGTTCAAACCAATATTTCTTTACAACCTATCCTTTCTTTACCTATTACTGTCTCTTCAAAGCCGGCTAGCACAGTTCCAGTTCCTAGTGAGGGTGATGGGAATAACCTAAATAACTCTGATGAATAACCTTTCTTCTTACCTCAGAACTCTAGTCCGTGCAAAACCCCTTCCACCACTATAAAAAATGCACCTAACAATGACCCTGAAACCATAACTCCCCATCCGAAACAACTCAGTGTTTACTCAAGAAGAAGGAAAAGATGTTGCTGAAGAAATTAGTTAGCCTAGCATTAGCCAAGAACCAGATTCGAGTCCTGTTGCCTCTGAAAGCCAAGAACCAGATTCGGATCCTGTTGCATCTGAAATAGAAGGTAATGATGGTTACCAAGAGGCTACTACTGTTGATCTGGATGACTTTCCTATTGCTATTAGGAAGAGGGTAAGAAAATGCACTGCTCATCCTATAAATAAGTATGTTGCATATGAGAAATTACAGTCTAATTTCATGGCCTTCACTATCAACATTAACAGTGTGAAAATCCCAAGAAATATGACAGAAGCATTTCAATCTCCTGAGTGGAAAAAGGCTGTGGAAGAGGAGATAAAAGCGTTGCAAAAGAATAAGACATGGAGTTTGACATATTTGCCAGAAGGGAAGGGAGCTGTTGAATGTAGGTGGATATTCATAGTCAAATATCATTCGCATGAGAGTGTGGAAAGATACAAGGCAAGGCTGGTTGCTAAAGGTTTTTCTCAGTCCTATGGCATCGACTACCAGGAGACTTTTGCACCGGTTGCAAAATTGAATATCATCAGAATATTGTTATCAGTAGCTGTTAACATGGGCTGGAAATTGCATCAGCTGGACATAAAGAATGCTTTTCTGAATGGGAACCTTGAAGAAGAAGTATACATGGAGGTCCCCCCCGGATTAGAAGGAAAAGTCACTAAGAAAAATGTGTGCAAGCTCAATAAATTCTTATATGGCTTAAAACAGTCTCCCAGGGCTTGGTTTGATCGATTTGCTAAGACTATGGCACAGAATGGTTTCAAACAAAGCCAAGCGGATCACACATTATTCAGAAAAATTACACCGAGTGGTAAGATAACCCTCCTAATTGTCTATATAGATGATATGATTATAACTGGCAGTGATATAGAAGAAATATAAAAGCTAAAGATGAATCTTGCAAAGGAGTTTGAAACCAAGGATTTAGGGAGTATGAGGTATTTCCTGGGTATGGAAGTTGCAAGGTCCGAAGAAGGGCTGGTCATAAACCAGCGTAAGTATGTTTTGGATCTTCTTGCAGAAACAGGGATGCTCGACTGCAAACCAGTTGAAACTCCAATAGAGCCAGGCTTGAAATTTTGCAAGGACCAGACTGGAAATCCAGTAAACAATGAAACCTACCAAAGGTTAGTTGGGAAGTTGATTTACCTTTCATTGACCAGGCCTGATATTGCAAGACAGAACAATGAAGGTTTATACGGATGCAAGCTGAGGAGGTGAATTAACTTATAGAAGGTCAGTTAGTGGCTATTGTGCCTACGTTTGGGGTAATTTGGTGACTTGGAGAAGTAAGAAATAAGTTGTTGTCTCTCGAAGTAGTGCTGAGTCAGAGTTTAGAGCAATAGCTCTCAGAATATGTGAAGGAATGTGGATTAAAAGACTGCTCACAGAACTGGACTTAGATGACAATAAGAATTTTGAGATTTTTAGTGACAGTCAATCATCTATGAGTATAGCAAAAAACCCAGTGCAGCATGATAGAACGAAACACATTGAGATAGACATACATTTTATTTACGAGAAGGTCAACAATGGAGTTGCACAACTGCAGTACATTCCGACGAAGAAACAACTTGCAGATATCTTCACCAAAGCCCTTCCACGAGTAACTTTTGATAAGATGTCATTCAAACTGGGTATATACAACATATATACACCAGTTTGAGGGGGAGTGTAGGAATTATAGAAATGAGCTGTCAAGAGATTCTTTAATTATTTTCTGTTTTTCAAATCCCTTGTTTCAAGGGATTACATCTCCTAGGATTTGTATATTTCCTAACTTAGAGTTTCCTAGTTTAGAGGCATAATTTGTATATAAATATGTAATATGTTTCTATTGAAAGTATGCAAGAATAAAATAACAGACTTGACTGTTTCCTACAGTCTGTTTTCTACTATTCAGTCTGCTTTCTTTCTATAGTCTGATTTCTACAGGTTATAATCTTTTAACGCATTGGAAGAAAAATGTTCTGGGAGCTGAAATCTTATTTAATAATGTCTAATCATGGTCCAACCAAAAGTCTTAGGCAGCTGAATTTCACCAACTTGGTGTCTGGTTTCCTTCATCCATTATTCCATGATCCAAATGTAAATCTCGCTTCACCTTTCGTAATTGCTCACAGATTTCAACATTTTGCTTATTGCTTACTGATCTAACTTACAGCTATTTGTATAATCGTGTTGGTACATTTGTTTCCTTTTAAATTCTTCTACTTCTCTATATTGTTCATGACATCCTTTTCCTTTGAATAAAAAAAATGTTTTTTTCCCAATCTAGTTGAATCTTTCCCACATATAAAATTTCTTAGACATGTTTTGAACTTTAGTTTTAGTGCAGGCAATTCAGAGAATCAATCCTTGGAGTTTCTCCGCATCATTGGGTAAGAACATAGTAATATATACTAATTATGACTCTTTGCTCTCTTCTTTGTACTCTCAAGAATGTTGGGGATTCATGTTAAGTCTATCTTTTGAACTAGGATAGGAGAGAAGATACATTCTTAATGTTGTCACATTTCAAGCGGCATAAAAGGAAATCACTGAAAAAAGTACCCGGAAAGGCAACAATTTATCCTTTTCACAAGCCTGAGGAACACCATCCTCCAGGGAAGGATGACACCAAAAAAATTTCAAATTTGATTGGAAAAGCTGTAAGGTATGCTGGTTCAGCAAAATCAAAGAAGGTATGTTTGCCAATGGATTATGCATGCTTCTGTAGAATCCTTCCTCTTGAAGTTTAGAAAAGACTGTAGCCAAAGATTTTTTGGGTATTTGATAGGTTTCTTCTTAGCTATTATGCTGTGCAACAAGTTCAATGGGGATGGCACCTCATTTTTCTAATCTCTGTTTTCTTGTGTTGCTTTGACCCCTTTTTGATGGCTGTAATGCATCAAAACGTTATCTTTTGTTGCTGTACTTGGATATTCTTGTGCACTAGTACACCCAACTAATGACAAAATTTACTGAAAGATTTTGTTTACATTGTACTGAAAACGTTTTTACGTAAGATTTGTGTTTCAAGTACATTTTTATATAATTAGTAAGAAAGATCGAGTCCACAAATGGAATCTTTTCCTTTTATGATTTTTATGCAGCAATTGACTTTCATCCCGACCATAACAAATAATACTCGGCTCTGGTGGGTTCCTAATGTTGTTGTAGCCCATCAAAAGGAAGGGATAGAAGCTGTTCATTTGGCATCTGGTCGAACTATATGCAAGGTGAGCCTAAACCCCAATCTGTGCTTTTAGACTATGTTGCACGGGGACGGCAGAGGAAGGACGTTTCAAGTACCCGAAACGTCCTTGGCACGGAGACGGTACGGGGACGTGCCACGGTGGTAGGGTACGGCCGAACGATACGGAGAACGTTTTGGTGCTCGCTGGGGACGTTTCGGGGACGGCATGTGACTAGCACATGCGTCCCCTGGATGCCATTTTGCCGTCGTTGACCTGTGTTGTTTCTGCGGAGAATCTTACCCTTGGTTCTCTGAGAAGCGTCCGATGACGTCTTAATCTGGGTATTTTACCTCCTCCTTCACTTGATGATTTTCGCAGGGAAACGTCCGAGGAGCTACTAGAGGAGGAGTTGGTAAAAGAGAGAAGTTTGATGGTGGAAGATGATCTCCTCTGTCTACCCATCCTTTTCTTCCTGTTAACACCAAAGCTTGGAATAGAAGCGACAAGGTCACGGGTCAACCCGATGGTCGATGGGTGTTGTTCCTTTCCCAAATGACAAAGGCCTCGTTTTTCTCATGAACAGTAGGAGTCGTAGCTGCTGCCATCATTAGCTCAATTGGCTGAAAAACCAAAAATAAAGCCTTTAGATTTGTGCGCGTGCGCGCGTGAGAGAGAGAGAGAGAGAGAGAGAGAGAGAGAGAGAGAGAGAGAGAGAGAGAGAGAGAGAGAGAGAGAGAGAGAGAGAGAGAGAGAGAGAGAGAGAGAAGCGCGTGCGTGTGTGAGAGAGAGAGAGAGAGAGAGAGAGAAACATTCCGAAACCACATATGGGGTAAACTTTGATGATGGGTTAAATCTGGGTCTCAGACTTTGAGTTTGATATCAATCCCTCTAACTAAAAAATAAAGTTTTGTTTAGGGTTCTGAGGACAAATGTGCAATGTGGATTCCTGGTTGGTGTAAAATCTCTGATACAAAAGAAAAACACCCCAAAGTTATTTTATATGTCGTACCCTTGTCGCCCCCGTACCCTGTAATTTTAGAAATTACCGTTTTATGTCCCCGTTCCCGTATCCGTATCAGTGCAACATAACTTTTAGATATAAGAAACCTCGGAATATGCTAAAGTTGATGAACTTATATACCATTTGTTTAACTAAATATATTTCACTAGCTGTTCACATGAATGCTAATTCTCAACCAGGAAAAAAGTACGCCTTCTCTTGATCTTACCTTCAACTTTTGTTTCATTTTTTCCCTTCCCATATGACCTATGCATAGTAATTGAATACAAGGGCTCCATATTTCTTAACGAATTTGATGTGTAATGTATATTGATTTCATCAGCTTCATCTTCAAGAAGGTGGACTTCTTGCTGATATTAATGGAGATGGAGTCCTGGATCACGTACAGGTCTGGACTTGAACCAAATTGTTTTCTTCCATGCGTAAATGCATATGTAAGAATATAAACTGTTTCTTCTCAGGCTGTTGGAGCCAAGAATGGTGAGCGAACTGTTATTAGTAGATCAATGGAAGTGCTGCGACCATGTTGGGCTGTAGCGACCTCCGGCGTACCTGTTAGAGAACAACTGTTTAATGCTTCAATATGTCATCATTCCCCTTTCAATTTATTCCAACATGGAGAGTTCTATAGAAGTATCGGTCAAAGTGCAAATGCTTCGTCGTTTGAAGTGGTGACACCGATCTTCATACCCAGGAGTGATGGACATAAGCATCGGCATCGGAAGGGGAGTCATGGCGATGTTATTTTCTGAACAAGTCGAGGTGAGGTATGCTTAGAATGTGTACAATGATCACTTTGCACCATGTGGATTTGTTTGGTCATGCATGTGATGTTTCTACTCCTACTTTTCAGTTAGCCGCATACTCTCCCGGGTTGCAAGGGCATGGTGCCGTTTGAGAATGGCAACTTTTGACGGATGCGGCATGGTCGAACCTTCCTTCGCCTTCAGGCATGATGGAAGGCAGTACGGGCGTTCCATCGCTGAATGCATGACAATCAGCAAATGATCCTTGCAGCAGGAGAACATTCAGCCGTATTCATTTCTCCTGCAGGAAGTGTATTAGCATCAGTAGATCTTCCTGCTACACCTACACATGCTCTGATGTAGACGATTTTTCGAACGAAGGGCTAAGCGACCTCATCGTTGTGACGTCTAACGGAGTATATGGCTTCGTGCAGAGGAGACAACCAGGTGCCCTGTTCTTCAGCACACTGGTTGGTTGCCTTTTACTTGTGATGGGAGTAATCTTCGTCACTCAGTACTTGAATTCAATCAAAGGTAAACCTCGTAGTTCCCCTTAAGCTCCTTGGTGAAGAAATGCAAAATAAAACCACTTTTATGTTGGAAAATCACTTCATTTTTTAAAGTGTAAATATTTTAACAAAAATGTTGCAATCTTTCAATTTAAAGGCTCGCCTAATTAATAAATTGTATTAAACTTTCATTTCAATACATTAATAAAAAGAAAATATCAAAATATATATATATTTAAGTAATCGAATTTGGATTTTATTAGTGTAAGAAGTCTCTATGTTGAGGTCGATCAGCCTTTGTCTTTGATGGCCATTGCCAACTTATTTATGAATACAGTAAAATCTCGATAATATTTTTTATTTCGATTTGGGCTAGGAGGATAAAATCATAACCTCACTACATTTTTTTTGAATAATTTTTTTTTGATTTGTGAGTAATTCCATCACATATTCATTTTTACGTGAATAATTTAAAATCTCCTCACCATTTTTATAATACGTTAAAATTTTCATTTAAGGGTCATATTTTCCTTGAATCAAATTTTACAAAATCGGCATGAGTATTTCAAACAACAATGGTAAAAATATAATATATTTTAAATACTTAATTTAACAAAAGAAATTATATTTGAATGACAAGTCCAAACAATTGGTTAAATCGAGAAGGGAAAGAAAACCTAATGGATATGGTGATACGTGGGGAAGAAATGACCCTCAGATGGGAAAGAGAATGGCAGAATCCCTTACGCCTTGGCCAACGAAGTTGTTAGTGAAATGAAATAGAAAAGAAGGAAAGTGGAACTATACAGTTAGTTTTCAGTTCTCTGTTTGTTCATTAAGAAAAATTAAAGATGGTGAAAGGGCAGGCTAATAAGCTCAAGAAAGAGCATAAAAGAAGCTGGCAAGAGATCAGAGAAAGAGCAGAAAAAGAGAGAGAAAAAGGCATGGCGGCGTTGGCAGAAAAAAGAGCTGTAAATTCTTTGTATTATGTCTTAAATGCCTTGCCGACACCAAGAAATACATATCGAGTCAAAAGCAAAACGAAATTCTTAACAAAGTTGACGACTTTAATTTGGTGTTTGGTTAGATGAAATCTTTTAAAATTGAGGGTAATTGAAATTTAATTATTATTTTTTTTATGTTTGATTCAAGTTTTTTTTAAGATAATTGGAATATCTCATTGCTTTAATTTTTCATCAAACGAGGGAAAGTGAATTCCATCCAAGAATGGATAGAATTCAATTTTCTTATTGGAGAGAATTGAAATTTGATCATACTACTCTCATTAATCTTTTGGTAATTTATTTATATATTGAATAAAATTATTTTTTTATTATTTCAGGTCGGATCGGATTTCTAATTCATATATTTGGGCCGGGTCGGATAGGGTGAAACTTTATTTTGGTCGGGTCGGGTCGATTTTTTTAAGTGTGATATTCGGGTCGAGTTCGAATTTAGGGTGAAAAATACTCGACCCGGAAATATATATAATTTTACTTTATATATTTAGAAATAATTACAATAATACATCTCTCTATATATATTTTTTAATTAAGTCACTATTTTTATTGAATAAAAATAATTTTTTATTATTTCGGGTCAGGTCGGATCGGATTTCTAATTCATATATTCGGGTCGGGTCGGGTCGGGTTTTTTAAGTGTGCTATTCGGGTCGAGTCGGGTCGGATTTTTTTAAGTGTGATATTCAGGTCAGATTGGGTTCGGATTTAGGGTAAAAAACGGATCGACCCAAAAAAGTATATAATTTTACATTATATATTTAAAAATAATTACAATAATACCCCTCTATATATTATTTTTTTCAATTAAGTCAATATTTTTATTGAATAAAAATAATTTTTTTATTATTTTGAGTTGGGTCGGATTTTTAATTCATATATTGAATAAAAATAATTTTTGGTATATTTTTTAGTAACTAATTAGCATACTCCGATTGTAATGTATCGAAATATTGTTTTATCTTTTGATAATTTATTAAATTATTTTAATTGCGATGATTTTAACTTATGATGTTTATTAGCATGATTTTTATAATTTATTAAAATAAATAATCAATCAATAAAAAAAATTTAATATTTTTTAATTTTTTATAATATATTACTATATATAAATTATAAAACAAATAAAAAATAATAATTCCTTATTTTAATTATTTAAAAAATATTTTACCGAAACAAACGTCACCAAAGTGTAAAAATCAGCTTTTTCTTGCCATAACCATTAGGTGGCGCACCGACACTAGCAAAAGACAACAACCACCAAACTCAGCTTCAGTACTGTTTTTTTTTTTGCTTTTGTTTTTCCGAGAGGGTTAAGATTAAGTTATTAGATGGCATCGTATGCATAAAACACATGCAAAAGGAGAAAGAAACTGACAAGAAGAACCGAAACGTGTACCCATTTTGGAAAAAAATAAATAAATTGGGTACGTTTCTGATATGTATTTTATGTTGCAATTCAGGTTTGAAAGAGGTTTAGAGAAGGAACAATGGCTGGGGATTTCTCACTAGAAGGAAAAGGAATCAACAGCAGCCAAGAACATCAACAGAACCGACCACCAACAGAAATCCAACCGGAGAGCTGGTTTTGGTACAAAAACGAGGATGTTTCCTACAAGGGTTTTGAATTATGGCAACACCAAACGCTTCTACAACGCCACCAAGGCATCAACAACAACGAACCCCAAAGCCAAAGACTGCAAGATCTATATGTTTCGGCAGCTGGGTTAGGTGTTGGAGGCAGCAACATTAGTTGCCAAGATTGTGGTAATCAAGCTAAAAAGGATTGCCTTCACATGAGGTGTAGAACTTGTTGTAGAAGTCGAGGATTTGATTGCCAAACCCATGTTAAAAGCACTTGGGTTCCTGCTTCCAAGCGCCGTGAAAAACAAAATTTTCAGCAACAACTTCAGCTTCCTCGAGAGAATCCCAAAAGATTCGGAAAAAAGACCGAGGAAGGTTAAAAAAATTTGCATGCAATGAAATCTACCTCCTTATTTAGCCCCTTCATAACCTTTCTTTTCATCAATTCCTTTTATACATACTGTTTTTCAGTAACTGTGACGAATGTTTTGACAGGGAAGAAACCTTTTCTTCTTCTCTGTGTTTATATTTCTTTTCATGGAAATGAACGAAATGAATAAAACCCATTTTGTTTTGTTTTCTTTTAGGGTTTGAAGTGGGGAATTTTCCGGCAGAAGTGAACTCTGAAGCGGTTTTCCGGTGCGTGAGAGTGAGTAGCATTGAAGATGGTGACGATCAGTATGCTTATAGGGCAGCAGTGAACATCGCAGGGCATGTTTTCAAGGGAATTCTTTACGATCAAGGCCCCGAAAGCGGCTACGACTTGGAGGCGGCAGTTGGTGCGAGTTATTCCGGTGATGGAGTTCAACTTCTACCGCTTGATCTTATTACCGCTGGTCCCACCGCCGTGGCTACCGTTGCATCCGTCGGGTGTAGCCTAACAGCTGCTGCTGCTTCATCAAGTGCTACATATTTAGACCCTTCCTCTCTATATTTAACTCCGCTCAACACTTCGATGGCTGGTACGCAGTTTTTCCCAAACCCAAGATCTTAAAAACCACACCCAAAGTCATTTTCTTTCTTCTACGTCTCTTCTTCATTGTCTACTTTCTTGATACTTGATAGTAACAGCACTACAGCATTTGACACCCACCATTGATAAAGTAGGTAGTTCTTAAAAAGTTTTAAGAAAAAAGATAAAAGGGGGAGATGTTCATCAAATATAAATTCTTCTACTACTGCAACTGTCGATACTTGCTGGTATAAAGCTTCCTTCTTGAATGAAATCTAAAGCTGTTTTTGTATAGCATGTGGCGTGTCAAGTGAGTGTTTGTTAGTTGAAGAAATATTTAATATTTTAGTGAGATTATGGGATTTTGTTTTTAAATTTTGGTTGAATAACTTGGAGACAAAAATCGATTCCTAGCTGGATTTTTCAACTTGGGGAAGCTGCTTTTCCCTGTAGCTGTTTGCCAGCTTATATGTGGGACGAATCTTGGTTCCTTCTTTGGTTGGACAACCTACAAAGGCCACATCATTTTTACTAATCACGGCATGCATGAATGAGAGAAAGCTTAGCTCTTCCGTTCAACTACAAAAGGTGAAACATAAAATTCCACCCAGACCCTTCTCTCTCTCTCTCTCTCTCTCTCTCTCTCTATATATATATATATATATGTTCATTACAATCATCATTATTAGAATGGACTATCTATGCATTTTATCATCTGCCCCATCTTTTAAATGCCTCCTGTAATTTTGTTGGTAAAGAACAAAAGATCATACAATATGGTTGAATACAATAAAGTTTTTATTCATTTGTGTCATTACTATGAAGAAGTTTGATTGCTTCTGTTAATGGAGCAAAGATGGTGGCAATTTTTCTCAAAAATCATCTTTTCGTTATATATTTACCTGTCAGATATATTTTTAGATCTATTTTTTGATCTAACATTCTTTGTAGAAAGATGCGACTCATATATCGCGTCTTACGTTGATGTGGTATCATGTCGGGTAAAGTGCGGCCATGCACCGTTTAATATGTAATTAATTTTTGTTAAGTTGATTTTTATGTAAAAACGTCAAGTTTATTTTTTTATGAGTGCAAAAAGATTTTTGTATTAAAATTTTTTAAATATTATTTTTAAATTATTTTATATCTTGATAAATTTTGATTTTTTATATGAAAAATTTATTAAATTTTAAAATTAATTGTTTAAAAATAAAAAAAATATTAAAATTTTTTTTAATTATAAATGAAGGATCAAATGAATTATTAGTAATTTATTATTATTTTTTAATAAAATTTAATAATGTTTATTCATTTTTAATAAAATTAGAATTTAATATTTATTTAATATTATTAAAATTAATATTAGAAAGAATATTTTAAATATATATGTGATATTTTTTAGTTTTATCTTTTTTTTTATTGAATTTTATTCATTTTTAATTATTATTATTGTATTTTTATTGATTTTTAAATATATGAGTTATAATTTAAATTAATCATTATGCTGTTATTATTTAAATTAATTAAAAAAATTATGGTAAAATATTTTTAAAAGAAAAATATAAATACATACATAAAAATATAAAGATTTTCATTATTTTACTTTTTGTGTTACTCTTCAATAAAAAAAATTGTAAAATAATTTTTCATGTATGTATTTATATTTTTTTAGTAATATTTTACTATAATTTATCTTAATTAATTTGAATAATAGTAAAATAAATGATTAATTTAAATTATAACTCATATATTTAAAATATAATAAAAATGAATTAAAAGTAAATAAAAATTAATAAAACAAGGTAAAGTTAAAAATTATCATCTATATATTTAAAATATTATTTTTAATATTAATTTTGAAAAATATAAAATAAATATTAAATTTTAATTTAATTAAATAATAATAAATATTATTAGATGTTGTTAAAAATAATAATTAATGACTAATAATTTATTTGTTCTTTTAATTGTAATTAAAATTTTATTTTATTACTTTTTATATTTTTAAATAAATAATTTTAAAAGTCAATAAATTTTTCATGCAAAAATTAAAATTTATCAGATTATAAAATAATTTGTAAAATAATATTTAAAGATTTTAATGTAATTTTTTTTGTAATCACAAAAAATAAATAAAATACTTACGTTTTAACATAAAAATCATATTAACAGAAATTAATTATTTATTAGATATTATTTTAAAAATAATTACGAAACGAGCCACTATTCTTTAGGTGTGACGGAAGGCGCGAGTCACAGGTCACGTCAATGTAATTTAAATATATTTGAAAGTGTTTGATAAGTAAATATATAATTAAAATGTAATTTTTGAAAAAAATCGCCAAAAATGATTTTGTTGCCTCATATTATTTATTTATTTTTATTTGATGAAAAGTCGCAGTAAATGATCAGTCTCCATTTGATATGCTGTTAGTAATGGAGTTAAAGGGGTATGCCACTTAATTTTTCAAGTATCGAGATAGAAGATAATTTGTCCAAAAGATCATGAAGATCCCTTTTTGTCTGTTGTAAGATTTTTATATATTGATTCTTTATTTTTTTAGGGATATCAGATCTAAGATTATAATGTATTTATAGTCCGATAAAGTAGTTTAATGTAGCAGCTTATTAAGAGATCCATGTCTAATTCAGATGTGTAACAGTTTCTAAAGAAAAGTTTAAAAAATTGCAAGTGTATACTAAGGGTTTTTTTAGTTAAGTGTACAAATAATAGTCTTTTAATTATAGGATAATAGTTTATTGAGTATTTTTTTTCATTAATGACCTTTTCTTCTTCGTCTCTACTAAGTTCCCTTCTTCTCACCTCCCGATGAGAGACTATCAAAAAGAAGAATATTTATTTATTTATAGGGTATAGGTTTAGGGTTTCGTTTTCGTCTCACACGCTTTTAAGACATGTTTATGCAGCATGTTTCAATCAGTTCAGTCACATAAAGACAGCTGTTGTGTACTTTGGTCGTCTTTCACGGCTAATTACTCATGGTCTGTCAAAAAATGCACCCTCTAACCACTTCATTTACATTCTCTTGATTTGGATTAAAAATAGTAACTATAGTTTTACCTTTTAATTTTCATAGTGTGTTCCAATACGTTGATGTATGAATCACTTTTTTTGGGTACGAAATCTACATTTTATATAGACATGACTGTTTAAAATACTTATAATTGACAACACATCATTTTCACTGTCAAATAAATTTATCTTTAATCTTATTGAAATAAATATAATAATATATAGAGAGAAAAGGTCGATTCACATGGATTAAGGAAGATGTTGAACGATTGTTTTTGATCTATTTAGGAGAAAAAATACAAGTAAAGTAAAAAAAAGGGTTTATTGAGAAATTGAATAAACAAATAATGATTCAAAGGAAGATAAAGAATTGAAGAAAGTAAAATTAAAAATCAATATGATGAAATTAGCCTCAAGCTTTCGAGTGTCTCAAATTCTAATCGATCATTGAATAAGATTTTTCCTCCAGTTAAATGTCGATTTGAGTCCATAAGGTTTAATCTTTGTAGCTCATTTTTCTATTTGGTGATTGACTTTCTCAAATTTATTTTAGGAATCGCAATCCTTAAACAGATTTCGACTATCGTTGTTAACTCAAAACAATTTAAAAGTGCTTGGAAAAAAAATCCGACTCGAATTATGCTTTCTCTATGAAAGTCGAACTCGATCCCAATTTCCCTTAGCTTACCATTCGCTAAGTTATTCGAATTGATTCTATCCCAACGGTAAACCATAACATTGTCCAAGCCAAAATCTATTTTTGAATTGAAAGTGTTTTTGATTTTAAGAAAGGCAATTCGTCAATCTATATTCGCTAAGTTATTCGAATTGATTCTATCCCAACGGTAAACCATAACATTATCCAAGCCAAAATCTATTTTTGAAGTGAAAGTGTTTTTGATTTTAAGAAAGACAATTTGTCAATCTAGTTTCTAGAAAATTGAAAAATTTAACTCGAATGGTATGAGGTGTTTTTTGATTCTCACAATTCAGAATTGAGTCGCTGCTTTAACCTTCGGCTATGGAAAACTTAGCTAAGCATGGTAGAAAACATACTTAACATTTTAGAAGAAAAGCAAAAATCTTGAAAAAGAAGTAACAAAAATTATAAAAGAAGAAAGAAAAAACAAAGAGAACTCAAGCAATCTCTGATGTCTTTAGGCTTACCCCAATGGGATATTTATATCCTCTTAAAACCCTAAAAAATTACATTTAAAATTAAAAAGATAATTCCTAAAAAATAAAATAAATCCTAATTTGAATTTAAAAAATGCGGCTAAGTCTCATTCTCCACGCAATCTGTTAACTGGATCTTCTAGAAGCTGCTGACTAAGCCTTCTAGAAGCTATTGACTGGGTGCCACGTTACCTGCCACATCAGTCATTGACTAGATGCCATGTTGGGTGTGTCATGTCTCAAGTCGTGCCCACTAATCCGGCCATAAATCCAGAAAAATAAAAAATTGCATGATTTTGTTGTTCTTAGCATAATTTTTGGAATTCAATGTCATGCATAAAAAATTAGCAACTATAATTATCTAATCAATGAGTAATTAATCATAAAATAATGTATAATTTAAACACTAATCAAATTCCCCTCACTTATTCAATGCTTGTCCTCAAGCATTTCTCAATTATCATGCTAAAATTCTCAGTTGCCAACTTCAATTCCATAGAATTTCCAAGATTTCTAAGCAAATTCAACCAAGCAAATGTCGAAATTCAAGATCAATCAAGCAAGACATAACCAATTAAGTGTAAATCAACCAAGGCATTTCAAGAATCCGTCAATTTCAAAGAATTCAAGATTTAGTTCCTCACATGGGTTCACTCATTTCGCTCAAGTGTTTCGGGTGAAAGAATCGCTCAAGCTTAAACTAATCTACACATCACCATAGGCTTGTAACTAAATCTAATCTCCACTATTTAATATGAAAATGATGCAATAATCAAGAGGACCTTTAAAACGGGTTGTAACAGGGCTAAGCATTGAGTAGGATAAAGGCCGAAAATAGGGTTTCAAAAGTTCAAGACAAAGTAGAGATTATTGCAAAATTTATTCAAAGGGAAGCAAAAAATGAAAGAAATGTGAAACAGGAAAAACATATTCACTCTTTTTTTGTTTTTTCGCTTGAACCAAACTGCACTGTTTTGAATTTTTCTGCACTGTTTGAACCAAAATGCACTGGGGTTTTTTTCCTGTTGTTCGAACGGGGTAATTTTTGGACTGTTTTGTTCGATTTTGCACTATTTCTTTTAATAAATTTTTATGGTTTTCTGTCTCTCTCTCTCTCTTTGAAACAATCTCACCACTTCTTGAAGAAGAGGTAACAAAAAGAGGGAAAAATAAAATAGGTTGAGTTTAAAAATGTGGTGAATCAAAGAAAATGATATAAAGTTCAAAGTGGTTCACTAGGGGAAAATAAAAGAGTAGCTATTTTGTTTGGGAAGAGAGATGGGTATAATCCTAATGCCTATATCACATCAAAACCTCATAATCAAAAGTCTAGTCTCAACAAACATGAGTTACAAGTTCTAGAATGCAATCAATTAGTTCGACACACTCAATTTAAACAAAGGATATGCTCATTAAGCTCAAAACTCACATGAAAGGTTTATTTACTAAGTTATGCATCCAACTCAATCGACAGATTCATGAAATTAACAAGAAAAATTTTCATCAATTAGTCATGTCATGTTATCTTGCATCCTAAATTCAACAAGAAAAAGATTGAATTCACATAGAAACATAAGGAAATTAAATCAAACAAGAGGCAACCAAGATTATAAACAATTCTAACCAAGAAATAACTCAATTTCAATCACAAAGAATAAGCAAGAGTTAAATTGATTTCTAATTCCACCCCTCACTTAAAATCATATTATCCCAATATGAACAAAAAAATAAAATGCAAAAAAGAGAAGGTAAAATACTCCCCAATTAATGTCTGCCACTTATAAAGTAAATGAAGGCGATGGGGCGGTTCGAAAGAGTAGCCGTTAAAGGATGTACTCACGTTAAAAATTTCCTGCAAAGCCCAAGTGTAGAACATCAGTAATGGGTAGTAAAATTAAGCTTGTTTTTACCTCAAAATTTATGATTCGACAATGGGTAATGATGCCCGTGGTTGACGAAAGGTAATCGTCAGTTTCTTGAATTCTTGTTCGAACCATGCTCTTGATTTACAAAATTGAAGGGCTGCTAAAAGAGGAGTGGTAGCATGAGATCGATCGACGTAAACGAGAATGAGCGGCTGCGAAGGTGAAATGATAAAGTTCGACTGTTGGTTTGGTTCTTGGGGTCGTGCGACTATTTTTTGGCGATTTTCCCCAAAAATCACCCTACACCTATATATTTTCCTGTCAGGCACCGCTCAGGCTATATTTCATGATCTAACACCTTTTGCAGTAAAGCGCGCCCCTGTACCACGCTTTATGCCGCGTGGGGTAAGGCGGCCCTGCAACGCATCTTGTTAAACATGTAAAAAATTTGGATGTTAATTTTGTAAATATTTTTAAAGTGGTGCCTAATATGTAATTAATTTCTGTTAGAGTGATATTTGTGTAAAAACGCCAACTTTATCTATTTATTTTTTTGTGATATTATTTTTAACAACAGTTAATAATGTTTATTGACTTTTAAAATTAATTGTTTAAAAATATTAAAATAAGCTTTTAATTACAATTGAGAGATCAAATGAATTATTATTCACTTTTTTTAAAAATAAAGAAAAATACAATAAAAATGAATTAAAAATGAATAAAATTCAATAAAAATATAATGTAAAGCTAAAAATATCACCACTTTATTTAAAATATTCTTTCTAATATTAATTTTAAAAAATATTAAAAAAATATTAAAATTTAATTTTATTAAAAATGAATAAATATTATTAATTGTTGTTAAAAAATAATAATTAATGAAGAGACAAAACAATTTTTGTGAAAATTGAGCAGAAAAGATCAACTCTTTGATCGGATGTTTATTTGTGGTACAATTGAGTTGATATTTAGACAACTTTATTGACTTTTAAAATTAATTGTTTAAAAATATTAAAATAAAATTTTAATTACAATTGAGAGATCAAATTAATTATTATTCACTTTTTTAAAAAAATAAAGAAAAATACAATAAAATTTAATAAAAATATAATGTAAAGCTAAAAAATATCACCTCTTCATTTAAAATATTCTTTCTAATATTAATTTTAAAAAATATAAAATAAATATTAAATTTTAATTTTATTAAAAATATTATTAATTGTTGTTAAAAATAATAATTAATGACGAGACAAAACAATTTTTGTGAAGATTCGTGGTACAATTGAGTTGATATTTAGACAGCGGTTAAACAATTTTAAGTTATTGACTTTGTACGATCGAATTTTCATTCGATTCTTGTAGCTTTCCACACTTACGACTTTTTAACAATCATAAACTTGACTAAAATAAACTTTTAATTACAATTGAGGGATCAAATGAATTATTATTCATTAATTATTATTTTTTAACAACAGTTAATAATGTTTATTCATTTTTAATAAAAATAAAAATTTAATATTTTTTTAATATTTTTTTTAAAATTAATATTAGAAAGAATATTTTAAATAAAGAGGTGATATTTTTTAGCTTTACATTATATTTTTATTGAATTTTATTCATTTTTAATTCATTTTTATTGCATTTTTATTTATTTTTTAAAAAAGTGAATAATAATTAATTTGATTTCTCAATTGTAATTAAAAGTTTATTTTAATATTTTTAAACAATTAATTTTAAAAGTCAATAAACATTATTAAATGTTGTTAAAAATAATATCATAAAAAATAAATAGATAAAATTGGCGTTTTTACACATATATCACTCTAACAGAAATTGATTACATATTAGGCACCAGTTTAAAAATATTTACAAAATTAGAACCCGGATTTTTTACACGTTTAACAAGGCGCACTGTAGGGGGGCGCGTCTTACTCCACGTGGCGTCAGATCAGCCTAAAGCGCGTTGTAGGAGGCGCGCTTTACTGCAAAGGGTGTTAGATCGGGAAATATAGCCTTAACGGTGCCTGACAGGGAAATATATAGGTGTAGGGTGATTTTTGGGGAAAATCGCCCTATTTTTTTTGGAAGCAAATAAATATTATATGAATGAGATGAGATGCAGACGTTTTTCCCGAAAAATCACCGGTGACCGGTATATTTACCGATCTAACACCGGTTAGACTATATTTCCCGATCTAACATCATTTGTAGTAAAGCGCGCCCCCTGCACCGAGCTATATGCTGATTTGGCGCCACGTGGGGTAAGGCACGCCCGTGAACCGCGCTATATGCTGACATGGAATACACGTGGGTATATCGCGGCCCCTGGAGCGCGCCTTACGCCACGTAGGGTATAGCGCGGGTCAGGGGCCGCGCCTTACCTTTAATTCTCTGACATAATTACATATAGCGCGGGGCAGGGCCGTGCCATACCTTTAACTGATATAATTATATAAGGCGCGATGCAGGTACCGTGCCTTGTATAATTATAGCAACTTTTCTCGGCTATAAATACCCTTCTCCCCCGGTTAAGTTCCTCACATCTCTCCTCTCAACTTATAAATTAATACAACAATTCCGTCAACGAGTCAATAATTCTGACAATTGTCTCATATTTAATTCAGAAGTTCGTGTGATTTTTAGTTATAAGGTAATTTTGTGATAATTTTTTTATTATACTTATTGTTTATTATGATTATTTGAAAAAATATTATATTAATTGTTGTCAATTAATTTATGTGTTTGTAAAATTAGAAAGCGGGAATATACGTCGAAATAGTTTTACGGTAAAGGTAATAATATAAAATTATATTATTTAAATTATTTACGTTTGTGTTAAAAAAATTATTCTGTTATATTTTTGTTCATATATTATTTATTTAATCAGCATTGTTTCAGTTGTTTTTTTTGTAGATATAATATTGCCGCACTTTTAAGCTCAAAGAATCGCGCGACTTTCAACTATTGTTTATTATGATAGTGAAATTCGAGAAGATGAAACCGGTATTGTTTTCGTATCAAATGAGCGTGTTAAAATATCATTGAAGAGAAACATAACTCTTGAGGAGCTGATAACGAAGATTTCGAGGAAGATTCATGTTCGAAGTAGAAGAAGAATATCGTCGTTGCAATACGGATTGAAACATCCCAAACTATGGGTTAGTGACTAAATTGTAAAATTTCAGAATTTGTTAATTAAAGTAGAATAGTTGAATAGTTCAATGATTTATTTGGGAATATTTCTAGAAAGTTTTTAGTAATTATTCAAGGAATTAAAGGGCAACATGGTCAATTGACATTAAAGATATTTTTTTATCCCTTTAATAGGAGATAAAAATGTGGAAGATGAAAATATTTTATCTTCTTCTTTCATCTTCTTCATCCCGTATCTCCCAAGCTCAAAGGTAAGTTTCTGATTTCTTGGTTATTTGTTGTTTTAAAAGTTGGGTTATGATCACTAGATGATAATTAAGCTTAAGGAAAGCTTAATTTTCTCTAAAGCAACAAGATGAAAGGTATAGGAGAGATTAAAGATTTTGAGTTTTTGAATGAAATATTGAAATAGAGTTAATAAGTTGAATTTGACTTGTCATCTATGAGAATAAGAAGATAGAAGTATTGGAATTAAGTTTGGATAACATGAAAAATTTGGTATGATTATTGATTTCTATATGGAGAATATAATTTTGAGGTTTAAGATGAAATAAATGGATATAAATTAGTTTAAGTGTGTATATTTGAGTTAAGAATATAAAAGGGGATGAAATATGAAGAATTGAAGTGAAAATATAGAATTTTCGTGCAATGAACAGTGAATTCTGGGCTTGAGCAAAATTTCCAGAACGTGCAGGGGGAACAGATTCCCCCTTGGGGGTATCGATTCCCCCCTAAATGAAAAAAATGGAA
This sequence comes from Hibiscus syriacus, assembly GCF_006381635.1. NCBI lineage: Eukaryota > Viridiplantae > Streptophyta > Magnoliopsida > Malvales > Malvaceae > Hibiscus > Hibiscus syriacus. Next base: position 375,627 of record NW_024063144.1, on the reverse strand, counting down.
TTTAATTCATTAAACCGGTTTAAGTTATTAACATCAAGTTTAAAGTTTAGGCTTCTGATAGTTGTTTTGAAATGATATATTTATGTAGATATTGATTCTAAACAAGTTCCGGAATAATCAAAGGATTAGGATCGAATTAAAGAAAGGCTAAGGTGAGTGCAATTTAATTTGTACTTATATTATCGAACAAACATTGCTTGCGATGAGCCATTAATGAAGTTATTATGGTAAGAAGTGACTCCTAAAATATTATTTGATTGGTGATCGATGTGATTATTAAGTGTGTATGAGTAGATGAAAATGAGTATATGCCATTATATGTGTTATGATCTATGTGAATATGCAATATGTGATACATGTTATATGATATGAAATAGATGTTTACACAAACATGTGGTATGTGTCAGAAGAAAAGAAATATGTGATCATAAGAGCAATAATAATAAGTTATGAGATTACATGTTTATATGATACAAGTGAGTTGAACTGCTATAAATGATAATGCCCATGTTATGTGATATGAGAGCTAGTGGTATAGTTGGCATGTCAAGAGTCGAGGGTTACATATGTCCTACGAGACATATGATAGGTCCTTCGGGACACAGATTACATCCTTCGGGATGATAGGTCATTCGGGACACATATGACATCCTTTGGGATGATAGGTCCTTTGGGACACAATTTATACGAGCTGTGGTGACAGTATATATGTGCACAACCTCAAAGTACTCACATACCTTAAGTTATCAGTACTGTACATGGGCTAATGCATAGATAATAAATGGGATAATACATTGACTAATACATGGGTTAATACATGGTCTTATAAAAGATATCAGTACGGTACATGAGATTATAAAAGATAGGAATATTGTATATGGGCCTACAAAGGATATCAAAAGTATACATGGAATAATATATGGATTATTAAAAGAGATAACATAAATACATTGTATGTGATGCATATGCTTGGTTATATGAAATACATTACATGATTTATATGTGATACTGCGTGTATTGCTTAGTTAAATGTATTATATGATATGTTACAAATGTTAAGTACAAGATGACATGTTTTAAATGGGTTCATGATAATGATATTGATGTTGAGAATGATAGAGATCATTATAATGATGTCATATGTACATGTATGCATTTTGTTATGTGAAATGTTCTATGGTTTCTATTCTATGCTTTATATGTCTCACTAAGTCAATGACTTAACGTGTGATTGTTTCACACGTATGATCAAAGAAGTCGGAAGAGCAATGATAGTCATCTGAGACAGCATAGCTTTATTTGAGATCAAATCAGAAGATATTTTATAGTAGGTTCTCTTTCTTATAATAAATAGTGTTGGCATGTAACTAAAGTTTTAAATCTTTTATGCGCTAATAAGTTTTATAAAATGTTTGAGATAATTTATGTAAATAATTCAGTTATATGTAGAAAAAGTTTAAAATTATTCACTATTTTGTACAAGTAAATGTTTTAAAACGTCAATGTGACACCTCAGACTAGTATCCGGGTCGGGTACGGGTTGGGGGTGCTACATTTAATGGTATCAGAGCTATGGTTTAGCCAATTCTAGGCATAAACCGAAGTCAAAAGTGGTTTAAAAAATACATGCCAACACAAAGTGAAAAATTTTGTGATCCGATAGTGTAAGGAGTGTGATATCTTACTAATAGAGAATATTTTTCATGATGTTAAATGATATGAAGATAATGTTAGAAGATATTCATTTCTCCAAAGTGGAGAAGTTAGATTGAGTAGTTTTGTTATTACATGGACAAGTTAGAGTATGGTGGGAAAAGGTCACAATGAGAATGTTAAAAGATTCAGTGACGTGGTTATTGTTTGTATAAGAGTTCAAGAATAAGTACATTAATGATCAGTTTATAAGACAAATGAAGTTAGAATATATGAGCTTGAAGCAAGGGAATTACACGTGCATGTGTATGAAAGTAAGCTTAATAAGTTAAGCATATTTGTGGCCGAATTATTAACGAATAAAATGATTATAAGTTTGATTGAGAAAATATATCAAGTTCATAAAACTTGATAGAGTTACCTTTTGAAGGTAAATTTAAGAAGATGGATTGTATATCATTCCATGCTGCAATGAATTATTGTGTAGATTAAGATGGAATCTCAAGAACTTGAAAAGTGTCAAGTTCGTAATGATAAGAAAAAGAGTAAATTTGTTTACTAGTGTGATTTTAGCATTAACTACTATGAAGTTATTGCTACAAATTGTCAATTCTTATTTTTGAACAAAGTGGATATTTAGAGTTTCATTCGATATGGATAATGTTTCAACTGTTCGAGAATAATTTCTATGGACCTGGAAAAGTTATACAGATTACAATAGGAATGAAATAAGGAATTCTAAAGTAGATATATTCAATTCAACTTGATAAAAAGTATTATTATTGCGGAAGACCCATGAGTCATGATACAAGTGTTAGTCGAACAAATAGTAAATGTTCGATAAAGATTCAGGAGCTTATATTACCAATAAATCTTATGGGATTATCATTAACGAGTTATAAATCATTGTGATCATAAGTTGGTTGTCTCTGCATTAAGGTTGGGTTAATGGTAGCAAGAAGCGATTAATTTAGAAAGATGCAGAGAAATTAAAAATTTTAATGATTGATGAAAAAGTGAAATAATCAGTAATGTGATATCGACAATGGTTTAGATTAAGATGATTTAAAAAGGATGCATAGTTTTTCAAGCTAAGGTGATAGATACTCAAGTATATGAAATAAGATCATATGATATTTCCATAATTCGAGAATTTCTATATGTATTTTTAGATTTATTATTTGGGTTATCTCCATATTGAGAGGTGAAAAAATCAATATTTATGGTTATCAAGGCATTGATTCTCTATCTTTGGGTTCGTATGAAATGGTTGAGATTAATTTGAGAGAATAAAAAACCCATTGCAAGGGCTACTAGATCGAGGAGTCTTTAGACTGAGTATTTCAATTTTACTTGGATTAATTTGAGGTGGTTTGAATTGATGACATTCTGGTATAGTTGAGGACAAAAATAGAGCATGATGATTATCTTCGTATTGTGCTTGAGATACTTAAGGGTAAAAAGTTATATGCTAAACTGTCAAAGTGTGAGTTTTAGCTGACAGAAGTTGTTTTTCTTGGCCATGTTGTCTATGCAGAAGGGATAAGAAGAAGAAAAGAAGAAAAATGAAGGGAAAAAACAAAAAAAATGAAAAAAATGAGAATGAAAAAAAATGAAATGAGAGGCCTAAAAAAATATTTCAATTTGTGAAAAAAAATGAGACTAAAGACCTTGAAGTTAAGTATGATGGTGTCTATTTTATCGAGGAAGAATTTGTATTCCTCATAATGATGAGTTGAAGAAAGATATTTTTTCTGAGCCACATTATAGTCTACTGACTATACATCCAGGTGGGAACAAGATGTATATGGATCTCAAGAGTCGATATTGGTGGCCGGGAATGAAAAGAGACATTACGGAATTTGTGTCCAAATGTTTGACGTGTTAACAAGTTAAAGCCGAACATCAAGTTCCTTCAGGATTATTGCAACCAATCTCTATTCCTCAATGGAAATGGGAGAATGTGACGATGGACCTTGTAACGGGGTTACCTCTAACTCCGAATAAAAGAGATTCGATTTGGGTGATAGTTGATCGATTGACCAAGTCAGCACATTTCATTCCTGTTCGAGCTGATTTTTCTATGGAAAAGTATGTTGAGCTGTATATTAGAGAGATTGTTCCATTGCATGGTGTTCCTATTTTGATAGTTTCTGACAGAGATCCTCGATTTACATCGAGATTTTGGAAATCTTTACATGGAGCGCTAGGAACTCAATTAAATTTCAGCACAACCTTTTATCCTCAGACAGATGGAAAGTCTGAGAGAACTATTCAAATTTTGGAAGATATGCTGAGAGCATGTGTAATTGAGTTCAAAGGATTTTGGGAGAAATATTTGCCACTTGTTGAATTCTCTTACAAAAATAGCTATCAGTCCAGTATTAGGATGGCTCCATATGAGGCTTTATACGGAAGAAAATGTCGTACTCCACTGAACTGGTATGAACTCAAAGATCGGAGTGTTGTTGGTCCAGATTTGATTCAAGATGTAGAAGAGAAAGTTCGGGAGATTCAACATAATCTCAAAGTGGCATTTGATAGACAGAAATCGTATGCTGATCTAAAAAGAAAAGAAATTGAATTTCAAGTTGGAGATAAAGTATTCCTGAAAGTTTCTCATTGGAAGAAAGTGCTACGTTTTAGTCGGAAAGGAAAACTTAGTCCCCGGTTTATTGGACCTTATGAGGTTGTTAAAAGAGTGGGACCAGTGGCATACCAATTAGCTTTACCACCTGAAATGGAGAAGATCCATGATGTTTTCCACATTTCCATGCTACGAAGATATAAATCTGATCCTTCTCATATTGTTGCACCAGAAGAGATAGAAGTTCAGCCTGACCTGACTTATGAGGAAGAACCGATCCAAATATTAGTTCACGAGGTGAAACAACTAAGGAATAAGACTATTCCATTGGTCAAAGTATTGTGGAGGAATCATAAAGTAGAGGAAGCAACATGGGAACATGAAGAGGACATGAGGAGTCAGTACCCCCATCTCTTTGTGCAGTGAAAATTCGAGGACGAATTTTCTTAAGGGGGAGATTTGTAATATCCCAAACTATGGGTTAGTGACTAAATTGTAAAATTTCAGAATTTTGTAATTAAAGTAGAATAGTTGAATAGTTCAATGATTTATTTGGGAATATTTTCGGAAAGTTTTTAGTAATTATTCAAGGAATTAAAGGGCAAAATGGTCAATTGACATTAAAGATATTTTTTAACCCTTTAATAGGAGATAAAAACGTGGAAGATGAAAACATTTTATCATATTCTTCTTTCATCTTCTGCCTCCCGTATCTCCCAAGCTCAAAGGTAAGTTTCTGATTTCTTGGTTATTTGTTGTTTTAAAAGTTGGGTTATGATCACTAGATGATAATTAAGCTTAAGGAAAGCTTAATTTGTTCTAAAGCTACAAGATGAAAGGTATAGGAGAGATTAAAGATTTTGAGTTTTTGAATGAAATCTTGAAATAGAGTTGATAAGTTGAATTTTAAGTTGAATTTGACTTGTCATATATGAGAATAAGAAGATAGAAGTGTTGGAATTAAGTTTGGATAACATGGAAAATTTGGTATGATTATTGATTTCTATGTGGATAATATAATTTTGAGGTTTAAGATGAAATAAATGGATATAAATTAGTTTAAGTGTGTATATTTGAGTTAAGAATATAAAAGGGAATGAAATATGAAGAATTGAAGTGAAAATATATAATTTTCGTGCAATAAACAGTGAATTCTGGGCTTGAACAAAATTTCCAGAACGTGCAGGGGGAACAGATTCCCCCCTGGGGGGGTATCGATTCCCCCCTAAATGAAAAAATGGAATTTAATTCATTAAACCGGTTTAAGTTATTAACATCAAGTTTAAAGTTTAGGTTTATGATAATTGTTTTGAAATGATATATTTATGTAGATATTGATCCTAAACAAGTTCCAGAATAATCAAAGGATTAGGATCGAATCAAAGCAAGGCTAAGGTGAGTGCAATTTAATTTGTACTTATATTATCGAACAAACATTGCTTGCGATGAGCCAGTAATGAAGTTATTATGGTAAGAAGTGACTCCTAAAATATTATTTGATTGGTGATCGATGTGATTATTATGTGTGTATGAGTACATGAAAATGAGTATATGTCATTATATGTGTTATGATCTATGTGAATATGCAATATGTGATACATGTTATATGATATGAAATAGATGTTTACACATACATGTGGTATGTGTCAGAAGAAAATAAATATGTGATCATAAGAGCAATAATAATAAGTTATGAGATTACATGTTTATATGATACAAGTGAGTTGAACTACTATAAATGATAATGCCCATGTTATGTGATATGAGAGCTAGTGGTATAGTTGGCATGTCAAGAGTCGAGGGTTACATATGTCCTACGAGACATATGATAGGTCCTTCGGGACACAGATTACATCCTTTGGGATGATAGGTCATTCGGGACATGGATGACATCCTTTGGGATGATAGGTCCTTTGGGACACAATTTATACGAGCTGTGGTGACAGTATATGTGTGCACAACCTCAAAGTACTCACATACCTTAAGTTCTCAGTACTGTACATGGGCTAATGCATAGATAATAAATGGGCTAATACATTGACTAATACATGGGTTAACACATGGTCTTATAAAAGATATCAGTACGGTACATGAGATTATAAAAGATAGGAATATTGTATATGGGCCTACAAAGGATATCAAAAGTATACATGGAATAATATATGGATTATTAAAAGAGATAACATAAATACACTGTATGTGATGCATATGCTTGGTTATATGAAATACATTACATGATTTATATGTGATACTGCGTGTATTGCTTAGTTAAATGTATTATATGATATGTTACAAATGTTAAGTACAAGATGACATGTTTTAAATGGGTTCATGATAATGATATTGATGTTGAGAATGATAGAGATCATTATAATGATGTCATATGTACATGTATGCATTTTGTTATGTGAAATGTTCTATGGTTTATATTCTATGCTTTATATGTCTCGCTAAGTCAACGACTTAGCGTGTGATTGTTTCACACGTAGGATCAAAAAAGTCGGAAGAGCAATGATGTCGGAAGAGAAATGATAGACATCTGAGACAACATAACTTTATTCGAGATTAGATCATAAGATATTTTATAGTAGGTTCTCATTCTTATAATAAATAGTGTTGGCATGAAACTAAAGTTTTAAATCTTTTATGCACTAATAAGTTTTATAAACTGTTTGAGATAATTTATGTAAATTATTCAGTTATATATAGAAAAAGTTTAAAATTATTCACTATTTTGTACAAGTAAATATTTTAAAACGTCAATGTGACACCTCGGACTCGTATCCGAGTCGGGTACGGGTTGGGGTGCCACATTTAATGGTATCAGAGCTATGGTTTAGCCGATTCTAGGCATAAACCGAAGTTAAAAGTGGTTTAAAAAATACATGCCAACACAAAGTGAAAAATTTTATGATCTGATAGTGTAAGGAGTGTGCTATCTTACTAATAGAGAATATTTTTCATGTTGTTAAATGATATGAAGATAATGTTAGAAGATATTCATTTCTCCAAAGTGGAGAAGTTATATTGAGTAGTTTTGTTATTACATGGACAAGTTAGAGTATGGTGGGAAAAGGTCACAATGAGAATGTTAAAAGATTCAGTGACGTGGTTATTGTTTGTATAAGAGTTCAAGAATTAGTACATAAATGATCAGTTTATAAGACAAATAAAGTTAGAATATATGAGCTTGAAGCACGGGAATTACACGTGCATGTGTATGAAAGTAAGCTTAATAAGTTAAGCATATTTGTGGCTGAATTATTAACGAATAAAATGATTATAAGTTTGATTGAGAAAAGATATCAAGTTCATAAAACTTGATAGAGTTACCTTTTGAAGGTAAATTTACGAAGATGGATTGTATATCATTCCATGCTGCAATGAATTATTGTGTAGATTAAGATGGAATCTCAAGAACTTGAAAAGTGTCAAGTTCGTAATGATAAGAAAAAGAGTAAATTTGTTTACTAGTGTGATTTTAGCATTAACTACTATGAAGTTATTGCTACAAATTGTCAATTCTTATTTTTGAACAAAGTGGATATTTAGAGTTTCATTTGATATGGATAATGTTTCAACTGTTCGAGAATAATTTTTATGGATCTGGAAAAGTTATACAGATTACCATATGAATGAAATAAGGAATTCTAAAGTAGATATATTCAATTCAACTTGATAAAAAGTATTATTATTGCGGAAGACCCATGAGTCATGATACAAGTGTTAGTCGAACAAATAGTAAATGTTCGATAAAGATTCAGGAGCTTATGTTACCAATAAATCTTATGGGATTATCATTAACGAGTTATAAATCATTTTGATCATAAGTTGGTTGTCTCTGCATTAAGGTTGGGTTAATGGTAGCAAGAAGCGATTAATTTAGAAAGATGCGGAGAAATTAAAAATTTTAATGATTGATGAAAAAGTGAAATAATCAGTAATGTGATATCGACAATGGTTGAGATTAAGATGATGTAAAAACGATGCATAGTTTTTCATGCTAAGGTGATAGATACTCAAGTATCTGAAATAAGATCATATGATATTTCCATAATTCGAGAATTTCTATTTCTATTTGTATTTTTATATTTATTATTTGGGTTATCTTCATATTGAGAGGTGAAAATTCAATATTTATGGTTATCAAGGCATTGATTCTCTATCTTTGGGTTCGTATGAAATGGTTGAGATTAATTTGAGAGAATAAAGAACCCATTGCAAGAGCTACTAGATCGAGGATTCTTTAGACTGAGTATTTCAATTTTACTTGGATTAATTTGAGGTGGTTTGAATTGATGACATTCTGGTATACTTGAGGACAAAAATAGAGCATGATGACTATCTTCGTATTGTGCTTGAGATACTTAAGGGTAAAAAGTTATATGCTAAACTGTCAAAGTGTGAGTTTTAGCTGACAGAAGTTGTTTTTCTTGGTCATGTTATCTCTGCAGAAGGGATAAGAAGAAGAAAAGAAGAAAAAAATGAAAAAAAGGAATAAAAGAAAGAAGAAAAATGAAGGGAAAAACAGAAAAAAAATGAAAAAAAAAATGAAATGAGAGATGCCGAAATAAATATTTCAATTTGTGAAAAAAATGAGACTAAAGACCTTGAAGTTAAGTCCGATGGTGTCTATTTTATCGAGGAAGACTTTGTATTCCTCATGATTATGAGTTGAAGAAAGATATTCTTTCTGAGCCACATTATAGTCTACTGACTATACATCCAGGTGGGAACAAGATGTATATGGATCTCAAGAGTCGATATTGGTGGTCGGGAATGAAAAGAGACATTACGGAATTTGTGTCCAAATGTTTGACGTGTCAACAAGTTAAAGCTGAACATCAACTTCCTTCAGGATTGTTGCAACCAATCTCTATTCCTCAGTGGAAATGGGAGAATGTGACGATGGACTTTGTGACAGGGTTACCTCTAACTCCGAATAAAAGAGATTCGATTTGGGTGATAGTTGATCGATTGACCAAGTCAGCACATTTCATTCCTGTTCGAGCTGATTTTTCTATGGAAAAGTATGTTGAGCTGTATATTAGAGAGATTGTTCGATTGCATGGTGTTCCTATTTCGATAGTTTCTAACAGAGATCCTCGATTTACATCGAGATTTTGGAAATCTTTACATTGAGCGCTAGGAACTCGATTAAATTTCAGCACAACCTTTCATCCTCAGACATATGGAAAGTCTGAGAGAACTGTTCAAATTTTGGATGATATGTTGAGAGCATGTGTAAATGAGTTCAAAGGAATTTGGGAGAAATATTTGCCACTTGCTGAATTCTCTTACTACAATAGCTATCAGTCCAGCATTAGGATGGCTCCATATGAGGCTTTATACGGAAGAAAATGTTGTACTCCACTGAACTGGTATGAATTCAAAGATCAGAGTGTTGTTAGTCCGGATTTGATTCAAGATGTAGAAGAGAAAGTTCGGGAGATTCAACATAATCTCAAAGTGGTATCTGATAGACAGAAATTGTATGCTGATCTAAAAAGAAAAGAAATTGAATTTCAAGTTGGAGATAAAGTATTCCTGAAAGTTTCTCCTTGGAAGAAAGTGCTACGTTTTGGTCGGAAAGGAAAACTTAGTCCTCGGTTTATTGGACCTTATGAGGTTGTTAAAAGAGTGGGACCAGTGACATACCAATTAGCTTTACCACCTGAAATGGAGAAGATACATGACGTTTTCCACATTTCCATGCTACGAAGATATAAATCTGATCATTCTCATATTGTTGCACCAAAAGAGATAGAAGTTCAGCCTGACCTGACTTATGAGGAAGAACCAGTCCAAATATTAGCTCACGAGGTGAAACAACTAAGGAATAAGACTATTCCACTGGTCAAAGTATTATGGAGGAATTTCAAGGTAGAGGAAGCAACATGGGAACGTGAAGAGGACGTGAGGAGTCAGTACCCCCATCTCTTTGTGCAGTGAAAATTCGAGGACGAATTTTCTTAGGGGGGAGATTTGTAACATCCTAAACTATGAGTTAGTGACTAAATTGTAAAATTTAAAATTTTGTAATTAAAGTAGAATAGTTGAATAGTTCAATGATTTATTTGGGAATATTTCCGAAAAGTTTTTAGTAATTATTCAAGGAATTAAAGGGCAAAATGGTCAATTGACATTAAATATATTTTTTATCCCTTTAATAGGAGATAAAAACGTGAAAGATGAAAACATTTTATCATCTTCTTCCTCCCGTATCTCCCAAGCTCAAAGGTAAGTTTCTGATTTCTTGGTTATTTGTTGTTTTAAAAGTTGGGTTATGATCACTAGATGATAATTAAGCTTAAGGAAAACTTAAATTTTTCTAAAGCAACAAGATGAAAGGTATAAGAGAGATTAAAGATTTTGAGTTTTTGAATGAAATCTTGAAATATAGTTGATAAGTTGAATTTTAAGTTGAATTTGACTTGTCATCTATGAGAATAAGAAGATAGAAGTGTTGGAATTAAGTTTGGATAACATGGAAAATTTGTTATGATTATTGATTTCTATATGGAGAATATAATTTTGAGGTTTAAGATGAAATAATTGGATATAAATTAGTTTAAGTGTGTATATTTGAGTTAAGAATATAAAAGGGGATGAAATATGAAGAATTGAAGTGAAAATATAGAATTTTCGTGCAATAAACAGTGAATTCTGGGCTTGAGCAAAATTTCCAGAACGTGCAGGGGGAACAGATTCCCACCTGGGGTGGTATCGATTCCCCTCTAAATGAAAAATTGAATTTAATTCATTAAACCGGTTTAAGTTATTAACATCAAGTTTAAAGTTTAGGCTTCTGATAGTTGTTTTGAAATGATATATTTATGTAGATATTGATCCTAAACAAGTTCCAGAATAATCAAAGGATTAGGATCGAATCAAAGCAAGGCTAAGGTGAGTGCAATTTAATTTGTACTTATATTATCTAACAAACATTGGCTTGCGATGAGCCAGTAATGGAGTTATTATGGTAATAAGTGACTCCTAAAATATTATTTTATTGGTGATCGATGTGATTATTATGTGTGTATGAGTACATGAAAATGAGTATATGTCATTATATGTGTTATGATCTATGTGAATATGCAATATGTGATACATGTTATATGATATGAAATAGATGTTTACACATACATGTGGTATGTGTCAGAAGAAAATAAATATTTCATCATAAGAGCAATAATAATAAGTTATGAGATTACATGTTTATATGATACAAGTGAGTTGAACTGCTATAAATGATAATGCCCATGTTATGTGATATGAGAGCTAGTGGTATAGTTGTCATGCCAAGAGTCGAGGGTTACATATGTCCTACGAGACATATGATAGGTCCTTCGGGACACAGATTACATCCTTCGGGATGATAGGTCCTTCGGGACATAGATGACATCCTTTGGGATGATAGGTCATTCGAGACACAATTTATACGAGCTGTGGTGACAGCATATGTGTGCACAACTTCAAAGTACTCGCATACCTTAAGTTATCAGTATTTTACATGGGCTAATGCATAGCTAATACATGGGCTAATACATTGACTAATACATGGGTTAATACATGGTCTTATAAAAGATATCAGTACGGTACATGAGATTATAAAAGATAGGAATATTGTATATGGGCCTACAAAGGATATCAAAAGTATACATGGAATAATATATGGATTATTAAAAGAGATAACATAAATACACTGTATGTGATGCATATGCTTGGTTATATGAAATACATTACATGATTTATATGTGATACTGCGTGTATTGCTTAGTTAAATGTATTATATGATATGTTACAAATGTTAAGTACAAGATGACATGTTTTAAATGGGTTCATGATAATGATATTGATGTTGAGAATGATAGAGATCATTATAATGATGTCATATGTACATGTATGCATTTTGTTATGTGAAATGTTCTATGGTTTCTATTCTATGCTTTATATGTCTCACTAAGTCAACGACTTAACGTGTGATTGTTTCACACGTAGGATCAAAGAAGTCGGAAGAGCAATGATAGTCATCTGAGACAGCATAGCTTTATTCGAGATCAAATCAGAAGATATTTTATAGTAGGTTCTCTTTCTTATAATAAATAGTGTTGGCATGTAACTAAAGTTTTAAATCTTTTATGCGCTAATAAGTTTTATAAAATGTTTGAGATAATTTATGTAAATAATTCAGTTATATGTAGAAAAAGTTTAAAATTATTCACTATTTTGTACAAGTAAATGTTTTAAAACGTCAATGTGACACCTCAGACTAGTATCCGGGTCGGGTACGGGTTGGGGGTGCTACATTTAATGGTATCAGAGCTATGGTTTAGCCAATTCTAGGCATAAACCGAAGTCAAAAGTGGTTTAAAAAATACATGCCAACACAAAGTGAAAAATTTTGTGATCCGATAGTGTAAGGAGTGTGATATCTTACTAATAGAGAATATTTTTCATGATGTTAAATGATATGAAGATAATGTTAGAAGATATTCATTTCTCCAAAGTGGAGAAGTTAGATTGAGTAGTTTTGTTATTACATGGACAAGTTAGAGTATGGTGGGAAAAGGTCACAATGAGAATGTTAAAAGATTCAGTGACGTGGTTATTGTTTGTATAAGAGTTCAAGAATAAGTACATTAATGATCAGTTTATAAGACAAATGAAGTTAGAATATATGAGCTTGAAGCAAGGGAATTACACGTGCATGTGTATGAAAGTAAGCTTAATAAGTTAAGCATATTTGTGGCCGAATTATTAACGAATAAAATGATTATAAGTTTGATTGAGAAAATATATCAAGTTCATAAAACTTGATAGAGTTACCTTTTGAAGGTAAATTTACGAAGATGGATTGTATATCATTCCATGCTGCAATGAATTATTGTGTAGATTAAGATGGAATCTCAAGAACTTGAAAAGTGTTAAGTTCGTAATGATAAGAAAAAGAGTAAATTTGTTTACTAGTGTGATTTTAGCATTAACTACTATGAAGTTATTGCTACAAATTATCAATTCTTATTTTTGAACAAAGTGGATATTTAGAGTTTCATTCGATATGGATAATGTTTCAACTGTTCGAGAATAATTTCTATGGATCTGGAAAAGTTATACAGATTACAATAGGAATGAAATAAGGAATTCTAAAGTAGATATATTCAATTAAACTTGATAAAAAGTATTATTATTGCGGAAGACCCATGAGTCATGATACAAGTGTTAGTCGAACAAATAGTAAATGTTCGATAAAGATTCAGGAGCTTATGTTACCAATAAATCTTATGGGATTATCATTAACGAGTTATAAATCATTGTGATCATAAGTTGGTTGTCTCTGCATTAAGGTTGGGTTAATGGTAGCAAGAAGCGATTAATTTAGAAAGATGCAGAGAAATTATAAATCACATACCTTAAGTTCTCAGTACTGTACATGGGCTAATGCATAGATAATAAATGGGCTAATACATTGACTAATACATGGGTTAATACATGGTCTTATAAAAGATATCAGTACGGTACATGAGATTATAAAAGATAACAATATTGTATATGAGCCTACAAAGGATATCAAAAGTATACATGGAATAATATATGGATTATTAAAAGAGATAACATAAATACAATGTATGTGATGCATATGCTTGGTTTTATGAAATACATTACATGATTTATATGTGATACTGCGTGTATTGATTAGTTAAATGTATTATATGATATGTTACAAATGTTAAGTACAAGATGACATGTTTTAAATGAGTTCATGATAATGATATTGATGTTGAGAATGATAGAGATCATTATAATGATTTCATATGTACATGTATGCATTTTGTTATGTGAAATGTTCTATTGTTTCTATTCTATGCTTTATATGTCTCACTAAGTCAACAACTTAGCGTGTGATTGTTTCACACGTAGGATCAAAGAAGTCGAAAGAGCAAGGATAGACATCTGAGACATCATAGCTTTATTCGAGATCAGATCAGAAGATATTTTATAGTAGGTTCTCTTTCTTATAATAAATAGTGTAGGCATGTAACTAAAGTTTTAAATCTTTTATGCGCTAATAAGTTTTATAAACTGTTTGAGATAATTTATGTAAATTATTCAGTTATATATAGAAAAAGTTTAAAATTATTCACTATTTTGTACAAGTAAATGTTTTGAAACGTCAATGTGATACCTCAGACTCGTATCCGGGTCGGGTACGGATTGGGGGTGCTACACAGATTTCCAACATCATTGTTGCCATTAACTTATACAACGTTCGAACTTTTAAACAATGATGATGTTGAAATGATGGTTGAAGCTCAAAGTAATTATTTAGACACCGATATTGAGATGTATGTAAATTTTATTCAAGTGCGTGCCGTTCGGGGTCAATCATTAAGCTCCCACTATGGGCTGGCTGAACAAGTTGAAAGCCTGACGACAGTAATGTGTAATGATTTTAATGCCATAATGGGGAGACATTCATCCGTAACTCCTTACGATATGTACCGAGGTGGGTCGACGAATAATCTGTATGGCAACATCGCGTCCAATTCAAGGGGATGACATTCATATGTAAATCCGTTTGACCTTAATATAGAGATGTCATCGATGCTACCATCTGTGCAGTTTCCATTTGACACGATGACTTCAAGCTCCAGGGGGAGGCATTCGAATGCGAGCTTTTTCGATCTCAATGTCGATATGCCTTATAGTTCAAGGGGAAGGCGTGCAAATAGTAGGTTATTCGACCTAAATGTGGAGCGCATGGAGGAACCATTATCTCCACCAGAAGAACCGCTTCGTGAGCCTGGTGCGGATGGTGCTGAGACTGGACTATTCATTCACCCAGAATCACCGCAATTTAACTCCGATGATGATGAAGTTCCAAGAAATGTGGCACAAACTGACCCTCCTGCACACATGTATGAAGCTGATTATGGTGCAATGTACATGCCAGAATTTGCAGATATACCTCATCTCGGTGACTATGGATATTACTCATCAATAAATAATAGTGAGTTATCTTTAGGCATGGAGTTTTCAAGCAAAGAAGAAGCGGTGATGGCTATAAAAAAATTACAATATCCGTAATTCTGTTTAGTCCAGAGTCAACCGATCCACGACAAAAAAATATGTATGCTACTGTGCCCGACGCGAAAACGGATGCAATTGGATGATTCGCGTATCAAAAATGAAGAGGAAAAACAACATATGGGAACTAATAGTATACAACGGTTCTCACACATGTTGTGCTGGAGGGGTCAACCAAGATCATCCCAACTTGAACTCTGAAATGATATGTCAAGCCATCATGCCCATGGTAAAAACAAGCTCTCATATAACTGTTGCAGTGTTGATATCATCTATACAATCGCAGTATGGGTACACTATCTCCTATAAAAAAGCTTGGTTGGTAAAACAAAATGCCATTGTCAAACTTCATGGCGAATGGGATGCATCTTACAACGAACTTCCAGGTTGGTTTAAGCTGGTGCGGACGTTGAATCTTGGGATAATTGTGGACTTCGAAACCTCCTATGCATACCATAATGATCGAGTTCTTCGCGATCGATGCCAATTCTACCGGGTTTTTCGGAGTTACCCACAGTGCATTAATGCTGTCAAATATTGCAAGCATGTGGTCCAGATCGACAGGACTTTATTGTATGGAAAATACAAGAAAGTTTTATTATTGGCAGTTGTCCAAGATGGCAATTGCAACATTCTTCCAGTTGCTTTTGCTTTTATCGAAAGAGAAGATACATATTCTTGGGCTTTTTTCCTCTGAAATTTACGTGCACATGTTATCACGAGGGAAAACATATGTGTCATTTCAGATCGCGGAGCTGAGATCAAAGCAGAAATGGAGTCTTTGTGTCCAATGTGGCAACCACCCTTTGTCCAGCATAGGTATCGTCTCTGACACATTGCTGTGAACTACCATGGAAGGTACAAGAAGAATGATGAGCGTCAATTAATTGTGCGCATGGGTAAGTGAAACTGATGTAATTTGTTTTCTTTCGATCG
Organism: Hibiscus syriacus; assembly: GCF_006381635.1. Lineage (NCBI taxonomy): Eukaryota > Viridiplantae > Streptophyta > Magnoliopsida > Malvales > Malvaceae > Hibiscus > Hibiscus syriacus. Next base: position 359,363 of record NW_024063144.1, on the reverse strand, counting down.
TTTTAATTTTGTAAAGAAAGCAAGTTAGTAAGTTATACATTTTTTGATCAGGTTACGAACTACTTCCTCGAACGTTTGAATCAATGCTTCAAGATTTGCGGGCAAAGAACGAGGAAGGATACAATTACATCAGCCTCGTCGATAAAGAAATATGGACAAACGCATATGATGGTGGATATCGATATGGACACATGATGACCAACTTGGCAGAGGCAATCAATTCAACCTTAAAGGGTGCACGTCACTTACCAGTAGAGGCTTTGGTAAAGACTACATATTTTTTGTTTGGGGGCGCTTTTTGCGAAGCTCGGGGGACAAGCTCAAACCTGAATGCAATGCGGTCATGTCTATCACCCTAGATTAGTTGCAGATCTTCAGAATTTTTTTTTTGCATCAAATGGAATGTCTGTAACAAGCTTCTCTAGAAGGCATGAAATGTTTCGTGTCACAGAGTTGCCGCGACCTCTTAAAGGGATTGAAACTGTGTCGTTAAGAGTAAATCTAAGGGACAGAACGTGCGACTGCGGGTTTTTTCAAGCTCTGAAGTATCCATGCTCTCATGTGATAGCAGCTTGGTCGCATACACGTCAAGACTATAACCATTTTGTGGATCCCGTATACCTACTATCTGAAGTTTTTAAGGTATACGAATTTGAGTTTCCCCCCATAGGTAATGATAAAGACCCTGATGAGGTTCAAGATTGGCTTTCAATTGTACCAAATCCAAGTTTATTGAGGGAGCGTGGTCGTCCAAAATCTAATCGAATTCATTGCGATATGGATATTCGAGAAAGATCTAGACAAGACAGAAGCTGTAGATATTGTAGAAACCCATAACACTCTAGAAAAACATGTCCACTTCTGTTGCCATCAAGTAACAATTGATGAGGAAATGATGTATTTGTTTATCAAATAATAATTCTTGTACTTTAATTTACATTTACTTCACGTTAATGTCATTCGATAATCGCTGATGAAGATTAAAAAAGCGATACAATAATACGGGATTAGACGTTTGCGTTATATGTGATTATAATAAAAGAGATAATAAATGACAAACTTAAGAAAGTTATCGAACACAATCATTAAATTTTATCAAACTAATAAAAATTTGGTATTTCAAAATAATTTTAAATACAATAAACTTACAATAAGTATTAAATGGTAAATGATAACCAAATTACAATAACTGATATTAAATGGTAATAAACAAAATTAACTGAAAACTGGGAAAACTCATAAAACCCAAACATCGCTGAGTGTGAAACTGTACAGGAGGAGTCTGTGCTGCGGCCATGGGTGGTGAGGCTGAACCCGCCAAATATCCAGTATATAAACCCCAAGTCAGATCTATAAACATAGACCCATAATAGCCTCCAGGAGGGGTCATCTGTGACGGTGGCGGCGGCGGGGGTCATAAAACCAGGTGAAGGCGGTGACGGCGACATCTGGTAATGGAAAGGCTGTGGCGGCATCATATATGACTACGATATATAAGTCACTAGATACGGTGGCTGCTGTGAAGGTCCTGCTGGTGTAGCTGAGGATGAACCGGAAGTACCTACTCTCAGTCCACGAGTCAGGGGAAGATGGTGCTGTGTCGGTGAACGTATCTGTCGATGTCGCGGAAAGGACTACCCTCGTGCATCATCGGGAAGCAGAAACGGTTTCCCGTTATTGTTGAACTACTCATAATAACCGTCAACAACCATCAAGAGGTCATCAAAAATGGGCTCTCTACGGGGAAGGCATCGATGTCGATCCTCCCACAACACGGCCCACTCATGATGCCTCACCAACCAATCTGTATCTGTCTTGCTGCGTCTATCTATGCTATGCAACTCGTCCATATTGCGAGGTACTTCTGGAATTAGTTGAAAACAACCAAATTGCCGGAGCACGCGATCAGTGGAGTGCCACTCAACGGTCGCATAATAGATCAAGGGGACCATCGCCATCCAAACATCTGATGGACCCCTCAACTCAAGTGGGATCACCACCCTCACATCATCAGTAGAATATGAAACTCATTCAAACTAAAACAAATATATATAATTTTTATCAAAAGAATAATCTAATTATATAACTATATCTAAAATCGATTTTTAAACATTAAAATTCATACTTGTGTGCCAGCCTTCTGATCGATTATCACCCTAATTTTTTCTAAATCATCAGGTAGCTCTTGATGATTTTTCCTATCAGTAGACCACCTATTCAAGGAAAACAATTTATTATACGCTTTATAAAATTATTAATATATGAAATCAGTTTTATAATTACCTCATGAGTAGTGTAAATACGAATGGGTTCTTCACAATGGGACATAAAAAAGGTAATCGATACCATGCCCAAGACTGCAGTAGCAGAAGACATCCGCCGATAGCATTACGCCTGTAGTCAATGGCTCGACACATCTCCCTGTACAACAAAGCCAAAACTGTCGAGCCCCAACTGAATGATCCGGCCAGATGAAAGTCGCTCAGATGTCGCAACCACATACAATAAACTTGGTTGTGCAATTTTTCCGACATCAGCAACCCTCCTATCAGCTGCAGTATGCATGCCCGTGCATAGATTTTAACTTCATCCTCAGACGTGTCCTCGCTCAACTCCCGAAAATTGGCATCTAACTAATTTAACGGTATCCGACCACCGTTAAAATTTTCTGGGACACGTCCTAGATTTTCCCTGCACAAAGTAGTCCAGGAACCTTGCGTAATCCCTGATATAACATCCCCATCCACCGAAAGCCCCAGGTGCATAGCAACATCCTCAAGTGTAATCTTGCACTCTCCGTACGGAATATGAAATGTGTGGGTCTCCGGCCTCCACCGCTCTACTAAGGCAGAGATAAGGTCTGGTTCTATCTTACAGTGACCCTGATATCTACCTATGTAACCAAATCCAGCCTCTACTAAATACAACAAGACATAGCTAGGTATCACTAACTTAAGGTTCCTAATAAAATGATCTAATACATTGTCCTTCTCCTAAATATAAATAATTATAAAAATTAATTCTTAATCTAATAATCATGCATTAAATAAATCAACAAATTATTACTAATAATTTAAATTAAATTAAAAATTTAAAATGTTACCGTATCAGCAAAGTGTCGAGATATATGATTTTCATCCAAGCGAAGTAGACCGCCTTCCATTATATATCTGCAAAAAAATATATAAGTAAAATATTAAATAAATTAAAATACTTAAATAAATTAAATACAAAATATTAAAAATATAATAAAATATACCTTAAACAGAGAATATAAGAGTATTTGAGAGAAGTTGAGAGAAATTGAGAGAATTTGGTGTGATGAAAGTGATTGAGGATAAGGGTATTTATAGAGAGGATTGGGGTGTGAAGCGTCGGGGTATGGGGGTAATTAAACATATAGTGCGGGGCAGGGGGAGCGCCTTTCTGACGCATGGCAGATACATAGGTAAGGCGCGGCCCCTGATCTGCGCTATACCCACGTGTATCCCATGTCACCATATAGCGAAGTGCAGGGGGGGCGCCTTACTCCACGTGGCGCCAAATCAGCATATAGCGCGGTTCAGGGCACGCGCTTTACTGCTAAGGGTGTTAGATCGGGAAATATAGTCTAACCGGTATTAGATCGGTAATTATACCTGAGATGCACACTAACCGCTCGACGATTGATTCAAACGATGATTTTTGTGGCTGATAAGGTTGCTGATAAGGTTATTATAGGGGTGGCCTTGATAGGCTTGATTTGGTATGGGATTTGGTTCATAGCTCAAGTTCGGGTGATCTCTTTACTCTGGATTGAATGTGTTGGTGTGTGGGTTATAAGGCTTTTGGGGAGGTCCCGAAAAGTTCCATTGGTATTAATTTGTGCGCTATCTTATTCTTGTATCATCGAGCAGTAGTATATCGAATGATCTGGCATCGTGCATATTTTGCATAGCCTCACTGCTCTAATTTTTCTACAATAAGCGAATTAATTATTTTAGTAAGTTTATCTAATTTATTTTCAATTGAAATAACACTTATCTCATGAACCCGTCAGTTGGGTTCATTTGAAAATTGTTGTGAATTCACCGCCATTGTCAAAATTAATTCATTTGCTGCTTTTGGTGTCATGTTGACGAGAGCTCCCCCGCTAGCAGCATCGGCCATTTTCATCTCTAAGGGAAGAAGCCCTTCGTAGAAATACTAGATAAGCATTTGCTTGGTTAATCCATATTGTGGACAACTAGCACATAGCTTCTTAAATATATCCAATAGTCATAAAGTTACTCTTCGTCTTTTTGTTTAATTTCTAGAATGCTTCTCCTCAACTCGCTTGCCTTCGTTGCTGGGAAAAACTTGTCAAGAAAGATTCAATTTAAATCAGCCCATGTATTTATTAAATTTAGAGGTTAGTATAATAACCACTCTTTAGCTAAACCAGATAAAGAAAATGGAAAAGTTCTCAATTTAATTTGGTCATCGGAAACTCCCTGTAGTTTCATGCTTGAACAGACTAAGTGGAATTCTGCTAAATGTTTATGCAGATTCACTTGGAAGACTAATGAAGGTAAGAAGAAGATGAATGAGCCGCATTTTTAGTTGAAACAGAGTTTTGCCATGAGGAAAGATGATGCAAAGGGTTGTTGGACCATAAGAGCTATGCTAATTCTCGAATCGTGCGATTGTACATTAGTTCAGGTGTTGTTGGCGTTAAGTATGATTTGACGTTTGCGGTGACCCCGAGTATTACTTCTTCATAGGTATTGACGTTAGATGATGCTTCGGGATCTGGATCTGATTGTTCTTGGCGTTGTACTTCTTGTTGTTTCCTCCTTTCCTAAAGTGTTAGTCCACGTAGTCTCTGGGCTAATGCTTCAATCTCAGGTTCAAAATCTACTAGCTCTCTGGATTTTGCCTGGTCATAAATAAAAAAACAAACTAAATCATTAATTTTTTGTTGAAGTCCCCATCAACGATGCCAATTTGACTACGCGTCGTTTTCACTGTCAAATAAATTTTTCCTTAATCTCATTAAAAGTAAATATAATATTATAGAGAGAGTAAAGGTCGATCCACATTGACTAAGAAAGATGCTGAAATGATTGTTCTTGATCTCTGATCTAGAAGAAAAATTACAAGCAAAGTAAAAAATTGAATAAGTAAATAATTATTCAAAGGAATATAAAGAATTGAAGAAAGTAAAATTAAAAACTAATATGATGAAATTAGACTCAGGTTTTCGCGTGCCTCAAATTTCAATCGATCATTGAATATGATTTTTCCTCTAGTTAAATATCGGTTTGAGTCTGCAAGGTTCAATCCTTGTAGCTTATTTTCCTCTTTGGTGATTGACTTTCCCAAATCTAATTTAGGAATCACAATCATTGTTCTGATTAACTTCGACTATCGTTGTTAACTCAAAACAGTTTAAAAGCGATTGGAAAAAAACCTGACTCGAATTATGCTTTTTCTATGAAAGTCGAATTCAATCCCAGTTTCCCTTAGCGTACCATTCGTTAAGTGTGTTCAAGGGAATTCGAATAAATTGATTCTATAATCCCAACGGTAAACCATAACGTCATCCAAGCTAAAATCTATTTTTGAAGTGAAAGCATTCTGATTTAAAGAAAGACAATATGTCAATCTAGTTTCTAGAAAATTGAGAAATTTAACCCAAAGGGTATGGGATGCTTTTCGATTCTCACGATTCAGAATCGAGTCATGGTTTCAGCCTTTGGCTAAGGAAAACTTAGCTAAGCATGGTAGAAACCATACTTAGCATTTTAAAAGAAAATAAAGTAAACTTGAAAAGAAAAAAACTTGAAAAAGAAAAGTAAAAAAAATTATAAAAGAAGAAAAAAAGAACAAAGAGAACTCAAGCAATCTTCGATGTCTTTAGGATTACCCCAATGGGGTATTTATAGCCTCCTAAAACCGTAAGAAATTACATTTAAAATTAAAAAGATAATTCCTAAAAAATAAAATAAATCCTAATTTGAATTTGAAAAATACAACCAAGTCTCATTCTCCACGCAATCTGCTGATTGGATTTTCTAGAAGTTGCTGACTGGGCCTTCTAGAAGCTGTTGATTGGGTGCAACGTCATGGCCACATCAGTTGCCGCATCAGTCGCTGACTAGATTCCATGTCGAGTGTGTCATGTCCCAAGTCGTGCCCACTAATCTAGCCATGAATTCAGAAAAATAAAAAATTGCACGATTTCGTTGTTCTTAGCATAATTTATGGAATTCAATGTCCTGCATCGAAAATGAATGGAAAGACTCAAGTTAGCAACTAAAATGATCTAATCAAGGAGTAATTAATCATAAAATAATGTATAATTAAACAATAATCAATAATTTAGCAGGAATATGGTGCTATTGATAGTCTAAGCAGTTGGGGAGCATGAAAAACCAATAATAGCTTTCGAGTGCCCCACACAGTCATTTCTTTAGTACTTTAGGTCATGAAGGGATTGAATTTAATAGGGTGTATATAATTGAGGGTTACAACATTATAATATGAGACGAGATGCGTTTACACGGTGTAATTTGTTTTAATTGTACATTCTTTTATGTTCGTTGAATGAGTGATAGTAGATGATTGAGATTAATAGTAGAAAATGAAAAGATATTCATTGAAAAAAAAGATAATCTTAGTCGTTTATTTCTACTCAGTTCTTAAAAAGTGTAAAACTTGTGGTTTTATGTAGGTAGATCTTAATCTTTATAATATTATCAAGAGCAAATTCAATCATATGTCATCTCTGTCTAAATGGGTGTATGAACAATAATGATATAAATTAATGCTAAATGATAAATAGAAAAAGAGTTTTTCTTTGGTGATAACAGAACAGTCTTCTTGTTTAGGGTTGAAGTGGCCATTATTCTGGGCATATTTTTTTATCCCATATGCTTATTTCCTTTGTTTTTATAACCTTTGATGCAATGATTGATATCCTGCAATTGGTCTATGCTGTGATCTCACAATCAAGTTTTTTATTTTAAATGTTTTATTACCATCGATTTTCCTGCAATTGGTTCATATGTCCAGCCAAAATGCTTTCAATTGCCCCCAAGAAACTACAATATTCTTGGTACGGTTCCTTATTGTAGAAAACTCTACTTTACATGCCCACAAAGCTAAAATTTTGATCATTCAATGGTTATATAATGTATGTATGTATGTGTTAATTGACAATGGTATTTTCCTAGCTTCCACTGTAAGCATTACAGTGTTGTATCACATCTTCCTCCAACTATCATTTTGTTTGGAAACCCTGAACTCTCTCTCCTGAACTCTCTCTCCTGAACTGGAAGAAACAATTCCATGTTCATATCTTACCCATCAAACTATGTATTGCATTACCACCAACCCTAATCACGATGTTCCAATTGTGGTTCATGCATGGGATGGATGAAAACAAGCAAAAGAACTAAGAGCCCATTGATTCACCAGTGAAAAGCTCTGGCATTTCATTGTTTGGACTCATCTGTAAGAAAATAAGGTTAAAACATTATGCATAGGAAGAATTTTTGCTTGACACGTGTACAAAAGTCAAAAGGTCGTATACTTTCGGGGGATATGTGGATGTCCGTTGAGTACGTTGTACGTAGGGTGGTGCGATTGCAGAGAGTTGGATCTCTTGCAACAGTAATATTAAGTTAATTTGGATTCTTGTGCGGTCCCAAAACTGGCTTTTATGTTGAAATGTGAGTTGTGGTTTACCTTGTGGCTTTTGCCTTCCATGAAAGGGATAAGTTTTAGGGTTTCTTAAATGGCCCATTTGATATTATGCTTTTAGAAACTTGATTACTGCACCGATGTGGATGTACAGGAACATCATTGGTTTAGGATCCTCGAAGTATTGTCTCCTATACAAGTTAAATAGGTAAATTACACGCTTGCTCATTGACCTGTATTCTTTTTTCTTATTTTATTTATTGTACTTTTAAAATTTTTAATTTAATCACTAAACTTTATACATTGAATTTTTTTGTCACTCCATTGTTAATTATCTAACAACGTTATGACGTGGATAACTTATATTATTTTTAAAATACTAAATTTTGGATAAAAAATTACTAAATAAAATAAAAATTTCCTTAAAAATCCTAACAACTTCTCTTTCACGTTTAAGCAAAATGAAAATCCATATCTTCGTCATCCTTAAGTTATTCTGTGCTAAACTAGTTTTCATTTCAAAACCATACAAACTAAAAGCACATAATTTCTCTCACTTTAACCAAAATGAAAAATGAGGTCAAAAAATGTGGTGGTGTTGAATGATTTCTTCTCTATTATGGTTGAGAAACTAGGTGTTGTAGGTTTTATGAAGAGCTAAGCAAGATTTTATCAAAGGCAATAGAAGACAAAGTTCATTTCCAAAACCCAAATTCTTGCCTCGAAGCTCTTTTTCCCTTCTCTATCATTTTTTTTCCTTTCCCTCTATCCTTTTCTCTCTTCTCTTTCAAATGTCGGTAAACACGCTCAAAAGAAATAAGCGATATGAACATAAAATACCATTTTTTTTCACTAAGAAAGATCATCGAGTACAGAAAAATCATTGAGTACATAGTTTAACTAATAAATAAAAAAAGGCTAACTGAAAATGCTAGAATTTAAGAAGATAAACTCACAATCAGATTTGGTGTTACACATAACTGACCATTAAACAACTTAGTGACAGATAATATAATCTTATAACTCATTAACATTAATTAAAAAAAATGCTCAAATAATACTATAACAATTTGAATCATTCTTCCAACATATTTCTCTTGACATATAAAAATTCTATCATCATCCAGCATAACTTGAAGCCCCAAAAAGTATTATAAGATGCCTAAATCTATCATCTCAAAATTTCTCACCATACATGACTTAAAATCATCAATTAATAACTTTGAAGAGCCTACGTAGATCATAACTACATAAAGACAAACCACCCAAAAAAACTCCATTATCGTTCTTCTTCAAATAAAGAGTTGGCTCGTTTTCATTTCTAGTAAACCCACTATCTTGGAAAAATGAATCAATCTTGATATGCAGACACGTGGAGCTTGCTTTAGCCCGTAAAACGCTTTTCTTAGTTTTAAACTTTATTTTTATTATCACATACTACAAAATCTGGTGATTGTGAGACAGAGACAACTTCCATAAGATCATCATTCAAGAAAGTAGATTTCACCTCAAATTGATACACAAATAATTGCAATTGAGCGGTCAGCACCAAAACGATTTTCATAGTTTCAAATCGAGCAAAAGGAGAATATGTTTTTTTCGAAATCAATACGTTATTGTTGTGAGTATCCCTTTTCCACTAGTTGAGTTTTATGATTTTGGTTATTTTGTTCTAAACACCCTTTTCAGTCCTACAGTATTTTTGTCTTCTGGAGAATCGACCAGTTCTATATTGAATTTTGTTCAGTGGTATGCATCTCTTATTTCATAGCAATCTGCAACACATATTATCCCATAGTTTCTTCAAAGGAGGTTGGATCGGTGAATAATAGGGCAAAGTCACCTAACACATAAATTTCTATAAGAAACCTGAAATTTATTGATGGTGTTTCGCTACTGTTGTTTGAAGAGCTATGTGTTGGAGATGTCGAACTAAAGTTTGTAGTAGCCATAGGAGAAGAAGGAGCTGAATTTTCAGGTGATGGAGGAACTGAATTTGCAGGATGCTAAACTTCAAAATGTATCGAAACTTTATTCATCAAGCCTTCTTTGCCACAATTCAGTTTCATATCCTCTAGTTCATTGAATACAACATCCCTATTGATAATCACTTTGTCACTTATAGGATTATATAAAAGATATGCTTCAGATTGATGAATATAGCCAATGAAAATGTAATTTTTAGATTTTTCATTAAGCTTAGATCGAGAAATAATTAAAGCATATGCTACACAACCAAAGACTTTTAAGTGGCTAACCCAAGGTTTCTTACCCATCCAAGCTTCATAAGGTGCCTGATTAATAACAATCCTTGTTGGTGAAATGTTCAAGAGGTACAGTGTTGTTGCAACTGCTTCTACCCAAATTGATTCTGAAACATTTTTGCTTTCAGCAAGTTTCTGGTCATTTTTACAACGATACGGTTTTTTTTGTTTTGCAACTGACTAGTGTTTATTTTGTGCTATATTTTGTGTTTAAATACTTCTTGATTGTTCATTATTATTGCTGATTTGGACATTTTTACATGATTTCAGTGCAGGACAATGAATTCTGGAAAATGTGCTTAAAAAACTTGAAAACTGCACTTTTTGTTCTGGAATCATGGGCGACCTAGTGGGCATGAAACTGGGCATGAAAGCGCTGACATGGAATCCAATCAGCATCTTCTAGAAGGTTTAGTCAACATTTTCGTGGAAGTAGAAGACTTAGTCACAAATTTGAATTTAAATTCAGGATTTATCTTTATTTTTAGGATTTAATTTTCAAGAATTATCTTTTAGGATTTTTAATGTAATTTTAGGGTTTTCTAGAGACTATAAATACCCCATTGGGGTAAACCTAAAAAATCATCTCGGAGATCTCTCAGATCCCTCATCTCTAAACTTTCGAGTTCTTTTATTTATTCTTTAGTTTTATAAAGTTATTTTCTTTTCTTTTCATTTTTTTATTTTTCTTTAAAGTTTTCCTTTTAATGCTAAGTATGACTTTTGACATGCTTAGCTAATTTTTATAAGCCAAAGGATGAAGCGATGACTTAATTCTTAATGTGATAATTGAAAATCACCTCATACCCTTCAGGTTAAATTTCTCAATTTTCTGGAAACTAGATTGGCAGATTGACTTTCTTAAAATCAAAACGTTTTCACTTCAAAAATAGATTTTAGCTTGGATGTAGTGATGGTTTATCGTTGGGATTATAGAATCAATTGATTCAAACTCCTTGAACACATTGAGCGATAGCACACTAAGGGGAAATTGGGATCTAGTTCGACTTTCATAGAGAAAGCATAATTTAAGTCGGGCATTTTCAAGCTCTTTTAAATTGTTTTGAGTTAACAACGATAGTCGCAGTTAATCCGAACAATGATTGATATTTCTAAAATAAATTTGTAAAATTCAATCTCCAAAGAGAAAAGTGAGCTACAAGGATTGAACCTTGCGAACTCAAACCGACATTTAACCGGAGTAAAATCCTATTCAATATTAATTACGAATTAAGACAAAGCTAAAGCATGAGGTTGATTTTTATTATTAGATTTTCATATTTTTAAATTCGTTTTCTTTAAATCTTTATTTTCTTTACCTCTCAACAAAAACACCTTTTTATTTTACTTTTAGTTTTTTACCTAGATCAAAGATCAATAAACAATCTTCATCAGGAAGTTTCCTTAGTCCCTGTGGGATTGACCCTTACTTATCTCTTACTACGTTTAATTTCCTTTATTTATTATTTGAGAAGAAGGAATTATTTTGGCACGAAAATGATGCGTGTCAAATTGGCGTCGTTGCCGAGGACTTTGGCAAATTACTGATCTATTTTTTTTTTATTTTATGAACAGGTGCAATCCGGGATATTGTCTCTCTCAAAACCTGTAGTCTGAATTAGGTCGTCGAGCTCAACGACGTTAAACAAAGCGATTTATAGGAGGCAACCTATTTTTATTTTTGTTTATTTTATTTTTTTAATTTATCATGTATTTATTTTATTTTATTTTATTTTATTTTTCAGGTATCCCGATAATTTTATTTGAATTTAAACTGAGTCGAGAGCAATATTAGTTCAAACAAAGCAAATTTCCAATCCCTGGAGTAGCTGAATCGTGCGAGCAACAAGAAAAATTTTCCCCTTCACTTGTACCACATGTCCAAACGGTATTTTCCGAATGGGGAAAAGGGGGTCATGTTTCAAAAATATTCTTTGGAATGATTGGTTAGTGATAAAAACGTGATTCGAGGAGTCGCCACTAATATTTGATTAGAGTGTGATTGAGCACCCAAAAATAAATTTGCCATTTTAATAAAACATTAATTTTGATTAAAATAATAAACTTGAGGTATGCGTTACCAAAATTTGAGTTCGGGAGTCGGTTACGTGTAGGGAATGATTATCTCTCCCAAAACGCCCTAAATCGACACCTAGTCGATTAATTAATTGTCTTTGCAATAAAGTTTACAAGTTTGAGTCTAATTTAATTTAAAATCCCCTAAAATAACATTTTTTAAAATTTGGATGAAAGATGATAATATTTAATTATATACTATCGAGAAGAATCGATCTCTCATACCTTAAAGATATCGATTCTTACTCCAATCAAAATAAAGAAATATTAAAATTTCATTCTAAAGTTCACTATTAATTCAAAATAATAACATCCAAAATAATTTTAAGAGTGAAAACAATAATATCTAATTATTTTCAATCGAGAATGAATGACCTTTTATGCATTAGAACAACCATTTATTACCCCAATTGAAATAAAGATATATTATTATTTCGTCTTGAAATTACATAGCAATTCGAATGAAAATGATAATATCTAATGATTTCAAATCAAGAATAAATGATCTCTTGTACCTTAAAGCATTCATTTATTACTCATAACGAAACAAAAGGATATTACTATTCTCAATGTCGATTCGAATGTTATTGTTTTGAAAATCTATCGGAAAACACATGCAAAAATAAAACAAATAAAAAGCACAACAAACAAGGAATTAATTATTTACTTTACCGATATTTAATGAGAATAAGAATATTCAATTATTTAAATATCTCGAGGCGAGACCTTATATTTGATCTAACAGTCTTTTCTCAATAAATTTAATTAAAAGAACATTATCTTTTTCTCAATCCCCGACTTTTAAAAATGAGACCGATTTAATTCGCATCACTAAATGGGATATACTTTTATTTTAAAATTATCGTAAGTAACTTTCTTATACATTAAGAGAGTCACTTTACGACAATATTAAAATGATCGAATATTACCCTTAGCCAATTTATTTTGATTCGATTCAAGTGATGCTTATGAGGGTATCATGCGAAATTAATTAGGAAAAAATGAACTAATATGCAAACAACATGAAAAATTTGAAATAAAAATAAAAGTAGGACTAAAACATAAATAATCAAATTATCATACCAAAATTGAAATAAAAATAAAATATACAAGTGACTAAAACAAACATTTTCAATATTAAGTGCTAAAATAAAAAAAACAAAATATGAGGACTAAATTAATATAAATTAAAATAACATGACCGAATTAAAATAAATAAAAACATATCTAATGTTCGAAATACAAACATGCAAAAATACATGGTCTATTTCAAAGAATATCCCTAAAAAATAAATATTTTGCATAAAAGGGTAAATGACAGAAACAATCCTTACAGGATTAACATGCAAAACGCGCTAAAAGTACGAGGACTAAACTATGATTAGGCCAAAAACTTAAAGCATGAATATAAAGTGGGAAAATAACAAAAATGGTCCCTCGGTAACTGTTCTGTAAAAACGAGCGTAAGTTAAGGGGAACGAAGTGGTATTTTCTCCTAACTTACCCCTATATATGCCACTTAAAACCTTTTATTTTTCATTTCAACCATGGCTTTAAAAAACCTCTTTTTTTTATTTTTTCTCGATAACTTCGGCCGGCCTACTGTCGGTCGCCCTGAACCACCATTGGTCACCGTCTGGCCTACGCACTGGTCACTGTACACGGTGGCATAAAACCTCAAACTCTCCCAAAATGCTTCCTTAACCTAGATCTATCACCCTAGACACTTCTCCCTGCCTAAAAACCATATAAACGACTATAAACAACCCCAAATCGAGCTCCAACTGTTCGAATTTTGGACCTCCAATCGTCACGAGGACCCCCTCTGACTCGGGTAAACTATTTTCTCTCTTAGACTCTCGGTTTTGGTTGCATGCATAGATTCGAAATAGAAAAAAGTTTTTATTTTATTTGATTCGAAACTGAGAAAAAAAGTGACACAAAAATATATACCTTCAACTTTTTCTGATTTTTATTGCTTTCCGAAATCGAAGGGTCCCACCTCTATTACATTATGGTTTAGGTTATTATAAACCCCGAATCTTACATATTTTTACCTTTTTTTTTCGGATGAAATCATTACAAAAGAAAGTTTGCGTGTGGATTTTAGATTGTGTGTTGATCTGGTTCTGACATGGCATGCCTTCGGGTTGGCAGCTGCAACGATGGCCGGGGTTGTTACAATAGAGAGGCAACCTGGGATTGGGTGAAACGGGTAGTGGATTTGAGGCTCGATCTGGACCGTTGGATGGGTCCAAATTGGATGACTGATACGAGAGGCGGCGGTTGCTGAAGAGAAAACCCTAACTGATGGATGATCTGGGGCGTTGGTTCTCTCCTAGATCCAATGGCTGGGAGCTATTGGCGACTGTTGGAAAATGAAAAACCCTAATGGGTTTGGGCCCCAAACGGGTCTCGAGTTGGGTTGAATCGTGGTTTTGGCTTCGGATTATTTTTGTACTTGGGCCTCAAAATTGGGCCAGGCTTGTTTGGTAGTTGGGTTGTTGTTTTGGGGCATGATTGGACATGTTTGTTGTAATTTGGATCTGTTAAGAAAAATAAAACAATAATATTAATTAGAAATAATAATAATATAATAATAAAATTGTTAATATTAAATGGGACGAAAAACGAGTGTCGACAACTGCTCCTATTTGCCCATTCTTGTGTTAACAAGAATAAGGCAAAGACGAATAGACATTTTTTTTGTTCGATCTACTTCATGGTTTGAAATATGATGAAGGATCTGTTCCGCTGTCACTCAGGGAATATCAAATCTGGGGATGTTGATCCATTTCGCTGTCACTCAGGGAAGATTGAATCAGGGCAGACTTGTTCCGCTGTCATTCAAGGAATATCAAATCTTGGAACAAAGGGACATTTTTGCTTCTTCTAAAGAGAATATCAGATCTGGGAGAGTTGATCCATTTCGCTGTCACTTAGGGAAGATTGAATCGGGGCAGACTTGTTCGCTGTCACTCAGGAAATATCAAATCTTGGAAAAGAGGGACATATTCCGCTTCTTATGAAGGGAATATCAGATCTGGAGGAGTTGATCCATTTCATTGTCACTCAGAGAAGATTGAATCGGGGCAGACTTGTTCTGCTGTCACTTAGGGAATATCAAATCTTGGAAAAAAGAGACATGTTTATTTTCTTTTGAAGGGAATATCATATATGGCGGAGTTGATCCATTCCGCTGTCACTTAGAGAAGATTAAATCGGGGCATACTTGTTCCGATGTCACTCAGGTAATATCAAACCTTAAAAGAGGGACATGTTCCACTTCTTCTGAAGGGAATATCAGATCTGGAGGATTTGATCCATTCCGCTATCACTCAGGGAAGATTGAATCGGGGCAGACTTGCTCCGCTGCACTCATGAAATATCAAATCTTGGAAAAGAGTGACCTATTTTGCTTCTTCTGAAGGGAATATAAGATCTTGGGGAATTGATCCATTCTGTTTTCAATCATGGAAGATTGAATAGGGGTTCTGCTGTCACTTAGTGAATATCAAATATTGAAAAAGAGGGACATGTTCCACTTCTTCTGAAGGGAATATCAGATCTGGGGGAGTTGATCCATTCCGCTGTCACTCAAGGAAGATTGAATCGGGGCAGACTTGTTCCGCTGTCACTTAGGGAATATCAAATCTTGAAAGATATGACTTGTTTCGCTTCTTCTAAAAGGAATATCAAATATTGGAAAAGAGGGACATATTTCGCTTCTTCTGAAGGGAATATCAGATATGAGGGAGTTGATCCATTCCGCTGTCACTCAGGGAAGATTGAATCGAGGCAGACTTGTTCTGCTGTCACTCAGGGAATATCAAATCTTGGAAAAAAGGACATGTTCCACTTCTTCTGAAGGGAATATCAGATCTGAGGGAGTTGATCCATTCCGCTGTCACTCGGGGAATATCAAATCTTGAAAGAGGGACCTATTCCACTTTTTCTGAAGGAAATATCAGATCTGGAGGAGTTGATCCATTCCGCTGTCACTCAAGGAAGATTGAATTGGGGCAGACTTATTCCACTGTCACTTAGGGAATATCAAATCTTGGAAAAGAGAGACATGTTTTGCTTATTCTGAAGGGAATATCAGATCTGCAAATTAAACATTACCAATTGTTAGTATATGTTTGAAATTTTGAATGATCATACTTGATGGTTTGGATTTCAAGATAATCTTCGAAAATCGATTTTTCTTGTGCAAATTTGTCTCGCAACCATCGAATATGGGAGTCTGCCTCTCTAAATGTGATTCTATATATTTGAGGTTTGAATTCTAGCTTCCACTTGTTGGGATTTCGATATCACGAATCTTCTCTTTTCCTTGGAAGATATGTAAAAACCATATGTTTATGTGTAAAATGCGAATGCAATGTAATGCATTTTCTTTCATGAAGATGATGTTCTCATGCATGCTCAAATGTTGATTCAATTTTCATTTAATTCTAAAGTGGAGAACTAGGACTTCTTCCTCTTGACCATTCTCCTCTATGGTTTACTCAAATATTGGTGTAGCAGCTTGCAACTTCTGAAGATCTGCCCAATTATCATGTCTTTGCGTCTTCTTTGCCTTTTATCTGCGTTAAAGTCTCAGAAGAAATGCTTCATTTCTTGCTGTGGTCAGTAATATGATCTAGATGCCCCTTTCTTCCTTTGGCTCAAATGCGCTATCAGAGTTGTTCTTCCAGGATTCTACCATTAATTGATGCTCAGCTGGTTTGCTTTACAAGGTAAGCTCTATTCATATTCAGAACGTTTAATGAGAACGATTCAACAAGGTTTGTGCTAGATGTACAGAACACAGATGAATTGAACGGACTGACACTTTGGAAATAAAGATGGTCAATGGAGCTAGTGAAGGGGCTATGGTTAATATGACCTCGAATGCAACGAAAAATTTAATTTCTACAATGGCTGCCAACTCTCAACAGTTTCACCCTTCCAGTGAACCCACTCGATGGGTTCGCGAGATAAGTGAATTTATTTTTTAGATTAAGGATTATTTATTTGACAATTTACGACGCTTGTCAGTTCTTTTTGGGTTGATTAATCATAATATTTCTTTTTCATCGAACATTGCATACTCATGTATATGATAGAATGAGAAATGTCCAATTAAGTCTTGAGATATTAGATGTCAACGAGAGGCCATTAAAATGTAGGTGTTGTGAGCTTGAGTTTGTTACTTTCCAAACATATTCAAGTGATCAATAAATGAGAGCTGATAACCATAGAAATAGCTCATTGTTAAACCACCAATCAGAAATAAAAGGTAACGACGAAGCGGGGAAGGAGAAATGGAGTTAATGAAGTCTGACGAGGATGAGGAATAAGAAAAGAAAGGTTAAGAACGAACATGGATAATAAAAAATTTCAAAAGTAATATTAATAAAATATTAATTAGTTAAAAATAATTAAAAATTACATATCATCACAAAGTTGGGGAGAAAATGGTAGAGTGACAAAATGAAATGTGTCTTTGAAACTACAGACGATCTAAATAGCATTGTGTGGTTCTCTTCTGAACCAAAATTCTAATATGATCTCCTTCCATCCTGTTATTTTTCCCCATCACGTTTCAACTTATTCGAATTCAACAAAATGGATCCAAAAGTTCCATGCATTCGAATACTGACAAAGCTTATACGGCTTCATTTAAAACTATCTATCTATCTATCCATCCATCCATCCATTTGGTTCCTGGCAAAGCTTATACAACTTTATATCTTAAAAGTTTCATGCTATTTATCTATATATCTTATTCTTCTTCTTGATAAAGTCTCCTCATCATCCCCGAAATGGTAGTGCTGATCATAGACTTCATGTAACTATTCTCTACATGGTACAACGACCCCTAGCCAAGAAAGCACCAGACCCTTACTCCTCTAGAATTACGACTGAAGTTATTGTTTCATTTCTTTCCAAATCATTTTTCATACCATAAGTAAAACCCCAGAAAACTAAATGTAACAAAAACAACACCACCAACATCAATTAAGCCAAAAACAAGAGTTGAATGTTTATTATTCGAACCATATTTTTATTTAAAGTTAAGTAAAAGCACACGTAACAACACCATTACTTTCATGTCCAAATTCATTAACATTCCCAGCAACATAAAGAACAATGAAATCAAAACAATTAATCAATATCGCGAGATCTATTAATTACCATCAACAGAGAAGAACCTAAAATGAACATCGTTTCAAACACAGAGACAAGTATCACAAGTTGTAAGATCACTAAGATCGACCTTGCAACCTTGGTTAAGCGTTGTCGATTCCCCTAACTTAGTAACCATTAAATATTTACTTCTTTTTCATCTTATCTAGAATCATTTTCATTTTTGTAAATCCTACATCTGCATTTCGTTATATATATATAAAAAGGAAAAATATTCAAGTTCCATGTCAGCACTGCCTGCTTCAGTTTCTTCTTCTTGGATCCCTGAAGACGATCTCTTGCTGAAGAACGTCATTGAGGTAACCTCTTTCTTCTTCTTTGTACTCAATTTTACAGCCTGAAGGGAATCTTTTCCATTTATCTGACCGAAAAGAATAGAACCGTAGAAGGTAAAACCCTAAGTTTAGTGGAATGTTTATGATTTTCTTCATTTTTAAGTGATCATTTAAATTTGGTCATTACAGACCAGTGCTTCATTGGAAGCACTAGCTAAAGGTGCGGTTCAATTTTCACGGAAGTTTACGGTTAGAGAATTGCAAGATCGATGGCGTGCTTTACCTTATGATCCTGTTATTTCAGATCAAGCAGCAGCCTGTATGATTGAGGTTGAATTATCTGCTTCTAATTTATCTTCTACATTGAATAAATTTGATAATTCTGTTGAAACGTCAGTGCTAAAAGGAAATTTGAAAGCATTAGAAGCTCGTATTATGCTACGAGGAAGAGGACCTGTAACCACCATGTGACAAACTTGAGTGGTGTTTGTTTTCTTGGATCACCTAATGGTAATAATTGCATCCAAAATATAGGTGGTTATGATGAGCTTGTTGGACTCCGTGAAGACTGTTAAAAACCGATTAGGATTCGGTGATTTAGGGATTGGTAATGTAGGTAAACGATCACCAGAGGATGATTTGAAAGTAACTTCTAAGAAGGATTGCTTAGGTGAAAAAGTGGAGAATCTATAACAGAATGATATATCTGGGGGGTCTCGTCATGCCATTTTCGAGGCATCAGATAAATTTGGTCATCCATCTAGGGTTGAGGAAATCAAACCTTACTCGGCTGGATGTTCGTCACCACAACCAGATATGCCTCTGAGGAAAACAATGGAAGATGTTCCAGCGGCCGTGATGCCAGTTAATGATGGCCTTGAAGATAAAGGCCAACATGTAAGAGGGGAGATTGTGCATCCTGAAGATTTGGATAGTAAGAAAATGTGTCAATCGGGATATGATATTGTTCCTTAAGATATGATGTTAAAAGATGGCTATGAAATTAATAATTCTGTTGCTATCTCTTGCGATGATTTAGCTGAAACAGATGCTTTATTAAACTTTGACGGTGATACAATTGATAAATCTTGTTATGAGAGTGTTAATTTACTTTTGCTGAATTCTCCTAATGATGTTCATGAAGATGATACATCAAAGACTAAAGATCCTGAGACATTAGTTTCAGACGTGTGTCCTGGTATTCCGAAGCTACTTTTCCTGCAAAATTGGAAGAAGTCCCAGACCAATAGTCACATTCTAAGCATGATGAACAGTAACATTTTGAAAATCGGAAAATCACTTTGCCTTCATCTGCATCTTTGTCAAATCACCATTCTCCTGAACCTCATGAAGTGACTTGCTGCATGTTGAACAGTTAGGATCCTGAGATCCCATGCAATGATGATGTTGTCTTAGGCAAAGCTTTAGCTAGGAAAGAGTGTCATCACTTGAGTAGTGACCAAGCCTCATCCTTTGCAAACCAAAAGGATAGTAAAGAAGAACCGAGCTTGATACAGACAGAGGATATTCTTTCTCAATGTTTTACAGCTCCCAAGATGGTTGGACTGGACATTCTTTCAGAATCTAGTCAAGGTGTCAAATCCGAGTTTCATGATGCTCAATGTCATGTGATTTCCCGACAGTCTCAAAATTCCCTAGTTGATGTAAGTTGTGTTTAAGTTAATTCATCCTAATTTATCTTTAAAACTACTTCTTAATTTATAGAAAAGATGATTCCTATTTTATCTAGGTTTTTAATTCATGTGTATAAAAAGATTACGTACCCATCACAACACCAAATACCTCGCAGCGTCGATCCCAACCTTGCTGTCGTCGCCGTTTGTTATTCCTCTGATCAGTAATGTGCTTTCAGCACATTGTCGTCCTCCCAATTTTGAATATCCGATCATACGCTGTACCCATCACAACACCAAATCCCTTGCAGCGTTGTTTTCCGTCGCAGAATCGTCTCTTTGCTGCGCAACACAGCGTTGCTCTTCTCCCAGTACCGCTCTCCTCACAGTGTCGATTCTGTCACGCCGCTGGTCCAGCGCTACCCTCATCACAATGGTAGCCCTTCCTGTTTTGTTGTTTGGTCACTGTTCGGCCAGCCCGGTCTCCCCATAACACAACCTTTAATTCCTCTTCTCGACAGTTATAGCGTATCTTTCTTCACCGAGGCTGAAAACTCCATTATCCAGCCGTCTCCTTCTGACTCGATTTGCTCGTCCATTACTTGTCATTGTCTCAATGATGAGAATTACATTGCTTGATCTCAATCGGTGCGCCTGTTCATCACCAGTCGTCGAAAACAACAATATCTCTCTGATAATATGTCTGTGATCCGAGAGAAAAACATCTGGAGGCAGTCAATCGAATCTTAAGATGACACCAGGACATGGGTTGATTTTCAAAAAACATGAAGACAAAATAGTTAAAATATTCTCATATTCAAGCTGGGCTGGAGAATTAACAGATAGAAGGTCAACCACAGGATATTGCTTATTTGTATAGGGAAACCTAGTGAAATGGAGGAGCAAGAAACAATCAGTAATCTCCAAGAGCAGTGTAGAAGCAGAATATAGGGCCATAGCACTCAGGATGTGTGAAGGAATTTGGCTACAAAGACTCTTAACCAAACTAGAGATGTGCAACAATAACTATTTTGAACTTCAAAGTGACAGCAAATCTGCGATAAGCATTGCAAAGAATCTGGTGCACCACTACAGAACAAGATCTACAGACACTTTATTGCAGAAAAAGTAAATGGCGGAACTGTGAAACTAAACTATGTCTCTTCACAAAACCAGCTAGCTGATGTATTGACCAAGACACTTCCAAGGATTTCCTTTGACGAAATTACATCCAAGCTAGGTCTTTACAATATTTACTCCCCAGCTTGAGGGGAAGTGTAAGTAGTGTTTAAGTTAAACTCTTCATCCTAATTTACCTCTAAAACTACTTCTTAATTTGTAGAAAAGATGACTCGTATTTTATATAGGTCTCTAATTCATGTGTATAAAAAGCCTATGTACCCTCTTGTGTAAGATGCAATTTTGCTTTGGTTAAAAGAATTTAATTCTTTCACTACCGGAAAAATCTAGTTCATTACAGTTGATCCGTATAATTTCAAAGCAGCCCACACATTTCCCAATTCTGCTTCAGATGGTGCAGCAAAGGAAGAGCCATCTGATGAATGTTGTACCAGAGATATTTCTACATATGCAGAAGCAAGTTCCATTGTAGATACTGTTTTGGAACCAGAAGCAAACAAAACATCTGATCAGATAGAATATGAAAGTGATGATGATGTTCCCAGCTTTTCTGATATTGAAGCCATGGTAAATCTTGACAATTATGTTAATTATGAGAACTTATTCATTTATGTTGTCACCGGCTTTTATTATACTGGGTGTTTAAAGAACAATCATTTGATGTTCACTTCAGATACTTGAGATGAATTTATGTCCAAAAGAATTTGATTCTTTAATTAGGAGAGAAGGTATGAAGTTCAATTTGCACTAACAATGGTCAAGTTATGGTTGAACCAATCGGTATGAGCTGAGTGGGAATAAAATCTATGTACTGTTGACTTTATCAATGTTTGCACATGTTGATTTTGTTTTCTCGAAATTTCTAGTCTCGAGATATCAAGCTGAGCATTCTAAGAGGACAATCATTAGGTTGGAACAAGGTGCTCGATCTGCTATGCAAAGAGCTATTGCATCCCACGAAGATCTTGCTGTCATATATGGCATTTATATGAAACATTACGTTAAAGAAACTGAGGTACTAAATTTTATCCATTCTTGATTTTAGATTGTATGCAGTATGCTGAAAATCTACCCATTCCTTTCTCTTTTCTAGAAATTTTCATGCTATAGTCAGGAATGCTACTTATGGACTTTAATCTTCTCAATACCTTCCCTTTTTTTACTTTTACCCTTGTTTTTGTTGCTCAGGCATTTGGTTAGATGAGTGGTGCTTGTGTGTGTTTTTCTTTCTATATTACAAAGGTGCAGTTTGCACAATATTAAAATTATAGGTTGAGGTGTTGAGAATATATGTCTTATTGTTCATATTTCCTGGTTAGTCATGGATTCCTTGACCTGTGACGCAAAAGATTGCTCTCATGTTTTTAGTGCAAGCGCTCCCTATTTTTCAGGTTATACTTGGCAGGGAAAACAAGGATGTTGATGTTGATGTTGTTGCGGAAGACGGCTATCGGATAGAGCAAAATCGCAACTGATAATTTGATAAAATAAAAATGAAGATAAAAGAGAGACAAAATTTACGTGGAAAACCCCTAAATAATATAGGGTAAAAACCACGGGCAACGGTAGAAGAATTTCACTATGAGAAAATAGGAATTACAACTTCTCTCGATCTACCAAGAAGAAAACAATAATAATTGTCTCTTGATAAAAAGGAGAAAACAACTCTCAAGAAACTCTCTAAATTCTCTAGTATTGGAAGAAAGCTAGAATGCTTTGGGATGATTTTGAAGCTAAATGAGCTAGGGTATTTATAGTTGAAACTTAATGACTAATCTTGTAAATACCCTAAAATTAAAGTGACTAAATTGGGTATTTTACCCTTGCTAATTTCAATAACTTGCAGCCATTTTGGACCAAATATAGCCACCCATGTTGCTTAAATCAGCCAGCTGCCCATGTTGCTTAAATCAACAATCTCCACTTGCACATTCGGTGTTGACTTTTAACAATCTCCCACTTGAAGATTTGATTGGAACAATCATATCTTCACATCATTCTTTCTACCTTGTACCATCATGTTGCTTATGTTTCCGTCAGGCCACAAGAGGAATGACACCAGGTAAATTTATCAACATTGATTGCATTTGTCATGAAATCTGCTATGTTGTCTTTGGTATGGATCTTCTGCATATCTATCGTTCCTTCTTCCACCTTTTCACGAATGAAATGGTACTGAACCCGTATGGGCTTTGTCCTTGAATGAAATGCTGGATTCCTTGCTAGATGCAAGGCACTTTGACTGTCACAAAACAGAGAGACATACTATTGATTGTGCCCAAGCTCCTCCAATAGTATCTTCAACCAAATTGCTTCTTTACTGGCTTGTGTAGCTGCTACATATTCTGTCTCTGTTGTGGATGTAGCCACAACTGACTGCAATTTTGAAACCTAGCTTACAGCTCCACCAGCAACTTTGAACACATATCCTGTAGTAGATTTGCTTTTATCCAAATCCCCTGCATAGTCAGAATCTACATACCCATTGATTAGTAAGTTTGATCCTCCGTAACATAATGCAACATTTGAGGTCCCTTTGATGTATCTCAGGATCCTCTTTACTGTATTCCAATGCTCTTTTCCTGGATTCGCCATGTACCGACTAACCACTCCCACTGCTTGTGCAATATTTGGTCTTGTGCATATCATAGTGAACATTAAATTTCCCACTGCTGATGCATACGGTACTCGAGACATCTTCATCCTCTCTTCTTCATTGCTAGGACTCATACTGGAGGATAATTTGAAGTTAATATGAAGAGGGGTAGAAATTGGCTTACAATCTTGCATGCTGAATTGTGACAAGATCTTCTTGAAGTAATTCTTTTGTGAAAGCCAAATCTTTCTATTACTTCTGTCTCGGTGAATTTGCATCCCTAGAATCTTGTTTGCTGATCCCAAGTCCTTCATTTCAAATTCCCTAGCCAGTTGTGCCTTCAATTCTTCAATATGATCTTTGTTGGGTCCTGCAACCAACATGTCATCCACATACAACAGTAATATAACAAAATTGTTATCACCAGACCTCTTGAAATAAGCACAAGGGTCTGCATTAAGTCTGTTGTATCCAAGGCACATAATGAAGAAATCAAATCTCTTATACCAACACCTCGGTGCATGCTTTAGACCATACAGAGATTTGTTCAACCTGCAAACCAAGTTCTTCTTTTTTTTTTCTTCAAAACCTTCAGGTTGGAGCATGTAAATCTCTTCTTCAAGATTTCCTTGAAGAAAAGCTGTTTTAACATCTAGCTGCTCTATATCTAAGTTCAATGTAGCACACATTGCCAAAACTACTCGAACTGTTGTTAGTTGAACCACAGGAGAAAATATTTCATTAAAATCAATACATTCTTTTTGAGCATATCCTTTGACCACCAATCTTGCACGATACCTCTCAACTTGATCGTCACCATTTCGCTTGATTTTGAAGACCTATTTGTTACCAATTGACTTCCTTTCTTTGTGGTAGTGGCACAAGATCCCATGTATTATTTTTATGAAGGGCTTCGATTTCTTCTTGCAACGCCATCATCCACAGTGAAGCATCTGAGTTGTTTATTGCCTCCTGGTATGTTGATGGCTCACCGTCCTCTGTTAAAAGGCAGTATGCAATATTACCTTCTATAACATAATCTGAATGCCAATTGGGACGCCTTTTCACATGATCTGATTGACGAGTTGTTGGAGCTTCAGAACTCTCTAGTTCTTGTTCATCATGTGCTGGTTCTGCTTCAGAAGAATCTCCTTGTTCAACCTCCTTTTCCACATGTATCTGTGTAGTCTCTGACTTTTCAGTGCTATCATTGTCTTCTTTTCTTTGTAGTTTATCTTCTACAAAGATAACATCCCTGCTGATGATCACTTTGCGGACAGTGGGATCCCACAAGCGATACCCCTTGACTCCATCAGTATACCCCAAGAATTTGCATTTCCTGGATTTTGGATCCAGCTTTGAAATTTCTTGGGAGTTGTACATCACGTACACAATACTTCCAAATACATGGAGGTTTGAATAATCAGCTGGTTTACCAGTCCACGTCTTCATTGTTGTCTTCAGCTCTATTGCAGTTGATGGAGCTCGATTCACCAAATAACAGGCGGTATTTACTGCTTCTGCCCAGAATGATTTTTCTAGGCCTGCATCCCTCAACATTGCTCTTGTTCTTTCTAACAAGGTTCTGTTCATCCGCTCTGCCACTCCATTTTGTTGAGGGGTGTTTGCCACTGTGAACTGTCTTTTGATGCCTTCTTTCCTGCAAAAGTCATCAAATTCTTCGCTTGTGTATTCTCCTCCATTATCTATTCTGAAACACTTGATCTTATTTCCAGAATCAAGTTCCACCCGCGCTTTGAAGTTTTTGAAAGTAGAAAATACATCTGACTTCTTCTTAATAGAGTACACCCAACATCTCCTGGAGTAGTCATCAATAAATGAGACAAAGTATTTTGCTCCGCCTAGGGATGTTACTGGTGATTGCCATACGTCAGAGTGAACCAATTCTAGAACACTTTTGCCTCTAGAATTTGATGTGTTGAATTTCAACCGGTGCTGGTTACTTGTTATGCAATGCTCACACAAAGGAAGTGATACCTTTGTTAAGCCTGGAAGTAGCTTTTGCTCCACAAGGACTTTCATTCCTTGCTCTGACATGTGTCCAAGTTTCTGATGCCATAGCATTGTCGAATCTGAACTACATGAGGCAACAGAGGCTTCTGCTTCTACCAAAGTCTCTCCCTTCAGCATGTACAAGTTTGCAGCTATTTTTTCGTCTTTCAGCACCACAAGCGCTCCACAGAACACCTTCATGATTCATTTCCGTGTTTCAATCTTGCTTGCATTATTATCCAACAATCCGTAGGATAATAAATTTTTCTTCAGGCCTTTCACGTGCCACACATCTCGAACAACTTTGATTGTTCCATCGTACATCTTCAATTTGATGGTTCCCACGCCAATGATCTCTAAGACATGATCATTGCAACTATACACAGATCCTCCTGAGACAGGTTCATACTGATGGAACCATTCTCTTCTTGAGGTCATGTGATATGTTGCTCCCGAATCAATGAGCCATATATCTGGAAATCGTTTTCCACCTTCCACGGTGGTTGACGCTTCACAGCATAGAGCATCTCCATCATCTGAAGTGTTTGCGGTATTGCCTTGTGGATTGGAGTTTTTATTTAGACTCCAATAATCCTTCTTCAAGTGACCCTTCTTTCCACAGTGGTAGCACTTTAAATTCTTTTTTCTTATTGACTTCGATCTACCATGTTTGTGACTGCTGCTTTGGCTACGTTCTGTTGATCTCCCTCTCATCGTTGTCAACGCTTCTGTTTGTTTCAGATTTACTTGTCTGTCTTCCTTGTTCTTGCGCCGATTTTCTTCTTGTAGAACAGCAACTGCAACGTCATCGAAGACTAGACTAGTGACATTACTGTTTGTCAAGTTGATGATGAGTTGATCATACGAATCCGGTAGACTTTGAAGTAGAAGTTCAGCACGTTCTTGTTCTCCTATTTTACAGCTTAAGGATGTAAGCTGAGAAAATAAGGTGTTCAGTGTATTTAAGTGCTCCGTCACCGAAGTATATTCTGGCATACGGAGAGTGTACAATTTCCTCTTAAGGAAAATTTTATTGTGCAGCGATGTGGCCTCGTACAATTTGGTGAGATGATCCCATATCTCCTTAGCTGTCTTCTTCTCCTCGATGCTTGACAATACTTCATCTGCTAATGCTAGATGAAAGTTTTCCATAGCATTCCCGTCCATCTCGTTCCATTTGATGTCATCTGCGAAATCCACCAGCCTTTCATTGATAGCAACTAGACACCCATCTTTCCTGAGGATGGCCTTCATCTTCAATTTCCACAATGAGAAATTTCTCCCATTGAACTTTTCAATGTCAAATTTTGTTGCCATAGCTTCTATTATTGATAGCTCCAACTATTTCACTATCGTGAATAGTTCTCTAGAACCTCAAAGAATGGGTAATACCTTCTTATTTTCTTATGTTGGAGGATCCACCTTTTGGTGGCAACCACAAAGACAATAAGCAGATATTACACACTCAAATCTGGCTCGGATACCAATTGTTGCGGAAGACGGCTATCGGATAGAGCAAAATCGCAACTGATAATTTGATAAAATAAAAATGAAGATAAAAGAGACACAAAATTTACGTGGAAAACCCCTAAATAATATAGGGTAAAAACCACGGGCAACAGTAGAAGAATTTCACTATGAGAAAATAGGAATTACAACTTCTCTCGATCTACCAAGAAGAAAACAATGATAATTGTCTCTTGATAAAAAGGAGAAAACAACTCTCAAGAAACTCTCTAAATTCTCTAGTATTGGAAGAAAGCTAGAATGCTTTGGGATGATTTTGAAGCTAAATGAGCTAGGGTATTTATAGTTGAAACTTAATGACTAATCTTGTAAATACCCTAAAATTAAAGTGACTAAATTGGGTATTTTACCCTTGCTAATTTTCAACAACTTGCAGCCATTTTGGACCAAAAATAGCCGCCCATGTTGCTTAAATCAGCCAGCTGCCCATGTTACTTAAATCAACAATCTCCACTTGCACATTCGGTGTTGACTTTTAACAGATGTTGATGTTGATATTGACTTAGGAAGAGAAGGGCGTGCTAACAAAATATCTAGACTACAGGTACTTTGATTTCCCTGACGTGGTTGCATTTTTTCTGAGTTTGGCTTATGGACAGTGTATAGACGATGGGGGAACTTTGACCCTCGAGTCTGCATTCCTACCCTTAAGGGGAAGGTATCTCACCACCTTGACGAAGTTTTGTAGTCACTCAATTGAAATATTTGAATTATTAGTTGCAGATATGCTTCTTATTAGTACTTACCTATAAATATATGAACAAGTTACTATTACTAGTGAAGTGGGAGGCCCCTAGAATGGATGGATTACATTTGGTGACACACTTGCACTTCTATGTTAAATTATTTGAATTGAGTTTTTATCTTATTGAGCTAAACCCTTAGTTAAAATACAGAGAGCCGTACTTGTAGGAAATGCCTTTAGCTCCGTTTAGAATTACCGTTTTTAGATAACTTAATTAGCCTTTTGAGCTTGTTCTTTTATTTGGAACGATTTTCCTACATGCACTCTTGTTTATGCTAGGCACCTGTGAATATGAACATGTTTGTCCTAAAAAAATATTGATTATACCTGCTTCGCTTGTCAGATGTCCTTTTTAGATTCTTTTGGTCCTATACTGCTTGCAGATGTACATGGGAATAATTATTAATATCATTTCTGGTAGGCAATTATAAAACTGGAGGAAGATGGTTCCTTCACTTTGAAGAATCTGGGCAAGAGTTCTATATTTTTTAATGGAAAGGAAGTTTGTACTGGACAGCTGATGGCTGTTGGTTTAAGCAGTTTGATTGAGGTAGCTATATATTCGTTTGTCGATTAATCAGCCTCTTTGAACCGTATGTCGATTATATACATTATACAATCTTCACCAACTGACATTTTCCTTATTTTTTCAGATTAGGGACATGGCTTTTGCCTTTGAAATAAACCAAAATTCTGTGAAGCGTCATATGGCAAAAATCACCCCCAAAAACCAAGAAAACAAAACAGTGTTCGACTGGTCGGAAGAGCCGAAGAAGGTATTGCATGAATAGGGAGATTTTCTCACGAAACCACCCTACCTTCCTCTTCTGCAAATTCAATTTGTATAATTAAAAGTCTTCAGGGCTTAGCCGTTAATGACTGGATGTACTGTTTTTATACAAGGATATGTGTACACACTTGTTGACCTAATGAAAATATTAGTTGATTTCTCAATTGTAAAAGGAGGGGCGAAGATAAAACGAAACAACTGTGTATGCATCCATGATCATCCTCAAGATGCCTCTGTATCCTGCAGTTTAAGGCCAGCGTGATGGAAAGCAAAACATGCAGCAGTTGCCATTCATTGGGATAAACAAGCTTGTTATAGTTTTATAGGAATACTTGTATGGCTATTTGACAATTGACATGAATATTTTTGGTCATTAGCTTAGGCGTACAAGGTCAAGGCATATGTCATTGATCTGAGAGTGAGCTAACCGTGACAGTTACGGATAACTTGTTAAATTGAAATACTGATGAGATTTGTGAAAATGGTTATGATTATTCTATTAATTTATAAATAACATCAAAATCAGTTTATGATAGAGATTCAAATGTTCTTTTTAATAGTTAGTGGTGTTTATAAAGTAATATATGTTAAGAATCTTTTTGTCATTGACAACGTATATATATCCTATAGATTTAAGTGTTCGAAACCGAGAATTTTAGGGAGAATATTATCACTCTCTTTTATCACCGAGGTAATTCGATGAGTTCGGAGATCCAAATGTTTCAAAAGAATCAATCAACAAATAATCATATTCTGCTCCCAACAAATGTTCTTAAAGACTTTCTTAAAGTGCATCTAAAAGGATAACTGCCACGGAGGAATGCTTAGAAAGTCAAACTATCAGAGAAAAGAAATGTATTTAAAGCACCGTTGAGTTACAAGGCTGTGCCAGTTGGATGCCTTTTATTATAAGCCTAAGACTAAACTGGAATTTGGAACTATGAGCTCATAATTTGATTCCCAAGTAACAAACAATTTAAAATGAACTAAAACAATACTCATAGCAATTGCACTATCTAAAGTAAAATGATGGAGAAAACCATTAGAATGGACAAAGCATCCTATAATGATCATGTCACAAGCCCTTCTTCCGTTAACAAGTTCCACATTCCCCTCCGTAAAAGAAAAAGAAAACGTCTTATGTAGAAATAAGGATGGATCAAGGAGAAACAGATAGGGACAATCGTCACCCTGAAAATTTAAAATTATCATATATTTTATATTTGTATTTTTTATTGAAAAACTATTTTTGTCTCCTTGGAATTTTATAAGTTTAGGTTCGTCCTCTAAATTTTTATAAGTTTAAGTTCATCCTTGACATAAAATCATGCGCACTTCCTTGTGAATAAATATGAACAGTAACAGAAGAAACGTTCAAGTTGAACACAAATTTCATTCTTCACAGCAGATTACATTGTTTAACCACCATCCTGAATCACGAATTTCATTCTTGTTCCCATTTTGGATGCTGCATAATTACTTATCAGCCCCTTCAAAAGTAAGGAAAATGGGAACAGCAGGCACCAGGTTTCTTGACAGTGACAATAGTAGCAATGGATGTTAAAAAAATGGGAACCAAAATTAAGAATGTAAAGATGGTGTTGAAAAGCAAGGTTTAGGGATTCGTTAAACAGCAATTATGTGTTGGGTATACTTACTGAGATAAGAATGTACATATTTTGGGGAATGGGAACCCTTTTTTTTCCCAATGGACCTTTGTTGAAATTTGAAGTCTTCCTTATCTGTAATCAATTTCCATAATTCAACAACCACCAACTTTAACTCCCTCTACCAAACCAAGCAATGCCAAGATTCCCAGATAAGGTATACTTCAAATATTAAGACCAAAATAACAAGGGTCTCATTCCAAAGTATTTCAATAAAATATTTAACATTAATTGTGGTATACATTCTTAAATTATGATCTTCATTTTAAACTAATTTTCAAAAAAAATTTAACATAATAATTAGTTTTTAAATTATAAGTCTTATTTTAAATTAGTTTCCAAACTTTTCAACTTTTTAATTTCATCCTAAACTATGAATGACATTTTAAATTAATCTTTGAACATTTAAATATTCTAAATTCATCTTCAAACTATCATTATATGCTAATCACATCTTCAAACTATTATTAGCCAAATGAAATTAAACACTACGATGATGAAAAGCTAGCATGGTTGTTGTTCATAGACGGTTGTGCGGTGTTGTGTGTTATACGCTACAATTCGAAACCGATTCCCATCTTTTACCCCCCTTTCGAGGGAAAGTATGACTCATGTCAACTGAAACTTGTCATGATAGAAGTGGTTATAGGTAAAAGTTTTAGGGAGAAAGTGCGATAGAGAAATATAGTTTAGGTTTTCTGTCGATCAAATTAGATGCCTACATGAAAAAATGTCTCCTACTGTACTAGGGTTCTATAACAATCCATGTGTCATGGATGAAGGCGAAATAGAGAGAGCATTCGGGGAAGAATTGGAGTTAGGGCTCACTGAATTGGGAAATTTGGAAAATCAGAAGTTAGGGATTGGGAATGAGATGAATTGGGAAAAAAAGGAAATGATCGGTGAAAAGAAAATTGGGGTTAAGGAATTACCTGATATTAATGTTGGGGAAAGAATTATGGAGCAGCCAAAGAGAGGCCCGAATTGGTGAGGCAGCTGAAGGACTCACCAGACAAGAGGATAACCCACTTACGAAATGTTGTTGGAATTAATCCAGCCAATGAGTAATCTTTTATGCTGTCAGACAATAGTCTTTACACCTGTAAACAAATAATTGGTTGTTATTAGTGCAATAGAATATATATGCATCAATTTTGTAACCAAGAACTTATGATAATAGTTTTGAATGAATTTCTTCTTCTTCAATTTTTCTTATCTTCTAAAATCCCTATTTTCTATCGTTTTCATCACTAGTTTGTGACAATTGGTATCAGAGTCAGGTTATTTGATCCAAAAGCGAGAAATTTTTTTAGGAATGCCTAAAAAAGTTACAAAAATGGATAAAACCAATTCGATCGATGCAATAGAAAATATACCTAAAGATGCACCGGAAGAAGTATCGAGGTGGTGGGAAACTCAAAGAGATAACTGGGAGGAACGTTTATCTACCTTAGAAGCTCAGTCTATAGAGAATATAGGATATCTTCAGCAGATTCTTTAGATAATAGCCAAAACCGCAGAGGAAGGCAATCAGCTGACTCCAACAAGTAACAAAAAGGAAGCTGATCCACCTGCATCAAAATCAGTATGTAAGAAACCTTTTGAAGTTACTGTGATTAATGAGCATGAAATATATTCTTTTAAATATGGAGAACCATGTATTTTGACATCTAAGCCTATTGTTAAGTCATATGAACCTACCCTGCCAATTATTCAATCTTTGTGACTGAATAATGCTGGAGATGAATCAGGAGAGCATTCCAGTGATGTTCCTACTAATGTTGGGGCTTCTATTTCATTTTCTAGACCGAGGATTAAACTTCAGTTCTTTGATAGTTCAAATCCTAGAAGTTGGCTGCAAAAATGTTAAAAGTATTTCAGAATTTTTGCTATTCCTGAACCTCAACAAGTTGAAATAGCTTCTATGTATTTAATAATGAAAGCATAAATATGGTTTGATGGGTATCTTATGCACAAACCTAAGGTTATTTAGCATGAGTTTGAGGTTGATTTGAGGTTGATTTGTGTCACGGGTTTGGCAGTAGCACATTTATTGATGTTGTGGATGAATTTAATAAATTTCTTCAGAAAGGTAGTGTTAAAGAATATCAGGAACGTTTTGATGAACTGATGTCTTTCATCATACAAAAAAAATCCCCACATTGGGGAAAAGTTTTTCATTTCTAGCTTCATCAATGGATTAAAGGATGAATTGAAGCATAGAGTTCGAGCACATGAACCTAAGTCTTTGGTGGCCACATTTAAACAAGTTAAACTTCATGAACTTGCTGTTGAAATTGAAAGTAAAACGTTCAGAACTCCTGTTAGGAATTTCTATAGTTCTAACCAGAATTCCATGATAAAGAATTTTCCTTCATCAAATCTGCCAAAGTCTAATACTCCTCCTACGAATACTAAACATAGTCTTCTGGATTATAGGAGGGCAAATAACCTTTGTTTTAAATGTGGAGAGAAGTTTACTCTGGGACACCAATATAAACTGAATCAATTAAATTGTATGGAAGAAGAGGAATTCTTGGAAAATGTGGATAAGGTGACTGAGCAACAGGCAGAATCATTAGAATATATTGCTCAAATTCCAGGAGACAAGGACTTAGAGATTTCTATTAATGCTTTAACTGGTCAGGCTAGCTTTGCTACTTTACACAATCATGGTACTGTAAAAGGGAGACCATTAAATATCTTGATTGATAGTGGTAGCACCAATAGTTTTGTAACTGCTAGTTGGACTAAAGAAGGGGTAGAGGTTCTTTCAACTAGACCTATTTCCATCATTGTAGCAAATGGGGATAAACTTTACAACACTCTCACAAGTAAACAACTTCAATGGAAAATGCAGGAACACCTATTTGAACATGACTTCAGAGTCTTACAACTAGGAGGTAGTGACATGGTTCTAAGAGTTGACTAGATACATAAGTGAAGTCCTATTTTGATGGATTTTAATAATTTGACATTGATTTTTAAGAATGATGGACAAAAAATTCTATTACAAGGAGAGAAAAGGCTACCAACTATTAAGTTACTTTCTGAGAATAGATTGTATAGAATGATTGCTAAAAATGTTGCTTTTGCTGGTGAATTATACTTAATGATTATTGAAGATGATCGATTTTCCATTCCAACAGAGTTGCAACCAATACTACAAAATTATACATATGTATTTGTTGAACCCAAAGGTATACCACCTGAGAGATGCCAAGATCATGCCATTATCCTTAAAGAAGGTGCTCAGCCTGTCAACCTATGCCCATACAGATTCCTCCATCCTCAAAAGGCAGAAGTTGAAAGAAAGATGAATGAGATGTTAGCCTCTTCCATTATACAAACAAGCAAGAGTCATTTTGCCTCTCCTTGCTTGTTGGTTAAAAAGAAAGATGGTTCATGGAGGTTTTATGTTGATTATAGACAGTTGAATTCAATGAATATCAAAAACAAATTTCCAATTTTGATGGTAGAGGATCTTTTGGATGAATTGGTTGGTTCTCAGTATTTTTCTAAAATTGACCTCAGATCACATTTGAATGAAGTCATGCCGCTTGGATTGACAAATGCTCAAGCTACTTTTCAAACACTTATGAATGAAGCCTTTGGACCATATTTGAGGAAATTTATTCTGGTGTTTTTTTACGACATTCTTATTTATAGCAAGTCTATGACAGATCACAAAGCACATATAAAGACAGTTTTGAACATTTTGAGGAAGTATGACTTATTTGCTAAGAGAAGTAAATGTTTTTTTTGGGAAAACTCAGGTGGAATATTTGGACAATATAATTTCAGCTCAGGGTGTAGCTACTGACTCAACAAAGATTGTAGCTATGAGAGATTGGAAATTGTCTACCAATTTGAAGTCTTTTCGAGGATTTCTAGGTCTCACATGCTACTACAGGAAGTTTATAAGAAACTATAAGATGATCAGTAGACCACTGACTGACATTTTAAAAAAGAACAATTTTACTTGGACACATGAGTCTAGGAAGCTTTTGAAACTCTTAAATCAGCCATGTGCCAAGCACATGTTCTTGCTTTGCCAAATTTTACCAAATTATTCTGCTTGGAAACATATGCGAGTTCTACGGGTATAGGGGATGTTTTCTCTCAAGATGGGCACCCAATAGCTTATTTGAGTAAGGCTCTAAGTCCTAAACATACTGATCTATCTGTGTATGAATGAGAGTATCTAGTTATTCTTATGACCGTAGCTAAATACCTCTTGGAGCAAAGATTAACTACTTCAATTCAAAAGAATGGACTTAATAAACTTTTGGGATTAGATTATAAAATCCTTTACAGAAAATGAAGAAGTAATTTGGCTGCTAATGCATTGTCCAAACAATCTGAAGTTGAATTACAACAGTTAACTGTCATAGCTATTGTTCCACAGTAGGTGTAGGACCTTGAAAAGAGTTATGCATATGATGACTTTGCAAAAGAAAAAATTACAGAATTGAGTGTCATCAGATACACAGAGCCAGTGGACTTTTACTCAAGGAATTTTGAAGATCAACAAGAAAGTTTATGTGGGCAGTACTGGAGGGTTGAGGCAACAAATTTTGTCCATTTTGTATGCATCCCCTTTAGAAGGGCATTTTGGAATACATGCTACAATTATAGAGTTCAACTCTATTTTTACTGGCCCTGATTAAATAAGCAGATCAAGGAATTTATTAGTCAGTATGAAGTATGCCAGATGGCCAAAATTGAACATTCTCACAAGGTTGGTCTCCTACAACCACTACTAATTCCCCACGAGGCTTGGGAAATGATTTCTACGGATTTCATTGAAGGATTACATCTTTCAAAGAAATTTAATTGCATATGGGTTTACAAAATATGCTCATTTCATTTCTTTGAAACATCCTTATACATTAACTGCTTTGGCCAAGCTTTATTTGGCTCAGGTATAAAAACTACATGGTCATCCCAAGTCTATTGTGTCAGACAGGGACAAGTTATTTACAAGTATTTTTTGGAAAGAATTTATGAAGCAAATGGGCACTGAAACTCACTTTAGCACTGCCTATCATCCTGAAACGGATGGTCAAACCAAACAAGTAAATCAGTGTGTGGAACAATATCTAAGGAGCATGTGTTTTCTTAAACCTACTACATTGGTCGACTGGTTACCACAAGTAGAGTGGTGGTACAACACCAACTTTCATACTACTTTAGGTATATCTCCTTTCGAGGTTATGTATAGGTATAAACCTCAAGTTCTATCTTGGGGTGGTCAGTCTATGGTCCATACAGTACAAGAGTTGTTAGATCAGAAAAATGCCATGAACAAACTTCTACAAGATCAACTACAGAAAGCTCAGGTGCAAATGAAAGCTTGTACAGATAAAAAGTGCACAAATAAAGAGTTTCAGGTAGGAGATCGTGTTTATCTTAAGCTACAACCATACCAACAAACATCTATGGCACTTCGAAAGAACTTAAAACTTGTTGCTCGTTTTTTTGTCCCTATATAGTGATTCAACGAGTGAGATCAATAGCTTTTAAATCAAATTGCCTTACCATTCAAAACTACACCTTGTTTTCCATGTAAGCCTTTTAAAAAAGAAAGTGGGTGAGCAGATGATTACCTCACTCGATCCACCTGAGATTGATGTTGATGGCCACTTGAAGGTATACCCAGCTGGTGTGTTAAACAAAAGGATAGTGAAACGAAATAACCAGGCAGTTACACAACTCCTAATTCAATGGACAAATTTGGAGAAGGAAGATGAAACGTAGGAAGACTACATTGTGTTGCGCGCCCAATTTCTAGATTTTGATCCTTGGGGACAAGGATCATCTGAAGGGGGAGGTATTGCCATGGATGAAGGCGAAATAGAGAGAGTGTTCGGGGAATAATTGGAGTTAGGGCTCATTGAATTGGGAAATTTGGAAAATCAGAAGTTAGGGAGATGAATTGGGAAAAAAGGAAAAGGGTCGGTGAAAAGAAAATTAGGGTTAAGGAATTACCTGATATTAATGTTGGGGAAAGAATTATGGAGCATCCCAATAGAGAGGCCCAGATTGGTGAGGCAGCTGAAGGACTCACCAGACAAGAGGATAACCCACTTACGAAGCTCACTGAGAATGCTGTTGGAGGGAATCCAGCCAAGGAGTAATCTGTTATGCTACCAGACAAGAGTCTTGACACCTATAAACAAATAATTGGTTGTTATTAGTGTAATAGAATATATATGCATCAATTCTATAGCTGAGAACTTATGATAATAATTTTGAATGAATTTATTCTTCAATCTTTCTTCTCTTCTAAAATCCCTATTTCTTATCATTTTTATTACTAGTTTGTGACACCATGGATACCAGTTGCGACAAGCCTATTACAATCATTTTAGTAATCCATAGAATTTCCTTGCATACGTAGAAATAAACTATTTTATTTATTTATTTATTTATTTATTGTGTCAAATCAATAATTTATTAATGGTTTAGCAACAATTAATTTTTAGTGTCTATATCTTAACAAAAGAAAAAAATGAAAATAGTCAAATATTAATTTTTATATATAATAAAGAAAAATATACAAATATTAGACAAAGTGACTAATCCTATAATTTACTATTTTATCTATTTATTACCGTGTATGTTGCTATGAATGGATGCAGCAGAGAGATCTGTCCATACCTTTGACAATCAATTTCCAAGGTGTAGTAATCTAACGCAAATCTATATTTCATTTTCTTAATTTCTTCCATCAACATCCTTTATAAGATAATTACTAAAAAAATAGAAAAAGAAAAGGAAACGATGAATAATGATACGAAGATAGAACTAACAGGACAGCTCAAATCTGCCACCAAACGTCACTATTATAATGAATCAAGGTGTCGATTTTACAACGAAACATGAAAGCTACCTTCCCCCACTTTTTATTTTTGATACCAAAGAAGAAAAAGAAACATTCTAATGGATCCAATTTTAAATACACCACTCTGACAAATGACAATTACTCAATTCTCAATTTCCCATCCACTCGAAACTTCTCTGTATTCTCTTAACCCCCAAAGCTTGGATTTTTAAGCTCTTTTTTGTTTATCAACTATCTCACTTTCCTTCACTTACCCTCTAAATTCTATAATGGCTGCTTTGGAATTCTCCATATCTTCAGCTTTTGTGTTGGTTTTTGTTGTTGGCACTTGGGTTTTACCAGGAGCTGAATCCAAGACTTACTGGGGCGATGCAGAGGTGTTGAAGCAGCTCAAAAATGGAATCGACCCTAACTCGGTGAGTCCGGGTTCTTGCTTGAGTTCCTGGGATTTCACCGTTGATCCATGTGACAGCCTCTTCAGTGAACGATTCACATGTGGTTTCAGGTGCGACCTTACGGTTTCTGGGTTAAGCCGGGTCACGGAAGTTACCCTTGATTCAGCTGGTTACGCTGCTTCACTCTCATCTGCTTCCTGGAATCTCCCTTACTTGCAAATTCTCGACCTCTCCAACAATTTCTTCTCTGGGTCGATTCCGGTGTCACTCGCCAACCTGACTCGGTTAACTCGGCTGGGTCTTTCGAGGAACACACTCTCCGGAGAGATACCGTCGGCGATTGGGTCTTTCTCTAGCCTTGAAGAGCTTTACCTCGATAACAACAACCTGCACGGCCCTATTCCTACAAGCTTCAATGGTCTCGTGAGCTTGAAAAGACTCGAAATCCAATCGAACCACCTCTCTGGCGAGTTACCCGAGTTGGGCTCACTGGAAAACTTATATTTTCTCGATGCAAGTAACAATGCCATCTCTGGGTATCTGCCCACAACTCTGCCACCTTCCTTGATCCAAATCTCCATGAGGAACAACACGATTGAAGGTACAATCCCTCAGAGTCTCCAATATTTGAGCTTTCTTCAAGTACTAGACTTGAGTCACAACAAACTCACCGACTCAGTCCCTTACTTCCTGTTTAACCACCCATCACTGCAACAACTCACTCTGGCATTCAATGCCTTCACATCAGTACAATATCCTTCAAATTTAGGCACCCAAAGTGTGCTAATTGCCGTCGATTTGAGCAATAACGAGCTTCAAGGTTGGTTACCTCCGTTTCTGCCATTAATGCCAAATCTGTCAGCTTTATCCTTGGAGAACAATAAGCTGTCGGGTTTTATCCCGGTCCAGTACGCGTTGAAGACGGTTGTGCCCGGACCCGGTATTGCCCCGTTTGTTAGGCTTTTGCTCGGCGGAAACTACTTGTTCGGACCGATTCCGAGAGCTTTACTGGTACTCAAACCGGGCACTGCAAACGTGAGCCTTGCCGATAACTGCTTGATTAGGTGTCCGTTGCGGTTCTTTTTTTGCCAAGGTGCTGACCAGAAATCTTTAACCGCTTGTAAGAGCCCTGTAATTCCTTGATTTGTGTAATAAATTACTGCAATGTCTGGATGTTGAAGCACTTGAGTTGTGCGTTTACCCTACTGTTCAGGCTTTTACTTACTACCTCCCTCCCCTTCTCTATTTTTTCAATTTTGGTGTAATTATGGTTTTAGTCCTTTAATCTACCATTAGTTTCATATTTTGATTATCTAAGTTAGTTCTTGGTAAATAGACCATGATACTTAAACTTTAATGATTTTCATTGTATAATTGAGGTGATAAAAAAGAATTTTATGTTTGTTGATTTAACATTAATAACTAACGTATTATCAATTTCGTGTAAATTTTTTTATGAGTTAGAACTTTAAAAATTTAAAATTAAGCTAAACTTTTGAAAAGTTTGAGTTTATAATTATTAAGTTTGACTCGAAATTCAAACAAAGAATTAAAACATTCAAAATTTTCTTAATCATTAAATAATCTATATATTCTACACCTACGAATGTCATTCGTACTTGAATATGAAATCTTTAAAATCAAATTTTAACTCAATTAAACTTGAGTAACTTATAATCTATCTTATTTCATTCCGTGATTAGTTCTTTGAACTTAATGGAATAATAATCATATGGGGGAAAGGTTCTAAAAGCAGTGTGGATTATCAAATAAAACCTTATGTAGTAGATTTGTGTGTGTCTAATTGTGACACATGAATGTTTTTCCCCACCTGATCTTTATGGGCGTGGGGCAGAGAAATTAGAATCATTGTCCCCACGTGTCCTTTGAAGCCCCATCAGATAATAGCCCACATTGTCCCTTCTGGCCCGGTGAATTGGACCATTTCATGCCTTGGATTGATGATTTTGATTCTTTTTGGCAAAATTACGGTTCAGAATATATTGTATTTTGTCTTCCTGTTTTCCCCTCACGGCGCCCGTGGAACATTAAGCAGAGAAGTGCAAGTGGAGGAGGAAAAATTAATCTTGTTATCTTTGATAACAAACAATGAAGGAGGGGTGTTCGAAGTTTCAAGTGAAGTGAAGACCAATCAATGTGGTTGTAAATCGAACGCTTTCAGCTGAAGCAAGGGTGTTACCTGGGCCTTTCTTCCTTCAAGTGGCATTTTCCCTTTTATCATCTTACGCTAACACGTGTCCCCCTTTTTTAAAGCCACCGTCCGATCATCAATGGGGGGAAAGGGGTTTAAGATTTGCTTTGTACGTTAACAAAGTTGTGATGCACATGCAACAGACAATTAAAAAGAAAGAGTATTGGACGAAAATGCTTGGTGGAAGTTGATTCAGTATTGCTTTCACTTAACGCTTTGGTGTCATGCTGATGCACCCCGTATTGACAACTCTTCTTGTTCATGAGGGGACCTTCCTTTAATCATTCTTTATCTAATTTTAAATAAAAAAAATAGTGTCAATTGAGTTTAATTTTCTCGATTTGGCTCATATTTTATCTAATAGATTTAATTTGCTACTAATACGATTTATAAATATATTGAATCAATTCTCATACATTGATTTAAAAATTCTAATCGTTATATCTTATCAATAAAAATATGATATTTTTAAAATTAATAAAAATAAGTGTAAGTAAATAGTTTATTAGGGTAATATTTGAATAAAAATCCCAAAATTTATTAAAAAAACGATAGAAAATTTGTTAATTTAATCTATTCCCAATACAGTTGTGAGAGTAATGAATAGGTCTGAGAAAAGATAAAAAAAAGGTAGCAATTAGGGTTTGAGTATTGAGTTCTATTCAACTCAAAAACTTTAAAATGGTGCTCAACTCACTCGAAAACTCACGAGCCTAAAATTTACAAGCACGACTCGAACTCGAAACTATGAATTGAAGTTCGTAAAAACTCGAAATGAAAAAATAATCTTAAACTTGACTCAACTGAAGACTCAAACTCGAACCTGATGAACCTTAAATAAATGGAAATCTTGTACTATATTTTTTTAAATTAACACATAAATGTTAATATTATTAATAATTTATTTAAAAAAAATAAAATATTAATATATTATATTTTCGAGTTGCTCGTGAGCTTTTTGAGTCGAGTATCGTTGCGGAGTCGAGTCCATTTGAGTCGAGTATTTATTGAGCTTTGACTGAGTTAATATTTAGTAGCTCACGATCTATCTCATCTGTAGAACTAATATTTTGATATAACAAATAAAGGCAAAATATTTTTGGACTACATTGAATTTATTCAAAGTTTTCATCAAAATAATTCAAAGTCCAATCAGAACCTTAAAATGAGTATTTTGACCAGAAGTTTCAAAACTTCTACAAGAGTTTCGAAACTCTCCAAGATAGTTTCCTAAAAAGTTTCGATACTTTTTAATAGTTCGAAACTATCTCAAGAGTTTCGAAACTTTCATTAAAGTTTGATACTTTGGATCCAATGGTCATACTTTTCCAACGGCTCTTTCAAAGAGTTTCAAAACTTTCCCTAGAGTTTTGAAACTTTGTGTGCAAAAAGTCATTCAATGGCTCCAAACCTTCTCAAACGACTAGAAACAACTAGTAATTCATTCCAACACATAAAAACAAGTTCAAGACACTTGAAGAATGTGACTAATACCTATCCAATCAATCAAACACAAGAGAAAAAGTTTTTCATTCTTTATTTCTCTTTCTCTTATAAATATTTATGTTTTTGTGAGCTTTAATTTGTAAACACCTTCGTTCTTAGAGGTTTTATTGTTTACAATTCTTTTTCTTTATAAAGAGGTTTTGGTTCTAGCTAAGCATTTGAAAAGCTAGGGAGTTTGTAAAGGTTATCTCTTTATCCTTGAAAAAGAAAGAACAAATTAGTGGATTTATTGGAAACTCCTAAGTGAGGAGCTTAGGTAGTGGATGTAGACTTCATTTAGGGAGTTGAACCACTATAAATCATTGAGCAAATTTTCATATCTGTATACTTCTTACTCCCTAAAATTTAAATTTCCAATTCACCCCCTCTTGTCATATTTTTGGTTGATCAATCGAACTTCATCGAACCTAACAATTGGTATTAGAGCGGGTCACAAATCGAAGGTTTAACAACCTTGTGAAGATCCTTGAAGGTTACTATCAATTTCTTAAAGCAACCGAGAAGATGTATTTTTCCT
The DNA here is from genome assembly GCF_006381635.1 of Hibiscus syriacus. NCBI lineage: Eukaryota > Viridiplantae > Streptophyta > Magnoliopsida > Malvales > Malvaceae > Hibiscus > Hibiscus syriacus. Next base: position 317,299 of record NW_024063144.1, on the reverse strand, counting down.
TCGGTGCTTACAACATTAAAGATTTTCAATCGGTTTACAAACCACCCTATTTCAATGGAGCAAATTATGCTTATTGGAAGAATATGATGATGTTCTTCATTCAAGCTACCGATTTTGATGCTTGGAGCTCTATCTTGACGGGGCACTCTACTCCAACTAGATTTATGGCAGAATGGAGTGAAAGAGAGAAGAAAGATTTCCAACTCAATGTTAATCCATGCACATTTTGTTTTGTACATTAGGCCCAGATGAATATGGAAGAGCCTCTTTTTGTTCAAATGCCAAAGAGATTTGAGATAAGCTCCAAGTCACTCATGAAGGAACCAATGAAGAGAGGGAAACAAAAATCAGTCTTCTCAATCATAACTACGAGATTGTCAATGGTCTTAAGAGATATGGAGAGATGATCCCTAACGAGAAGTTTGTTAGGAAAATGATATATTGTCTTCCAAATCTTGGTAATTGAAGAAGTCAGTGATCATTGAAGCGAATAACTTAAAAACTCTATCGCTTAATGAACTTATTGGCTCTATTCTCACTCATGAGATGATAAAAAATGAGGAAGAACAAGAAGAAAATAAAAAACAAGAAAAGAAAGAAAAATGTGTTGCATTGAAATCCTCTATTCAAGATGAAATCACCTCAAGCGAAGAAGAGGATGAAGAAGAAGAAATGGCCAAGTTCTTCAAGAAATTCCAACGATTCATGACATCCAAAGAAGACAAGAAGCATGAATCGAGCAAGAAGAAAGGTCCACCGGTATGCTTTGAGTGCCAAAGGACGGGACATGTCAAGTATGAATGTCATCTCTTAAAGAATAAGGGATCAAGAAAAAAGAAGGCATTTGTGGCGTCTTGGAGTGATGAAGAAGACTCTGATGATGAAGTAGCCAACATTTGTCTCATGGCCATTCAAGAAGATTCAACGGTAACTTCTAACTCTTTTGATTCAAATTCTTATTCATTTAAAGATTTACAAGATGTCTATGATGAGTTGTATTTGGAATTTGAGACCATGAATTCCAAATATAAGAAATTAATTTCAAAATTTAAAGTTAAAAATGATTTGATTTTGAAATCAAAAGTTGATTTTGAAAAACAAAATAAAACTTTGAAAAATGATTTAGAGCTTTCAAAAATCAAAATCAATGATTTAGAAAAAGAAAATTTTGATTTAAAAGTTAAGCTTGAAAACTTAACAAAAGAAAAAGAATTACTTTCTAAAAACAACTCATTATGTTTAAAAATAACAAAATGCTCACATTGCCATTTTCATGGTCATTTGGAACATATTTGTCCTTCAAAGAGAGGAAAATGTTATAAAATTAAATAAGTATGGGTTCCAAAAGGAACAATGGACATTGAAACTAATGTTCAAGGATCCAAAGCAATTTGGATACCAAAATCCATATAAATATCTCTTGTATGTGTGTGAGAGCAATGGTGACAAAGTGAAGAAATTGAGATGCTCTGGCCACACTTGAAAAGGAATGGGTAACCTCTAAGCTTAATATTATTAATTTTTATATAATTGGTTGCCTATTTGTTTTAAGCATGCATGAATTTTGATCTTAAATGATTATGTATTATTTCTCATCTCATGTATGTTGAAAAGTGTATTATGATGACCATTTTAAAGTTTTAACAATTTTTCATAATTTTTAGTTCATCATAATGATTTTTGGTTAAAATTTGGTTTTAATATTTTGTTTCACAATTTGTTTTTGACCTTTAACTTAAATGCTTATATATATGATTTTAATTGCAAATGTTATCTCTCTAACAATTGATATCAAATTTTTTTTTAAAATGCATAACATTTTTGGATAGTTTTATGCACATGCACTTAAATACTACAATTGGTATTGCATAAAGTATATTAGACTTGCATATATTGAATTTCTTGTGCTACTAACTTGTTTGTTCATCTTTGTTGAAATTCAATGTCTTTTAAGTGTAAAGCTTTTACAATCAAATTTTTGTTTGGAATGCGTTTGTTGAGAGGAAGCTTTTGATTTTTCAAATGATTTTAATACTAAGATTCTCTACTTACTCTCCATTGTTATTTTTGAACCTAAAGTTTGAATTGTTTTTGATATAACAAAAGGGGGAGAAGTACAACTTTGAAAATTCAATTTCAAGAATGAAAAAAGGGGTAAATGTTTTGATAAGGGGGAGTTTCTACCAAAAACTTTTTTCCAAAAGTTTTGTTATATTAAAAAGGGGGAGATTGTAGAACTAATATTTTGATATAACAAATAAGGGAAAAATGTTTTTGGACTAAATTGAATTTATTCAAAGTTTTTTTCAAAATAATTAAAAGTCCAATCAAAACCTTAAAATGAGTATTTTAACCAGAAGTTTCAAAACTTTCCAAGATAGTTTCCCAAAAAGTTTTGAAACTTTCCAATAGTTTTGAAACTATCTCAAGAGTTTCGAAACTTTCATTGAAGTTTCAATACTTTGGGTCCAACGATCATATTTTTCCAACGGCTCTTTCAAAGAGTTTCGAAACTTTCCCTAGAGTTTCGAAACTTTGTGTGCAGAAAGTCTTCCAACGGCTCCAAACATTCCCATACGGCTAGAAACGACTAGTAACTCATTCCAACATATAAAAAAAGTTCAAGACACTTGAAGAAGGTGACCAACACCTATCCAACCAATCAAACACAAGAGAAAAACTTTTCATTCTTTATTTCTCTTTCTCTTGTAAATATTTGTGTTTTTGTGAGATTATACCGTTGGATTAGATAGTGATTAGAGAATGATCTTATACCGTTGGATTTGTATGTCAGTCTAGTTTCATTTACAACAGACGGCTACTGATTTTGGGGTGTATACGAAAAAAGATAAAAGTTTAATCGATAATAGGTCAGAAAATTCTGTTCAAAACAACTTCTGTTAGTCAAATTTGAAAATTCGTTATAAATTGTAGAAGTTGAACTAGAAGAAGTGACTTATATGGTTAGATTCTTATTTGAGTCTAGTTTTCATTGGTATTAACGGAATAATTTTTAAATATGTATATTAATACATAATTATATTTCTTTGAAGGTAGCGCAAACTGCGAGAGCATGAATTTTTTATTAAATTGGATAGTTGAAATATTTGAGAACAAAGGATTAATTCTAAAGCATAGTGAGGCTTATGTTTTGATTTATTAATTAAGTGTCAAAGTGAATGCAATTTGTTTATTTAGTTATTTTGATTGAGCACGACTTGCGATAGTCAACCTCGTATTATTTAAAGTATGGTTTTATATCTTAAGTACGAATGATTTTCAACATGTTTATACATGTTTTATGAATGTTTAGGGTACGAACTAAACAAATTATATTTTTATGAGAATGATTGAAAATTGATTCTAAGTTGAAATAATGATTATTAAATGAACAAGATATAATCTAAAAGCCCATTGTATATTGCATTGAGAGTCGTAGGTACATTTGGCATGCCATTAAATGGGAACTTATCATTTATCAGTTCATTTATGGTACATTTGTGTATCCTATAATCAACACTATTGGTGCACATGTTATAATTGTACTGAATGCATCATATCTCAGTTCAATTATGAGTGGCACCGTGATGTGCCTAGTGCACACCTTACTCATGTACCTTGTGTTCTCATAAATATGCATTGGACTATGAAAATGATTATGAATGGCCTATGATATTTGCATTGATTTACAAGATTTTCATAAAATCATGAGATGTTGATTTTCAGAAGGAAATCTGTTTGAATAACAGGGCTTGAAAATTTTAATGTTTTCATTTAAATTACAGTTTTATGCAATATTACTTTATGAAATTTATGTTTTATATCACTTTAACTATGTTATGGTCTCACTAAGTTTTACTTAGCGCGTGATGGTTTTCATGTGTAAGTTTGAATAAAGAAAAGGGTGTGAAGTAAGGAGTTTTCCAGCATCTTACGAAAATCAAACCTACAGACAATATTTGTAAGACATCCTACCTTTGATTTATTAGTGGCATGTACATTATATCCGTTTGATTGCTTTATCAGATTTATTTTAAAAATGGTCTATAACAATAATTTTATGATTGTTTTAGTTTGAGTTAATATTAGCTATAATCGTATTTATGAATTAATTTTATAAAAAGTTATAAAATGGATTTAAATCAAGCAACATTAGGCAGTTGTATATAGATATGAAACAACATGGAACTACTAAATTGTTGCATAAAATCAGCTTTGTTTGTAACGATAAATTATTATTTTATGACTATGCAAGCTAATGAAACAAATATAAAGTTGATAAAGAGATGTTTTAAATTAAAACAAATTTTTTGAGCATTTATTTTATGTGAATGTTTTGTAAAATTGATGTGACACTTTTAGCTCGTATTTCGAGATATATACGGGCTATGGGTGTTACATATAGCAATCACACCATCTTCTATTGAGATTATCGGTGTATATGACAAAATTACCACCCTCATTTGGTCGAACAGTGCTTGGACCATATGATAGGGATGCGATGGAGGGTTAATGAATGTTGCTCTTGTTGAAGAATCAAACCTAGAAAGTTCTAGACTCGATGAAGAACAATGGAGAATAAATAGGGGAAGGTGGCGGCAACAGCTAGAATTCTTTAGGGTTTCTTTTAGGTGCTGGAAACAAGTTAAGGAACAATATTAGAACAATATAAAAAAAGATAAAGAACTTAAAAATAAAGTATAATAATCAAGAAATCAAAAGATATCCCTTGTGAAGGTGGATGGCAATGGTGATGATGATGATGATGAATTTGTGGAAAATAGATGGATAATGTCCTATCGAGCCCTCCTAGTCGCAATGAAAAGGAAAACACTATAATATGGCTCTAACCAACCCTCTTAGTCGCGATGAAAAGGCAAATTGGAGTGTGAAGATTAATCTCCCTCACAAGAACTTGAAAGAACTCCATGAGAAGAAGCTTCGAAGGCACAAGGCAATCAACACTTGCAAAAATGAACTCTCGTTGTATTATTAATCAAAGAAATTTGTTTTACAATGTTGAATGAAACTTCCTTTATATAGGGGATGAGTTCTAAAGGTCCTAAATAACTAATGAATAAAATAATAACAAACTAAACATGTCTTAACTCTAATTCCTAATAAAATAATAATAACTAAAAATAATGTTTTAACTCAACCATAATTCCTAATAAAATAATAAATATAATCCTAAAAGATAATGCATCATCCTATGTTAAATTATATTACAAATAATCAATAAAAATATTGAAAATTTTGTATTAACCCCGTATAGGATTTTCTGCATGCATTATCTTCACTAAAATGGACATATCTTGAGTTCCTGATACCAGATTGATGCAATTAAAGAACCATTTGAAAGATAAGTGACATCCGGTCATATCTCCAGAAGACATGTTGACCAAATAAGATCAGGATCCCATTCAAGAAGTCATCACAAGTCTGCTGTTGTTCTAGTCTTCTTTTCCAAGACTTGAACGAGTGGATCATTTGGAAGAGTTATTACTTCTTCCTTTGATGTGAGCCTTGTGATGCATGTATCACCATAAATACGAAACAAAAGATGATATCACTAAGAAATTCTTAGTGATTATGTTCTTAAAATTCGTAATGATAGCAAAAAAAATATTGTTATATATATATATATATATTTGTTTAAAGAGAAAAAACTAAGTATAAAGAAATTTATTCTATATAAATAAAAAGTTGAAAATCAACTTAATAAAAATATTAAGATAGTGAGAAGTGATTTTGGTGGTGAATAAGTTGAACCATTTAATTAATATTGTGCACATCAAGATATTATTTGTAAAGTGACACAACCATGCTCTTCTCAGTAAAATAGAATAGGAGAGAAAAAAAATTAAAACTAAGGAAAATGATCAACGCAATACTAAAAACTTTTGGATTACCACAAAACTATGAACTTTTAGATTACCACAAAACTATGGGAAATTATTTTACTAGTAAATTAATTTTTAAAAAAGGTGGTCCACAAGAAAAGATATTAAGCCATATGGTTATAGAAAATAAATAAAAAAATCTTCTTACAATTATTTGAAAGTGTTTTTGAGTATCTTACAAAATAATAACTCATATATTGTCGTAAGTAAACAACAATTGGTAGAGTACAAAATGTAATGTATAATGATAAGCCAAGACACATACATTATTTACACAATATCATTAGAAAATTGAACTCAATTGAAATTATATCTATTGATTTTATAAGATCAAAAGATAATATTATGAATGCTAATCGAAAGGTTGAATCGGGATCCAATTGATAAAACATTAAAAGAAATGTGACTAACGCCCATAAATTGTTAAAGTTTTATGTGAAAAAAACTCAATCTAGTTAACTGAAGATCTCAAGATATAGGTTCAAAGGAACAACATACTTACATAGACTTTGTGAGATCATTGTTGGTGTTCTTATTCAAAGTTTGTTCCTATGATGAAAAGCGGTAATTAAAAAAAAGTTTAACAATGCTTTTAATTATTATTGTGTGTTTTGGTGAACCAAACATCATAAATTACCTATATGAGAGTGAAGTGGAATCGCTTCTAGGTAGACTGATTTATAAATCTTCATAAATTTAAATTTTTTAAATGATCTTCTCAATCAAAAGATTTTTTTAATAATCACTCAATAAATGAGAAAGAGTTCAATCAATGTCTATTAGTTTCTAAGGTGCCATCACCAGCTTCAAGATATGATTTACTGTTCTTATATTATTATTTGAGGCCATAATTCATTTCTTAAATAACCCTAGTTCCAAACTGTAACACCCCAAATTAAGGGTCAAATTACAAGTTTTTAAACTTATGGACAATTTTAAGAAATGTAATAAATTCAATGACCTAGTTCTAAATTTTCCCATTTTATGTTAATGTTGAATAATAAACCCCCTCCCCGATTATCTCCAGTGGAATCAAAACCCCCCAATATTTTTCTCCCCAGTCGACCCTCTTTGCCGCCTCGATCTACCATTGTCTGTCCACCTCAGCTCAGGCTGCTACTACCAATAGATTCATCGTCGAACGGTGAGGAAAACTCGACCACCCTCCTGTCGTGATACGCTGCACTCAGCCGTGAATCGAAGATCAAAGTAACGAAGAAAACCATCGTCCACCACTTGTTTTTTGGCGATTTCGACTGTTATAGCCACCGGTAAGCCTCACCACCATATCGTTGGACTTCCTAGCTCCATGCGACCAAAACACGACCGGGTTCGTTGCATCACCGTTGCTTGTTCGCCGTCCGTCGTGGGTAAGATTTATGTTCCCTTTTTTGGTTAGTTTTGGGCATTTTAATATGGATTTTTTGGCTGATTTATGGTTTAATTGGATGATTGGATGATGTTAGATGAATCGGTCGGTTGGAATCGTCATTGTAGCCGCCGCACTCGCCTCTACGCGCAGGCGGGGCTTGTTTGACCCAAGAAAAATTCCAGAAACACGTTAACCGACCCACATGCCATACCCGACCCGAACCGCCTGATCAAACCCTATCTCTGAGTCAACTCAATTGAGTCAACTCACTGGGTCAACTCGTTGACTTTGACCGAGTCAACCCATTGACCGTTGACTTTGACCGAGTCAACCCATTGACCGTTGACTTTGACCGAGTCAAACCGTTGACTTTGACCAAAAAGCCACATTTTTTGAAAAGTCCTATTTTATGTTTTTCGACGTCCTAAGTCTGATTCCGAAGTCCGTTTTTCCAAATTCGCACCCGATAGGCCGTTTTCAATGTTTTATCTTCATATTCAAGTTGGTTTCTAAATTAAGTTTAGTTTCTGAAGTAAATTTGGTTTCTTGGTATCCGAGGAATTATGGGGCATTGAATTCAAGTTCGAGGGTGATCGAATGGTGTTAAATGGTCGATCGATATGGCACAAAAATCAAGGTAATACTTTACTATCTATTGAATGCTTTTCGGGGCTCACTGATAAATGGTAAATGCATTAATGGAAATAAGTAGTCCATTAGGATAGTTAGCTATCTTGGAATTCAGACAGAAATTGGATTAAAGATAGAGCATTGTATAAGACTGTGACGACTCAAAAAAAAAATTGGTAGACTGATCGGAAACAAATTTCAGTTCAATGAATAAATCGATAAATCAATCAATCTCAGAATGTGTAATTTCTGATTAATCCCGTTAAAGATTAAATGTTGGAAATATTTGGATAAGAAATTACCAAGAATAGCACTTTGTGGTAAAATTACAAAAATGCACTGTTGAGTTAATCGATCGACGAATATGGACAAGAGAGGGTGAATTAGCAATTAAAAATTTCGGTGGAAGCTTTTGCAGAAAATTGAAAGTAATTGCGTAGTGATTTAGAGTGGTTCGACTTTCTCAACCAAAGTCTACGTCCACTGCCTTAGCTATCCACACTAAGGATTTTCCACAAATTCACTAATTTGTCTTTCTTTTGAGGACAAAGAGTAACCTTACAAATCCCTCAAGAATTATACCCCAAATTCTTGAGAACACTCTCTCCCAAAGAGAACAATACAAATTTTGCAAACTTAAAAGAAAATCCTCACAAGGCAAGATGTTTGCATAATTCTAGAACAAAGAAATAACACTCGAGAATTATACAATTGAGCACAATAAGTGTTCTTGAAAGCAAAAATGAATATTGAATGAAATAGGCTTGAAAATGCTCAAACTTGAGGTTTGATGCTTTCTCTTTGATTCTCTCTTGATTCTTGTTGATTGTTGTTTCTTGTTGTTGATCAATGGCTTCTAAGCTTGTTTAAATATTCCTTCAATTGATGTTGAATGTTGGGGATGATTAGTGGAGTCAATGGAGCCGTTTTAGTGTGAAATCAATTAATAAAATAGCTTGGAGCGTGGGGGGAATCGGTTCCCTAAGTGTAAAATTCAAATATTTCGACTGTTGATCAAGGGGGAATCGGTACCCCCTTGGAGGGGAATCGATTCCCTCTGGACAATCTGGATTTGTTGGCTTTGAAACGGTTCGAAATACTTTGTAAAATTGTTTTGAAATTATTTTAAGATTAAAACTTAATTTTACACTTGAGTAAGGATTAAAAATGACATTTGAAAGATTTGGAGTAATATTTTGATATTCGAATAATTATATCGAATAATTATATCGAATATACTTAGAAAATCTTAAAATTCATTTAACTTAATTTGTTATATCTAAATATTTATTTAACTTAATTTGTTATATCGAAATATCAAAATGTTTTCAACAATCTCCCCCTTTTTGATATAACAAAATATTTTAGTAATTTTAAGATTTTGAAATCAAGTTTGAAATTACTCCGCCTTACTCTAACACTTCTCCCCTTTAAAACACTTCTCCCCCTTTTTGTTAAATCAAAAAGACCCGTAAATGATTTTAAACAAGTTTTTGAAAAACAATAGCCAATTGATTTAGAAATATGAAGCTTTAGGCTGCTAAGATCACAATCAAGAGAAACATTAGTCATTAGTTTCGTAATCAATATTCATAAACAATGTGACATGACAAAATTGGTCATATAGCTAATCATGATGTAAATGATGCAATAATGAATAAATTTAACCAAACCAAATATAGAGAAATATAAGTTTAAACATCTATAAACCATCAAATAAGTTCAAATATCCAACAACCAAAGTAAAAACAATCCAAAGGCATTCAAAATGTTAAAACAATAATCTCTAAGTTCTATTTCAAAGTACTAAAGCATGGCAAAGAATCAAGTATCCGTAGGAGGATCGGGAGGAGGAAAATGATCTCGTATAGTGGCCATCTCATGTGAGAGTGAATTAATGCATTCATTCATAGAAGCGTTGTTTGCGCACATCTCCCAGAGAATCTCCAATTTTTGAGCTCCCATTGTGGATAAATGAGACTCTATGGAAGTGAATCGAGAATCCATGGATGTATATCGTAAATCAAATGTCTCCATAAAGGATTGAAAGTATGGAGGCATTTGATCCTCTGGTCGTGCTTGTTCCTCGTGCTGCTCCGGCTCATCGTCGGCTTCTGGAGGTTGTTCATGAAAACGAACCCAAAGACCAGTCTCTTCATTGATCTTCTATCCAGATTTAGTTAAAGAGAATAGGTTGATTTGGTTTTTGAGGGGAAATGAAACATCAAGACCAACCCTAAGCCTGACCTTTTTAAACATATTACTAAGAATACAACCATAAACTAGAGATGGACATAGTTTCTTATTGGGAACAAGATTCACGGTTTCGACAAGTTCAACAAAGATAATCTGTGGTAGGTTGATCTTAAGATTATTTTGGACACAATGTAGCCAAAATAGATCCATGGCACGGAGAGTAGAGTAACGGCCTCCGGATGGTCGAAACCACCAAGAGATCATTAGATGAAGAAAACGGTCATGAAGATCTAAAACACTTGCACTATCCCTTCATTTATATTGATATCCTACCTTTTATTTTTCATTGTCTAACCCATCATTATTTAATCCTAATGCTTTGGATATGTATTCCGCGTCAAGATGAAAGAATCGTCCTAAAAGATAGGATCGAATTCTTATAGTTTCGGTTTTCTCCCGATTTTGAATGCAAACGGCGTTAGAGTAGAAGATACGAACGAGTTGGTGGTAAACTATAGGTTCAAGCTCAAAGATTTTATCAAATTTCCACTCTTGAAGAGTAAGAAGATTTCGAAAATTGACGTCTAACATGGCTTGAAAAGATGAGATTCGTTCTTCCCGGATTTGGTAAGACTCAAAGTATTGACAAAACCTAAAGTAGAGATTTTGTCTATGATCGGGTTCATTAAAGTAGGAATTGCGAATGGTCATATTTGGATCATCAGGATTAGGATTAGGAATTTGTTGGATAGGTGGAGGATTTGGAGGTGAGTTTGGAGGTTGGCTAGAACAACTAGAGGAAGGTCTAAAACGTTTGTGAGACATGATTTAAGGTAATCGGATTGGAAAGAATAACCTGCAATTTTGTAAAACACACGTATGCAATATAATCAATCCCAAATATCAATTGAGTCCTCAATATTTCAAGGTTCTCTAAACCAATCCTAATGGGCAAAGTTTTTGAAAACTATTGAAAGATTAAAGTATTGAAATCAATATACATATAGTTTTCATAACAACATAATTAAATCAAAACACAACTATATTTGAAAAACATTTTTTTTAATTTCGAAAAATTTAAAAAAATGAAAATTCTTGTGCTTTTGATGAAATTAGTTGTAGATTATAGTTCTAAACCAAAATATATGTAATGTACGATCACTATTTCAACCTAGAACTAATTAAAACTAGTCTTATGTTCAAACATTGATAAAATAGAAGTTTTAGAAAAATACCTTGAAGTTTTTTGGATTTTGTGAGAATGTGATGATTTTTTCACTAGTTTGATGATTCCAACAGGTTTAGGAGTTGATAATTGAAGTAATTCCGATTAGAAATCGATGTTTTGATGAAATATGGAGATTGGGTGAGAGTAGAGAGGAGAACGGCGTGAGAAAAAGAGAAAGATTTTGAGGTAAAATAGGGTATTCTGGCCGTTAATATCCAGAACCCCCAGGGGTATCGATTCCCCTACATAGGGGAATCGGTTCCCCTTCAAAAGGGGAATCGGTTCCCCTTCAAGGGGGTATCGATTCCCTCTGCACCAAAAATGCTAAAATTTGGTTTTAAACACTCAAAATGCTAAATTAATTTGCTCTAGTGGTATTGACACCTCATATAACGAAAAATTAACTATGTTCAATTAATCAAATTTATCATTAAAATTTATTTGAACATATAATCAATTTTTCACAAAGAATCATAAACTCCCCCTAACTAATAGCAAAGAATGCAATCAAAATTTATTATATGCATTTTTCATTTATTCTTAAAAGTACTAAAATTATTTTAAACACTAAGTGAAGATAGGTCAGTTAAACATAATTCTCTTCTAAGTGTCTAAAATCTTTCCTTGTCTAAAGGCTTTGTAAAGATATCCGCTAATTAGTGCAAAGTATCAACAAATTCTAGAACTACATCTTCCTTAGCGACATGGTCTCTAATGAAGTGATGTCTAATTTCAATATGCTTAGTTCTAGAGTGTTGGATGGGATTTTTAGTGAGACAAATAGCACTAGTATTGTCACAGTTGATATGAATGGTACCTACTTCAATTCCATAATCAAAAAGTTGTTGTTTCATCCATAAAACTTGTGCACAACAACTACAGTCTGAAATGTATTCCGCTTCAGTGGTAAATAATGGAACACAATTTTGTTTCTTTGAAAACCAAGAAATCAACATATTTCCAAGGAATTGGCAAGTACCGGAGGTGCTTTTCCTATCTAATTTGTATCCTCCATAATCCGCATCAGAAAAGGCATGCAAGCTAAAACTAGAGTCTCTAGGATACCAAAGTCCTAAACTATGAGTGTCCTTAAGGTATCTAAAGATTCTCTTAATAGCTAGTAAACGTGATTCCTTAGGACATGATTGAAATCTAGCACATAAGCAAACACTAAACATAATGTCCGATCTACTTGCAGTTAAATAAAGCAAAGAGCCAATCATAGACCTATATAATTTAACATCCACACATTTACCTCCTTTATCTATATCAAGCTTTGTTGATGAGCTCATTGGAGTGTCATGAGGTTTCCCATTTTCCAATCCAAACTTCTTGAGCATATCTTTGACGTACTTAGCTTGATTTATGAAGATGTCATCTTTTCTTTGCTTGATTTAGAGTTCCAAGAAAAATAAGAGCTCCCCCATCATGCTCATCTTGAATTCACTTTGCATTAGCTTAGAAAATTCTTGACAAAGAACATCATTAGTAGAACCAAATATTATATCATCAACATAAATTTGAACTACTAATAAATATTTTCCTTTATGCTTTAAAAACAATGTAGTGTCAACCTTCCCTTTTGAAAAACCTTTTTCAATTAAAAAATTTGACAATCTTTTATACCAAGCTCTAGGGGCTTGTTTTAAACCATAAAGTGCTTTTGTCAATTTAAGAACATGATCTGGAAATTTTGAATCTTCAAAACCAGGAGGTTGTTCTATATACACTTCTTCCTTTATAAAACCATTTAAAAATGCACTTTAAACATCCATTTGATATAATTTAAATTCATGAAAACAAGCAAATGCTAATAACATTCTAATTGCTTCCATCCTAGCTACGGGAGCGTATGTTTCATCATAGTCTATGCCCTCTTCTTGAGTGTACCCTTGAGCAACAAGTCTAGCATTGTTTCTCACTATATTACCACTTTCATCAAGCTTATTCCTAAATACCCATCCAGTACCTACAGTAGATTTATTACTAGGCCTTTCAACTAATGTTCATACTTTACTTCTCTCAAATTAATTTAACTCTTCTTGCATAGCCATAATCCAATGTTCATCATTTAATGCTTCTTTAATATTCTTAGGCTCTATACATGAGATAAATGCAACATAATTACAAATATTTCTAAGAGAAGATCGAGTAGTTACCCCTTTGGATTGATAACCTATAATTTCACCATCATTGACATAGTTGTACTCTCTTGGATAAGATACTTCCCTTTCTTTAATGGTTGGATTCTCGAGAGGATCATGAGTTTCCTCATCTTTTGTTTTTTCTTTTGATGATGATTCTCCAATGTCATGTCTAATGTCATTTGCTTGCATAATACCTATAACATCATCAACACAAGAATCCTTCCTCGGAAGGGGATTATCATCGAAAAAAACATGTATAGACTCTTCTAAAACTAAAGTTATTTTATTAAATACTCGATAAGCTTTAGAATTTAAGGAATAACCCAGAAAAATTCCTTAATCACTTTTAGCATCAAATTTTCCAAGGTTTTCTTTACCGTTGTTTAAAACAAAACATTTACATCCAAAAGGATGAAAATAACTAATGTTAGGCTTTTTATTTTTAAAAAAGTTTATATGGAGTTTTCTTCAAATTAGGCCTAATCATTACTCGATTAATAACATAACAAGCGGTATTTGTGGCTTCCGCCCAAAAATATTTTGGCAAATTGTTTTCACAAAGCATGGTTCTAGCAATTTCTTCTAAAGTTCGATTTTTCCTCTCAACAACTCCATTTTGTTGAGGGGTTCTAGGTGCTAAAAAATTATGGCTAATACCATTAGAATTACAAAATTCAGTAAATCCAAGATTTTCAAATTTAGTTTCATGATCACTCCTAACACTAGTTATGGAGTAACCTTTTTCGTTTTGGATTACTTTTGAAAACGTGATGAATTTTTCTAATGCTTCATCTTTAGTACTTAAGAATAGAACCCAAGTATATCTAGAATAGTCATCTACCAAAACAAATACATATTGTTTTCCCCCAAGCTAGTAGTTCTAGATGGCCTAAAAAGATCTAAATGGATCACTTGTAATACTCTACTAGTGGATAAGTCATTAATGGATTTAAAAGAAATTCGCTTTTGTTTTCCTTTAGCACAAGCATCACAGATTTTATCATTATCAAATTTTAGTTTAGGCAACCCTCTTACTAAATATCCTTGAATTAGCCGTTGCAAAATACTCATACTAGCATGTCATAGTCTCCTATGCCATAACCAACTATCATGCTCATCCTTAGCAACTAGGCATAAATTAGTCATATCTATAGAGTCTAAATGCACCATGTAAATATTTCCTATTCTATGACCAACATGCATAATCTGATTAGATGCAATGTCAATAACTTTACAACCATTAGTTTCAAATATGACATTGAATCCCTTATCACAAAATTGACTAATACTCAAAAGATTATACTTTAATCCATTCACATATAAAACATTCTTAATTTGTATGGAAGAGGTATTACCTATAGTGTCTATACCTTCAATGTGACCTTTTGAGTTATCACCAAAAGTCACCTCTCCTCCATTTTTGGCGTTAAGCTTTATGAACCGGCTTTTGTCTCCGATCATGTGTCTTGAGCATCCACTATCAAGGTACCATGAATTTGAATTTGTTTCCCGTGCTTTGTAGCAATGCTCATTTTCCTTAGAATCTTCCCCGAATGCCATCAAGCACAAGTTTGCTACTTCTTGTTCCTCTTCATCGGAACCTTCTTCATCACTCCATGTAGCCACATGAGCCTTGTGCTTATTCTTTGATTGACTCTTTCTCTTCAATTGTGGGCAATCATATTTGACATGCCCCGGTTTTTTGCATTCATAGCAAATGATCTGGTCCTTCTCTTTTGGTTCATTTTTGAAACCTCCATTCCGTTTAAATTTTCTTCCTTGGTTTGGCCTCATCATTTTTCTGAACCGTTTGACAAACAATGTCATATCCTCGTCATCGTCATCTTCATCTGAATCACTTTCATCTCTTGTTGATTTGAGAGCAACTCCCATGTTCTTCTTTTTCTCCGTCTCCTTATTTGGCTCATCTTTTCTCTCAAGGTCTTCCTCTTCTTTAAGCATCATTTCATGCGTGAGGAGAGAGCCAATAAGTTCATCGAGGGTCAAGGATTTTAAGTTCTTAGCCTCGATGATCGCCGTTTTCTTTGATTGCCAAGCTTTTGGAAGAGTGTAAACTAACTTCCTTACAAGCTTGTCATTCAGAATGATTTCTCCATATGATTTGAGACTATTGACAATCGTGGAGAATCTATCCGTCATAGCTTTGACATCTTCATGCGGTTTCATCCTGAAATTTTTATAGCTATGAGTTAGAAGACTAATTTTAGATTCTTTTACCTCGTTTGTGCCTTCATGAGTGACTTGTTGTTTGTCCCATATCTCCTTGGCGGTTGTACAAGATGAAACTCTCCCGTATTCATCCGGTCCAAGAGCATAAAAAATGGTATGGATGGCTTTGGAGTTGAGCTGGAACATTCTTGTCTCTCCTTCACTCCACAATCTTGGGTGAGCGGAGGGTTTTATGTATCCATCTTCTATGACATTCCATGATCTCATGTCACTTCCTTGAATGAAATACATCATTTTATTCTTCCAATAAGCATAGTTAGCTCCATTGAAGAAAGGAGGTTTGTTGATGGGCATTGAATCGAGAATGAAGTCGGAGTTTGAAGCGCTGACAATTGATGACTTGAATATCGATGTAACTCTTCCCGAATCGACTCAAGAGGAGATTAAACCTTCAAATGAGTGAGGCTCTGATACTAATTGTTGAGTTAATCGATCGACGAATATGGCCAAGAGGGGGTGAATTGGCAATTAAAAATTTCGGTGGAAGCTTTTGCAGAAAATTGAAAGTAATTTAGCAGTGATTTATAGTGGTTCGACTTTCTCAACCAAAGTCTACGTCCACTACCTTAGCTATCCACACTAAGGATTTTCCACAAATTCACTAATTTGTCTTTCTTTTGAGGATAAAGAGTAGCCTTACAAATCCCTCAAGAATTATACCACAAATTCTTGAGAACACTCTCCCAAAGAGAATAATACAAATTTTGCAAACTTACAAGAAAATCCTCACAAGGCAAGATGTTTACACAATTCTATAACAAAGAAAAAACACTCGAGAATAATACAATTGAGCACAATAAGTGTTCTTGAAAGCAAAAATGAATATTGAATGAAATAGGCTTGAAAATGCTCAAACTTGAGGTTTGATGTTTTCTCTTTGATTCTCTCTTGATTATTGTTGATTATTGTTTCTTGTTGTTGATCAATGGCTTCTAAGCTTGTTTAAATATGCTTTCAATTGATTCTGAATGTTGGGGATGATTAGTGGAGTCAATGGAGCCATTTTAGTGTGAAATCAATTAATAAAATAACTTGGAGCGTGGGGGGAATCGGTACCCCCTCATGGGGAATCGGCTCCTTAAGTGTAAAATTCAAATATTTCGACCGTTGATTAGGGGGAATCGGAACCCCCTTGGGGGGAATCGGTTCCCTCAGAGCATTCTGTTTTTCTCAGAGCCAAACCATTCAGGGGAAATCGGTACCCCCTTGGGGGGAATCGATTCCCTCTGGACAATCTGGAATTTTTTGCTTTGAAACGGTTCGAAATACTTTGTAAAATTGTTTTGAAATTATTTTAAGATTAAAACTTAATTTTACACTTGAGTAAGGATTAAAAATGACATTTGAAAGATTTTGAGTAATATTTTGATATTCGAATAATTATATCGAATATACTTAAAAAATCTTTTGGAAAATCTTAAAATTCATTTAACTTAATTTGTTATATCGAAATATTTATTTAACTTAATCTGTTATATCAAAATGTTTTCAACATGCACTTGTACTGAAAAATAACCCAGATATCCCCTAATGGTGAAAATAACCTCCAATGATTAAATGAACAAAGTACTCTGAACTCTAAAGGATCTAGAATACATTCAACCCTACGTTATTCGAAGTAATTCTACTGTCATAATTAGATGAAATGATGATAATATCATTATAGTGTAAAATGATTTGAATCACGTCCAAGCCCTGTAATAACTAATACCCACAGCTCTAAAATGAATTTAGCAACCTCAATAATTGTGGATTAAGTAAATGATTGGATAAGTCTGGAAACTCTGATGAACTTACATGATGTACTCTTCCTTTGGGTTATGAACCATAAATAAAGTAAGTATGCATTTCCTGATACCGTTGAATCGTGGAAATGAAATAAAGACCTCTGGAAGATATGTTCGTCTCCTTAAGATATATTCAGCGATGATTCTAAATATGATCTTCGGATAAGAATTATTGGTATTAAAGAGTGAATACCCTGGAAGGGCAATGAATTGAACAATCGATAGGCATCAGTTCTGGGAGTTGTTCATCTTGAGTTGTTCGATAATCCGATTGATTGACATGGATGGTAAATGCTCTAAATCTTCGTTTATCCCTTATCAGCTCAAATCACTATGAATTCTCTAAGAACCTAATACCCAAAATGCTCTTGATTTTCCTGAATAATATAATTCACTTCGGTCATATCTGAAACATAAGTAACTCAAATACAAAGGACTCTGAATACCCTTCTGAATAACTGATGATTCTGTCAGCTAATGAACTCTTCTGATAGTGATTCTAACTTTTGGCATTCTATCGGTATACTGAAGATCCATGTTTCTCTGCTCGATAAGATTATCCAGTATTTCCAAATAATATCTGAAACCTCTAGTGTGTTCCCTTATCACAAGAATGTTTTCTCTGATTTCTGTTCTGATTTCTGATATCTCTGGTTACTGACTGAAAATGTTTTATTTGGGGTATTCTGGGATCTGGTATGAAGACTCTGGCAGGTTCAGTCGCTGCGATTAATTCCTTTTATAGGTTATGCACCGACTGGTAATTCCTTACGGACTTAATGTGACCCTTGGGTAGGCTCTACGGCCCCGAGATCTTTCTTGGGTAGGCCTCCGTGGCCTCGAGAACTTTCTTGGGTATGCTCTCAGGCCCCAAGGTGCCCTTTAGGTTATCCAGTTCTGGGGAGCTGCATATGGCGTTCGGTTGGAGAGACTATTATGGTTTTGAAAACATGTTTTAAATGGTTTTGTGGGAACACACTAGACACCCTATTCTGATCTCCTGAACCCAATCATTTGAAATATTTCCCTCTGAATGGAAAACTTAATGTATGTTACTACCTGAGATATCAGTGGGACCTCAACTCAGCCTAAAAATCTATAGATGTCTGAACCAATAAGGAAAGATATAATTATCTGCATATTCTTCAGCATCATCCAGTAGTTCTGTATTGCTGAGCTTTCTGAAGTTCACTCTGTTACTCACCATTTCAGGTTAAAAGAATCGTATCAGCACAGCTATCGACTTCAGTAGAGGAGTTCCACCGGTGTTGCTTGCAGAGTACGGTGCATGAGATTAGGGGGCATGTAGGTTGTATTTTGTTCTTATATCTGAGTTTGGAAAACTATTTTTATTTATGAATATTGACAAATTTTACTTTTGTATTTTTAAATGAATTTATGATTTTACATGTTTTAATCAAAATGTTAATTTTTTCGAGATTTTTACGGTGGGTCGCTCCAGTGGCCCTAATATGACACCCCGTATCAGACCACCCGCATCGGTCTGAGAGGGTTACACAAACTATGATTAAACTATACGTATACATATATGGTTATGGAAATCGGTAATGCAAATCAACCACAGAAAAAGTAATTTTCCTTGTTCGCTCGTCGAGCTTTTGCTGGATGAAAATGGAAATAGCGAAGCTCGAAATTACTCAAGATAAAAATATTGCTTAATAAGGTCAATGACAATATAAGCCAAAGCAAGAATTCAGGGTTATCAACTGAAGTGAAAGGGTTGTAGTTGGGGATTGGGACTATAAACACGAGTGAATATTCGCTTGTTCTTTGCTTGATTACATGCTGGACAAGTGTCTCACTATCCCCCAGGTTGCTGGAATCCTATTGGCCATCTTTGGGAATGCTTCGAAATCAAAGCACAATGGTTGATGACATAAAGTGGCAACTGACAGCAGGCATGCACTGAGGGATAAGTAGAAGCAATTGTCCTTGGTAAAAATTTTAAAGTAACATTTATATAATAAGTATTTTATCTCTTATAATTTTATAAATTCGTATTCTAACATAAAATCTCGTATTTGATCTCTTTCATAACAATTTATTTTTAAAT
Source organism: Hibiscus syriacus (assembly GCF_006381635.1). NCBI lineage: Eukaryota > Viridiplantae > Streptophyta > Magnoliopsida > Malvales > Malvaceae > Hibiscus > Hibiscus syriacus. The sequence continues at coordinate 297,712 of NW_024063144.1, read as the reverse complement.
TAGCAGTTTGATGCTTCACTAAAACCTATCCAATTTCGAGTTTGTTTCTTCAATTATCTTCGAATTCATAAATTTATTCAAATATTCAAAAAATAAAGGTGGGATTTAAAATCTTAGACGAGGAAATCTCAATTCTATTTGATCATTGAGATAGTGCACCTATAGACAATTTAGTATTACATTTTAATTTAATATAATTCAAGTTTTGTTTTTATAATATTATAGATTATTATTTGAAACCCTATTAGTTAAAAATAATTTTATAAATGATGTTACGATGATGACATAAATTATGTTTTTTCTCTAAAAAGTTATTTAAAAAAAATAAATATACTTGTAATAATCTTAACACCATTTATGGAATTATATTTTTTTCACTAATGATATCAAATAACAACCCTAATATTATTAGTTAATTGATTTTCATCAAATTACACCAATGGTTTCATCAAAATAATTGAAATTCAGATATTATAAAATAATATAATTATATTAAATTAAAATATAAAAATTACATCTTATATTTTACTATAATAAAGACCAAAATAAAATAAAAATATCCTTAATATTCAGTTATTTTAAGTTAGGTGAATGAAAAATGAAACTATTGTATCAGATAACGTAGCTTTCCAAAGTTTGAGATCTTTCCATAAATTATACGTATTGCCCATTGAAATAGATTTTCTAAATTGACAAAATAAAATAAAATAATAGAAACAAATTTGATTGAAAGTTTTCTAATTTTCAATGTGATCACAAAACAAACGAAGAACAGTGATGTTCAGGTGATGCTAAAACACGCAATCCCCGTTATCTTAGATTTTAAGTATAATTGTTTTGAGTGAAGTATACAAATGACAATTATTATTTTTTTCATGTGAAAATAAAATAAAATAAAAATGGTGAGATGAAGTCGTCAACGGTTCCAATGTCTCAATGCATACAGCGATCTGAAATACACGTAAGGTCTTGAATCAAATCTCTCAACTTTAGATATTTTTGTCGTCATTTATTATGCATGGCTGTCTATTATTTAAGTCGTAATTTGTTTCTAAAGCACTTCATGTTTTTATTCAATTATGGAACCATTCATGTTATTTAATTGTGAACATATACTACCTTATAATGATCACAAGATATTAGTATTTTTTTATTAGGTTAAGGTGATTATAAAATAGTATATGTTTTAAATACTCTCAATTATTTGACAATGAACGATCAATCACCCTGTTGCAGTCGCTAGTGTTCGAACATGTAACATCTAGAAACAAAAACGATTCCTTTAACCATTGAAATAAATTGTTTCGAGCACTTCAAATTGTAAAATTAGTTTCCATAATTGTTACATGTACATGTATTTTAATTGCAGTTTAAGAAATTTATTTAAAAAAATTATGTTGCCACCATTTTATTTTTCTAAAAACAAGCTATTCTGAATTTTCACGTGTAAATAACGACATATTTTATATTAAAACTAATTCAACGAACACAAAAAAAAAATAGTGTTAGCCCAAAAATCTGTATAAAAGGTTCCATAAAATCTGATAAAAACAAGCTACATTCGTAGAGTTCCATGTACTGTGAACAAACTCTGGTGTGTAAAACAATCCATGGATTTTTCTTTCCTACAAACCATGGAACCATTATCAATGGCTCTTCTTTTCATTACACCTTTCCTTCTCTTAGGCCTTGTATCTGGCCTCCGTAGAAAACCATTTCCTCCGGGACCCAAAGGGTTGCCAATAATCGGCAACATGATGATGATGGACCAGTTAACTCACCGTGGACTCGCCAACCTCGCAGACACATACGGCGGCATATTTCACCTCAAGATAGGGTTCTTACACATGGTAGCCATTTCCGATCCCGAAATGGCTCGCCAAGTCCTTTAGGTTCAAGACAACATTTTCTCCAACAGGCCAGCCACCATCGCCATCAGTTATCTAACCTACGATCGAGCCGACATGGCTTTCGCTCATTACGGTCCTTTCTGGAGACAAATGCTAAAGCTTAGCGTGATGAAGCTTTTCAGTAGGAAGAGAGCCGAGTCATGGGAGTCGATTCGAGATGAAGTGGACTCACTTGTGAAAGCCGTTGCATCCAATACTGGGAAAGCTGTAAATATGGGTGAGTTGATCTTCAATCTTACTAAGAACATCATTTATTGGGCTGCTTTTGGTTCTATTTCGCAAGAAGGGCAAGACGAGTTCATTAGGATCTTGCAAGAGTTCTCCAAGCTTTTCGGTGCTTTCAATATTGCGGATTTTATTCCTTGGGTCGGATGGGCTGATCCTCAAGGACTCAACACTAGGCTTGAAAAAGCTCGTAGTGCGTTAGACAAGTTCATTAACACCATCATCGACGATCACATCCAGAAGAAGAAACGGAACAAAGGCAGCTCCGATGACGGTGAAATCGACATGGTTGATGATTTGCTCACCTTTTACAATGCAGAAGCCAATGCAAACCAATTAGAGGATCCACAAAATTCAATCAAATTAACCCGAAACAACATCAAGGTCATTATTACGGTACGGTTCCTTGCTTCCCGCGTAAATTCGATAACTTGACTGTATGCATGTGATTACATAGATTGTTTTACATAAATATGGAAGAATAGTTAAACTTCAGCATAGTTCTTTTTCCTTTAATTTTCAGGATGTGATGTTCGGTGGGACCGAGACGGTGGCCTCGGCGATTGAGTGGGCCTTGGCGGAGCGAATGAGAAACCCGGAGGAAATGAAGAATGTCCAGAAGGAGCTAGAGGAAGCGGTGGGGCTTGAACGCCGTGTGGAAGAATCTGATTTCGATAAACTAACGTGCCTAAACTGCACCCTCAGGCTCCACCCACCGATCCCCCTCTTGCTCCACGAGACCGCGGAGGACGCCGTGGTGGCCGGATATCAAATCCCTGCTAAGTCGCGCGTTATGATCAACGCTTGGGCCATTGGAAGAGATAAGAATTCATGGGAAGACCCTGATAGTTTCAGGCCATCCAGGTTCTTGAGGGAAGGCGTTCCGGACTTCAAAGGTAGCAACTTCGAGTTCATCCCATTCGGGTCGGGTCGGAGGTCATGTCCAGGTATGCAACTCGGATTGTATGCTCTTGATATGGCGGTGGCTCATTTGCTTCACCGTTTTACGTGGGAATTGCCTGATGGGATGAAGCCGAGAGAACTCGACATGAGCGATATTTTTGGACTCACGGCACCTCGGGCGACTCGACTCTATGCGGTGCCAACGAAACGCCTGGTTTGTCCACTGTTTTAATTGAAACTAGAAATAAAAAAACAACTACATTTGAGTCTTAAAATTGCAATTTATACAAAGAAAATCCGGGGCACCACGAAGAAGGTCACAGAGGTGGCTTTTACGAGTGGGATTTTTCTTTTTGTTTTCTTTTATTACCATCATTATTTATATGATCAAATACTATTATTGTTATTATTATTACTCTTATATTACGTAAAATGCAAGATTCCAACCAAATAAAAAAAAGCGAGAATTTAAATACTCTCTTTGGCTGTGATTGGACTCCTTTCGTTTGAATCGTGTCGAAAATTGTATATATTTTTGCAATATTTAATAAAACATTGAGAGAGTTCTTTATATTTTATTCTAAACATTATTTGTTGTATTTTATAATAATATTATTTATTTAAATAAACACTCACACACTTTATATATAATAATGACTAAACTCAATCATCAAAAGAGATCAAGAGAACATGTCACTATAAGTTAATCAAGATCAATTCTTGAATTTAGAAAACGTTTTATTTTATTCAAATTAACATTCAAAGAATGCAAATAAAAATAATGTTTCCGTGCCCTATGCAAATGTAATGGACCAACGTTAATTCATATTGCTTTCTATTTTTTTTTAGTTTTATCTTCCTATGGCAAAAATTTTCAGCCTATTTCTTTTTTTTTTAACTGTTATTTATGTTTAAGCCTTTTTAAGTAAGGTGAAGAATAAATGATTAAAGCGTTAGGTAGACAAATATTTTCATCACCTTTTTAATTTAGACATTTCCATAATCTCTCAAAATAAGTAACTAATTAACTCCTATCCATGCATGCCATTTTTTAATACTATCATGCATGTCATCTTTTTTGAATTTAGAAGGAGAAACTAGAGCTACAACATAGAACTATGTCCGGTGTCCCACCAGTCAGACTAGGCGGTTTTATAGCTGCAAGAGATAATAATATTTCATCCGGCAGTAACGTGCGCAACATGTCCCACCTCCAATCACCAATCTCACCCACTATAAGAGCTACAGGGGTGGGATTGAAAGATAAGCCTGGAACCTCACAGTGGTTCATGAGAGGGCCAATTCACACATCCAATCGTCTTTTCAGAAATCCACTTTGGTTCCGTTTCCGAGCGTCCAACTTATCCCGCAGCAAACCTCTGGCCAAATTAAACTTAAACCCCGCCAATACGAGAGCACCCGAGACGGACAAAAGATTCAGGGATGTCACCACCCCATTTATACTTGGTGCTAAGAAATCTTGCCCATAATTGATTCTCGTTCGTCAATAGTCGATAACACAGTTTCATAACAAAAGCCTCATTTTGGGCAACCATTCTTTTAACCCCAAGACGGCCTTGATCAATCAGCATCAAATTTGATCGTAAGAGACGAGATTGATACCACAATTTCATAAGAAAAGCCTCATTTTAGGCAACCATTCTTTTAACTATTCTTTATTACACAACATTAAAAAATAAATTATAAAATAATTTTTATAAGTATTTAATATATGATATATTAATTGATATACTCTAAAAACTTATTATAAGATGATTTTCTAAAAATAATTTACTCTATTTACAATAAAATAATAATATATTTCAAATTCTAAACATTATAAAAGTACATTATTCTCATCCCTTAAATCAATTAGTATTGTGCATGAATTTAAAATTGTTACATCAATAAATTAATTTTTTTCTCATTATCATATCAACTCATCAATTAAATAATTATTATAGACAGATACAGAGATAGATTTCTTAAAATTAAATCTAATTTGATTTGATTCAAATTAATTGAAAACAAAAGTAGGAAAATATGTTTTATTAAAAGAAAGAAGTCTATTCTATTTTATGTTGATTGAGAGTATGAACATAGTTTGAATAAATTTCTTAGTATGCAAGTTTCTTTGTTATCAAATAACTATCCATATAAATAGATACTAGGGATTAGGGTTAAATGTCAGGTTGTTATTGTGGATTCCTCTTGTAACACCCCCAAACCGCATCCGAGTCTGAGGTGTCACATTGACTTTTCAAAACTTATCACTTATAAACATCATGAAAATCTAAACTTGCATTAAATAAAATTCGTTAATTTACATAAATTAAAACATTTGGTTTTATAAAACGTATCAGAGCATATTCAATACAATTCTCTTAGTACATGCCAACTAAATATAACAAGGTACATATGATTCAAAATTCCTTTCTGATATGAACTTCGTAAAGGAGTGGCTGACCTGTCTCGCTCCTCTTAGCTTCTCTTCTTGCTTCCCGGAACGTGTGAAACACTCACACGCTAAGTCAATGACTTAGTGAGGCATAAAAACATATAATGGAACTCTAACTCATAATAATGCATGAACACTTAATATGCTTATATTATGCACAAACATATATCATTTCATATAACAAGTACACACATGCATATGTATATCATCATCTTCACACTTAGCATTATTGTCAATCCTTTTTATCATATGATCTTCTATTCACTATATGTGCACATCATAAATCACTTAGATCAATTCACAAAGAATCAAACATATCGTCATACAGTTTCTATAACTTGTCTCTCATCACAAAAGCTTATACATCACATATATAAGGTATTTAATGTTATCTCTGTCTTAACCCATGTACACATATGAGAACTACAAATATGTGAGTCTATAGAGGTTGTGTACATATGCTGTCAGCACAGCTCGTATAAAATCCCACTAGGGGCACTTAGATTTTGTACCGAATGACCGCGTAAAAATGTCCTAAAGGACCACATATAACACATATGTCCCGAAGGACCACTATGTTCCGAAGGATCACTACGTTCCGAAGGACCACTATGTCCCGAAGGACCACTCCTTAAGAACCATATACATATTCACATGGACCAAATAAGTGTACCGAAGTAACGCATATATGTTTCAAGGGATTACATATATGTCCCGAAGGACCACGTAGAACCCTCGACTCTTGGCATGCCAACTATTCCCCTAGCTCTCATGACACATAACATGGGCATTATCATTTATATCATTTCACATATTCACATAAACATATAATTCACTTTCACAACTTATATAAATTTTTCATGTCATTTCACATTTCTTGTCACATTACTTACATCTTATTCTTATGTCTTCTCATAGACATATATTCACATGTTCATATAGTCCACCATTTCATCACATAAATATGTACTCATATAACTCATTTCATTTCACATATAGTCTCATAATTTATCATGGTATAAATCATATAACATTCTTATAACTCATAGTTATATATATATATATATACATATATCATTTTACCTATACTTGTATTCACATGGTTTATATTCTTCTTCTCATAATCATATATGTCCTGTTTAATAGCATATATCATATATGTATATAATAACTTATATCATCTCATATAGCTTATGTTTCATTCTCTTATATTCACCTATATCATGTAACATATGTCATACTTATAAACACATTTCACTTCTATTATTTCATTTATATATTAATCTAATCTATTTACTTAGTTCAATTTCATATAACCCATACGTCATAATTTTATTTAAGCACATGAATCTTTCCCTTATAGATTATCTTATATGTTCGTATCATCATTTATGTTCAAGTCTCCTAATTGATATATTATTCTCATATCCTTCTATAGGTCAATCTTGTTTACCTTATCTAGCTTCTCATTTAATCATACAATTCTATTATACCAATTCACATAAATGATCACACAACTATGTACTTGTCCAGCTCAGGTTCCTATTATTTATATAACCTTTACATTTTCTTACCTAGCTCATATTAATTCTCATGAACTCACTTTTATCATATTCTTATATTATTACATAATTTATCTCATAAGCATGTATTCACATACCTTAAAATCATATAACGTATACCATTCATACATAGTCACATAGTTCAATATCACATGGTTTATATCATATTCACACAACATGTATTCACAAAAATCATATAACATTTGCAATAACATGTATCACACATAGTCATATCAAACACATGCTTATAATCATGAATTCATGCATTCTAATATAGGAGATAGACTTATCGCAAGTCTTATTCCCATTGAACTATATCTATAGTATGCACTCATCTGGCCTCACTAGTCAATATCAATCCCTTATCTCTTCATGAAGCCTATTATTTTTCAACTTGTACGGACTTCACTCTGGATCAATATCTACACAAATACACAATCCAATAAATGTCGAGATTCGAATTACTTGATACGATTCATATCAATACAACTAAATAAAACTCCAATTCAACTTTCCAACTAAGGGGTATTGGTACCAACCTCAAGGTATTGATACCTCTACTATAGGGTACTGATACCTCTACTATAGGGTACCGATACCCTTCCTAGGTATCGATACCAAAATTAGCTTCGAAATTCCCCCAGGTATCGATACCCTCCACATAGGTATCAATTCCTCTTCCATATGGTATCAGTACTATTCATATAGGTATCGATACCTCATGCATCTAATTCTCATAATTTGTCTTGTAGTATCGGTACCCACTCAACAGGTACCGATACCCACTCAACAGGTACCGATGCCCCTTGCCCAGATTTTCATTTTTAAGCCCGAAAATTTAACACTTTGCCCCTAAATTCTACTTGTTAACCTCTCCTTATGCCTTAAAACTTATATATACATATGTAAACCCTCTTAAAACACTATAACACTTCATCATCTTTCATAACTAACCATAATTCTTGAATCAAAGAATTTCATCAAACTTTCTATTTTTTCAAAATTCATTTCTAATGCTTCAATCTTCTTAATCCTTCTAATGATATGTCAAATTTTACTTCAAAAATTATTTATTAACTTTATCTCAATAATTCCTTTAAAAACTCTTTTTCTTCAATCTCTCATAACTTAATTCTCTTTAAGTTTTAAACAATCTTAAGCTTTCCTTAAGCTTTTCTATCACCCCAAGAATCAAAACCGACTTAAAAATGAAAGAATTAACCAACTTGAGACCAATTTACCTTAGCTATGGTGTCATGGTGGAGATGAGAAGAAGCTTGCATTTTCTCCAGACTTTTCCTCTTTCATTTCCTATTTCCTTGTGTTATATCCCTTAAAAAGAGAGAATAAAAATCTTCTCTTAGAAAAGACCATAATACCCTTATTACTTTCAAACTTTACTATTAAATCTAACATCTAAAATTCTCCAATTAAATCCTTAAACTTTTATCTTATTTTGAAATTGAACACAAAGCTTTCAAAATTCATATTTTAGTCACTAGCATTGTTTGGGGATGTTACAAATCTCCCCTCCTTTTAAGAAAATTCGTCCACGAATTTTCACTGCACACATTGATAAGAATGTATCTTCTAATGTTCTCATATTGCTTCTTTTACTTAATCTTTCTTGTTTACCGTTAATAGACTTACCTTATTACTTCACTCAATTCTTTATATACTCTCTACCTTTATAAATCCATGTAATACCACTTATTATATAAACCAGAACTTCAATCCTTATTACTCAATATCATGATCAATTGATCTCTTTCATCGTTCTCTAATTTCCAAACTTTTATTCCATCATCATTTCTGACTACCTCTACTTGACCAAGAAACACACCTTAAACTTTTATCATTTATGACTAAGATATATACCTTACCACAATCAAATAATCTTTTCTTATCACCTTACATACTTTTCTTACTTCTAATCAAACTTATAATCTGCACCTCAATATGACCCTTATCATACTTGATTCTTTACACTCTATTTTTAATTTTCTATCTAATTAGTTTTCCAGAAATCCAAAATCTTCTTGTAACATGGTCATATCTTTTCCTTCATACTCATATACTCTTTTCATATCACTTATACTTATCTCTGGTCATCAATCTTTATAGTTTTTCCTAACTCTGATAGTCAACACTACTTGCACAAATCTTATTCTTTGTAAAATCCTTGTTTGAATCACAATATACATATTCTACTGCTATCTTTAGCTTCCTTTGGATACACAAATCCTTATCTTCTTAGCTATACCACCTTTACATAATCAGAATACACCACCATATTCAAATCCACGTCATACTTGATTAACTTAGCCTTATATCTTTTCCAAATCTTACAACTCTATCACATTTACTATTACAGCTAGTCAATGGTAACTATTCAATCTAGGGCACAAGCCCTAATCAACCAATCATATATATCCTTTCCAATCAGAATGATCTCAACAATAGTTTATTTAACTTATTAAATCCACATTTATTCTCATACACCATGTAGTTTCTGTTGTTCAAATTCAACATTCTAACTTCCTTTGTCTTATAAATTGATCACCAATGAACCCATTCTTAAACTCTTCTTATCAATCCTTAGCTTCACTCAAGCATATGAATCCTAACCTCCTTCACTATATCACATTTATATGATCAAAATATACAATTGTATCCAAATCCACTTCATATTTGGTTATCTTAACCTGACAATATCTTAAAATCTTATAACTCCAATACATTTTTTATCACATAATCTTGTTAGCCAACGCCAACTCTTTCCATTTAGAATGCAAACCCTTATCATATCCACACTCTTGCTTATACACAGTACTATCCTTTTGTTTCAAATTCATGACTTTGGTTTCATTTATCTTATAAACATCTCACTGATGCATTTATTCTTGAACTCTTCTACAAATTCTAACCACATCCATTGATCTTTTAACATTCTTATGGTAACACTTGTTCACCATATTCTATCTTATCCATGAAATAATGAAACTACTCCCAATTAACTTTCTGATTCAAACACTAGAAACCCTCTAACGCTATTCTAACACGATTTTAACTTTTTGAAATCCACTTTTGATCTTACGAGGAACTTTCTGAGGTGTCCGTTTTTCATCCTGTCTGGCCAGGGCAGGTGAATTACTACCACCATCAGGTTTATCACCTATCGACTCACTTCGACCATTCTCATAACTATCTCATACTAATCTTATTCTATTAGCAAGACATCATACTCCTTACACTATCAGATAAGAAATTTTTCACTTTGTGTTAGCATGTACACATTTTAAAACTCTTTTACCTTCGGTTTAAGCCTAGAATCAGCTAAACCTTAGTTCTGATACCATTTAATTGTAACACCTCGACCTGCATCTGACCTGGATCTGAGTCCGAGGTGTCACATTGACTTTTCAAAACTTATCTCTTATAAACATCATGAAAATCTATTTAAATAAAATTCGTTAATTTACGTAAATTAAAACATTTGATTTTATAAAACCTATCAGAGAATATTCAATACAATACTCTTAGTACATGCCAACTAAATATAACAAGGTACATATGATTCAAATGATTCAAAATTCTTTTCTGATCTGAACATCGTAAATGAGTGGTTGACCTGTCTCGCTCCTCTTAACTTATCTTCCTGTTTCCTGGAATACTACGTGTGAAACAATCACACGCTAAGTCGATGACTTAGTGAGGCGTAAAAACATATAATGGAACTATAACTCATAACAATGCATGAACACTTAATATGCTTATATCATGAACAAACATATATCATTTCATATAACAAATACACACATGCATATGTATATCATCATCTTCACACTTAGCATTATTGTCAATCATTTTTATCATATGATCTTCTATTCACTATATGTGCACATCATAAATCACTTAGATCAATTCACAAAGAATCAAACATATCGTCATACAATTTCTATAATTTGTCTCTTATCACAAAAGCTTATACATCACATATATAAGGTATTTAATGTTATTTCTGTCTTAGTCCATGTACACATATGAGAACTACAGATATGTTAGTCTATAGAGGTTGTGTACATATACTGTCAGCACAGCTCGTATAAAATCCCACTAGGGGCACTTAGATTTTGTTCCGAAGGACCGCGTAGAAATGTCCCAAAGGACAATATATAACACATATGTCCCGAATGACCACTATGTCCCGAATGACCACTCCTTAAGAACCATATACATATTCCAATGGACCAAATAAGTGTACCGAAGCACCACATATATGTTCCAAGGGATTACATATATGTCCCGAATGACCACGTAGAACCCTCGACTCTTGGCATGCCAACTATACCCCTAGCTCTCATGACACATAATATGGGCATTATCATTTATATCATTTCACATATTCACATAAACATATAATTCACTTTCACAGCTTATATAAACTTTTCATGTCATTTCACATTTCTTGACACATTGCTTATATCTTATTCTTATGTCTTCTCATAGATATATATTCACATGTTCATATAGTCCACCATTTCATCACATAAATATGTACTCATATAACTCATTTCATTTCACATATAGTCTCATAATTTATCCTGGTATAAATCATATAACATTCTTATAACCCATAGTCATATATATATATATATATATATATATATATATATATATATATATATATATATATATATATATATATATATATATATATATATATATATATATATATATATATATATCATTTTATCTATACTTGTATTCATAGGGTTTAAATTCTTCTTCTCATAATCATATATATCTTGTTTAATAGCATATATCATATTTGTATATAATAACTTATATCATCTCATATAACTTATGTTTCATTCTCTTATATTCACCTATATCATATAACCTATGTCATACTTATAAACACATCTCACTTCTATTATTTCATTTATATATTAATCTATTTACTTAGTTCAATTTCATATAACCAATATGTCATAATTTTATTTAAGCACATGAATATTTCCCTTATAGCTTATCTTATATGTTCGTATCAGCATTTATGTTCAAGTCTACTAATTGATATATTATTCTCATATCCTTCTATAGGTCAATCTTGTTTAGCTTATCTAGCTTCTCATTTAATCATACAATTCTATTATACTAATTCACATAAATGATCACACAACTATGTACTTGCCCAGCTCAGTTTCCTATTATTTATATAACCTTTACATTTGCTTACCTATCTCATATTAATTATCATGAACTCACTTTTATCATATTCTCATTTATTACATAATTTATCTCATAAGCATGTATTCACATACCTTAAAATCATATAACTTATACCATTCATACATAGTCACATAGTTCAATATCACATGGTTTATATCATATTCACACAACATGTATTCATAACAATCATATAACATTTGCAATAACATGTATCACACATACTCATATCAAACACATGCTTATAATCATGAATTCATGCATTATAATATAGGAGATAAACTTATCGCAAATCTTATTGAACTATATCTATAATATGCACTCACCTGGCCTCACTAGTCAATACCAACCCCTTATCTCTTCTTGACGACTATTAATTGTCAACTTGTACAAACTTCACTCTTGGTCAATATCTACACAAATACACAATCCAATAAATGTCGAGATTCAAATTAATTAATACGATTCATATCAATACAACTAAATAAAACTCCAATTCAACTTCCCAACTTAAGGGGTATCGGTACCACCCTCACGGTATCGATACCTCTACTCTAGGGTACCGATACCATTCCCAAGTATCGATACCAAATTATCTTTGAAATTCCCCCGGGTATCGATACCCTCCACATAGGTATCGATACCTCTTCCATATGGTATCGATACTGTTCATACATGTATCAATACCCCATGCATCCAATTCTCATAATTTGCCTTGTAGTATCGGTACCCACTCAACAGATACCGATACCTCTTGCCCAGATTTTCATTTCTAAGCCCAAAAATTTAACACTTTGCCCCTAAATTCTACTTGTTAACCTCTCCTTATGCCTTAAAACTTATCTATACATATGTAAACCCTCTTAAAACATTGTAACACTTCATCATCTTTCATAACTAATCATAATTCTTGAATCAAAGAATTTCATCAAACTTTCCATGCTTTCAAAATTCATTTCTAATTCTTCAATCTTCTTAATCCTTCTAATGACAAGTCAAATTTCACTTCAAATCTTATTTATTAACTTTATCTCAATAATTCCTTTAAAAACTCTTTTCATTCAATCTCTCATAACTTAATCCTCTTTAAGTTTTAAACAATCTTAAACTTTCCTTAAGCTTTTCTATCACCCCAAGAATCAAAACCGACTTAAAAACGAAAGAATTAACCAACTTGAGACCAACTTACCTTAGCTATGGTGTCACGGTGGAGAGTAGAAGAAGCTTGCATTTTCTCCAAACTTTTCCTCTTTCATTTACCATTTTCACGTGTTATATCCCTTAAAAAGAGAGAATAAAAATCTTCACTTAGAAAAGTTCATAATACGCTTGTTACTTTCAAACTTTACTATTAAATCCAACATCCAAAATTCTCCAATTAAATCCCTGAACTTTTAACTTATTTCAAAATTAAACACAAAGCTTTCAAAATTCACATTTTAGTCACTAGCCCTGTTTTGGGATGTTACACCTCTTGTAATCTTTTATTTTATATTAACAAAAATTCTCCTTTTTTGCATGTGATTTTATCTGAAAAGGTTTTTCATGTAAAATATTGTCTATTTTATTGTGCGATCATTATGTTTGCAGTTATCTTTTAACAAATAAAATTTAGAAATTGACTTAAATTTTAATTAAAAAAAAGTTGGATTTTATTGTAGTTTTATTGGTTGAAGATTACTTGATGATTAAGTTTATTTAGTTAAGAATTCTTACTTGGTAACCAAGTATTTGACTATATAAATAAAGAGTGTGTCTTAGCATTTAGAATTATGAGATACAATTACTTTGGAGAGATATAAACTTTTTGTAATCTTTGCAACTTTTTATGTTTACATAGCAAAGATAGTTGTAGGGACGTTGGGAAATTTTTTTGAGATACACTGATTTTTTGTATATATACTGAGTTTTGATATGCATGCAATTCATGTATTTTTATTATTTGTAATATGTATGTTTATAACAGATTATTTGTTTCTCTCGTCCTCGTAGGTAGGTAAGATTGAACCACATTAAATCTCGTCTATTGTGTGTGTCTTATTTCGTGTTAAATTTTGTTTTGGTTATTTTCCACTTCCAAATTTCGAACAAGAGGTATCAGAGATATAATTCAAGCTTTGAAATTTCAAAGAACTTTGCTGCAACGGATTTTATTGGTGATATTTGAGAAATGGAAGAATTTGGTTGCACCAAGTTTTTAGTTGCAAATCTGTATTTTTCACTTGATCCAATAATAATTTACTAAATATTACGTAAAAATTGAAGTTGTTGAAGACTTGGCGGTGAAACTTCAATGTATATTTAGCTTACAAAAAAATTTGAAGTTTGAATATTTCAAAATCAATTTTCTAATGTAATTTGTGTCGATAGGGAGATTTTTAGATATTGATTCAAATTTATTTAGCGTTAATAATGAAGGAATTTTTTTAACGAGGCCCCACTTTCTTTCAAAAAAATTCATCTATCAATATATTTCTGTAAATTTTGTGAACCATAAGAAACTTCAATACGATTAGAAATCTAGAATTGCTAGGAAATGTTTGAAGTTCCCTCATAAAGTAGAAAATGCTCAAAGCATGCAACATGTTTCGTAAGGTATTTGAATAATGTTCTCAGTTACAGAACATGAAACTGCAAACTAAGACTACTTCAAAGCGGTTAGGAATAAAGCATTATTGAACTCTTCAAATTTTCTCTCAAAAGTTTAAACAAACAACTTCAATGTAAAAATATACGTTTAGCACCAGGACTCAAACCCTAACCATTCAAATCAATTGAGCTAATTTATAAGCCAAAGTAGCAGAAGCTATAGCTTCACAAAAAATGAGTTATTTACTGGTTAAAATAATAAAAACAGCTATTCCTTTCGTCTGTTGAAGTAATGTTGACGTTGGATGTTTAAATAACAACACGAACTACAGCAAGACCAACGGCAGACAAGGAAACAAGTGTACTTATGCAGTATTTTATCAAGTCATATTTTGCAGCTTCCAAATGAGCCTTTAACTCGTGAATTTCCTGAAAATTATATGATAGGATATGGAAAAGAAAAAAAGTCAGAAATTTTAATCAACCAAAGCAAGCCATCTCTCGTTCACTTATAATACTAACCCGATCGAGTTTGTTAGTGAGGCTAGCTGTTCCAGCATGCTGATTTGAGAGTTCATCTCTAATTCTCCTGCAAATGATCATATATTAGACTTTTTTTTGGGGGGGGGGGGATTAGTGCAAAATAAGAAATAAGAAATGGCATATTTCAGTTTCTTACCCTCTTTCAAGATTCAAATCCAACCGTTGCCCTGCATTGACTTTGTCGATTTCATGTCTGCATCATAACAAATATCCTTAAGAGTGGGAGATCATAATAGAAAATATAGATATATGGATGAATGATTGCTCAGAAGCCAGACCTTAATTCGCTGCGGATCTTCTCTATATCCTTTTGAAGTTCCTCATTCTCATGTTGCAGCAAAGAATAATGTAGCTCCTGCACGCATTCTTCTTGTTTAGAAAGATAACCCATTTGACTAGTACTAATGATATTTTTTGTATTAGTACGGGGTGGTTTATAAGGTTATATCTGTTTAGAATTTTCCTAATCAATTAACAATGAACACACCCCTTACAGGCCCTTACAGCAACTCTCTTTTACCTGACAGCTATGAACTTCTGATTTGAGCTTGGACACATTGGATTCTTGAGTCATTTCACCCTACCAATTTAAAAGATTACGAACATATTTTCAAGAGTTAATACGGATGAATAAAATTTCGCAATAGCAACTGAACAAAATATCTGTTGAAATATGTTTCGATGTAACAAATTTTAATGCAAATTGTTTTTGGACTTGAATTGAATTTATTCAAAGTTTTCAAAAGGTTTCAAAAATAATTCAAAGTCCATTAAATTCGAATTTGAAAAAAAATGCTAAAGGGTATCAAAGTGAATCCATGCACCCCGCAATGCATCCATGCACCTACATTGCATCCATGCACTGTGCATTGATGCACCCTGAGTGCATCCATGCACTCCATTTCGAATGCAATTAGTGCATCGATGCACTCTGTTGTGCATCCATGCACCCAGGCTGCAACGGCTAGTAACGGCTAGTTTATTTGAATTTAATGAAGGGGTACCGATGCACCCTGTTATGGGCATCCTTTTTTAGTAGAAAAATCATCCCCAAACGGCTCCAAAACATCTCAAATGGTTATATACGACTTCAAACACATTCCAAGCTATAAATACAAGCTAATGACACTTTAAGAAGTAAGAGAACAACTATCCAAGCAATCAAACCCAAGAGAAGAGCTTTTTATTCTTATTTTCCTTTTCTCTTGTAAATATTTGTTCTTGTGAGCTTAATTCTTGTAAACATCTACCTTTGAGAGGTTTATTTGTTTACTTAATTTATCCTTTTGTAAAGGAAAAAGGTTCTAGCTAAGCCCGTGTAAAAGTTAGGGAAAATTTCTAGTTTAGCCATTGAAAAACTAGGGAGCTGTAAAGATTATCCTTTTGTCCTTAAAAAAAAAAGAACAAATTAGTGAATTTGTTGGAAAATCCTTGGTAAGGAGCTAAGATAGTGGATGTAGACTTGGTTGAGAAGTCGAACCACTATAAATCGCTATGCAAATTTTCTATCTTTCAATCTCCTTACTCCCTAAACACAAAAATCGTTCCGATCCCTTTTTGCAAACCGTTTCGGTTGTCGATTTGAGCTTCCGAAAATCCCAACAATATCTTTATTCAAATAAAGATCACATTGCAAATGAAGAATGAAGATTCCATTTTAATAAAAAATACGAAAGCACTGAAGAAAAAAAGAGCTTACTTTCTGCATCTCAAGCTTGGAAACAACTGAAACAGACACATTTTCTAAGCTGTCATTCAAAACTTCGGTCATGGCTGCTGTTATTGCCTCGGCTTGTTTCGATGACAGACCTTCCGCCTCTAAGCTCCTAACCTGTATGTATAATGCACCCTATCATTTTCTCATAAAATGGATAATATTCCAACCTTATTTTGTTAAAAAAAAATTCAAGATTCTAAAACACAAACCAAAAAGAACAATTCTTCGTGATTACTAAAGCTAACGTGTCGATGAGAAACAATCGCTTTCCATTAGAACTAACGAGCTAAGAACTTTGTCTCCATTGTGAAAATAGTACAGGAGAAGCTAAGTGAGGAATCGTGGGATTATCGATATGGGACACAAGTCCTTCAAATCTAGAAACTCCAATTTTCCAGGAATATGATTTGGGTCTGATTTGACCCACACGTTTAAAAGCTGCCATTATGGACATTGAATACAAAATTTGATTGGAAAACAATATTCAAATGGTAATCCCAAAAGAACCCACCAATCTTCTACAAATCTGAAGAGAAAGCAATGAGAGGAAATGGAAAATATTGACCAGCCTGAAGAACATTGGATTGTGAATGACGCAGGTGCTACGCAGATATAAGATGAGAGAGAAAGGGAGAGGGTTAAATTGATATATGGAGTAATGGGTAATGGGGAAGGCATTGGTAGCAGCCCTTCCCTCGGGAAATGGAGGGAGATTTTTCTCGCTTGCTCCCCTTTTAATTTTGGCAATATTCTATTAAAAACCCCTTATTAAATATTTTTTTAACAATAACCCTGGAGTAGATTTGTTAGAAAAATGCTTCCAAACTTCACACATAGGATTACTCGTGTCCTATCCAAAGCGAGAACGTGTCTCGCATTTTATAGAATGTGAGTTACTATGCACTTTTCATATTACCAATTTAATATGATTATTTAGTACATAGTGTTTCCCAGAACGCGAGGTCCACGAGACATTGAATTGTCCCAAGAAATTTATCGCGAGAAGTATTCAATATACCTCGTGTTTTCCAAAAAGCGAGGTATTTATTTTTTTTCCACCAATTCACAAGTGCTTGTAGGCATGTTCAGGTATTTAATCTCGAAATTTTTGTAATTTATAAGATTTTTCGCCTACTATTAGAATTTATCTTTTAGTTGAGGCTAATATAAAGACGTGTGAGATATTGTAGGCAGGTTACAAATTGCGTTGAAAATGGTAACAAAACTTGTTTTGTGCAAGAATAAGAAGCTACAAAATCACGTTCAAAATAGATCTAATGTTTGGTTTTGTGCATACAGAACAAGCTAAAATGGCTTGATAGACATGGCTAGTATCGGCACAAACGAGACATTTCAAGCAGTGTAATAATCGTGTTTAAAATTTCGAAACAAAATTAGTACAATGAATAAACACAACAAGTTTGAGGGAACGAGTGGATGTGTGCCATCTGTTGGTTTGATGCCTTAAGTAGATGATGCCATCGAAAGAGGATGCCTTCTTAGAAACATCATGGGTTTGATGGATAGTGGATAGGGGATAAAAATGGTATTCGGAAGCCATGCCCACCACTGTCAGATCCATGTCACAAGCGATAAGTCGATGGAGTCACCTGAAGATAATGCCTTCGTAGAAATAATTAGTTTCCCGAGAAGGTCGGGGTTTGATGGAACAAGAAGTTTCCCGAGAAGGCCCCCGTAGTAAATACAAGGCAAAAAGCTAAGAAGATGAGTGGAGGTCATATCAGTGTCTTAAGCGATAAAAGTCGTAAAGGATGTCACTAGAAGATGATACCTTCGTAGAGTTTCCCAAAAGGTCGGGTTACTCATATTTAATCGATTTTACAAATATACCATATAAAAGACAAGTTGAAGAGGAGGTCACTCAAAGAGAATGCCTTTTATAAACATTGTTAGTTTGACAAAATATATGGAATTTATGAAACAAGCATTTTTTTCGAGAATGCCATATCTTTTATAAAATGAATTATCTTCTGGTGACATAACATATAGAACCAATATTGACATAAGCTTAGTGTCAAGTTGTGCCACCAGAAGAAAAACCTTTTATAAGGATAGATTGTGTTAAAATTTACAATATCAATGGAATGGGGATATTTATTTATAGTGGGGTAATATCGCGCGGTGCAAAACACAAGTTTTGTAAAGATTCTTGACGTGACAGGAAACTCGCTCTCTGTAAAATGCGAGTTGCTAAAGGATTCCTGACGTGGAAGCAACATTTGATTCGGTATGGCAAGTCTCGTATTAAAATGAGAGAGAAAATATGCCTATAAAAAAAAGATCGGTGTTTATTTTGGATGAAACACCTTCGTAAAACAAATAGTAATGACGAGATTTTCTACAACTGTGTTCCATTCCGGAACTTATTTATACACTTTCTTCAATGGCAAGATTAAGAAAGATGAGTTGTACGGTTTGATTTCAATGGAGCTTAAAAAATCTACAACACGATAGATGTCTTTGTTGCAAGATAAAGTTCCCGTGGGAAATACCGGTACTGAATCACATTACATGTTGACCTTATCAAATACAAGCGACCTTCATAAGATGTTTAAGGATTACAAACGTGTTGGTGTTAGGAACATCGAGTTTACTGTAACGTTTAAAGAAGAACCATATTCAACAAGCAATGAAGGAGTAACTCAATTATCACAAGACTACGAGGACAAAGAGCCAGTTATGCTACGTATTGCCCGTGAACGTCGGTAGAGAGAGCGATAAACAACTCATGTAGTTTTTTTTATAATGTTTTTAAATTTGTATTAAAATAAATTTTGTGTGAGAAAATGATGATTCTCAAGTTGTTTATGCATCAAACCGAACAACTAATTATCATATTGTTCAAAAATAACTTAAAGAAAATAATAATTTAAAGTTGATTAATAATTTAAACAAAATTTAAAAATTGAGAACATTATATTCGAATACTATTTTTTAAAACAAAAAAGAAAACAGAGTTCGATTAAGTAAAAAAGAAAAGAAAAATACAGTTTGAATAACGAGTCCAACGAGGATTTCTACGAACCAATCTATATTCGGGGGCATCATCATCACTCTGATCATCATCACCACCACCACCACTACTATCACTATCATCATCACCCTCATCTACATGGACAACACCACCTATGCCACTGGGACTAAGACTGGTGTAGAACATGCTCTACGGCGGCGTCTGCTCAACATTGTCATATTCGAATTATGTTGTAAATGGTCGAATAGATTCACAAGGAGGTGACAGATAATATGGTTTAGTTGGTGCAGGAGGGCAATGAGAATGGACAACGATTGTCGGATATGAACAAAATACGTAGACAAAAAACCCTTCCGTCGATGGCACTGTATGTTGAAATGATAACGAAGTCGCCATATGTTGAAATGTTGACTGAGTTAAGTAGGTGAATATATGTGTCGTCAGCGGTGTATGGTGCTCTGTAGGTGGCTTTTGTGTCGTTCCCGATGATGAGGCTTGAGCGTGTTTTTGTCTACTTCGACTTGCACCACGTTGAGTCGAGGAATGTTGAGTCACAGGATGTTGCATTTGTGGATAGTTTTAGGGAGACCTATAAATGTCTCGCACTAGCTCATCCTCGGTCAGTATATGCGACATCCCATTTTTCTCATACCACGACATGTAATCTTCTAAAACACCGTATACCAAGATGGGTTCAGAAACGGTCTACCTAACGAACCTCGTCATCCACTACATCACCCAATCCACTTGATATACCTCTCAATTAACCTTTGTCTTCTATGTCGCCTTAGGTGATGCAAGGCCCTATCCAAGGTTGTTGGTGGTGGCAGAATCGTTTGGACACGGCCAAATTACCGCAACACGCGATCAGCATGATGCCACACGACGATCTCATACACTATCAACTGGACTACCAAAATCCAAACGTGTGAACTGTGACGTAACTCATCCAGAGTACACAATGTAATAGCACTGTCACTGTACGACATCCATACGAACTACACAAATATTTTTTAAACTATGTTAGAAAAACTCGAATAAAAAATTAATATTTAATTTACAAAAATCGATTACCTTGTTTGTTATATTATAGATCAACAATCTAAAATCACGTAGAGTTTTCAGTAGATAGGTGTGAGTAAGTGTGATGTTCCAACTATCATTCATATAATAAAATATAATTATTTGTAAAACTAAAAAAACATGTAGTAATAAATATATAAACGTAGGTTATTTGTAATTACCTCCGAAGTAGAGGAAACTGTAATGGGGTCGGTTGTAAAGGAATCGATGCTAAAAAGGGCATTTGAAACCAAGCCCACGATTGTAACAACATCAAACAGCCTCCAAGTACTTGTTTATTCGGATTAACACCTTTACATAACTCCCGGAACAAAAAGGCCAACATTGTCGATCCCCAACTCTTACTTTTAGATCTCACAAAACGCGTAGATGATACAACCACGTCAGATGCACTTTGTTTCGTGATTTATCAGGCATCAAGACCCACCAATAACTTCTAAAATATGAGCACGAACAAATTGTTGTAAAATAAAAAATGGTGCGAATACATTAAAAAATTTTGTACAAAAGTTACAATAACATAAACTAAAACAAAATTTAAATATTATAAATAAATAAATTACAATAAATAAACATATATTTAAATAATTACATGTTTAATTTATTGAGCAGCATTGACGGGGAGCTGTACAAAATTGTTGTCTAAAAATTTAATGTAGATTTTCCCTCCATCCAAATCGTCCTTCATCGAATTAACTCCGAGCAGTTTCTCACACAAGGTTCCCCAGTTCCTATTAGCCATACTGGTAATAGGATTTCCATCAACATGCAACCTAAGATGGTATGCGACATCTTCAAGGGTAATAGTCACCTCCCCATAAGGAAAATAAAACGTGTGCGTCTCCGGTCTCCATCGTTCAATCAACGTGTTTATCAATAAATGGTGCAACTTCGTACCACCAGATACAATGTCAATGTAACCAAAACCAACTTCGTGCAAGTATGGAATAATAGGTCATTAAGGGACGAGAAACGGTTGATAAAACTCATCAACGAATGTTCATATCCCTTCAAATGAATAAATAAATAATTTTGAAACAAATAAATAAATAAATTTGAAATAAATAAATTCGAGTGGAATAAATAAGAAATAAATCCAAAATAACTAAATAAATAAATTATAAATAAATGGATACATAAATTCAAAATAAATAAATAAATCCAAAATAAATAAATAAAAATTACCATCGGATTTTCCCACCAGTAAGTGCATACATGTGGAAGATCGACCCTCAGTAGTTCAGCCATAATAATACGAGAGATAGTTTTTTTTTTTCCGAAGAGAGCTGTGAGGAATTTTGCTTGATAGGGGACCTATTTATAATGGTCCTCGTACTCTCCCCGAAGCGAGGGGCAAAAGGTACCTCGCGTTATATGAAGCGTGAGGTACGAGAATCTTTTCAAATTTTAAATCTCAAAACTTTTGCGAGCGATAATATTCCAATATCTCGTGAACCTTGCGTTCTGGAAACATGATGTACTAAATAACCATATTGAATTGGATAATTTAAAAAGTGTACAGTACCTCGCATCCTATAAAATGCGAGATATGTTCTCGCGTTAAATAAGACGCGATGTAGTCTTATGTGTGTAGTTTGAGAGCATTTTTCTAACAATTATGCTAAGAGAAAATCGCCTCAGTGACCAAAAATACCTTATAATATACGATTTTAATCAACTTTTTTTGGATTTGCCAAAATGACCAATAAAATCGCAACGCGATATCAAAATCGCAACGCGATTTAGAAAATCGCAACGTTAAAAAGAAAATCGCAACGGTCAAAAGAAAATCGCAACGCGAGCTTCCAAGTTCGCAACGCGATTTAGAAGAAAATCGCAATGCGATTGATTGAATCGCAATGCGATTTTTAGAATCGCAATGCGATTGAGAGAGTCGCAACGCGATTTAGAAGAAAATCGCAATGCGACTGAGAGAATCGCAATGCGACTGAGAGAATCGCAATGCGATTGAGAGAATCGCAACGCGATTTAGAAAATCGCAACGTTAAAAAGAAAATCGCAACGGTCAAAAGAATAGTTAAAAAAATTTTGTTTCTTAAGAATTTTCTCTAAAAAGATAGTATCCGCGCGGACGTGTCGAAGACACGTATTACCACGACCACGACCACGACCACGACCACGACCACGACCACGACCACGACCCGACCCGAGACGAGACGGCGGCGGCGGCGGCGCGCGAGAGTCCCCCTTGTCCTCTTTCACTCAACAAGGAAGTGCAAAATACAAGCCTTAAATATAATTCCCAATAGTGTTTCCAATACTATGTGGGATTGAGCATTACCAACACTTGTTCCCAATATCATTATTCTTCATAAGTTATCATCCATTACAATATGAATTATCGATAATAAATTAATTCATTTTAATAAGTATTTAAAATTATAACTTGATAAATACATGAAATAATTCTATTATTAAATAAAAAATATATTTTTATATTAAAATTATTGAGATAGATATTTACTATAAAAGTAAAAGATTTTTTTTCACGTACAACCTCTATGTGAATTAGTTTCACAATAAGGTATCGGTTATGCATTGGATTCTTTCGTATTAGATGGTCTTTAATAAGATCATCATCATCATTCTTTTGTTCAACAATACCATATATTAATGAGGTATATTGGTTCATTAACACGACTAATTCATATTGTAATGGATGATAACTTATGAAGAATAATGATATTTGGAACAAGTGTTGGTAATGCTCAATCCCACATAGTATTGGAAATACTATTGGGAATGGTATTTAAGGCTTGTATTTTGCACTTCCTTGTTGAGTGAAAGAGGACAAGGGGGACTCTCGCGCGCCGCCGCCGCCGCCGTCTCGGGTCGGGTCGGGTCGGGTCGGGTCGGGTCGGGTCGGGTCGGTCGTGGTCGTGGTCGTGGTCGTGGTCGTGGTCGTGGTCGTGGTAATACGTGTCTTCGACACGTCCGCGCGGATACTATCTTTTTAGAGAAAATTCTTAAGAAACAAATTTTTTTTAACTATTCTTTTGATCGTTGCGATTTTCTTTTTAACGTTGCGATTTTCTAAATCGCGTTGCGATTCTCTCAGTCGCATTGCGATTCTCTCAGTCGCATTGCGATTCTCTCAGTCGCATTGCGAATCTCTCAGTCGCATTGCGATTCTCTTCTAAATCGCGTTGCAACTCTCTCAATCGCATTGCGATTGATTGAATCGCATTGCGATTTTCTTCTAAATCGCGTTGCGAGCTTGGAAGCTCGCGTTGCGATTTTCTTTTGACCGTTGCGATTTTCTTTTTAACGTTGCGATTTTCTAAATCGCGTTGCGATTTTTCTATCGCGTTGCGATTTTATTGGTCATTTTGGCAAATCCAAAAAAAATTGGTTAAAATCGTATATTATAAGGTATTTTTGGTCACTGAGGCGATTTTCTCTTATGCTAAGCTGTTACTGTTCAAAAAAATTAATGGGGGATTTTTTAATAAAATAACGTTTAGAAAGAAAAAATGACGATAGCATTTGAAACTAATAAATTTCCTTTCTGATAGTTCGGTTCACAATATTTTACGAAATATTAAAGGTGTTAGCTCTTATTTTTATATGATGATTTTATGAGATAATCCATTATAAAGATAACGTGATGAAATTAATCATTTATCACTCATTATTATATCTTTTATATGATGATTTTATAAGATAATTTAATTTAAAAAATAACGTGATGAAAGTAATTATTTATCACTCATTATTATATCTCGTTATCTTTTATGTGATGGTTTTAAAAGATGTAAAACTTTGTCAGTTAATATTTGGACTCAATAATTAACGTAAAAAATTAGTGAAAAATATTTTAGTGACACTTTAGATGTGTCACTAATTCAAAATTTTATTAATGACAACGATTTGTTACTTTACATGCCTAATGATGTTGACCTAAGTAATAAAAAGTATCTGGATCTGTCGTCTTTTACATAATGATTTTACAAGATGTGAGATTGTGTTTCTTAATATCTGACGTCGATAATTAAAACAAAAAGGGTAAAATAAACTATTTATCATTCAACTGTTTATTCACTCTTATTTCGTTGATTGAGGTTTAAAAATCTTTGATTTAATTACTCAGTTTTCGAATTATTCTGGTTTTGATCACTATGTCATTAAATAATTAACGACTGTATTATATGGTAACTAACATCAAAATGATTAGTTTTGGATCCCTATAGAAATTAAATTTAGACCGAAATGATCACTTTGATCTAAATAAAAAAAAATTATATTTTTCTTTTATTTTTCCATATTTCCTTCTTTCTTCTTATTCTTCCTCTTATTTTCTCTTTATTTTTATCCTAAAACTGAACGAGTCCATATTTTGGCCATCACATCGACCGTTGTTCCGACCACCATTACAAGAGCTCGGTGACTCAAAATTTTCACCGAACGTGTCTCACCATTTCAAAGTGAATTTTATATTTGTTTAACCAGAAAATACCTAAACTCCATAAATCTAACGTTGATACCACTCCAATTCCATTCATAGCCCTAGGTTAAGCTCCTCACTCCTAAACATTAAAGTTTATTAATTGCTAACTCACACTAATCGAAATTGCATTTTCAGTAACACTAAGAATAGTCAAAGGTATCAAATTTAGTCACTCAATATCTTAGCGATAAAAATTCTTATTCGTTACTAATAACTCCATTGTTATATTACTAACGATTTTAATGAATTTTATCACAATTACTTATGTTTTTGTAACTACTTTTTTTGAAATAGAAAGATTAATAACTGTGACGAAAATTTAGATACTAATAATATCTTTATTAGTGACATGCATTTATCACAACTACATAATTAAACTGATTAATTAAAAGTTCACTATGAAATCAATTATAGTAGATATTACATTTTTAGTTTATCAATCTTCTTTAGGAATTTGCATTATAATAATCGTCAGCAGTTAGTTATTCATTAACGATAGATGATGTGACGTCTCTACATGTTTGTTTGTTTTTTTGTATAACCATTAGTATCTAATTTATTAATCGATTAATCTGGATCAAGAACTACATTGGCAAGGGCGACCCTCCCAACCCAATTTGCTTAAGGTATCTATTGTCTCATCCCGCTAGATCAATTGATTGTTGGTTCTACATGTTATTTTTTGATAAATTATACAATACATGACTTTTAAGATGATTGAACTTTTGACCTTAATGGGAAGAGTACAACGTCTAAACACTATGCTAAGAAAGAAATATTTGTTTTTCATAAAAATAATATTTAGGTTAAATTATTGTTGGAATTAATTTTATATATTTTATGAAAATATATTGATTATAATATTAATTATTATAATAATTTAATTAGAATTTCTATGATTTCTCATATGAAATACATTCATGGAAGATAAATATAAAAAATTAAATTGATTTTAAAATATAAACACACAAATATTAAATTTAAACTTAAAATAATACCAAGTGCCCTTAGATTAAATTTAATAAAATAAATTAAAATAAAAACATTTGACAATGTATTAACCCTTGTGGTGGAAGTCTTAAACTAAAAACAAAATATTAATAATTAACTGGTGTTTGTAAAATTCACATATACCTTTATAAAGATCATAAATTACATAAAAAAAATTAATTGATTTTTAATAAGAAAACATTAATTATAATTGAAGATTAAAGGTTAATATCAAAGCTTATAGTGGTCAGATAAAAAAATGACACAATTATTCACTTTAATAGTGATAAAAATAATTATCGTCATAAATCACAAACTAAGACTATTGACAAAATATTTTCGTCACAATTATGAATAATAATAATAATAGTGACTATTTAATATGTTGTGACTGATACAATTTTCCCACGAAAAATAAGTTGGTGCCAACTCGAACATTTGATTAGTGATTAATTGCTAATGAAAACTTACTTTGATCATAATAAAACACTATTAGTGACAAGTTACTTGTTATATGCTTTAAAATTGTCACAATTATTACTTAATGAGTTACCAAATAGAAATAAATCAAAATAACTCATTTCAAAAGTGACAAAAAGTTCTTTTCGTTACAAATAACTTATTTTCTACGACGACTCTAAAATATCACAATTAGATTATCACTAAAGATCTTACTTTTTATAGTGTCATCGGTCTTATGATAATAGAAGGAGTATTCAAGAGATACGGATGATGGAACCTAGTACGTCCGACGTTGGGTGTGTAACCCCCTAGACCCGGCCTATGCGTTTCGACTAAGTCTAGTGGATCACATACATGATTCTTAAAGACATTTTCTGAAACCGTTATTCAATCATTGTAAATGACATGATATTATACTATCAAAACCCAACTTGTAAATATAATACCAATAAGTAATAAATTAATTTAAAACATGTCTTCAAAATCAAAATCACAATAAACCAAACAGTATCTGAAAGGGGAAAAACATTTTCAAAAGGTGAGCTAGGCTCAGTGTGTCCCAATATTACCTTAAAATCATAATAGGTACATTAAACAAATCATAGTCCAGTAAATCTCATAAATTCATAAAAAAGTTTAACTTTTGAAAATTATAGTTTAAACCCTTTTCTTGTACACCATCAGTAGTTCCCAAAACTATTTTCCATATAGCTTACTTTAAGCACACAGCAAAAAGAAAGCCAACCTAAGGATAAGCTTTAGAGCTTGTATCCTTAGGCCCGTAAGTCCAAGTCCATATAGCTTACCCTAAGCACACAGCAAGGGAAGCCAACCTAATGTATCTTGGGGCCCCAAGAGTCACATTAGGCCCATTCTGTTTATTAGCTTGATCAGAGCTATACTATTGTAATTCAATCCAAAAGTTCAATTGCACCGTGTCACAAATTCCATAAATCATCACATTAAATTGGTGCATCAATAAAACAGTAACCAAAGAACTCAGTGTACCTCATATTAAAACCAATAAAACAGTTCAGTAATAATTAGGAAACACACCTCGATAATAGGTTCAAATAGTAGATCTACTGATTGCTGGTTTCACCACGCTCTGCTACAGTTTTCGAACCTATTTTATAATAACCCTATATTACTTATGGGTAACATAAATAAATCTCTAAAATCATAAAATTTATAGGTCTTACGGGTGAATATTGGCACACGTGGTTTAACTGATCTAGAAGAGCTGGGTCGAGCTGTCGAACGATCCGGAGAATCTCTTGTACCTTCAAACAATAATAATTTACCAGCCCCAAATCTTACTTAATTGTTCAAAGCTAAATTCTTAAGTATATAAGTATTTTCAGGGTTTGACTATCAATTTGGATGATTTCGAGTCTGCATTTGGTCAAATGAATTGCGGAATCGGAATCAAGACGTCGAAAATCATAAAGTATGACTTTTTGAAAATTTAAATTCTTGGTCAAAGTCAAAGTCTTTGACCGTCAATTTGGAGGCCTTCGGGTTCGAATTTGATGAAACAGACTTCGGAAACGGATTCGAGACGTCGAAAACTATTAGAATAGGTATACTCGGAAAAGATTAACGGTCGTTTAATGGTCGGTCAAAGCCATTTTAAGTTTTGGTCAAAGGAGGTCAACGGTCACGGTCAACGGTCAACAGTTAACGGTCGGGTCGGGTCGGGTCGGTCGAGTCGAGTCAGGTCGGGTCAGGCCGATCAAACCAGTCAAAACCGGTTCAAAACCGGTCAAACCGATTTTCCAGCTGCTCACTCTCCCTACGGCGGCGCGTGTGGCGCGTGAGACCTCCTCCGGGGGTCTAAAAATTACGAAAAATTTTCCAAAAATTATTTTGAGCGATTTCGAGATACTTACAACGATCGGTTCAAATTTTTGAACGGCGGAGAGCTCGAACTTCAACTCGGCCGAATCTTTGATTGTTCCACCTCCTCACGCGCCGCCGTCGACGGTGAACAAGGTTGACACTGGCGGACTCGCAATGACACATGGAACAGGATGGTGCAGGAGGTGTCGTAAACGGAGCAACGATCGGTGATGAATTTGAGATTTTCCCGGCGATCGAGCTAAATAAAACGTCAAGACTTTGACTGGAAATTCCCGAAGTTTGGCAGCGTTTCGCTTCAATTAATTTGAAGGGTTTGTTTCTTGCTCGATGATGAACACAACGGTGGTTTCAAAACGACGATCGGAATTCGGACGGCGTCAGGATCTAAGTCGGAAACCGACGTAGGGGGAAGGGAATTTGGGAGTGTGGTTTTCTGTTTTTGAAACAGAAACCACACGTATATAACATATAACCCTAAACTTACCTAACTTTTTTGGGTAAATTCAGGGCTTAGTCTCTAAATTTTCTTTAACTCTAAAACAAGCTCTAAGTTTTAAAATCTTTCAATTTTAGTCCCTAAATTTTCGCCAATTTTCACAATTAACCTTCAATTTCAATTAAATACTATTTTGTAAATATTCGGGTTGTTAGAGTTCTCCCCCTCTACAATAAATTTCGTCCTCGAAATTTACCTTATAAGAATAGTTGAGGAAACTGAGCCTCCATTGACTCCAATGTCTCCCAAGTAGCTTCTGAGGGGGCCTCGGTTACTCCATTGAACTTTGACCATTGGAATATGCCTATTCCGAAGAACTCGCTCATCTCTTTCTAAGATCTGGATGGGCTCCTTCTCATATGACAAATCAGGTCTCAGCTCTACCTTATCAACTTGAATGATGTGATCTGGATCTGGACGGTATCGCCTTAACATAGACACATGAAAAACATCATGAATACGACTAAGATGGGAAGGCAACTCAAGCTGATAAGCAACAGGTCCAACTTTCTTCAGAATACGATACGGCCCAATAAATCGCGGACTCAGTTTACCCTTACGTCTAAATCTCAATACTTTCTTCCATGGAGATACCTTGAGAAAAACCTGATCTTCAACGTCAAACTGTATATCTTTCCTCCTTTGATCTGCATAAGATTTCTGCCTATCAAATGCCTCTTTCAGACGGTCACGGATCAATCTAAATGTGTCTTCCGTCTTCCGCACTAACTCAGGTCCCAAAGTCTTCCTATCACGCAACTCAGTCCAACAAATCGGGGTGCGACACCTACGCCCATAGAGTACTTCATAGGGTGCCATACGAATGCTGGTCTGGTAACTGTTATTATAAGCGAATTCAGCCAAAGGTAAAATGTTCTCCCAGCTACCATGAAAATCAATTACACAACCCCATAACATATCCTCCAGAATCTGAATTACTCTCTCAGATTGACCATCAGTTTGTGGGTAGAATGAGGTACTATAATCCAATCTCGTACCCAAAGCCGTATGAAGCGCCTTCCAAAATCTCGAAGTAAATCTCGGATCTCGATCTGAAATGATAGATAACGGAACACCATGCAATCTAACAATCTCTGAAATATACAACCTCGCCAACTTGTCCAACGTATAATTTACCCGTACAAGAATGAAGTGAGCTGACTTTGTAAGTCTGTCAACAATCATCCAAATTGAGTCATTTTTCGAAGGAGTCATAAGTAAACCAATAACAAAATCCATAGTAATACGCTCCCATTTCCATTCAGGAATCTTGATAGGTTGTAACAAACCTGATGGATGTTGATGTTCCGCCTTAACTTGCTGACAAGTCAAACACCTCGCCACAAAATTCGAGATATCCTTCTTCATGCCGACCCACTGATACCTCTCTCTCAAATTTCGATACATCTTATCTCCACTGTGGTGCATAGCATATGGACTAATATGAGCCTCCGTAAGGATAGTCTGCCTCAACTCAGCATCATCAGGCACACAATACTGACCTTTGAAGCATAAAACTTCATCCTGATCAAGGGCGTAATCTGAGCTTGTCCCTTGCTCTACTTGCTCAAAGATTGAAAGCAATGAGCTATCAAGGGGCTGCTTAGCTTTGATCTCATCAACCAATGTCAGCTTAACTTGTAATTCTGCTAACAGAATGCCATCGTCATATAAATTCATCCTGGCCATTAAAGATCTCAACTCTGTTACCTTCTTTGACTCAAAGCATCCGCTACAATATTAGCTTTACCGGGGTGATAATCAATCATGCAATCATAATCCTTTAGAAGCTCTAGCCAGCGTCGCTGTCTCAAATTAAGCTCCTTCTGGGTCAGAAGATACTTTAAACTCTTATGATCCGTGAAAATGTAATACTTCTTTCCATAAAGATAGTGTCTCCAAATCTTCAAGGCAAAAATCATTGCTGCTAACTCTAAATCATGAGTAGGATAATTACACTCATGCGGTCGCAGCTGACGGGATGCATAAGCCACTACCTTACCTTCCTGCATTAGAACACAGTTGAGTCCTGAGTGTGACGCATCACTATACACTGTAAAATCCTTCCCGGACTCTGGTTGAATCAACACTAGTGCTTGAGTCAATACCGCCTTTAATTTCTCAAAGCTCTCCTGTTGTGCCTCACCCCAGTCAAACGGCACATTCTTCCTTAACAACTTTGTCAAAAGAGAAGCAATGATCGATAAGCCCTCAACAAAACGCCGATAATAACCAGCCAAGCCCAAGAAACTACGAATTTCAGAGATATTCTTGGGTCGTTTCTAATTCACAATAGCCTCAATCTTGCTTGGATCGACCTGAATACCTCGCGCAAAAATAATATGCCCCAGAAACGAAACTTCTTGAAGCCAAAATTCACACTTGCTTAGTTTGGCATATAGACGATGCTCTCTCAAAGTCCGCAGAACGATCTTCAAATGCTCGTCATGCTCTGCCTCAGTACGAGAATAGATCAGAATATCATCAATAAAGACCACCACAAATTGATCCAAATATGGTCGGAACACCCGATTCATCAAATCCATGAAAGCTGCAGGAGCATTCATCAAACCAAAAGGCATCACTAAGAATTCACAATGACCATATCTAGCGCGAATGGCCGTCTTTGCAACATCAGATCCTTTAACTTTCAATTGATAATACCCCGAACGAAGATCAATCTTAGAGAATACAGTAGCTCCTCGCAACTGATCAAATAAGTCATCAATCTTGGGTAGTGGATATTTATTCTTGACCGTCATCTGATTCAACTTCCGATAGTCAATACATAATCTTAGCGACCCATCCTTCTTTTTCACGAGCAGAACTGGAGCTCCCCATGGTGAAGTACTATGCCGAATAAATCCTCGATCGAATAATTCTTGCAATTGGACCTTCAACTCCTTAAGTTATTTTGGAGCCATGCGATAAGGTTCCATAGAAATAGGTACAGATCCCGGATAAGTCTCTATCTCAAACTCTACCTCTCTATCAGGAGGTAAACCAGGCAACTCCTCTGGAAAGACATCAGGAAACTCGCTAACTATACGGATCTCTTCGATCGTGGACAATGAACCTTTAGTGTTCAAAATACAAGCAATGAAAGTCTCATACCCCTTCCGGATCATACGATCAATTTTCATCGCTGAAACTATATTGGAGAGATAGCCACGCCGTTCACCAATTAACACAACAGTCCAACCATCTGAAGTCTTTAGAGTAGCCCGCTTGTATTCGCAATCCAGATTTACCTTGTGTTTATTCAACCAATCCATCCCAAGAATTAGATCGAACTCCTCTAAAGGAAGTTCCATAAGATCAGCGAGGAAAATTTCTCCCTGAACCTCAAGAGGACAACGCCGAAATACTTTAGTCATTAATACCGCTTGTCCTACTGGACTCGTAACTGTAACAGTATTTTCAGTGTTCTCGATCGGAACCTGAAGGTTTCGAGATACCGAGCTCGATACATAGGAGTGAGTGGAGCCATTGTCCAGTAATGCAAAGTATGGGATAGAATAAATAGTAAATGTACCTGCAATAACCTCAGGCTCATCTCTGTCATCCCGACGTCTAGTGGCATAAACCAAAGCTGGATGTCTAGCCTCAGAAACTGTTGACCCTCTATTTTGCTGAGGTCAGGCTCTACTGTCAGTCCTGGACGCTGAACCACGAGCCTTTACTTGGCTACGATCTCTAATTGGAGTCTGTACTGTAGTCTAAGAACGCACAGGAGTCTGAGTATCGGTCTGCTCAAACGAAGCTAGCTGAGGACAATCCCTCCGAAAATGACCACTAGATCCACACTGATAGCAAAGACCCATCTTCTTACGACACTCTCATGTGTGTTGTTTACCACAAAACTCACAGAGGAACCCATGATAATACGACGAGGAACCGCCTCGACTGCCAACTAACGGTGAGGATGCTGCAGGCCTGAAACGTGTATTGCTTCTCTGAGGGACTGAAGTACGAGTCTTTTTCCCAGACTGTGCTGATGACTCCATCGGGCCTAAAAATTTCTTAGATCGTTCCTGTTCAACACGCTCTTTACTAGAAGCTAAAACCTCCACCTCTTCAGCATCTTTGGCTTTGCCTACCAGCACATCAAATATCTCATCCTGATGGGTTACAACTTGCCTACGCAGCTCGTATCTGAGTCCAAGGGCAAATTTACGACATCGATCTCTCTCAGTAGGTACCATACTGAATCCATACTTCAGCAACTTCAAGAACTCGATCTCATACATAGAAACAGTCATGTCTCCCTGAACCAGGTCTTGAAACTGCTGACGTCTCTGAGCTAAGTAGCGCTCTCCCAGAAAACGACTCCGAAAGCGATCCTTAAAGAAATTCCAGGTCAAACAATCGGTAGGAACACTACTGGTCACTGACTCCCACCAAGTGTAGGCATTGCCATCTAACATCGCCACAGCACCCTGATATCTCTTAGTTGAGTCTAAACCCAACTGATCCATGCGTCTCTCTGTATCCTGAAGCCAATCCTCAGCTTCAGTAGGAGCTCCACCAATCTGTCCCCCAAAAGTTCTAACTCCATTGGCAATCAAAGTCTGTGAAATAGAAACCTCTGATACAACACCAGTAGCTCTGACTGCTCCCTGTATCAACTGCAGAAATTGTCTACCAAAATTCTCATCCAAAGCAACTCCGGTAGACTCTGAC
The DNA here is from genome assembly GCF_006381635.1 of Hibiscus syriacus. NCBI lineage: Eukaryota > Viridiplantae > Streptophyta > Magnoliopsida > Malvales > Malvaceae > Hibiscus > Hibiscus syriacus. Next base: position 263,533 of record NW_024063144.1, on the reverse strand, counting down.
TCAATATCGGTCGCACCTATGATCGGTGTAGTCATACCAATACCAGCGGCAGGAGGTAGATTCGTTGGGGTCGTAGGAGCAGGATAACCTATCGGAGGTGGGGGATCTACCCGTATCTCATCAATCGGATCTACAAATCTAGCCACTCGACCTCGTCCACAGCTAGTTCGACGACCACGTCTAGCACTCATTTTGATGGATCTCAAGTTTACTACAGAAGATAAAACTTAGGGTTATATAAGCACTTGAAGTCTCGAACACAATTTAAAAATCTTAATAATTTTGTGACATGGCCTTTGTAACTTGTTTTGTAAAATATTTCAAAACCGTATTTTCAATATGGACTCATACACGGTCCGATGGTTAAAAACCAAAAGCTCTGATACCAATAAATGTGACCCCCTAGACCCGGCCTATGCGTTTCGACTAAGTCTAGTGGATCACATACATGATTCTTAAAGACATTTTCTGAAACCGTTATTCAATCATTGCAAAATCACATTATAAATGACATGATATTATACTATCAAAACCCAACTTGTAAATATAATACCAATAAGTAATAAATTAATTTAAAACAGGTATTCAAAATCAAAATCACAATAAACCGAACAGTAATAGTAAAAGTGTCATCATCCTAAAATACGATACTTTAAAATAAGGTTCATGTCACCAAAATAAAGTCAACTAGCAAGATAAAACATTACAATCAGATATACTTCAAGAGATATGTTGATCCTCCAAGTGCTCGAACCGAGATATCTAACCAACAGTATCTGAAAGGGGAAAAACATTTTCGAAAGGTGAGCTAGGCTCAGTGTGTCCCAATATTACCTTAAAATCATAAATATTACCTTAAAATCATAATAGGTACATTAAACAAATCATAGTCCAGTAAATCTCATAAATTCATAAAAAAGTTTAACTTTTGAAAATCATAGTTTAAACCCTTTTCTTGTACACCATCAGTAGTTCCCAAAACTATTTTCCATATAGTTTACTTTAAGCACACAGCAAAAAGAAAGCCAGCCTAAGGATAAGCTTTAGAGCTTGTATCCTTAGGCCCGTAAGTCCAAGTCCATATAGCTTACCCTAAGCACACAGCAAGGGAAGCCAACCTAATGTATCTTGGGGCCCCAAGAGTCACATTAGGCCCATTCTGTTTATTAGCTTGATCAGAGCTATACTATTGTAATTCAATCCAAAAGTTCAATTGCACCGTGTCACAAATTCCATAAATCATCACATTAAATTGGTGCATCAATAAAAAATAGTAACCAAAGAACTCAGTGTACCTCATATTAAAACCAATAAAACAGTTCAGTAATAATTAGGAAACACACCTCGATAATAGGTTCAAATAGTAGATCTACTGATTGCTGGTTTCACCACGCTCTGCTACAGTTTTCGAACCTATTTTATAATAACCCTATATTACTTATGGGTAACATAAATAAATCTCTAAAATCATAAAATTTATAGGTCTTACGGGTGAATATTGGCACACGTGGTTTAACTGATCTAGAAGAGCTGGGTCGAGCTGTCGAACGATCCGGAGAATCTCTTGTACCTTCAAACAATAATAATTTACCAGCCCCAAATATTACTTAATTGTTCAAAGCTAAATTCTTAAGTATATAAGTATTTTCAGGGTTTGACTATCAATTTGGAGGATTTCGAGTCTGAATTTGGTCAAACGGATTACGGAATCGGAATCAGGACGTTGAAAATCATAAAGTATGACTTTTTGAAAATTTAAATTCTTGGTCAAAGTCAAAGTCAAAGTCAACCACTTTGACCATCGATTTGGAGGTCTTCGGGTTAGAATTTGATGAAACGAACTTTGGAAACGGATTTGGGACATCGAAAACTATCAGAATAGGTATACTCGGAAAAGATTAACGGTCGTTTAATGGTCGGTCAAAGCCATTTTAAGTTTTGGTCAAAGGAGATCAACGGTCACGGTCAACGGTCGGGTCGGGTCGGGTCAGACCGGTTCGAACCGGTCGAAACCGATCAAAACCAGCCAAACCGGTTTTCCAGCTGCTCACTCTCCCTGCGGCGGTGCGTGTGGCGCGTGAGACCTCTTCCGGGGGTCTAAAAATTATGGAAAATTTTCCAAAAATTATTTTGAGCGATTTCGAGATACTTACAACGATCGGTTCAAATTTTTGAACGGCGGAGAGCTCGAATTTCAACTCGGCCGAATCTTTGACTGCTCCACCTCCTCACGCGCCGCCGTCGACGGCGAACAAGGTTGACACCGGAGGACTCGCAACGACACATGGAACACGATGGTGCAGGAGGTGTCGTAAACGGAGCAACGATCGGTGATGAATTTGAGATTTTCCCGGCGATCGAGCTAAATAAAACGTCAAGACTTTGACTGGAAATTTCCGATGTTTGGCAGCGTTTCGCTTCAATTAATTTAAAGGGTTTGTTTCTCGCTCGATGATGAACACAACGGTGGTTTCAAAACGACGATCAGAATTCGGACGGCGTCGGGATCTAAGTCGAAAACCGGCGTAGGGGGAAGGGAATTTGGGAGTTTGGTTTTCTGTTTTTGAAACAGAAACCACACGTATGTAACATATAACCCCAAACTTACCTAACTTTTTTAGGTAAATTTAAGGCTTAGTCCCTGAATTTTCTTTAACTCTAAAACAAGCTCCAAGTTTTAAAATCTTTCAATTTAGTCCCCAAATTTTCGTCAATTTTCACAATTAACCTCCAATTTCAATTAAATACTATTTTGTAAATATTCGGGTTGTTACAGGGTGCATTTTAGGATATAGGAATAGGCATTGGGTGTGGTGTCATCGGCCTGATGATAATTCAAGAGATACGGATGATGGAACCTAGTCCGTCCGACGTTGGGTGCGTTTTGGGATATAGGAATAGGCACTGGGTGTGGCGTTGGATGCGATCTTGGATTTAGCCTTGAGGCCATTGGTTACGTCGGAGCTGATTGCGAGATTTGTTTCAGTGTAGGTTTTACGCTTTCTTGTGTTGGCATTGATCTTCCTACAAATTACCTTTTCAACTTCCATACAATGCTTTTTTAAAAACAACCAAAAGTGGGGCGTAAGATCTCGTCTCTTCCAAAAATTAAACATGTTGCCTGTAATAGATCTGCACCTCAGCTCTTTTGACCTTTAAACAAAAGCCACTATAAGACAGTCAAGCACGATGTCTTTCCGAGAAAATAAAAGGTGGCAATGGACGACGGAGAATGAAAATATAAAAGTGATATTAATAAAATATTAATTAGTGCCTATGTGGTAGATCAAAAACTAATAAAAAGATGTCATTGCATCACAAAGTTAGAGACAGGTAGAGTGATAGAAAATGTTCTATATTTAAAGTTAAGTGATTAAATTGAAAAGGTTTGAACTTAATGACTAAAATAAAAGTGAAAATATAGTTGAGTGATGACCAGTGTAATTTATCAAATAAAAAATTGGTGGGGAAAAGTTGGCTACTAAATCAAAATCTTATTTGTGGCAGTTTTCCAATTTTGTTTTTTAATTTTAGGCTCATTACCTTTTAGTCATTAATCTCAAGCATTCTTCCCAAGTGTTTTAGAAGTACAAACAGAACATTTTATAAAAGAACCATTACACTCTTTGCTTTGCAGTATGGGCTAGAAAGCTGCTTAAAAAAAATATTATAATGAAACAACGCTAGGAGACGCAGCTAGGGTAAAGTTAACATACATATTGTCGTAGCCGTCTTTCGGTTGGGCCCCAGAATTGGGCTTCGACTTGAATTGAATTGGGTTAGAGTCACCACCGATCATTTTAAAGCGATATTTGGTAGATCGGATATCTTATTTCTTATCTGATCTGCGTCGTACCAAAGATGTGTTGGATTCGGGAGTCGGTTACGGTCAAGGAAGGATTAGCACCCTTGAATCGCCCTTTCGGTACCAATTAATTTGTCGGTTGCTTTTATTTGCGAAAGTTAAAAATTTAAATTTAAATTTAAAAGTATTCGATTCGAATTGTTTACCTTTGATTGCTTGGAAATCTAAAAAAAACGAAAATGTTAAAAATAATAATAACAAAAAATGAAAATTAAATACATCCAAAAAAGAAAATTAATAATACTAATAATAATAGTGAGTAAATAAATAAGATACCAAGATAATATTGTAAATAAAAATAATAAAAAAATAATAAAATAAAAAAATGGCTATCCCTTTTTCCCATATATATGGGGTAGGGGGAGGTAAGATAGTAGGCTACTCCCAACACCAAGTTGAGAGCAGCTTCCGTAAGAGACCTCCGAATTATGAAATGCCCTCCGTGGGACTCGATCCCACGACCTCAAGGTTAAGAACCTTGTGCTCTACCAACTGAGCTGGATAAAAAATAAAAAAAAATAATAATAATAATAAAATAACTAAATAGAGATAAAATGATGATGAAAATATGATAAAAAAAACTAAAGTGAAATTGAAATAAAAAAAATGAAATAAAACATTAATTATTGTAAAACGGGAAAAAAATACTCAAAAAGTATATGCGTATGTATAGGTAAATGAATAAATAATTAAATAAATAAATAAATAAAAGGGACCAAAATGAAAAAAATAATAAATCCGAAATCCAAATTAAAACATTAAATTCAATGGCCAAAATGAAGAAGATACAGCTTACAGGGACCGCGGCTGTAGTTTACCCGCATGTAAAATACGCAAATACCCCCCAATTGAAACTACGTCGTTTCACCAGCTGTATAAAAGACCCATATGAGAGGGAGATAACGCCCAACCCTCTCATTTTTTCCTTTCTCACTCTCTCTCTACTAAAGAGAGAAAAGTTTTCTCTCTAGCTTCTCTCTAGAGCCTAACTGCCGGCCAAGATCCGGCCACCGCTCCGTGGCCCTTCCGTCGCGCCGGCCACCATGCCGGCCACCGCCGGCGGTGGCCGAAAAAACCACTTAGCTCGAAACACTCGCCTTGTCACTCTAAACCCCGATCCGAAGCCCATTTCCCCTAAATGGACCCCAAACGACGTAGATCTACGCCTAAAGTTTGGGTCTTTTACCTTAAAACCGACCCCCTTTGGTTTTCCGATAGCTTCTCCGAGGCCTTTGGTTGGTACTTCGGTTTTGTGTATTTGGTTGTGTTCGACCTTTGTTGTTGGTCGATTTGTTTACTGTTTTTGTGGGTTCTCGGTTGTTGGTATTTTGGTGGTTTTTGTGTTGATGGTCTTTGTGATGTTATGGGTTCTTGGTTTCTCGTGGCCAATGCTCTCTCGGTTCTGTGATTCTCTATGGTTGGTTTGTGATGGCTCTGTGTGTGGTGTTCTCGATGGGTTATCTCTGTTCTGTGGTTGATGGTACGGTGGGTTTGAGCCCTCGGCTTACTGTGATGGTTCCTCCCCTCTGATTTGCTGGCCCCGAGGCTTTTATAGCTCGGTTCTGGCCGTTTTGGATCCCGACGATCCCGGGATCGTGGTTGCTGGTTGGCCGAGATTTTTGTGCACGTTATACCGGCTGCCTCGGGATGGTTCAGTCCCGTTGGTACTGCTGGAAAATACGCTGGCTGTTGGTTGCGTTGATCTCTCGATGATGTTTGAGATTGATCTGCTCGTTGGATTGGGTAAGATCTAACGGTCCAGATCTGGCTGGACAGATGATATCTTAGGGTTTACAATCCCTAATCTCTGAATGCGGCACTATAACTTTAGGGTTTCCAGACCCTAAACATTACCGGCTGGATCAGGCCTAGTTCTCGGGCTTGTTTGGACCAGATTTGGACTACTGGACAGTTGACCCATTTGGACCTGGAAAAAAAATTAAAATAAAATAAGTAATAAAATATTAATAATAATAGTGCTAATAAATAATAATAATAATAATAAATATAAAAACTATATAATATATATTTTAAAACCGTTTCTTTTAAAAACTATATATTATATATAAATTTCCAAAAATATTTTTTAAAAAAATATTTTTAAAAAATATATAATTTTCAAAAATATTTTTTTAAAAACCATATAATTTTCAAAAATATTTTAAAAATTATATATTATATATTTTCAAAATGTTTTTCAAAAAATATATATTATATATTTATTTTCAAAATGTTTAAAAAAACTATATAATATATATATATATATATATTCAAAAATGTTTTGAAAACTATATATTATATTTTTTTGTAAAAACGTTTTAAACAAATTATATAATATATAAATGTTTTCAAAATGTTTTAAAAACTATATATTATATATTTTCAAAATGTTTTCAAAAATATATAAATAAATAAATAATAAAAATATATAAACGAAAATGAGTGTCTACAGCTGCCCCTCTTTGTCCTTTTTCGTGGAACGAAAAATAGGACAAAGATAAAAAGACACAAATTTTCATTCGGTGGAGTTGAAGAGTAACTCCCTGTCGAATTGGGTTGCGGATGGCTCATTCGTCACGAAGTCGAGTTCATCTTGAAATGGAATTGAAGCTGTGGTTCGGAATCAGGATATGACTTCAAATTGCAGTCCACCTCAGTCTTCTTCTCGGTTTAAAGATTTGGGTTGGAAAATTCGACTAGAAAGTAATTCTTTGATCCCACGCTGTGGTTGACAGGCCCTGGAGCTGAATGAAATCGAACTCGATAGGTCCTCGCCGACAGATGGCTTTTCTCGACTTAAGCTATGCTGCCGGAAATCAATTTTTGTTACTAAGGCACGGCTAACCCAGATCTTCTTCTCGACTTGAAAACCTCGGCTGCAACCGGACAGTAGTGTGATTGATGTGTCATCGAGCTGAATGAAATCGAATTTTGTTGACAGATAGCCCTTCTTGCCTTGAGCTATGCTGTAAATGATGTGCCCTAGAGCTGATCGTAATCGAACTCGGGGGGTCTTTGGCAGATAGCCCTTCTCGACTTAAGCTATGCTGCAAATGATGTGCCGTTGAGCTGAGTGTAGTCGAACTCAAAGGTCTTTTGTTGGCAGACAACCCTTCTAGACTTAAGTTATGCTGCAAATGATATGCCTTGGAGCTGAGCGTAGTCAAACTCGAAGGTCTTTGGTTGGCAGATAACCCTTCTCGACTTAAGTTATACTACAAATGATGTGCCCTCGAAGCTGAGTGTAATCGAACTCGGCGGTCTTTGACAGATAGCCCTTCTCGACTTAAGCTATGCTGCAAATGATGTGCCGTTGAGCTGAGCGTAGTCGAAATCAAAGGTCTTTTGGTCACAGATAACCCTTCTAGCCTTGAGTTATGCTGTAAATTATGTGCCCTCGAAGCTGAGTGTAATCGAACTCGGGGGTCTTTGGCAGATAGCCCTTCTCGACTTAAGCTATGCTGCAAATGATATGCCTTGGAGCTGAGCGTAGTCGAACTCAAAGGTCTTTGGTTGGCAGATAACCCTTCTCGACTTAAGTTATGCTGCAAATGATGTGTCCTCGAAGCTGAGTGTAATCGAACTCGGGGGTCTTTGGCAGATAGCCCTTCTCGACTTAAGCTATGCTGCAAATGATGTGCCGTTGAGCTGAGCGTAGTCGAACTCAAAGGTCTTTTGGTCACAGATAACCCTTCTAGCCTTGAGTTATGCTATAAATGATGTGCCCTCGAAGCTGAGTGTAATCGAACTCGGGGGTCTTTAGCAGATAGCCCTTCTCGACTTAAGCTATGCTGCAAATAGTTTGTTTAAAAAATGGCTTCCCTTAACGGGTCGAAGACGATCATGATTCTTCAGGTGGTTCCTCTGAGCGAGAACCAAGTAAGACAATCTTTGGATGTCTCCCATTTTATGGGAAAGCCCGTTGATGAATTCTGACAGCCAAATATCTTCCGTTATGGAATTGAAATCTGGCTTGAAGACATAAACTGGAAACATGTTGCTCATTGTTGAGTTGAGTTGAACTGAATTTGATCTGAATTGGTCCTCGAACCCATCTGAAATTGGTTCTGAGATCTGTAGATATGTAAAGTCGGTTGAGGTGTAGAAAGGTGCTTGCAAGTCGAGTAGCATTCATCCTGAAGTCGAAGCTTGACTCTGAAAGCTGCAAAATTATGTATGCTAAAATGATGAATGTGATGCACCTAAGTATGTCTAAAATGCATGCAACATGAATGAATTATGTTTTATATCTTGGACTAGAGTCTCGTGCTTTGTCTGCCAATCTGGTCCTTGGAATCGATCGTGCCCCATTCTCTTTTCCGGGCTTTGGCTTTACAGACCTTTCATATCAGAGACTGTCCTGTTGGAAAATGTTTCTCTCCTTTTTTCTTGTTTTAGGAGGGAAATGGATGAAAATTCTGTAAAATATTGTTCGTCATTGAATCAAATTGTAAACATGAGTTCAAAGTATATCAAAGGAATCAATAGCTCTTTTTATGATTTCAAAGTTACAGTTCTTTGAAAAATGTTCAAAGGGATGAGTCGACTTTAGGTTGGCCTCTTATTTTCTAAGGTTCTGACAAAAAGAAAAAAATGTCATTTTTCTTGGTCATTGTAACAGACTCTTTTCCTTGGCTTGGCTTTTTAATTGGATGCGGACAAAATGACACAACTAGCATTATCGATTACTAGATCTTCTATTTCGGTTCTCCGAAATCTTCCATTTGTTCAAGTTTTGTAGGCTCATCTAACAAAGGTAGTGCAGAAATATCGGTCTAAAAATAAAATCCTTTAGTGCTCGTGTGAAGTTGACTATAACAGGTGTTCTTTAACTCCCTTAGTCCATTTTTACCGAAACTCCTTATTTAATATTGCCATTATCTGGCTAGCTAAATCCATAAAGCCGGGGCGTTTAACCAATTGCTCTAGAGGGACAGCCCAATATGTAAACACCTTTATCAGGTTAGCTGAATATTATCCATAAAGCCGAGGCATTTAACCAATTGCTTTAGTGGGACAGCTTAATATTATAATCACTCTTATCAAGTTAACTGAAGGGTTCATCTCATCACAGCGTCTTCGGCCTGACAAGAGCAGTGGAGCAAACACCGAATTGCCAAGTGTCCGAGCAATGTCATGGTTTGAACGTAATCTACTCATAAGGCCAGGGCTTTCAAGTTTCCTCTATAGCCAATTGCCTTAGTGGAATAGCTCAGCTTTACGGATTTAATTTCTTAAGATTGTCAAGAAGAACCTGTTATAGTCTAGGTGTTTTTGAAAATCATGGAATCTCATCTTTAGAGTTCAATTTCCAAGCAACTGACCTAAACTAGATTTCCTTACTCGACTATTCCATATGTGAAGATTATTATCATCACTGAACGTCTTAAATAAAAAAAAACATAGTAATTTTCATATGCAAATGATGCCCCGTGTTGTCCGCACCTTATGAAAAGAAAGTGTTGTATTGGTTAATTGTAAGAGCAGAGTACGGTGTTTGAGGGTATATTCTGGGTAAGGTCAAGGTCCTTGTTTTAAAACATGTTACTTTGTCAAAGATCCAAAACTTTGAACTATTCACAGAGTTTCTTAATTCAAATGATATTCAAAGAATTGCAAGTTTGAAAATGTAATTCATTGCTTATAATCTTTAAAGTAGCATAAATTTATTCAAATATCCAAAGAAAGTTCAAAAACAAGTCCTAAACATGAAAAAAAAAATCAAAAACAAATTCAAACAGGATGTCTCAAAATTGAATAAGGCCTCATTAGGATGCCCCACTTGCCATGACTCTTTCTTCTTTAGGAGTGTCATCGCTTTCATCGTAAAATTCCAGCTCTTTCTTGTCCATCATTAGTTGGATCAATGCTCTAAATTCGGTACATTCTTGTACATCATGTCCATCTTCATTGTGATAACAACAATAACTGTCACTTTGGGAATCTGATGTGCTAAGATGTGGTGCAAGAAACCCCGCATTTATCATTTGCCTCCATACCCAAGCAAGAGGCGACTTCACTTCGGAAACTCTGGTCTTGGCCTTTTTGCCATTTTCCTTGGTGACTGCACTTTCCTTATTCTCTTCATGATTTGGTTGGGGGTTCTGTGCAACGTGGGGTGATTCTGAATTATTAAAATGAATCCAACCCCTGTTGCGCATCCTTTGGATAACCCTCTTAAAGGGGAGGCAATTTTCGATAGCATCCCCCGAAACACTGCCATGATATTCACAGTGTGCATTTTTGTCATACCACCTGGGGTATGGGGGCTTTAGAGGTGTCTCGGGATAGGGTGACACCACATGTGCGTCAAACAGTTGTTGGTAGAGCTCCTTGTATGTCATGGGAATGAGATCAAAATGCTCTTTTTCCTTCCTTGGTTTTTTCCTACAAAAGGGTACGACTGGAAACGACTTTGAAATGTTGATGATCTCTCTTTCTTTCTTCTTCAGGGGAGGCTTTCCACCCGTTCTACCTCCTGGGTTAATGGTAATTTCTACCCTCGTTGTTTTGACATCTTCTTCAAATTTCGGAATGCGATAACTATCTAAATTATCTTAAAGTCCTGGTAAGATTCTGGGTGAGACAACCACTCGTGAGGTAGGTGGCATGGTTACCCCTTCCGATGAGCCTGTCTCAGGCACACTTGTCTGACGTAAGCCAACTAACTTGGCAACGATCTGATCGATCAAGGACTCTTGGCCTTTCGTGATTGCATCTAGAGTACTCTGGCTATTCTGATTTATCTTTTCTTCTAACTCTCTCTGGAGCTTCAACATGTTCTCTTCGATCTGAGTAATCCTGGCTTCCATTTTCTTTTCGGTTTGAATGAGGATGACAAGTGTCCGAGGCTTGTGGAGGTATGTCCAGTGTTTGTACCCTTCCGTTATGAAAATATCTTATTAGTTCATGTGAATGCAGTGAAAAAAAGGAAAACTATGCGAAATATGCAAGAATGCATGATGCATGAAATGCTCGAGGCATTGATCCGAAAAATGTGTCTGTTATTAAAAATAATCCTTATTGGGGACAAAAGTGTTTTATCTCTTAAGAGACAAAAATATCATGACAGCTTCTAACAAGTTGATTCGTCTTCCGTCTTTTTCACCGGTTGAATATCCTGTCAAACCATTCCGACTCCTTTGGCTAAACTTGTGCAGATGACGAGCTGCTTGCCCCAAAAAGGTCTCGAATGACTGCATCCCCGTCTTTCACTCTATGCCGAGTCTGTTCCCTAGCAGCAACACCATTTGAGCCCTTCATCGATAGAGACTATCCGAAGCTTGCTTCTTGAATTCGTTAGCAATGTCATCTAGCTCAGCTAAGGTTTCACCATCTTGTTCTCGTACTTTTTGAAAGGAGCGTCCGGGTCAGTAACATTTTCCTCATCTTGCCCCTGCAACCTTTGCCTCTGGGTATTCTTTGACCACGGCTGGGCTTCTGAACTTTTCATCTCTTTGTATTACAACCCCTTTGTCCATTAATGCAGATTATTCATGTTTTAACAAACACATTTTTGGGGAATCAACACCTCTTTTAAATGATGCGAATGATAAAAAAAATGCCAAAGAACAAAAATGAAAGGAGGAAAAAAAGTTAATGAGATAAGGATAACAATAAAAAATGATAAAAAGTCCTACCCCACATGATATCTACCCCACATGCTTATTATTCCTACCCGGACATGATCTCTATCCCGCATGCTAATTTCAAACAAATCCTAACCGCATATTTGTCTAGTTCGCATGCTTTGAGCAAAAAATAGAGTAGGAAATAAAAGCATCCTAGGGTTTGGAATGAGGTTTTGGGGTGGGCTCTAATTCCCCGTACTCTCCGATTTAGGTTTTAAAAAGGTACTCGAGTTCTCCTTGCTGGTGCCCCCTTGGGCTTGCCAGACCCTTAGTCCTAAGCCCATTATAAGCTTGTGTGGACTAAGTTAAACTCGAGAGGAAACATTCCCTTATGCCCATACGGAGAATAAATTCACACGAAGGCATAAGGTATATGAATCCCTAAGGTTACTTGCTAGGCCCATACGGTGAATAAATTCACACGAAGGCGTCGCTTTCGCCCCCACTTAAAAGGGTTCGGAGCTCGGGTACAGAGCCTGAGATAAAAACTTTTCAAAAACCTGAAATCATTGAAAAAATGTTAGTACAACTATTTATTTGAAAAATAATCAAAGGTAAATAATTGGAACCGAATAAATAAATTAAAATTTACAATTTTCGCATAAAAAGACAACCGGAAATTAATTCTGGCCTGACTCACTTACCTGTCCCCAGCGGAGTCGCCAAGCTGTCGTAGCCGTCTTTCGGTTGGGCCCCAGAATTGGGCTTCGACTTGAATTGAATTGGGTTAGAGTCGCCACCGATCATTTTAAAGCGATATTTGGTAGATCAGATACCTTATTTCTTACCTGATCTGTGTCGTACCAAATATGTGTTGGATTCGGGAGTCGGTTACGGTCAAGGAAGGATTAGCACCCTTGAACCGCCCTTTCGGTACCAATTAATTTGTCGGTTGCCTTTATTTGCGAAAGTTAAAAATTTAAATTTAAATTTAAAAGTATTCGATTCGAATTGTTTACCTTCGATTGCTTGGAAATCTAAAAAAACGAAAATGTTAAAAATAATAATAACAAAAAATGAAAATTAAATACATCCAAAAAAGAATATAATAATACTAATAATAATAGTGAGTAAATAAATAAGATACCAAGATAATATTGTAAATAAAAAATAAAATAATAATAATAAAATAACTAAATAGAGATAAAATGATGATGAAAATACGATAAAACAAACTAAAGTGAAATTGAAATAAAACATTAATTATTGTAAAACGGAAAGAAAAAAAACTACCCAAAAAGTATATACGTATGTATAGGTAAATGAATAAATAAATAAATAAATAAATAAATAAAAGGGACCAAAATGAAAAAAATAATAAATCCGAAATCCAAATTAAAACATTAAATTCAATGGCCAAAATGAAGAAGATACAGCTTACAGGGACCGCGGCTGTAGTTTACCCGCATGTAAAATACGCAAATACCCCCAATTGAAACTACGTCATTTCACCAGCTGTATAAAAGACCCATATGAGAGGGAGATAACGCCCAACCCTCTCATTTTTCCTTTCTCACTCTCTCTCTACTAAAGAGAGAAAAGTTTTCTCTCTGGCTTCTCTCTAAAGCCTAACTACCGGCCACCGCTCCGTTGCCCTTCCGTCGCGCCGGCCACCATGCCGGCCACCACCGGTGGTGGCCGAAAAAACCACTTAGCCCGAAACACTCGTCTTGTCACTCTAAACCCCGATCTGAAGCCCGTTTCCCCTAAAGGGACCCCAAACAGCATAGATCTACGCCTAAAGTTCGGGTCTTTTACCTTAAAACCGACGCCCTTTGGTTTTCCGATAGCTTCTCCGATGCCTTTGGTTGGTACTTCGGTTTTTTGTATTTGGTTGTGTTCGACCTTTGTTGTTGGTCGATTTGTTTACTGTTTTTGTGGGTTCTCGGTTATTGGTATTTTGGTGGTTTTTGTGTTGATGGTCTTTGTGATGTTATGGGTTCTTGGTTTCCCGTGGCCGATGTTCTCTCGGTTCTGTGATTCTCGATGGTTGGTTTGTGATGGCTCTGTGTGTGGTGTTCTCGATGGGTTATCTCTGTTCTGTGGTTGATGGTACGGTGGGTTTGAGCCCTCGGCTTACTGTGATGGTTCCTCCCCTCTGATTTACTGGCCCCGAGGCTTTTATAGCTCGGTTCTGGCCGTTTTTGGTCCCGACGATCCCGGGATCGTGGTTGCTGGTTGGCCGAGATTTTTGTGCACGTTATACCGGCTGCCTCGGGATGGTTCATTCCCGTTGGTGCTGCTGGAAAATACGCTGGCCGTTGGTTGCGTTGATCTCTCGATGATGTTTGAGATTGCTTCTGCCCGTTGGATTGGGTCAGATCTAACAGTCCAGATCTGGCTGGACAGATGATATCTTAGGGTTTGCAATCCCTGATCTCTAAATACGGTACTATAACTTTAGGGTTTCCAGACCCTAAACATTACCGGCTGGATCAGGCCTAGTTCTCGGGCTTGTTTGGACCAGATTTGGACTACTGGACAGTTGACCCATTTGGACCTGGAAAAAAAATTAAAATAAAATAAGAAATAAAATATTAATAATAATAGTGATAATAAATAATAATAATAATAATAATAAATATAAAAACTATATAATATATATTTTAAAACCGTTTCTTTTAAAAACTATATATTATATATAAATTTCCAAAAATATTTTTAAAAAATATATAATTTTCAAAAATATTTTTTTAAAACCATATAATTTTCAAAAATATTTTAAAAATTATATATTATATATTTTCAAAATGTTTTTCAAAAAATTATATATTATATATTTATTTTCAAAATGTTTAAAAAAAACTATATAATATATATATATATTTTCAAAAATGTTTTGAAAACTATATATTATATTTTTTTGTAAAAACGTTTTAAACAAATTATATAATATATAAATGTTTTCAAAATGTTTTAAAAACTATATATTATATATTTTCAAAATATTTTCGAAAATATATAAATAAATAAATAATAAAAAGATATAAACGAAAATGAGTGTCTACACATATAAAATGAGAAGTTCATCCCTACATAAAGGTTTTATGTCTTTCCATACATTGAAACAAATGCATGCTTAATGCACATGTGAAATAGAAATCTGAGGCTTCCAATGCCGAAGCATCTACTGAATCATCTCACTTCTTAACGACTTGATTATATTACCCTTGAATATGTTGAAACAACTAGACCATGTACAATCTCATATCACATTGCAAGCATATGGAAGTTCCATCTTTTTCACATTAAAGCTACCAAATTTAGGTATGCAACACGGGTCAATCTGAATTAATTAGGGCGAAGTCTTGAAACTAAGAGGGAAACAAAAAAAAGAAACTATATGTGCACCATTTCAATGTACATGAGTATGACAAACTTGTACAGGAACTCGATAATTCAACATCTCCATAATTTAAAAAAGACACCTACATATTACTAGGTGTCTGAAATCAAATTAAATAAAATTAAACTTAGAATTTGAGAACTATTGTTTCAATTTTATTTTTAAATAAATAGAGTTTTTAAATTGAAATATTTGAGACTTAATTTTTTTAATTTATAAAAAAATAATTTGCGCAAAAAAAAAGTTCCTGTTGGCCACTTTTAAGTCAAGTAGCTTCCATGTTATCTCTACACTTAATAAGCATGGTGTGGATTTATTTTGGTCAAATTCAATGGTTAGTACCTGAACAAATTTTGAATTTATATGTAATTTAAGTTGGTCGATTTTAGTTTTTATACTTTTTTTAAGTTTACAATTTTACTCTTGAGACAAATAATATAATTTAATTATATGGTATAAAAATATCAAATTGGATAGCTTGAAATAAATCCACAACTAATGTATAATAGAGAGACTAATAATAGAATTTAATTTAATAGATTTCACAACTGTTGTTTAGATTAACATTAACATTTTTAAATCTAAAATACAAAACTAAAAACTGATTAACTCGACCATTTTCTCTCTAATAATTAGATAACGTGACTTTTTTATTAATATATGATGATTATATATATTTTTATTAATATTTAATTATGATATGTAATATTTAAAATAAAAAAATCTTAAATTATACACTAACTTTAATCCTAAATTACAACCCCACCCTCATCCTTCCTCTCCCTCTCCACCGTCTTTCCCTCCCATTGTAATTCTAGATCCATTGAAGGTTGAAGGTGAATTTCATCTCCATCTTTAAACGCTAATCCCAATTCAAAGAAAAAACACCAAGAAGAAGAAGCTAAACCGTTATAGCACAATGCAAAAACACATGCACTTTACCTTCAAAGATCAAAGCTTCATCAATGACTTTACCTTTCAAGTGAAGCTAAAATGGGAAATAATCGAGTTGACTCAATTTTTACAGTATTTTCTTAAATGAGTTTTTGAGTTGAGAGTATTTTACGGGTCTACAAAATGGAAATAACCAAAAAAAAATCCTATTGAGATAATATGAAAGTGCAAAAAAAATATATTTTAAAATAATTAATCTTTCATTTTAAAGTATAGCATATGACCTAATTTTTTGAGGTTGTTCAATTTGGGGCAACGGTCACTCGATGGTTTATTGAATTTGAGTTTATTTGGGATTGACGAACTATTTGATTCATGAAGTTTAAGTGATTTTTAGGTTAAATGAACATCAAATTTGTGTTCAAGATGACGAAACCAGATAGGTGAAAAAATTTGGGACTTATTGACGACTATCAATGACGACAGGCGATGACCGACGCAGTGGTCGACACGAATGGTGGTCCGAATTCTAACAGATTGAAAGAGAATGGAAGGAATAAAAATAAGGAAAAAAGGAAAATGAAGAAAATTTTAGATTTTATATAAATGCAAAACGACGTCGTTTTAATAAAAAATTAGATTTGGTAAAAAATTAGATTTTTAGAAACGAAATCGTTTGATGTCATGTCATAACGTTGTTAATTATTTAATAACGGAGTGATCAAAACAGGAGCAATGTTAATGTTCAATCAGTAAATTGAAAAAATTAAAAGTACAGCTAATAAAATAGGAAAAAGTGTAAAGTTCAATGATTGGTGTAATTTACCCTAATAAAATTTCAGGAAAAACTACAATTTCTTAGGTAGAAATCAGTGAACTCAAAAGGAAGCATTTAAGGAAAACACATGCCGCAACTTCAGCAAGTATGCTTGTACTTGTCGATGATGCTGTCAACCTGAAGAGAATCTGAAGGTCAAACTTAACCATAGAGGAACTGTATTCCAGTTCAGGTTTGAAGAATATTATTTATACCTCCACATAGCAGAGAATTCATAAACCTTCTTTTACAAGCTCTGCAATACTCATAAGCATCCAAATCAACAAACAGGGAAAAGCGAGGAGCTCATGGTAGAACTTCATTATACCAATGCCTCCGATTTTTATTTTCTTTCTCAAAATACTAATGTTCATTAAACGGAACACACATTCAATACATATTCGAGTTCACGATCATGATAATGGTATTTGAATTCCAATGAACTAGCATATTACAACAAAAGAAAAAAACAGTAACGTAAAACAAGTTTTATTTCAATTTGAATCTGTCTTCTAATCGTACAAACAGCATAACTTAAGGAAAATTTATGAATGAGATCAAAAGAACAACTCCGAAAATTGTTTCATACTGCACTAGCGGCAAGAATCAGAGGCAAAACGACCAAGAGAAGCCAACCAATGACGACCCAAGTCTCAGAACCTTGCACCCTATTCTGCACGGGATTGACCAGCCCGGGAAGAGAGGATGATACCAACAATGAGTCCATACAATGCCAACGCCTCAGCAAAAATGAGAATAAGAATCATTCCAACAAAAAGCTTTGGCTGTTGTGCATTGGCTCTGCAAATAAATGCAGACAAAAACTGATTCAAACGAGCCACATTCCAGAAATTGCAATCAATCTAGAAAACGAAAGATAAAGCCAAATATTTTGCAATGAAAGTGACGAACTTAAATGTACAAGTAACCAAAAGAAAAGAACAATGATTATTAACACTGTAAATTGAATGCAATTTATATCCACACAATAAATCTGCAGTAATCAGCAACAATGGCAAACTTCTCTGCCAGGACCAGAAAGAACCTTCTAAGAGTTAATTTAATCAAATTGAACGATATTTTGTTTAGCAAGTAAAATTCCAACAAATACGGATTAAATTTCACTCAACCAGAACCTTCATCAAAACTTGCAAGCGAAAAGCCAGCCACATGCTCGCAGATATCACGGCAGAAATACTAACGTACTTCAATCAGTTATCAGCAAAAGACTAAAACCAAATTCCCTTGAAGAATATAGAAGACTAATTTTCTCTAAAATCCCCAATGTTAATTTACCTTAACTATTGTTATCAGCTGAAAAAATCTACACATCGCAACAACAGAGAACGAAATCTGAATCCAAATAAAATAACAATACCTAACTCCAGCGTCACCGACGATTCCAATAGCCATACCGGCAGAGAGACCGGCGAGACCACAAGCAAGACCAGAGGAAAGATGGGCATAGCCATCGAAAAGGTAGTAAGATTTGGCCTTTGGGTTAATCCCAGTGCTAATAATAACCGCGATAATCAACCCATAAATACCTAAAACTCCAGCCATAACAACGGGAACGATCGATTTCATCACCAACTCCGGCCTCATCACTCCCATCGACGCCACTCCGACGCCGCTCTTCGCCGTCCCGTACGCAGCACCCATACCTGAAAACAAAACCACCCAATCGAACAGCGAAATTAGCGCCAATAAAAAAAATCGATTCTGTTGGGGGAGTTAGGGTTAACATTTTACAGGAGAAAACAAGGGCAGCAGCGGCTCCGAGGAAGCCGAAGAAAGGAGCCGTTTCATCGCCGCTAAATGTTGAAGCCATGTTTGTATGTTTTTAAAAAAAATGTTCAAAGACGATTTGAAGAGATTTGAGAAACTTTTGTTCGCTGGCTTTCTCGAGTGATCAAAGGAAGAGAAGAGAAGAGAAGAGAGTAGAGGATTAACGAAGAAGGTACTTGGAAATTTCTAAGTGGATCCCGCGTGAACATGGGTGAGCCATCGCCATACAATTGGCAATTTGGCGTGATGTTAAACGTGTCCTGGCTGGGACCTCATTAGGGACAATTCTCCTTGGAAGAAATGGGTAAATTTTCTTTGAAAAAAGAATCATTTTCTCCTCCTCCTGTAGTACCTTTGCTTACATAAATATAAGTGGACATTTAATCAAAAACAACCTAATTAGTTTTTTTGAGGGACTGCCAACTTTGAACATTAATTTTGCACAAATCAATACAATTAAAATTTTGTCAAAAACTCAAATTACTATAGATTTATATATCACCGGTTTGAGTTCGAAAAAATTATATACACTAAATAGGATAAAAAAATTGATTTACGATAATTCGATAAATATAATGATCACTTTATAATTTTTGAAACTTTAATCACTGAAAATATCATTTTATCAACGTAACACCATCAGACTAATACGAGTGACCCGATCCGATCCGAAGTGTCACATTAGGGCTATCGAAGCGACCCACGGTAAAAATCCAGGAAAAATTAAATTTTTTGCTAAAACATGTAAACTCATAAAACAATTTATAAATAAAATACAAGTTCCACACTCGGTATAAAAATCAAATGTGACACACATGCCCCTAATTATATAAGTATCATACTCACCAACAACGTCGAAGGAACTCCCAATGTTGATGTCGATAATTGTACATGATCTACTCATTAACCTGAAATTGTAAGTAAAAGAGTGAACTTTGGGAAACTCGGTAATAAAGAACTACCAAATGATGCTAAAGGACATGCAGATAAATGACAAGCATAAAAATTTTCTCATTGATTCGAGCATCTTCAGGTTTTTGTGACGAGTTAAGGTTCCACTGATATTTCTTTAGGTAATATACAAATAGCTTATAGCTCAGAGGAAATATTCAAAAGACCAATTTCAGAGATTAAAACAGGCGTCTACTGTGTTCATTCAAAATCATAATAAAATGTAATCATAGTTTAAAATCAGCTGTAGTTATTTTAGTAAAACAAGTTTTTTTTAAATCATTGTAGTACCCTCTGTAACACCCCAAATTTTATCTAGTGACTAAAATGTAAGTTTTGAAAGTTTGGTGGCTAAAGTGTAAACTTTGAAAGTTTAGTGACTAAAAATATAATTTTTAAAAGTTATATATATTTTATCCATGAACAGTTTAGCCTAAAATAAGGATTTTCATGGGAATCAGATTTTCAGTACGGGATTTGTGTTAAAAGTTGTAAAGCGCTAAAGTTCGGTATTAAAATCGGATAATCGGATTAAACCAGAATTTCATGAAAATTTGAAGGGTGTTAGAAAATGGTTGGAAAATTTTAAGGATGTTATAAAAATTGGATAGTCAGATAAATTTGGCTCAAAATAGTGTAATTTTTCATATTTAACTGAACAATGGAATTTTAGTTACTAAAATGCAATCTTCCAAAATTGCATGGCCAAATTAGAAAGTCAAAGCCAAGTTGATTTATTTTTGACCAAGGAATATTTTAATGGAAGATAATATAATATTATTTGGTAATTTTCAAGATTCATTAATGGTATTTTTGTAATTTCTGATTAATTAAATTTTAAATTCAATTAAATTAGATAAAGGACACATGTATTATTCATTAAATACTAGAATAATCAAGACAATTAGCATATTTTCATGTACATTTTTGCTCTTGGCGGAAACTACAAGCTCTCCTAAGGTAAGAATTTTATTTTTATTTTTATTTTTATTTTTTCAAGTTACATGATTAGTTTTTGTATTAAACTATTAGATAGAGAGTTAATCTACATGAAATTTTCTATCAATTAATATAAATATTGCATGGCGAGGATATTTGTGTGTTGAGATTTGGTTATTAGGGTTTAAGGATGGTTTGGTGATCTTGAAGAATTGATGAAGGATTTTTATGTTTTTTATGTTGGTGGTTATTTTTAAAGCATGTATAATGATTAAAATTAATTGTACATGTGTATAAAAGGTTTGGTCATGTTAGGGTTTTGTAAGAATGATGGGCTTTTTATTCAATTTGATGTTGTGATTATTGGAAATGCATGAATTTGATCACATGAGGTTGAATTCATGCGTGAAATTGAACAAAAAGTCCCTCTTAGGTGACATGAAGCATTCGGCCATAGGGAAGAAATTGGGGGGGTGTTGAAAATTTTCCTATGGTTTAGAAATGATATTAGAAGTATTCTATGTGAATTGGAGATTGATTTGGATCAATTTGGAACCTTGAAAGTATAAAAGGGCTAGTTTACAAGTTTTAAGAATTGGGGACATTATTGTTTAAATGTGAGTTTTTGGATGTTCAATGTTAATTTTTAATATTAAGATGTTGGAAAATTAAGATTGGAAAGTTGTTTGGAACCAAATTTTAAAATTTGCAGTGGAATTTAAAAAGTTTAAGAAAATAGGGGATTTGTTTGCAAGTTATTAAATATAAGAGTATCATTTGGGTAAATTATGGTAATGCTGGAAATCTGTATTGGTATGCTGATTTTTGAAACTTAATATTGAATTGGGGTTGAATTGCAAGTTTATTAAATTGGATGGTTAAAGTTGAAAAGTCTAAGACAGTTTAGGGTGAATTTGCAAGCTTTTGAATGGTTTTTGAAAGTGCTAGAATTTCATGTGAATAATGTGATCATAATAGTGAAGAGCTATTATGAATTTAATGGAAAATTGAGGTGAATTTTAGAAAGAATTCAAAATATGTGGTTTAAATGTGAAATTGGAATAAGTTGAGGGACTAAAAGTTGGAATAAATATTTATGGAAGTTAAAGAGTGTTTTTGAGAAGTTTGAAATTTTGGTGAAAGGATGACCTAAGTTTGTATCGATTTAGTGTCGATTTTTATTTTTTTATAGACTTTTATATTTTAAGTTTAAATTATGCTAGTATGATACTAACATATAGTTGAATATTTTATATTATTATGTTATGTTGTCGGACTATGATAAACCTAGCGATCCAAACGACCCGAAAGGAAAGGAAAAAGTACATGAATAAAGAATTAACATATAAAGGTTCGGTAGTGAGGCAAAGGTGAGTGTAATTTATTTATTTAATTATTTTGATTGGTAGTGAGGCAAAGGTAAGTACAGTTTATTTAAGTCAACCTCACATTATTTATTTCAAAGATATGAATTATGTTTTGATTATGGAATTATATTTCTAATATATTTAATAAGTTTTATGAATGATTTTGGATATGAACTGCTCATGTTATGTCTTATGAATATGATTTGAATATAATTCTGATATGATTTTTATCAAATGATTATGAATTGAACTGAAAGTACATTGTATGTTGTATTGAGAGTCAAAGGTACAATTGACATGCCATGAAGTAGAGTGATTATGTACTAATTATGATATATTGAGATGTACTGGTGGGTACACTAGTATATATATATATATATATATGTATATCAATGTGATTGCACTTTGTGTGCATATTGTGATTTCCGATGTGATAGCACTATGTGTGCTTATATGTTCCGATTTCTGATGATGGCTCTCAGATGTTTATTTTGCACACCCGCCTGACTCATTTACCTTATATTCTCTTAAACATACTTTGGACTATAAAAATTAAATATAAAAGTTCTGAAAAGTGTCTAACTGAAAAGGGATGTTGACTGATTATTCTAACTTATATGACTTATTATGATTTTTAAAAAATCATAAGATGAGTCTTTTCAGGTTTTTGATAAAGATACAAATATCTGGTTTGAACTTTCCGAAAGTTTTATATGTGTTATTTTAAATGTTTTTATATTTTCTCACATTTATTATTACTGCTATAGACACCCGTTTTTGTCCGGGTCGGAAAAATATTATTAAATATTATTATTATTATTATTATTATTATTATTATTATTATTATTATTATTATTATTATTATTATTACCTAACCTAATTCTCCATTCCCCATTAAATAAAAACCCGCTCAACCTTCCACCATTCCATGTTTTATTCCATATTTTATTCTTCTACTCATAACAATTATTTTCTTATGATATATATATATATATATATATATATTATTATTACCTAACCTAATTCTCCATTCCCCATTAAATAAAAACCCGCTCAACCTTCCACCATTCCATGTTTTATTCCATATTTTATTCTTCTACTCATAACAATTATTTTCTTATGATATATATATATATATATATATATATATATATATATATATATGTAATATGCTATAGAAAGAAAGAGGAGAGACCAGGGAGAAAAAAAAACATGGGAAGCCATACGGGAGAGGAAAAAAAGCTTATGTGATTGTGCTGGATTTTTCACCAGTGATCAGGGTCTTTGATCAACGTTCTGAAAGGTAAAAAGTTGCGCAGGGCCAACACGAACAACATACTGAAAAATCAGGACGATCGGACGGTGGACGGCGGCGGATCAGAGAAAATAAATCCTAACGGTTTTTGGCCTCTTTATAGTGATGGGATCTCCGATCAATGTTTCGAACGGTGAAAAGTTGCGCATGGCCAACAGGAACAGCATACTAAAAAATCAGGACAATCAGACGGTGGACAAAGACGGATAAGAGAAACTTAATCCGAATAGTTTTTTGTCTTTTTACGACAAACAGAGCCGATTTATGCAAAACCGACTTTAGATCCAAGATGAGGAGGCCAAAACGACTTCCCGGTGAAATTTGGTAACCATTGGCCACCAATGATAGCGGCAGCGGTGGCAGCACGGTGGTGAGGCGACGGTGGCCGGCAACTCATTTATGTTATGTATTTTTTGTATAATTTCTGTTTAGTCCCTAAACTTTTATGCATGTTTTTCATTCAAGCTCATGAATCTTTGTGTTTTTTCTGATTTTAACACTTTAGTTTCCGTTATTTTATTTTAGTCACTGAAATTTTTGTTTTTGCTATTTATGTCCTTTAAATTTCTGTTTGAGCTCTTTTAGCCTTTTACAGTTTCTATTTTTGTTTTACCATTTTAATCCTTTAAGTTCATGTTTTTTGCTAGATCTATTATTCGAGTAGGATAATTTCTTTAATTAATTTGAAGCAAGTTAATCAATATTTAATAAATGGATCATATTTTAACTTGATATTTGATTCAGGATTTCCACCATTACGAAAACATGTAAGCGAAACAGTACCAATTTTGGGCGTTGTGGGGGTGCTAATCCTTCCCACGTGTAACCGACTCCCGAACTCGTTTTAATCGAATCTTTGGTAAACCCAGACCAACTTTTGTCTTAAAAAATAATTTTCTTAAAATTGTTTTTAAAAGACGTTTTTAGGTATTCGACCTACCTAACCCAAAGGTTGATGGTGACTCTATCCAATTTTATCTAATTTAATTAAAATCACCCATTTTCCAAAATTAAAAGTCGTAACTACTTGTAAACAATAAATAATTGTTCCAACCTAAAAACGGTTATAACAACTACCTCATTACGTTGTACTTAAAGCGTGATGGTTTCCATGTGTAGGTTATGATAGAGATACAACCGTACTGTGAGGAGCCTCTCGAGCATCTTTTGAATATCATCTATAATATCAATATCAGTAAGACATCATCGATGTTTCTTTTGACTAGTAGTGACATGTATTATTCTGTTATGAGTCTGCTTTATAAGTTTTGATTAAATGGTTTGTAATAATAAATTAGGACTGTTTATTTTGACTAGTGTAGTTTATCAGTATTTGGTATGCATAGAATATATAATATTATGTTTTTAAATGGTACGAAAATTTGAGTAGATATAAATAGTTTTAAAGTTAAAAATATGAATATTTTAAAAGATACAAAATTTTAAGCAATTATGAATAGTGAGTATTGGTCAGTTTAATGCGACATTTATGACTAATATTTTTAGATGTATATGGGCTATGGGTGACACCCTCCATCCGAAAATTCCATGTGAAAAATCCCAAGGACATAATCCATAAGGACTTACCCTAGACCTCTAGGATCTAGGAGTCCAATATGAATGATCAGAACATAAAAGATTTACCAGCTAGCTGAACCTCAGAGACTCAGAATCCTACCCAATCAATACCCCGATAAAACAGTTTCAGATAGAACCAATAATATCATAAAACAGAAATCAAACGTTAGGTTTTTATTTAAAATACAGAGTTTCCCTTTAACCGTACACCAAATATAGTACCCCAAAACAGGCATACATAAGAACTTACCCTAGACCCCTAGGATCTAGGAGTCTAATATGAATGATCAAAACAGAAAAAATTTACTAGTTAGCTGAACCTTAGAGTCTCTAGACACCTACCCAGACAATACTCCAATAAATCTGATCAGATAACAAACAGTAATATCATAAATCAGGAATTGTACCTCGTGTCAGAAATTAAAAACCAGATATTAGAAATCGTACTTTATATAAATCAGAGAAAACATTTTTTTGTCAATAGGTAACACACTAGACGATCCAGATATTTTTCAAAGGCACATGGAAATTATCAGGAACAGAAAATATGTACTTACGCAAAATTGATTGGATTTTAGGATCGAGGTCCCTATTGCTAACAGATCTAAACATAAAGGTATTTAGGAACCTTTACATCTGAATAAATTAAGATTTCATATATAACCAGAGAGATTCCATTATTTAGACCATAAGAGGTATTTCGAACACTTTGATTTCTATTAGATTCTTAGTAACTTAATCCAATAAGGGTGAAACGATGATTTACAGTATTCAAGATTCATGTCGATTTATCAGGATGTCGGGTCAACTTGAACTGAACAAATCCCATCACTGCCATTCCTGTCAACCACTCAGATCGATACACTTCAAGAATATTCACACTTTAATACTGACATCACTAGTCAAACTGGTCATCTTCAGAACCATTGTTGAACGGGTCTTGAGGAATTGTATGTATTCTGATGGTATTTATTTTATTTATGTATTGCAACAGTCTCCAAGATGAGTGACGTACTTGGGTCGTCTCCATAACCTTTAGGGGTCGTTAAAATATTTAATGCATCACTGGTACTTCCAAAACTTGTCTACAAGCATTTCCTTAAACCATATCATTAGGGTATTTGGGTTATTTAAATACTCGGGGTTATTCTAGTCATTCTCTTTCGATTCAGTCTTATCATATAATTCAACCATTTCGAACCATTTAGACGTAACTGATACCTCGGTTGATTTAGTTTTCAGACTTTTGCTTAGGAACATAACCCTAAGTATGTTTTTCAACTTCGGAGGTAAAAATTGATTATCAGGGGTTATTTTAGTTATTTCGGATCTTGATGTCAATTGATTTACTGATTAATCACTGAACTTGAAATTTACCTTTTTAACGGTCTTACAATTTCTTATGTTAGTTCTTCAAGTGTTATATAGTTTACTAAACTTTTACTGAATTTAATTCAAGTCCAACAATAATTAACAATACAAAATTGTCCAATAAAATTCATTCATGCAACAACCAATATCAACGTTTTCCGTAAAGCATGCAAATAAGAGTAATGTATTACCTCGATTTTTGTATATATCGATCGATCAAATAATCTCCATTTGATCGCCCTTGAACTTTAAGTCAATATCCCATAAAGTCTCGGATACATAGCAAACAAATTTACGTCCGAAACTGGACTTAAACATGAAACTTCGTATCGAATCGAGAGATAAAACATCGAAAAAAACTTACAGGGTTTGAATTTGGTGAAACAAACTTTAGAATCAGAATCAGGGCGTATAAAAACATAAAATAGGAGTTTACAAAATTTTTGACTTTTTGGTCAAATTCCACGACCAACGTGTCAAGGTAAAAGTTAACGGTTTGGTCAACAATCAACGATTCAGGTCAACAGTCAACAGTTAATGGGTTGACTCGATCTGAGTTGACTCGATGGATTGACTCACGAGTTCACTCGGTTAACTCGGTATGAGTAGATTCGATCAACTCAGTCTGAGTTGACTCAGCTTCTAGAAGAATCAGCTACGACAAGCCCCACGCACGTCGGTGGTGCGTGCAACGGCGACAAGGAACGATGAATGACGATCAAACACTTTAGATGCAACCAAACACCAACATCAGTTCATAACCATTCAATATCAAGCCAAAACACGACGAAATTAACAAAGAAAGAACAACTTCTTTCCCTCAACGGTGGACGACGGAGGACACGATAGAAGGGGACAATATCAATCAGAGTATGGTCAAAATGGAGTGGGGAAACACCATGACAAAAGAAGTAACATGGATCGTGAGAGGGGTTTTACTCGTGAGAGGTCGCTGGTCACTCCGAAAGTGGAAATGACGAACATGATGACCTGAAGGAATAGATCGGAGCTCATCATTAGGGATAATATGAAGCACAAAAATAAATTTTTTGAAATTGGGTTAGGCTTAATTCAGATGGAGATTGTTTGTAGGGAATTAAAACTAACATGGATAGGTTATGAAATATTTTGAATATTTTAATCCCAAATAGTAACCTATCTTAGATGGTCATGACTAGTCATACCCTACGTCATGGTTTTAAGGTCTGCTAGCCTCACATTCTCCTTTTTTTTTTCATAGCAGAAGTATGATGGTGGAATTCAAGGCTTAATCCCTGAGCTTCTTAAAACTTTCAAAAATTGTCCTCTAGTTTTTTAGAGTTTTACGTTTTAATCCCTAAAATTAATTAAAATTAAATTAAATTCAAAACCAATGAAAATCGAGGTGTGACAATCATAGTTTAATGATCATTTGTATACTCATCCCTATTATTGTTTACATAGATTGGGATTGTGATATTAAACCATGTTTATAATAGGTAACTAAAAAATGGTAAATTACCATTTAGATTAATTGAAAAAAAATAATGAATTAATTGTTATTTCTATAAATAATTTTATCAACAATTCTTTTTCCCAAGGAAAAATGGAATTATTTTTCCCTTAATAAATAGTCATCTTATGTTATATTTGGTCCCAAGGTTTTACTTAAAATAAAATTGAAAGGATATTATCTTATAATAAAGTAATTTGATTTATTAAAAATAATTTAATTATAATCTTTTTTTCTATACATCGTATCAATTTTATATTTTGTTTAAAAAAAATTATAGATCATATCATTTTTCTATTTTTTTTAATTTTGTTTAGCTGACAACTACACTAATTTTGATATTGGTTGTCAATCGTCGATTTTCTGTATTTTTTTTTAGTTTTTAATAAGAATAATTATATTTTTATGACACATTTTTCTCTGTCTTTGTGGTACATTTTTCGTATTCTTTATCGGTTGTTTGGTCATTCTTTTTATTTTATGTTTTCTCATGATTTGATTGATGATGCCACGAGTTAGATGTCACTTATTTATAATCATGTTGATATTCCCTGCTATGGAGTCTCAGATTGAATTTGGGTACACGATTTTACGTTCGTGGATAGTTTCTCCCGACGCTTGGCTTCGATTTGCAATTCTTGGTGGTCTTTCAATAGTTTAATCTCTTATTATGGTTCATTTATTAATATAGTCAACTTTATTCATATCTATTTTTTGTTCGAGTCTTTTAATTGGATTTTCAACCTTTTTCATGTATAATCCTTAAATGATCTAAAGTGACTGGTTTCAATGTTATAAGAATAACGAAGTTTATTAAAAAAATTGAAAGGATATTATATATAGTTTATAATTTTATAAAGCTTTTATTTTAATTATATTTTTATATTTTATAAGCATTCAAACAATGTATAAACTAATAATAACTATAAAAAATTAAAAAAAAAACATATTAACAAAAATATAGTAGAACCTCTATAATTAATGCTTGATAAATTAATATTTTTTTAAAATAATATTTTTCTCGATCCCGACTTAATTTTAAAGTCTAAATTAATAATTTTAATAAATTAATAAGATAATATTTGTGGCCCCTTCAATATTATAAATTAATGATTCTATAAAAATTACAAATATAACTAGGACAATCAAGTAAAATATGATTTTATTGTTATTTTTGGATGCCTTTTAGATACAAAATCATGGTTGGTTGGTTTTGATTTGGATAGACTAATTAAGAATGTTTGATGATGTTTATATAATGGTTGATTTACTTACCATACATGAACTTACATCAAGTTTTGACTAATACTGTACTAAAATGAACTTTATTTTTTAAGGATTTGTAATATATTTAATTAGTCACATTGTACATGAACATCATTAAGTTAATCAATATAATGTATATATTTTATTCATGAAGAATAATTTAGGTTCATTGAATCAAAAAAATTTCTTTGGTTTGATAAATTATTAATTTATAGTTTAATTAATACCTCGTTAAATTAATAAATTACATGATCTCGATATTATTAATTTATAAAAGTTTCACTATAATTATAAATATTTATTTTAATTACACCCTTGATTACTATATTAATGTAGCCTACCAAAAATAACTTATTTGAAGAAAAAAAAATGGCTGTCCCTTTTTCCCATATATATGGGGTAAGGAGGAGGTAAGAAGTAGGCTACTCCCAACACCAGGTTGTGAGCAACTTCCGTAAGAAACCTCCGAATTATGAAATACCCTCCGTGGGACTCGATCCCACGACCTCAAGGTTAAGAACCTTGTGCTCTACCAACTGAGCTGGATGGTCAATTTCTATTTGAAGAAGAGAACATTAAATTTAAAATTGTTAAAATAAATTTAAGGATTAATTTTGTTATATCTGGTAAAGATTTAGTTAAATTAAATATTATTTGTAGAGGTTTATTAATTGATTGAATATTTTAAAAATAAATGTTCAATCAAGTCTAGTTGAATTAAAAAAATTAAATTATTCAAATTAACGAATCTTATTTTTTTAAATAAAACTTTATTTGAAATTTCTTTAAGTCGACTTAAACTTATAAATTTCGAATTAAATTGTTAAGATTTCTATTTAAATTTAATTGTAAATATTTATAATATTATAAAACTATTTGATTCTAATTTAAATTATATATATATATATGTTTATTTTTTATATTTAATAAAATTATATATATAAAATCGAAAAACTCAGATAAATTTATAAATTAATTCATTAATTATTAAAAGTTTTAAATTATTTGAATTATTCAAACTTTATTTTATAATTTCACTCAGATTTAATTTTTAATCAAACTTATAAGATTATAGCTCAATTCAAGTAAAATTAAAATAGAAATATCAAACTTATAAATCGGGTCAAATTTTACTCATATTATTTCACATTGTTAATCGATTAAATTATAAAAAAACAATACTCGTATTATGTTACCTTACATAATCCAAAGCTGAACATTTATAATATAATATTTCAATAGAAAACTATCATCATCCAAAATAATACTCTAAATATTATTCCTATTCTAGAAAAAGAACCCCATAACACAACGCCGAACAAGTGTTGAATACATACCCGGTAAGAACGTACCAAAGAAAAGCAGAATCCACGTCCACTGATAATCTACCACCTCCGTCTCCAATTCATCCAACAAATACCAACTTAAATTTCTAAAATTTTAACACCAGTAATCTAAAATATATAATACTTTTAAACTTTTAAGAAGTGACTGCTCTCCTCCGCCGCCGTCGACTGAGTACATCTTGATCATACTCAAGACATCAAATTTGGAATATTGGGTTGTTATTTATTATAGAGATTTTCATACATCCGAAAGTCGCTTCTTCTCCATTGCAGATCAAAAGCACAAACAACCTCCCACTATGGAGAAGATCAAAAGCACAAACAACCTCCAACTATTTTCGTTATACATTCATATATATACATATATAAAAACTTCAAAACTTTCTACAACTTGGTGCTACGCAGTCTTCTTGGCCCTTTTAGCGGAGGCTGACTTGATGGATTTAGGCTGCTTTGGTTTTGCAGGAGTTGATTTCTTCTTAGCTCCAACCCTCTTTGCCGGTTTCTTTGTAGCCTCTGCTTTCTTCGGCTTCGCAGCTGGCTTCGCTTTCTTCTCTGATTTAGCTTTCGTAGCTTTTTTACCAGCTTCGGAGAGCTTGTAAGAGGCCTTGATCTTTATCAGTTTGCCTCTCGCAGTAGAGTTTTTAAGCTGAAGAGCTAATATTTTTCGAAAATTCGCTGGAAGAACCGCCTTGTGCTTCTCTTCCATGTACTTGGCTATTGCGTACGGACTCGAACCACTCTTCTCGTTCAAAGCCAGAATCGCCTCTTTTATCATCTGCACAATAAAAATTAACAAACCGTTAATCAACTAACAAAAACACCACAGACAATGATTAAAGGGATAAGAAAATACCTGGAAGTAAGGAGGATGAGCAGCGGATTTTAGTTGCCTAGGCTTTTTCTCCTTTGTAACCTTCGGCTTCTTCTCCCTTGGAGCTTTGGGTTTCTTCTCCTTCACAAGCTTCTCCGCCGGAGGCGGCTGCTCGGTGACCGGAACTTCAGGTTCTGCTGTGGCCATCGGTGATCACAAGTGACAATATTTTAACAGAAACAAGGGAAGAGTCTAGAGGAACGTTTTTGCTTCGGTATACCCCATGGAACTGACACTAGGCGGAATTTATAGCGAGATGGGATTTGTGTCATACAAGAGTGTCATTGGTTGATTAAATTTCATGGGGATTGCAGACGTGGACTAAGAATAATCGAAGACGTACACGTGGAAGAAAATCGAAGCGTTTATTTTGTCGGCTATTTTTAAGTTCCCAAAACGGTGTAGCTTCTTGCAGCATCGACGACGGTAGGGCCTGGTTTTGTTGTTTCTAAATTCCACTAGGGTGTGTTTTCTGAGTGATTTTTGTGGCTTCCAATGTTTGGGATTGCCTTTGATTTTGGACATGAAAATTAAGTGAGATCGTAGCTAAGAAAGAGTTTAATACAATGTGATTAAAATGAAGTGAAATGGTTCAGTTTACGGGTAATCTGAAGGTGTTAAAGAGAAACGGTCTATTTCATTATTTTTTTTCTTTTTAATATTTTATTCATAAAATTTAAATACATTTGATTTATCAAACAATTTGTTAAAAATCTAATATTGTTTTTTAATTATTATTATCAATGATAATATAAACTTTATTGTAACCAATAACCGAGAAAAAATATTACAAATTGAGTTAACTTAAAAAAAATGATTATAGTTAATTAGATATATAGATACAAAGTTTCTCTAAAGAAAAGGGAATAAACTACACATTCAATAATTATCAATTTTATTTCGTTTTAGTATTTAAATTTTTACTTTTTTAAAATTATGTCTAAC
The DNA here is from genome assembly GCF_006381635.1 of Hibiscus syriacus. Taxonomy (NCBI): domain Eukaryota; kingdom Viridiplantae; phylum Streptophyta; class Magnoliopsida; order Malvales; family Malvaceae; genus Hibiscus; species Hibiscus syriacus. Next base: position 231,748 of record NW_024063144.1, on the reverse strand, counting down.
ATTTACTTTTTTATTTTATTTTGGCTTAATAGAAGCATTATATGTGGTATCTTTTTTATAGATAAATTGCATCATTCATCACTCAATTATCTTCTCACTCCTATTATGGTCGCCAAAGTTTATTTTTTTAATTTAATTACTTAACTTTCAAATTTATCCTAATTTAATCAAGAGAAAATAACCTCAGTGACCGAAAATACCTTATAATATACGATTTTAACCAACTTTTTTTGGATTTGCCAAAATGACCAACAAATTCGCAACACGAACTCCAATTTCGCATCCCAGTTTCTAATTTCGCAACCCAGTTTCCAATTTCGCAACCCAAATTATCAACTATCAACTTAATAAAGGTATGTTTTTCTCTAAGTTAGTGATGATATCTAGTTTATAGCTCGTTTGTTTAGTAAATTAATTTACAATTTGTAGAATAAAATCATCTAATGTTGATCATGTTTGGATAGATTTGTGTTTTGGAGGGTCATGGGAGAATGTTCATAGTGTTTTACAATATGTGCCTTTACCCATGAATCTTCAACTAAAACTGTCATTAAAAAAGTTAACTTATGAAACTCTAATGTTACGTGTTGCAAAGAAATTGAATTTAGAGCCTCTAAGTGGATTTAGGCTATCTTATCAGAGAAAATGTAAAGTTTATTTGTTAACCGACAATGAAGATGTTGAACGATTCGTTTCTTACATTAGTGTTTCGCAAGAAGATGATGTTACATTGTATGTTGTTGAACCTAGAAGTAGTGAAGTTGGGTCAGTAGCGGGTAGTAATCAACTAAGTTCTTCAACCCTAGTTTATGGTGCTCACAATGTACAACGTTGTTATCAACCTCAAAATTTAATGGTTTCACCACATTTCCAATAACAAACACAATATCAAACACAATCTCAAAACTCACAACCTTTTCCTAATCCAAATCCCAATCAACTTTCAGTACCAAATTCCGGTTTTCGTATTGACCAGTTAGACGATTATGAGCCAACAGAAAAAATTATGAGTACTAGTCAGTATTCGAAATTTGATCTTGGTCAATACCCGGACTTTGATCTTGGTCAATACTCAGATTTTGATGATGTGATGGAAGAAGAAACAGACCCTGCATATAATGATTTTGATATTGGTCAATACTCGAATTTTGATGATGAAACACCCGCTGCCGAGGAAGATTTTGTTGATGATAATGAGGAGGAAGTTACAACTATGAATGAACATGTTGAACATCCATTCTGTAATTCATATAACCCTGAAGAAGAAAAAGAATAAGAATAAGTCCCCGAAGAAAAGAAAAAGAAGAAAATGCCACGGGAGTATAACTGGAATATGCCAGAATTATTTCAGATACAGTAAGAAGAGTTGGTAAAGATAGCAGTTGATTGTTACAAAAAAGTTATTTGTATCAAGAAAGATGATTGTTTTGATACAAAGGAAGACTTGAAGATAACTTTGTATACGAAATGTGTGGAACATGGCTAAAATGTGTGGAAGATGGCTATCAACTAAAAGTTAACAAATCAAGCAAAGATCGTTTCGAAACAAAGTGTATGATTGACAAAAACTGTACGTGACGTATGATTGCAAAGAGGATAAAAGATTACGAAATGTTTCAAGTTATGACTTTTATTGATAAAATACATGTTCAAGAACCCAAGTTTTTCCTCACCATAGACAGGCAAACAAAAAGGTGTTGGGTGGTTTTCTGGCTGAGTTAATGTTTTTGAATGGAAGGGTATATCGGGGACATGAAATTATGACTGACATGAATACTCGGTTCTAGATTAGTATCTCATATTCTCAAGCTTGGAGAGCCAAATGTTATGCCTTGTAATTATTGAGGGGTCGCCAGAAGCATCGTTTGCCCAACTGTCGGCTTATTGTCACAATTTAAAGCTGAAAAATCCTTGGTCGGTAAATCATTTCAAAACAGATAGAGATAATGAGTTATTGTTTATTGCCATTGGTGCTGCGGTTAGTAAATAATTATAAAATTGTTGACTCATTTTTGTTAGTTGCATGCATTTCACATTTAAATGATTATATTTCTTGTGTATATGATTTTGTAGATTCGTTTGTTTATTACTTGCATGCGCCCAGTTATTATAGTTGACGGAGCACATTTGAAAGGTCGATACCTTGGAGTAAACTTATTAGCAGTAGTCATGGATGCTAACAATGGGATACTGCCAATATCTTACGAGGTTGGTAAATCTGAAACCTTTGATTTATGGACATGGTTTATGGGGCATCTTAGGGATTGCATAGGTCCTATTATCAATCTGACAATCATATCCGATAGGGCAAACTCAATTGACAACGCTGTTAGAAGGTGTTTCCCATATGCTTTTCATGGACTTTGTGGTGTTCATTTGTACAGAAATCTAAAATCAAGGTCTGCTGGTATAAAAAAATCACAAATGGACATACTGGAAGGCTGTAAAAGCTTATCGGGAAGTGGATTTTAATAAGCATATAAATTGTTTAAGACGTGTTTTGCCTCAATGAGCTCAAACACTAGAAGATGTTGGGTTTGAAATATGGTAAAGAGTACATCAACTTGGAGCAAGATATGGTTTCATGACGTCTAATAGTGCAGAATCAATCAAAACTCTAAGTCGTCATTCCCAGAAATTACCCATTACTATATTAATGGAGTTTTTTCGAGCCTCTATTCAACAGTGGTGCTACAAGAAAAGAAACTAAACAGGTATTATTTCTTTAAATTAGTAACTTATCATATATTTTACTAAGTATTATTTATTTAAATTTACAGGAACATTGGAACGTCGTGTTACACCATGGACTGAAAAAAAGATAACGAAACGTGTTGTGAAGTCAACGTCATGGAGAGTTGAACCATGTTCAAACACTTTGTTTGAAGTATTGGATAATAACTTAAATGGGCTTGTCAATCTAAATGCAAAGACGTGTAGTTGTAAGAAATGGCAAACATCTGGTTATCCGTGTGGCCATGTTATAAAAGTTGCTCTTCATCTAAACCAAGATGATTCAAGCGCATATGCTATGGATTGCTACACTACAGAAGTATATCGACAGACTTATGCCGAGATTGTCTACCCATGTCCACATCCTTCTGAGTGGGACATACCAGATGACTTACAAACAGTTTTGCCACCAGTCATGGATAGCATGCTACCTGGCCGACCAAAACATCACGATCGTATACCGTCTAAGGATGAAGAGAAGAGGATACCGACATGTATTCGGTGCAAGAAAAGTGGTCATACAAGGTTGACATGTGGATCACCAGTGCCATCACAATCATCTTTTCCTTTACCAAAAAATGGACCATCATCAAAATCCAAAGCTCATATGGTTCCAAGCAAAAAGAAATCAAAATCCCAATCACAACCGGTTTCACCTTTTGAGACTTATTAACTTAGGTGATTTTTAAATGCAAATGTTGTATTATGTGTATTTTATGTGTGAATGCATACATTTTCAGTTAGACATTCATTAGTAACTTGAGTTTGAACATTGCTATGATCTGTTCAGTTGTTATCATGTTGGAATTTTCTCTTGTGTTTGTTTGCTTGGATAGTTGTTCTCTTGCTTCTTCAAGTGTCCTTAGCTTGTATTTATAGCTTGGAATGTGTTTGATGTTGTATATAACTTGATGTTGTATGTTACGATCAACGCGAAAGTCAAATTCGCAACACGAAATAAGCGTTGCGATAGTCAAATTCGCAACGTGAAAGTCAAATTTGCAACGCGAAATCGCAAACCGAAAATCGCAACGTGAATTTGACTTTTGCGTTGCGAATTTGACTATCGTAACGCTTATTTCGCGTTGCGAATTTGACTTTCGCGTTGTGAATTTGACTTTCGCATTGCGAATTTGACAAAATCACAATGCGAATTTACCTTTCGCGTTGCGAATTTGTACCCTCAACAGGTCTTTTTTGCCTTCAACATAATGTAGATTGAATTTAAAACAACAAATCAACTTTTACAAATCAATTAAACAAACAAAAAAATAATTTTTATTTACACATCAAATTAAACAAATCAATTATACAAGTAAAAATAATTCTTATTTCCTCATCGATTAAACAAATTAACTTTCAATGTAAAATTCAATTAAACAAGCAAAAAAAGTGTACCCCAGACTGTTGTTTATGCACAAATACATCAATTTCACGCAGTTCACATTAGGAATAACCTGCAGAAACCAAACATTTGCTCAAACAACACTTTCTACACATCTAAAACCAACAAACAACAAATTATTGAATTCCAGGTACTTAACCAAACATTTTCAAACCAGCAAAGAGTATATATGTTAACAAAACTTGCTCAAACTTACCAATTGTTTATGCAAACTTTCAGCACGCGGATGCAGGTAGGCAACGTCTCGCATATATCGCTCGAGCCATAAAATGCCGAAACTATAAGCCTACTGCACCTCTATCTCTATCTGTGGGAGGTAGAAGGTGTTTACTTCCTGTCGTCAAACGCTCCAAGCACATGCATACAAGAGGACCACAATCCACTCTGGCTCCCTCCATTTTTTGTGGTGCGGTATCATCTCTGATCATTGTAACTTTGAACTTTTTTGGCTTCTTGTTTCCATAATTAGTCCAATAATCAATCGCGTCCAAGTATTTCGCCAAATGAGCGCTCCATCCCTTACAAATAATATCTCGCAAATCAGACAATGGTATGTAATTCAATATGATGTCATATACTATTATCTTCAGGGATGGGAGCTGAAGCTCGACGAGAAGCCAATGATGACATTCCAAAATAGGGATAAACACCTGCAATCATAAATAATTGCACACATCAAATAAAATTTATGAAAACCTTTAAAATATTCAAAAAAATAAATACTAACCTTATCGACCTCCCACCACGCAGGATAAAGTTTAGCTTTCCATTACCCAATGTATATAAAGCATCTCTCGGATCCTTCAAGTGAGCTACGTGAAAAGACGTCAGCATAATAGTTCATTGAGTATTTCTTATTTTCCTCAATTTCCTTATTATTAGAAGACGTGACACCCATGCATCAATATGTTGTTTTATAAAAAAAATACATATATTAGTGAATGTATTAATAATTAAAAAAAATCAAAATGCAATATAAGAAGAATATAAGACTTATCACCCCTTCGAGATAGACATTATCTACAACCCCTAATAAAATACCCCACCAAGATCGATCAAGAAACAAATGCATAACATCATCGAGTTTGCATAGGTCATAATAACATCCCTTGCTCCGCTCATGTAGATAAAAATCAACTGCGATCTTAGTCCAAAGGGTATTATCTGTAATTGTGTCTGGTAGTTCCCCTCTCCTGCTGAGGAATGGTACTGGCCGGTAACACATACGAAAGCCAACTCGCATCCATCATATCGGGCACGGGAGGGGGTTTATCAATATGTCGACATATGACGCCATGTGAATCAGGCTCTTGAACGGCGGGTGGGACCTCTTGAACAATGACATGGGCCTCTTGAACTGTGAGAGGGGCCTCTTCGATGATGAGAGGAGCCTTTTGAACGATGATAGGTTCATCGGGCTTCTTCTTACGGAGTCTTGGCACTAGTGTGGTGAACGGAGACGTAATTGCACGTGCACAATGTCTGATGCATGAACCCCGTCGTGCAAGAAAAACCCGACATAAAGCATTTACCTTATCAGGCCGCTGAAAATAAATTAATACATAAATCAGTAAATAAATAAATAATGCCGAAAAAATGTTATTTGCATTTTTATTATAGTATTAAACAAATTTACCTCATTGCGTAGAGTATGAACCTCATTCTGCAATGTGAAACAATCTCGCGTAGAGCAGCAACCTCATCACTTAAAGTAGATACCTCACCACGTAGCGCACCATTGTCATCGCGTAAAAAATCCACCTCACCATGTAAAGACTAAACCTCATCACGCCATGCACCATTATCTTCACGTAAAGTACCGACCTCATGACGCAAAGCATCGACCTCATCACGTAACTCCCCTAACTCATCCCGTGGAGGTAGAGAACATGGAGATAAATGTCGTGGCCTCTTTGTCCGTCGCCTATCATGAGGTGATGGTGGAGAAAAGGCTCGATGATGTGATGGAATAGGTGATGGTGGAGGTGGAGGTGGAGAAGAGGCTCGATCAGGTGATGGCTCCGGGTGTCGAGCTGTATAATAGGCCCGATCAGGTGATGGCTCTCGAAGTGGGGGTGCTCGTCATCCGTCCCATCAAAAAATCGCTTACTAGCTTGCCACCAATCAGTGGCAAGCTCAGCCTCTGTGGGTGTCAGCCTCTGTAATGGATAATTGGCCTCCTAACAATATAAAAGCTCAAACAAAGTTAAACTTGTACCAGTAATAACTTGTTTATATATGGTATTATTTGTGTGTTAACTTACATCATTCATCGTCGTATATGGGAGTAACTCTTCCCAATCCAACATGGGGATCCTCTTCCAGGTAATAGCCCTAGTAATATCATTTGATCTTTTTATCGCATATGTCTGCACGCTGGGGAAAGCCTCAAATATCCAAATCTACAAACAATATAATACACAAACATTTGTAATTGTTAAATAATTAATTATAATTTTGGAAACATTATATAGAAATTCTTACCTTAAAGGCCCAAGTAAAGCCTGTCAAAGTGTATTTAGAACCATCGCCCCGTAAATTTTTTCGGTCCTCAAAGGCAGACGATAACTTCTTCCAGGTAGCTTTCCATAGATATGAACCCCACGGAAACAGGTTCCATGCATTTAGGTCCTCTACCAATAATATTAGGTCCTCAGAAATAGGTTGTTTGTTCTCTTTGCCTAAAAAACCGGCATGCAAAAGTAATAAATGACATACTTGGACAACATCAAGGTCATCCATCCGAGTAAAACCATCTTTAACAAATAATCTCTTCAAGTCGTCGACGTGTAAACTCGGCTTCGACTTTGCCAGCTTAGAAAAAACCCGAGATAACCATGATGGGTGGGAGATATGACTAGTGTACCGGGTTACTTCATCGTGTCCGAAGCGTAGACCATTGATTAAGCAAAACTCCTCCCGCCTAAAACAAGTATACGCCGGTGCCGGAGGAAAATGAAACCATATCTCTTCATCACCACGTTATATCCTCTCGGGTATATCGTTAGTCATGGTCTGAAGAAACAAATGTGTCAACATAGCATTTCCACCCGTATGTTGTACTTTCAGCCATGGCCCGAAGCAAGTATCCTCAAACAATTTTCTTTGTAGAGGTGTAAGCGTCGACGCAATTTTAGTGGCTAGGCTTAATTTATTCCTTAAAGTCAATGTAGCCGAAAAAAATTTCTACAAAAACAATAAATACACCAAGTTAGATATACCAAAAACTACAAATTATACACTATAAACAGACATGATATCAAACAGTGAAAACAAAGCCAAATATGTTTCAAACTAGCACGGTATTCACCCAATTCATTATTCCATCATAGTTCACAAAATGCATCAAATAACATTCCAGAAGTAAGAACTTATATAAACATCTAAAAGGACAACATATAGGTTTAGTGCAGGTTCAAGGACAACATAAAGAGTAGTAGTTTATTCTTGAAACTTAAATTAGAAACACTGTGAAGTTAGTATTTGTCTTTTTGTTGAAGTAATGCAATTCATTCAAGTTTCAATTTGCAGAATAAGAGTAGTTTCTGAAACTTAAATTCGTAACGAGAAAATCGCAACGCGAAACTAAAATCGCGTTGCGATTTTCATTTTCGCGTTGCGATTTTGGTGTTGTGATTTTCATTTTTGTGTTGCGAATTTAAGTTTCAAAAACTATTCTTCTACAAATTGAAACTTGAATGAATTGCATTTCTTCAACAAAAAGGCAAAACAAAGACAAATACTAACTTCACAGGGTTAAAGACTAAACAGTTTAGTTGTATTGGCAGCACCCGAATGAATTTACTAAGCAATCTCAGTGAAATGGTTAATCTTTATATATATTGAAATTACCAGTAAATTTATCATCAATATAAGAAAAATCTAATAATAATACAAAAAATTCAAAATAAAAATAAGAGATTAAAAAACTAACCCTCGGTGGTTGACTTTCCATTTCTGACCGTGAATGGTTGTGAGGATTGCTCTGAGAGATGGAGATAGACGGATTTCGCCGGAGATGGGAACGGAAGTCGCCGTAGAGAGTGAGAGATGGAGATGAGACTGAGTTGTGATTTAAGGTTTTAGGTTATGATTTGCGATAATACTGTTTACATTTGTGTTATGAAATTAATATTGTGTTTCGCGTTGCGAATTTGACTTTCGCGTTGCGAATTTGACTATCGCGTTGCGAATTTGACTATCGCGTTGCAAATTTGACTTTTGTGTTACGAATTTGAAATTCAGTATTGCGAATTTGACTATCACGTTGCGAATTTGATTTTTGTGTTGCGAATTTGACTATCGCATTGCGAATTTGACTTCTGTGTTGCGATTTACAAATTCGTGTTGTGATTTAAATATTCGCGTTGCAAATTTGGAAAATCGCAACGCGAATTTGGAAAATCGCAATGCGATTTACATATTCGCGTTGCGAAATTGGAAACTGGGTTGCGAAATTGGAGTTCGCGTTGCGAATTTGTTGGTCATTTTGGTAAATCCAAAAAAAGTTGGTTAAAATCGTATATTATAAGGCATTTTCGGTCACTGAGGTTATTTTCTCTTTAATCAATAGAAATAAATCATATATTAATAAAATAAAATAAAAAGCTAATGTCACAAAAATTATTAATAAAATAAATTACAGTGTTTAAAATAGAAATAATTTGAAAGTTGGGTAGTTAAATTGAATTTTTTTAAACTTTAGTGACCAAAGTAGGAGTGAAAAGATAATTGAGTGATGAATTATGTATTTTACCCATAAAAATGCAATGTTTTTTAACGATGGAGGTACTAAATTGAAAGAAAAAGTAAACGTTAGACACGGTTTTGAGATTAATAAAACTTAGGTACTAAAACGAAACAAAATTGATAATTTAGATACTAAATATATAGTTTACCCAAAAAAAACTTTGGCTTAATCTCTTTTGCATCTTGGCTTGATTGTTGGTCTCTTCAATTTTGGTGTTGATAATCTACTACTATTTTCTTTTATCGTATTTTTTAATATTTTAATAATTTTTTTAAGATATATTTTTCTTTGTTTTTATTATACATATTCAGTTTTTTTTAATTGATTACTTGATCCTTCTTTTTGTTTATCTTTTTTCAGGATTTGATTTGAAGTCATCTCAACTAATCAGATAGTTCTTATTTCTTATCTTGTTAATCCTTTCTATTTTGGACTCTCATACGGGATTTGGATACACGATTTATGTTTTTGGATAGTTTTTGTACACCATTCAACTCTTATTTGCGATTAGTTGATGGCCTTTCAATGGTTTAATTTTTGTTCATGGTCTATTTTGTAACACTAATTTCCCGTACTAATAGTAATTACAAGGTACTGATGTAAAACTGCTTGCTTCAATTTAAACAAATAAAATACACGTAAATATATATTTTTAACGAGGTATAAACAACATGAATTTAAACAATAATATAGCCTATAATGTAACAACTCGAAATTTAATATATATATATATATATATATATATATATATATATATATATATATAATTGGAATTTTAGAATTTAATTAAGTAATTAGGTGAAATTGAGGACTAAATTAAAAGTTCTCAAAACTTGTAGCATGTTTTAGAGATGAAGGAAATTCAGGGACCAAGCCCTGAATTTACCCAGAAAGTGTCTAAAAACCATGTTATATACATGGTTTTCTGTTTCAAAAAAGAAAACCATTCCCAAAATTTGTGCTCTCCCAACCCTCTCCTTTGAAACCCGATTCCGACACCGTCCAACCTCCGATCATCGATTTGAAAACACCACCGTGTTCATCACCGAGCGAGGAACAAATCCCTTAAATTAATTGAAGTGAAATGTTGTCAAACACCGTGAATTTCAAGTCAAAGTCTCGACATTTTTTTAGCTCCATCGTCGAGAAAATCTTAAATTCATCGCCGACCGTTGCTCCGTTTACGACACATCTCGTACCATCGTGTTCCTTGTGCCGTTCCGAGTCCACCGGTGTCATCCTTAGTCTTCGTCGACGGCGGCGCATGGGGAGGTGAAGCGGTCAAAGTTTCCGATTTATTAAAATCGAGCTCTCCGCCGTTCAAAAATTTGAACCGAGCTTTGTAAGTATCTCGAAATCACTCAAAATAATTTTTAGAAATTTTTCTGTGAATTTTACGCTGCCAGAAGTGGTCTCACGCAACACCACTGCGCGTGGGGAGACTAAAATAACCGGTTTGACCAGTTTTGAACCTGTTTGACTGGTTTCCGACCCAACCCGTTGACCCGACCCGTTGACCTTTGATCGGGTGCTATTATGGTAATTATTTGAGAAATAGTGCTATTTTGGTAATTATTTTGAAAATGGTGCTATTTACATAATTTTTTTTTTAAAATGACAATTTCGTAAATTTTTTAAAAGAGTGATATTTTAGTAATTATATTGAAAATGATGATATTTTGGTAATTAATTTCAAAAGGGTGCTATTTTCGTAATTTAAAAATATGTTGATTTCTTAAAATGGTTGACCACCTTTGACCAGAACTTTGACCGGCTTTGACCGGTCATTAAACGACCTTTAATCTTTTCTGAGTATACTTATCCTGACATTTTTCGATGTCTCGAATCTGTTTTTGGGGTCCGTTTCACCAAATTCGAACCCGAAAGTTTTCAAATCGTTAGTCAAACCCGTTGACTTTGATTTTGACAAAGAATTCAAATTTTTGAAAAGTCACATTTTATGTGTTTCGACGTCCTGAATCTGATTCCGAAATCAGTTTTGCCAAATTCTGACTTGAAATTCCTGAATCAAGCATGTAAACCCAAAAAGGCTTAGTATTTTAGTATTTTGATTAATTATTTGAGATTTGGTTAAGGAATTGATTCAATAAAAATATTTTATGAAGGTACTTGTGTTTCACCTGAACAAGGATCGGTTAGGTCCAATGTTGTCCATTCGTTAAATCATCCCGAACCGCGTACTACGAGAATTAACCGTAGGTTTCCGTATATTATTTAAATAAAGATTAAGATTATTTATATTAGGATTCCAATATGGATTTTTCTGATTCGTAGGATCTAGCGTTGCAGTAGAGCGTGATAGACAAACTCAGTAGTAGGCTTCCTTATCTGATTTCTCAGACTGATACAAGTGTGTTTCCTGACGGTGTTATCTTACTGTTTTAAACTATCATATGAATTATTTCAAATTTATGATGATGTTGAATATTATTACAACATGATACTTATTTTCTGAATACTGGTTATCCGACACCTGATTTACCAGATTTTACTGATATGATGTATGGTTTATGTAATTTCTGCATATGATTTTCAAGCATGAACCATTTTCATGTTTTAATGGTGACATTTATTTTCACCTGAATACATACATGTTTATTACTGTCAGTGGGGTATTATTGAGGGAAGTATTTTAGGCTCCTCGGCTTTGTGCTTAGGGTAAGTCCTTACTGGTGTGCAGGTGGGTGTATGGTTCTGGGGAACCTACACATTTTGGTGATTGGATGGGAAAGTTAGTACCGCAGGCTCTTCGGCTTTGTGCTCAGGGTAAGTCCTTACTGGTGTGCAGGTGGGTGTATGGTTATGGGGAACCTACACATTTTGGTGATTGGAGTGATTGGATGGGAAAGTTATTACCGCATGCTCCTCGGCTTTGTGCTTAGGGTAAGTCCTTACTGGTGTGCAGGTGGGTGTATGGTTCAGGAAAATATAAAAAAATAGAAATCGGAGTGAGTTGATGGAAATAGTGTTCATAATTTTAAATAAAACAAACTTGTTGATAAACTGATTTTACTGGAATATTTTATTAGTATGTGTTTATATACTGTTGGAAGCAAACTGAGCTTTTTAGCCCATCCTGTAGTTTTTACTTTTTTTTAGATAACAGCAGACCCTAAGCTAGCAGATTTGGCATCAGGGGAGATCATCTACATATTTTGTACGAACGTATATCTCTATATGTTTTTCGGTTATGGTTTGGTGATATGTATTTACTATCATTTTGGATATATCGGTATTATTAATATTTTGTTCTATATTATATATAATGTATTATAAGTTGTTTAAAAAAATCTCTGAATAGGATATGTGACCACTTAGGTTTGGGTCTAACTTACAGACTGGGTCTGGGGGTTTACATTTGGTGGTGTCAGAGCTTTCGGTTTTAAACACTCGGACTGTATATGGGTTATAAACTTTGTATTAAAAAAAATGTCACCTTATATTATGATTTAAAGTTTTCTCGAAATCCCTTATGCTAATCTGACATATATTTAAATTTTTTCTGTAGAGCCTTATAGATCCAACGATGAGTGCTGCTAGAGGTCGTAGGACAGGCTGTGGTCGAGGACGAGTCAGTCGACCTTCTATTACGATAGACGATCCGATATCTCCACGTGATCCTCCTGTTTCGCAAGTAGATCCGACCCTTTCTCATGATGATCATTTTATTCCTGTGAGATATTCTCCCGTCACTGGAGATGAGGATATTGACATGAACGAAGATGCCATTAATAGAGCTATATTCCGCAAGTTTCAGAGAGCTGCCAGAGCCCCTAGTAATATGATTACGGTTGAGATTTCAAATTCTTTGGTTGCTGCTGGTGTAGTTCCATTCGAGGGTATTACTGGTAGACCTCCGACATACGCTGAATATTGGCTGGAGGACACAAAGAGGATTATGGATGAGATGGACCTCAGACTTGAACAGAAATTGAAGGGGTCCCTAACTATGTTGAAGAAAGAGAGCTTCAGATGGTGGCAATCAATTTCTGGTAGTATTCCGAGAAACCAGTTAACATGGGATCTTTTCAAGACGTACTTTCGGAGTCACTACATCGGAGAGAGATACCTGCAGGAGCGACGTCAGGAGTTTCAGAATCTGGAGCAGGGTAGCATGTCTGTTATGGATTATGAGGTTGAGTTCATCCGACTAAGCCGCTATGCTCCTAGACTTGTGGACACTGAGACAGATCGATGCTTGAGGTTCGAGAATAGACTCAAGTATGAGATCAGGAGTCGAGTCGCTACCCATCGAGAGAGGAATTCTGATGCATTGGTTGAGATAGCCAAGACTACTGAGGAATTAGAGCGATTGGGTATAGAGCACAAGAGAGATAGTGATCGAGCTCAAACCCGATTCAGGAGGCCTTCCAGTCTGTTGATTCTTCTGCACACCCCAGCAAGAGAGGCAAGGGTACGTCTTTAAAAACAAGTGGGGCGAGTGTCAGGCCTGTGGTATCCAGTTCTTCAGTTGTACATTCTTCTAGACATGATGATTCTTCTGGGTAGCAACCTTTGCAGCTATGTGATTATTGTGGGAGACGTCATCTAGGAGAATGCTGGAAGAAATTAGGTACATGTTTTAGATGTGGTTCTCGTGACCATTTCATGAAGGATTGTCCAAGGCCAGTTACTACAGTTCAGACGCCAGCTCGTACTCCCGCTTGTACTCAGAGTACGGTTCAGACTCCAGCAGTGAGTCGTAAACAGAGTAGAGTACCAGGAATCGGCTAGTAGAGGCCGAGCATCTCAGAGTAGGGGCCCAGTCAGATCTGAGGCCGGACAGCATGTATTGGTTTACACTGCTAGACTTCGACAGGATCGTGATGGGCCTAATGTGATTGCAGGTACTATTACTATTCATTCAGTTCCATACTTTGCATTGTTTGATAGTGGTTCTACCAATTCCTATGTATCGCATTCCGTTTCTGAGAGTCTAAATATTTCTGTTGAGAATACTGAGCATTCGGTGATAGTTCAAAGTCCTTTAGGCAAGTCCATTGTGTTGGATCGAATTTTTAGGAAGTGCCCTATACAGATCAATGTGAAGATTGTTTTAGCTGACCTGATAGAGTTACCTCTGGAAGAGTTTGATCTGATTCTCGGCGTAGATTGGGTGGACAAACATCGAGTAAATATTGATTTTGAGACTAAGAGAGCTGTTCTGAAAACCCCAGATAATCAAAAGATTGTAATGATCGGGGAACGTCGTGGATTTCTGACGAATGTTGTGTCTGCCTTGGTAGCGGAGAAGATGATCAGGAAGGGTTCTGAGGCGTTTCTTGCTTATATATTGGATACTAAGAGTTCTCAATCTGATATTGAAGGCATCCGGATCGTCAATGAATTTTCTGATGTTTTTCCCGAGGAATTGCCTGGATTACCGTCGAATAGAGAGGTTGAGTTTGAGATTGATGTCTATTCTTATTCCACTCCGGTTTCAATGGCTCCTTATCGTATGGCCCCAAAGGAGCTTAAGGAATTGAAAGTCCAACTTCAGGAGTTGTTGGATAGGGGATTTATCCGACCCAGAGTATCACCATGGGGAGCCCCAGTTCTCTTTGTCAAGAAGAAAGATGGGACATTGAGACTCTGTATTGATTATAGGAAACTGAACAAAACAAATATCCTCTTCCCAGGATCGATGATCTATTTGACCAATTTCGAGGGGCTTCTATTTTTTCAAAAATAGACTTGAGGTCTGGGTATTATCAACTCAAGGTGAAAGATTCAGATATTCCGAAGATTGTTTTTCGTACTTGATATGGGCATTATGAATTTTTAGTGATGTTATTCGGGTTAACAAATGCCCCTGCTGCTTTTATAGATCTGATTCATAAGGTGTTTCGACCTTATTTGGACCAGTTTGTAGTTGTCTTTATTGATGACATACTGGTGTATTCTAAAAGTGAAGCAGAACATGATGAGCATTTAAGGATTGCTTTACAGACTCTAAGGGAGAATAAGTTATACGCTAAGTTGAGCAAGTGTGATTTCTGGCTCAGCGAAGTGACTTTTCTTGGACATATCATTTCTGCTGATGGTATTCAAGTGGATCCAAGCAAAGTGGAGGTTATTCTGAACTGGAAGCAACCCAGGAACGTTTTTGAGATCCGTAGTTTCTTGGGTTTAGCTTGTTACTACCGTCGTTTCGTTGAGGGGTTCTCCCTTATTACAGCTCCTTTGACGAAATTATTGAGGAAAGATGTTCCATTTGTCTGGTATGAGAACCAACAAACTAGCTTTGAGAAATTGAAGAATGTTCTAACTAAAGCCCCAGAACTGATTCAGCCTGAATATGCGAAGGATTTTTCTGTCTACAGTGATGCTTCTCACTCTGGATTAGGATGTGTTTTGATGCAAGATGGGAAGGTTGTCGCTTATGCTTCGCGTCAGTTAAAGTCGCATGAACATAAATATCCTATTCACGATCTGGAGTTAGCTGCCGTGGTATTTGCTGCCGTGGTTTTTGCTTTAAAGATATGGAGACACTACTTATACGGAGAAAAGTGTTATATTTATACTGATCAAAAGAGTCTGAAGTATCTACTTACTCAAAAAGAATTGAATTTGAGACAGCGTCGTTGTTTGGAACTTCTAAAAGACTATGATTTAGAGATAGAATATCATCCAGGGAAGGCTAATGTAGTGGCAGACGCCTTGAGCCGTAAGGCGATATCAGATCTCAGAGCCTTATTCGCCAACTTGAGTTTATTTGATGATAACAGTTTGTTAGCAGAGTTGCAGGTTAAACCCACTTTGGCTGAGGAGATTAAGGCCAAACAACTTCTAGATAGCTCATTACTTTCCATTATTGAACAAGTTAAGCAAGGATTGAGTTCGTAGTATACTGTGGATCAGGATGGTATTTTTTATTTTCACGGTCGTTACTGTGTCCTTAAAGATGATGAGTTGAGACGGGTTATTCTTCATGAGGCTCATAGTAGTCCTTATGCTATGCATCCTGGTGGGGACAAAATATACAACAATCTCAAAGAGCGCTACTTTTGGACTGGTATGAAAAAGAATATTTCAGATTTTGTGGTGAGGTGTTTGACTTGTCAGCAGGTTAAGGCAGAACACCAGCATCCATCTGGATTGTTGCAGTCAATTAAGATTCCTGAGTGGAAATGGGAGCGCATTATGATGTACCTCGTTACTGGTCTTCCTCTTACTCCTTCAAAAAAGGATTCTATTTGGGTAATTGTTGATCGACTCACCAAGTCAGCGCACTTTATCCCTATCCAGATTAATTATTCTCTGGAAAAACTGACTAAGTTGTACATTTCTGAGATTGTTAGACTTCTTGGTGTTCCGTTGTCTATCATATCTGTTCGAGATCCGAGGTTCACTTCCAGGTTCTGAAAGGCTTTACAGAGGCTCTGGGTACTCGTTTAAATTTCATCACAGCTTTTCATCCTCAGACTGATGGACAGTCTGAGCGAGTTATTCAGGTGTTCAAGGATATGTTACGGGGTTGTGTGATTGATTTTCGTGGTAGTTGGGAAGATTTCTTGCTGTTAGCTGAGTTTGCTTACAATAATAGTTACCAGACGAGTATTCGCATGGCATCGTACGAGGCTCTATATGGACGTAGACGTCGTACTCCTATATGATGGACTGAGTTGCATGACAGGAAAACTTTGGGTCCAGACTTGGTTCGAGAGACTGAAGATACTGTCAGATTGATCAGTGATCGCTTAAAAGAGACATTTGATAGACATAAATCATACGCAAATAAACGACGTAAGGATATCGAGTTTGAGGTTGGAGATCAGGTTTTCTCAAGGTATCCTCATGGAAGAAGGTATTGAGATTTGGACGTAAGGGTAAACTGAGCCCGCGATATATTGGGTCGTATCGTATTTTGAAGAAAGTTGTACCTGTTGCTTATCAGCTCGAGTTGCCTCCCTAGCTTAGTCGTATTCATGATGTTTTTCATGTGTCTATGTTAAGGCGATACCGTCCAGATCCAGATCACATCATTCAAGTTGATGAGGTAGAGCTGAGACCTGATTTGTCATATGAGGAGGAGCATGTTAAGGTTTTAGAGAGGGATAAGCGAGTTCTTCGGAATAGGCGTATTCCAATGGTCAAAGTTCAGTGGAGTAATCGTAGCCCCTCATAAGCTACATGGGAGACTTTGGAATCAATGGAGACTCAATTTCCTCATCTATTTTTATAAGGTAAATTTCGAGGACGAAATTTCTTGTAGAGGGAGAAAATTGTAACAACCCAAAATTTAAAATATATATATATAAATATATAATTGGAATTTGAGAATTTAATTAAGTAATTAGGTGAAATTGGGGACTAAATTAAAAGTTCTCAAAACTTGTAGCCTGTTTTAGAGATGAAGGAAATTCAGGGACCAAGCCCTGAATTTACCCAAAAAGTGTCTAAAAACCATGTTATATATGTGGTTTTCTGTTTCAAAACAGAAAACCATTCCCAAAAGTTTTGCTCTCCCAACCCTCTCCTTTGAAACCCGATTTCAACGACGTCCGACCTCCGATCGTCGATTTGAAAACACCACCATGTTCATCATCGAGCAAGGAAAAATCCCTTAAATTAATTGAAGTGAAACGCTGCCAAACGCCGTGAATTTCAAGTCAAAGTCTCGACGTTTTTTTAGGTTCATCGCTGAGAAAATCTTAAATTCATCGCCGATCGTTGCTCCGTTTACGACACCTCCCGCACCATCGTGTTCCTTGTGTCGTTCCGAGTCTACCGGTGTCATCCTTTATCTCCGTCAACGGCGACGTGTGGGGAGGTGAAGCGGTCAAAGTTTTTGATTTATTGAAATTGAACTCTCCACCGTTCAAAATTTAAACTGAGCTTTGTAAGTATCTTAAAATCGCTCAAAATAGTTTTTAGAAATTTTTCTGTGAATTTTACGCTGCCAGAAGTGGTCTCATGCGCAGCCACTGCGCGTGGGGAGACTAAAATAACCGGTTTAACCGGTTTTAAACCTTTTTGACCGGTTTCTGACCCGACCCGTTGACCATTAACCTTTGACCGAATGCTATTTTGGTAATTATTTGGGAAATAGTGCTATTTTGGTAATTATTTTGAAAATGGTGCTATTTCTGTAATTTTTTTAAAAATGACAATTTTTTTAAAATTTTTAAAAGAGTGATATTTCAGTAATTATTTTGAAAATGATGTTATTTTGGTAATTAATTTCAAAATGGTGATATTTTTGTAATTTTAAAAAAATGTTAACTTCCTAAAATGGTTGACCACCTTTGACCGGCTTTGACCGGTCATTAAACGACCTTTAATCTTTTTCGAGTATACCTATCCTAATTTTTTTGACGTCTCGAATATGTTTTTGGTGTCCGTTTCACCAAATTCGAACCCGAAAGTTTTCAAATCGTTAGTCAAACCCGTTGACTTTTATTTTGACCAAGAATTCAAATTTTCGGAAAGTCATATTTTATGTGTTTCGACATCCTGAATCTGATTTCGAAGTCCGTTTTTCCAAATTCTGACCCGAAATTCCCGAATCGAGCATGTAAACCCAAAAAGGCTTAGTATTTTAGTATTTTGATTAATTATTTGAGATTTGGTTAAGGAATTGATTCAATAAAAATATTTTATGAATGTACTTGTGTTTCACCTGAACAAGGATCGGTTAGGTATAGTGTTGTCCGTTCGTTAAATTATCCTGAACTCTGTACTACGAGAATTACCCGTAGGTTTCTATATATTATTTAAATAAAGATTAAGATTGTTTATATTAGGATTTCAATATGGATTTTTCCGATTCGTATGATCTAGCGTTGCAGCAGAGCGTGATCGATAAACTCAGTAGTAGGCTTTCTTATATGATTTCTCAGACTGTTACAGGTGTGTTTCCTGACGGTGTTATCTTATTGTTTTAAACTATCATATGAATTGTTTCAAATTTATGATGATGTTGAATATTATTACAACATGATACATATTTTTTGAATACTGCTTACCCGACACCTGATTTACCGGATTTTACTGATCTGATGTATGGTTTATGTAATTTCTGTATATGATTTTCAAGCATGGACCATTTTCATGTTTTAATGGATTGACATTTATTTTCACCTGAATACATACATGTTTATTACTATCAGTGGGGTATTATTGAGAGAAGTATTTCAGGCTCTTCAGCTTTGTGCTTAGGGTAAGTCCTTACTGGTGTGCAGGTGGGTGTATGGTTATGGGGAACCTACATATTTTGGTGATTGGAGTGATTGGATGGGAAAGTTATTACCACATGCTCCTCGGCTTTGTGCTCAGGGTAAGTCTTTACTGGTGTGCAGGTGGGTGCATGGTTAGGGAAAATATAAAAAAATAGAAATCGGAGTGAGTGGATGGAAATAGTGTTCATAATTTTAAATAAAACAAACTTGTTGATAAACTGATTTTACTGGAATATTTTATTAGTATGTGTTTATATACTGTTGGAAGCACACTGGGCTTTTTAGCTCATTTTGTAGTTTTTACTTTTTTTCAGATAACAGTAGACCCTAAGCTAGCAGATTTGGCATCAGAGGAGATCATCTACTTATTTTGTACGAACTTATATCTCTATATGTTTTTCGGTTATGGTTTGGTGACATGTATTTGCTATCATTTTGGATATATTGGTATTATTAATATCTTGTTCTATATTATATCTAATGCATTATAAGTTGTTTAAAAAAAATATATGAATGGGATATGTGACCACTTAGGTTTGGGTCTAACTTACAGACCGGATCTAGGGGTTACATATAACATCCATGTACCATAGGCAATATGTCGACCTAAAAACTTCTATTCATCATAACATAAAAAGTCTATTTTCATCTATGTAAATTGCAAAATCTGTAACATGTAAATATCCTACTAATTTTCTTTAAATGCCTAAGTGAACGTGACTATTAAATAAAAAGTATTAACATATTTGTGAATTTATAAAATATTTTTGAAAAATATTAATTTATCCCACAAGCTAATTTTTCTAATATTTTTTGTTTCAATATTAACTTTGTATAGATAAATTATCACTCAAATTAAAGGTGTTATTGTTCGGTTTAATATCAAATTAAAATTAAATTTGAGTAATTAATCAATTAATTTAATATTAGATAGTTAACGGTTAAGAAAATTTTCAAAGTTCAGTTATTTGTTAATTAACTAGACCTATTAAACTTTCAAGAGCCAATTATATTTGAACTTAAGTAAAAATAAATAGAGAAAATAACCTTAGTGACCGAAAATGTCTTCTAATATACGATTTTAACCATTTTTTTTTGGATTTGCCAAAATGACCAACAAATTCGCAATGCGATCTCAAATTCGCAATGCAAACTCCAATTTCGCAACCCAATTTCCAATTTCGCAACGCGCATATGTAAATCGCATTGCGATTTTCCAAATTCGCAACGCGAATCTGTAAATCGCAACGCGAATTTATAAATCGCAACACATAAGTCAAATTCGCAATGCGATAGTCAAATTCGCAACACAAAAGTCAAATTCGCAACGCGATAGTCAAATTCGCAACGCGAAACACAATATTAATTTCGCAACACAAATGTAAATAGTATTATCGCAAGTTATAACCTAAAACCCTAAATCACAACTCAGTCTCATCTCCATCTCTCACTCTCTACGGTGACATCCGTCCCCATCTCCGACGAAATCCATCCCCATCTCCGGCGAAATCCTTCTATCTCCATCTTTCAGAGCAACCCTCACAACCATTCACGGTCAGAAATGGAAAATCAACCACCGAGAGTTAGTTTTTTAATCTCTTATTTTTATTTTGAAATTTTTGTATTATTATTAGATTTTTCTTATATTGATGATAAATTTACTGGTAATTTTAATATATATAAAGATTAACCATTTCACTGAGATTGCTTAGTAAATTCATTCGGGTGCTGCCAATACTACTAAACTGTTTAGTCTTTAACCCTGTGAAGTTAGTATTTGTCTTTGTTTTGTCTTTTTGTTGAAGAAATTCAATTCATTCAAGTTTCAATTTGCAGAAGAATAGTTTTTGAAACTTAAATTCGCAACACGAAAATGAAAATTGCAACACGAAAATGAAAATCGCATTGTTGAAACTTGAATGAATTGCATTACTTCAACAAAAAGACAAATACTAACTTCACATTGTTGCTAATTTAAGTTTCAAGAATAAACTACTACTCTTTATGTTGTCCTTGAACCTGCACTAAACTTATATGTTTTCCTTTTAAATGTTTATATAAGTGCTTACTTCTGGAATGTTATTTGATGCATTTTGTGAACTATGATGGAATAATGACAGCATGTGAATACCGTGCTAGTTTGAAACATATTTGGCTTTGTTTTCACTTTTAATATCATGTCTGTTTATAGTGTATAATTTGTAGTTTTTGGTATATCTAACTTGGTATGTTTATTGTTTTTGTAGAAATTTTTTTCGACTGCATTGACCTTAAGGAATAAATTAAGCCTAGCCACTAAAATTGCGTCGACGCTTACACCTCTACAAATAAAATTGTTTGAGGATACTTGCTTCGGGCCATGGCTGAAAGTACAACATACGGGTGGAGATGCTATATTGACACACTTGTTTCTTCAGACCATGACTAACGATCTACCCGAGAGGATACAACGTGATGATGAAGAGATATGATTTCATTTTCCTCCGACACCGTCGTATACATGTTTTGGGCGGGAGGAGTTTTGCTTAATCACTGGTCTACGCTTCGGACACGATGAAGTAACCCGATACACTAGTCATATCTCCCGCCCATCATGGTTATCTCGGGTTTTCCTGAGCTGGCAAAGTCGAAGCCGAGTTTACACGTCGATGACTTGAAAATATTATTTGTTAAAAATGGTTTTACTCGGATGGATGACCTTGATATTGTCTGAGTATGTCATTTATTACTTTTGCATGCCGGCTTTTTAGGCAAAGAGGGCAGACAACCTATCTCTGAGGACCTAATATTATTGGTAGAGGACCTAAATGCATGGAACGTGTTTCCGTGGGGTTCATATCTATGGAAAGCTACTTGGAAGAAGTTGTCGTCTGCCTTTGAGGACCGAAAAAGTTTACGAGGCGATGGTTCTAAATACACTTTGACAAGCTTTACTTGGGCCTTTAAGGTAAGAATTTCTATTTAATGTTTCCAAAATTATAATTAATTTTTAACAATTACTAATGTTTGTGTATTATATTGTTTGTAGATTTGGATATTTGAGGTTTTTCCCAACATGCGGACATATGCGATAAAAAGATCAAATGATATTCCTAGGGCTATTACCTGGAAGAGGATCCGCATGTTGGATTGGGAAGAGTTACTCTCATATACGACGATGAATGATGTAAGTTAACACACAAATAATACCATATATAAACAAGTTATTACTAGTAGAAGTTTAACTTTGTTTGAGCTTTTATATTGTTAGGAGGCAAACTATCCATTTCAAAGACTGACACCCACAGAGGCTGAGCTTGCCACTGATTGGTGGCAAGCTAGTAAGCAATTTTTTGATGGGACGGATGATGAGCACCCCCCACTTCGAGAGCCATCACCTGATCGAGTCGATTCTACAGCTCGACACCCAGAGCCATCGCCTGATCGAGCCTCTTCTCCACCTCCACCATCACCTAATCATCGAGCCTCTTCTCCAACATCACCTCATGATATGCGACCGACAAAGAGGCCACGACATTTATCCCCCCTGTTCTCCACCTCCACGGGATGAGTTAGGGGAGTTACGTGATGAGGTCGATACTTTACGTCATGAGGTCGGTACTTTACGTGAAGATAATGTTGCATGGCGTGATGAGGTTCGGTCTTTACGTGGTGAGGTGGATTTTTTTACGCGATGACAATGGTGCGTTACGTTGTGAGGTATTTACTTTACGAGATGAGGTTGCCGCTCTACGCGAGATTATTTCATCGTTGTAGAATGAGGTTCATAGTCTACGCAACGAGGTAAATTTGTTTAATACTATACTAAAAATACAAATAACCTTTTTTCGGTATTATTTATTTATTTACTGATTTATGTATTAATTTATTTTCAGTGGCCCGATAAGGTAGATGCTTTACGTCGGGTTTTTCTTGCACGACGGGGTTCACACATAAGACGTCGTGCACGTGTCATTACGTCTCCGTTCACCCCACTAGTGCCAAGACTCCGTAAGAAGAAGCCCGATGCACCTATCATCGTTCAAGAGGCGCCTCCTATCGTTCAAAAGGCCCCTCTCATCATCGAAAAGGGCCCTCCCACTGTTCAATATGCCCCTGTCATCGTTCAAGAGGTCCCGCCCGCCGTTCAAGAGCCCGATTCACATGGCGTCATATGTCGACATATTGATAAACCCCCTCCCGTGTCCGATATGATGGATGCGAGTTGGCTTTCGTATGTGTTACCGACCAGTACCATTCCTCAGCAGGAAAGGGAAACACTACCAGACACAATTACGGATAATACCCTTTGGGCTAAGACCGAAGTTGATTTTTATTTACATGAGCGGAGCAAGGGGTGTTATTCTGACCTATGTAAACTCGACGATGTTATGCTTTTGTTTCTTGATCGGTCTTGGTGGGGTATTTTATTAGGGGTTGAAGATAATGGATATCTCGAAGGGGTGATAAGTCTTATATTCTTCTTATATTGCATTTTGATTAATTTTTTTAAAATTATTAATAAATTCACTAATATATGTATTTTTTTATAAAACAACATATTGATGCATGGGTGTCACGTATTCTAATAATAAGGAAATTGAGGAAAATAATAAATACTGGACGAACTATTATGCCGACGTCTTTTCATGTAGCTCACTTGAAGGATCCGAGAGATGCTTTATATACGTTGGGTAATGGAAAAGCTAAACTTTATCCTGCGTGGTGGGAGGTCGATAAGGTTAGTATTTATTTTTTGAATATTTTAAAGGTTTTCATAAATTTTATTTGATGTGCGCAATTATTTATGATTGCAGGTGTTTATCCCTGTTTTGGAATGTCATCATTGGCTTCTCGTCGAGCTTCAGCTCCCATCCCTGAAGATAATGGTATATAACAGCATGTTGAATTACATACCATTGTCTGATTTGAGAGATATTATTTGTAAGGGATGGAGCGCTCATTTGGCGAAATACTTGGACGCGATTGATTATTGGACTAATTCTGGAAACAAGAAGCCAAAAAAGTTCAAAGTTACAATGATCAGAGACGATACCGCGCCACAATAAATGGAGGGAGCCATAGGGGATTGTGGTCCTGTTGTATGCATGTGCTTGGAGCATTTGACGACAGGAAGTAAACACCTTCCATCTCCCACATATAGAGATAGAGGTGCAGTAGGCTTATGGTTTCGACATTTTATGGCTCGAGCGATATATGCGAGACGTTGCCTACCTGCATCCACGTGTTGAAAGTTTGCATAAACAATTGGTAAGTTTGAGCAAGTGTTGTTAACATATATACTCTTTGTTGGTTTGAAAAGGTTTGGTTAAGTACCTATAATTCAATAATTTGTTATTTGTTGGTTTTAGATGTGTAGAAAGTGTTGTTTGAGCAAATATTTGGTTTCTGCAGGTTATTCCTGACGTGACCTGCGTGAAATTGATGTATTTGTGCATAAACAACAGTCTGGGGTACACTTTTTTTGCTTGTTTAATTGAATTTTACATTGAAAGTTGATTTGTTTAATTGATGAGGAAATAAAAATTATTTTTTACTTGTTTAATTGATTTGTAAAAGTTGATTTGTTTAATTGATTTGTAAAAGTTGATTTGTTGTTTTAAATTCAATCTACATTATGTTGAAGGCAAAAAAGACCTGTTCAACGTACAAATTCGCAACGCGAAATAAGCGTTGCGTCAAATTCGTGTTGCAATTTTTAGTTTGCGATTTCGTGTTGCGAATTTGACTTTCACGTTGATCGCAACATACAACATCAAACACAATCCAAGCTATAAATACAAGCTAAGGACACTTGAAGAAGCAAGAGAATAACTATCCAAGCAATCAAACACAAGAGAAAATCCCAACATGATAACAACTGAACAGATCATAGCAATGTTCATACTCAAGTTATTAATGAATTTCTAACTGAAAATGTATGCATTCACACATAAAATATATATAATACAACGTTTGCATTTAAAAATCACCTAAGTTAATAAGTCCCAAAAGGTAAAGCCGGTTGTGATTGGGATTTTGATTTTGATTGCGATTTTGATTTCCTTTTGCTTGGCACCATATGAGGTTTGGATTTTGATGAGGATCCATTTTTTGGTAGAGGAAAAGATGATTGTGATGGCACTGGTGATCCACAGGTCAACCTTGTATGACCACTTTCCTTGCACCGACTACATGTTGATATCCTATTCTCTTCACCCTTAGACGGTATACGATCGTGATTTTTTGGTCAGCCAGGTAGCCTGTTGTCCATGACTGATGGCAAAACTGTTTGTAAGTCATCTGGTATGTCCCACTCAGAAGGATGTGGACATGGATAGACAATCTCGGCATAAGTCTGTCGATATACTTCTGTAGTGTAGCAATCCATAGCGTATGCGCTTGAATTATCTTGGTTTAGATGAAGAGCAACTTTTATGACATGGCCATACGGATAACCAGATGTTTTCCATTTCTTACAACTACACGTCTTTGCATTTAGATCGACAAGCCCATTTAAGTTATTATCCAATACTTCAAACAAAGTGTTTAATCATGGTTCAACTCTCCATGACGTTGACTTCACAACACGTTTCGTTATCTTTTTTTCAGTCCATGGTGTAACACGACGTTCCAATGTTCCTGTAAATTTAAATAAATAATACTTAGTAAAATATATGATAAGTTACGAATTTAAAGAAATAATACATGCATGGTTTCTTTTCTTGTAGTACCACTGTTTAATAGAGGCTCAAAAAAACTCCATTAACATAGTAATGGGTAATTTCCGGGAATGACGACTTAGAGCGTTGATTGATTCTGCACTATTAGACGTCATGAAACTATATCTTGCTCCAAGTTGATATACTCTTGACCATCTTTCAAACCCGACATCTTCTAGTATTTGAGCACTTTGAGGCAAAACATGTCTTAAATAATTTATATGCTTTTTAAAATTCACTTCCCGATAAGCTTTTACAGCCTTCCAGTATGTCCATTTGTGATTTTTTATACTAGCAGACCTTGATTTTAGATTTCTGTACAAATGAACGCCACAAATACCATAAAAAGCATCTGGGAAACAACTTCTAACAACGTTGTCAACTGAGTTTTCCCTATTGGATATGATTGTCAGATTGCTAATAGGACCTATGCAATCCCTAAGATGCCCCATAAACCATGTCCATGAATTAGAGGTTTCAGATTTTCCAACCCCGTAAGCTATTGGCAGTATTTCATTGTTAGCATCCATAGCTACTGCTAATAAGTTTACTCCAAGGTATCGGCCTTTCAAAAGTGCTCCGTCAACTATAATAACTGGGTGCATGCAAGTAATAAACGAACGAATCTATAAAATCATATACTCAAGAAATATAATCATTTAAATATGAAATGCATGCAACTAACAAAAATGAGTCAACAGTTCTATAATTATTTACTAACCGCAGCACTAATGGCGATAAACAACAACTCAAAGCGTCCATCTATATCTGTTTGGATATGAGTTTCCACCCCAGGATTTTTCAGCTTTAAATTGTGACAATAAGCCTGCAGTTGGGCAAACGATGCTTCTGGCGACCCCCTCAACAATTCCAAGGCATAACATTTGGCTCTCCAAG
The DNA here is from genome assembly GCF_006381635.1 of Hibiscus syriacus. NCBI lineage: Eukaryota > Viridiplantae > Streptophyta > Magnoliopsida > Malvales > Malvaceae > Hibiscus > Hibiscus syriacus. The sequence continues at coordinate 205,060 of NW_024063144.1, read as the reverse complement.
CTTGAGAATATGAGATACTAATCTTGAACCGAGCATTCATATCATTCATAATTTCATGTCCCCGATATACCCTTCCATTTAAAAACATTAACTCAGCCAGAAAACCACCCAACATCTTTTTGTTTGCCTGTCTATTGTGAGGAAAAACTTGGGTTCTTGAACATGTATGTTTATCAATAAAAGTCCTAACTTGAAACATTTCGCTATCTTTTATCCTCTTCGTAATCATACGCCACGTACAGTTTTTGTCAATCATACACTTTGTTTCGAAACGATCTTTGCTTGATTTGTTAACTTTTAGTTGATATCCATCTTCCACACATTTCGTATACATAGCTATCTTCAAGTCTTCCTTTGTATAAAAACAATCATCTTTCTTGATATGAATAACTTTTGTGTAACAATCAATTGTTATTTTTACCAACACTTTTTCCGGTATCTGAAGTAATTCTGGCATATTCCAGTTATACTCCCGTGGCATTTTCTTCTTTTTCTTTTCTTCGGGGACTTCTTCTTCTTTTTTTCTTCCTCAGGGTTATTTGAATTACAGAATGGATGTTCAACATGTTCATTCACAGTCGTAACTTCCTCCTCATTATCATCAACAACATATTCCTCGTCAGCGGTTGTTTCATCATTAAAATTCGGGTATTAACCAATATCAAATCATTACATGCGATCGTCAAAATCCGAGTATTGACCAAGATCAAAGTCTGGGTATTGACCAAGATCAAATTTTCAATACTGACTAGTACTCACAATTTTTTATGTTGGCTCATAATCATCTAACTGGTCAATATGAAAATCGGAATTTGGTACTGAAAGTTTATTGGGATTTGGATTAGGAAAAGGTTGTGGGTTTTGAGATTGTGTTTGATATTGTGTTTGGTATTGGAAATGTGGTGAAACAAAATTTTCTTGGTGATGAAATTGTGGTGGAACCATTAAATTTTGAGGTTGATAACAACGTTGTACATTGTGAGCACTATAAACTGGGGTTGAAGAACTTAGTTGATTACTACCCGCTACTGACCCAACTTCACTACTTCTAGGTTCAACAACATACAATGTAACATCATCTTCTTGCGAAACACTAATGTAATCAATGAATCATTCAACATCTTCATTGTCGGTTAACAAATAAACTTTACATTTTCTCTGATAAGATAGCCTAAATCCACTTAGAGGCTCTAAATTCAATTTCTTTGTAACACGTAACATTAGAGTTTCATAAGTTAACTTTTTTAATGACATTTTTAGTTGAAGATTCATGGGTAAAGGCACATATTGTAAAACACCATGAACATTCTCCCATGACCCTCCAAAACACAAATCTATCCAAACATGATCAACATTAGATGATTTCATTCTACAAATTGTAAATTAATTTACTAAATAAACGAGTTATAAACTACATATCATCACTAACTTAGAGAAAAACAAGCCTTTATTAAGTTGATAGTTGATAATTTGGGAGAGAAATCATTGAAAAATTATATAGAAATAAAATTATGTAAAAAAAAATTAGAGATGGGGAAGGATGTCGTTGGATATAGGAACGGATGTCGCCAGAGAGAGTGATATATGGAGATGAAATGAGTTGCGATTTAGGGATTTAGGTTATGAGTTGCGATTTAGGGATTTAGGTTATGAGTTGCTGCTGCTGCGTTGTTATATACCCAAAACATTTGTGTTGCGAAACTAAAACCTGTTGCGAAATTAACTTGTGTTACGAATTCGAAAATCTAGTTGCGAATTTGAAATTCAGTTGTGAATTTGAAATTCAGTTGCGAATTTAACTATCGCGTTGTGATTTTGACTTATGTGTTGCGATTTACAAATTCGCGTTGCGATTTACAGATTCGCGTTACGAATTTGACTATCGCGTTGCGAATTTGACTTCTGTGTTGTGATTTACAAATTCGCGTTGCGAATTTGACTTCTGTGTTGCGATTTACAAATTCACGTTGCGATTTACAGATTCGCGTTACGAATTTGGAAACTGGATTGCGAAATTGGAGTTCGTGTTACGAATTTGTTGGTCGTTTTGGCAAATCCAAAAAAAGTTGGTTAAAATCGTATATTATAAGGCATTTTCGGTCACTGAGGTTATTTTCTCAAGTAAATATTACTATTAAACTAAAAGAATTCAGAAAAGTTTGATTAATTCGAGCAGGGAATGAATTAATCAATAGTTTGGTTTGATTAATAATTTTCAAAAGAAGAAAATGATTCGACTACCAATTAAAGGCAAAAATCAATTAATTTGATTTTAATTAATTCAATTCGATGACGGCAAAATTAACCAATTGAAGACCCTATATACCTAAACAAATTTGAGTTCAAATAACAAAAGATTTGGTTGCCTGCAGAGTGCTATCAGAGATTCAATGGTTTTGTACAAGACAATATTCTGTTTCTTCAACTTTTGATTCATTTCACTTGATTGTGGAGTAATTTTATGGATTAAATGTGAAGAAGCTGCGACGAGATTACTTAAAGGCGAGAGAAAGTTGCGGCCTGCCCACAAAAATAAGCTAGAGGAGCACATGACACGACGATAACTACGAATCCACAAGTGGTGGGTCTAGCAGTGGCACTTGCTGAAGCAGCAATCAAATCTAGTGATTCCAAAAACAAGAACAAAGTATCATTTTCAGATGTTGTACAACACACAAATGACGAGATCTAAAAGTTTTCAGCATTCTCATGACGTAATCAAAACTTAAACTGCAAATTCCAGGCTCTCCTTGATCAAATAACTCAACAGTGACATCATTATAAATTTCTGGGGAATTAAATGGATAAAACCACATAAAGCTTTAAATTAAATAAATACCCTGTTCTTAAACACCAGCTACATCACCCAAGAAGAAAGTTTTCTGGATTAAGGCTGTTGCTGGGCATCCATATAACCAGCATCAACCAATACCTTCTCCCTCTTAGCCAACTCAATGTCTTCATCAACCATCATCTTCACCAATTGCGCAAATCCAACTCTGGGTTTCCACCCAAGAACCTTCCTTGCCTTGCTTGAATCGCCTTTCAAGTTATCCACCTCGGCAGGCCTGAAATACCTCTTGTCAATCACCACGTGATCTTTCCAGTTCAACCCAACATACCCAAATGCCACGTCCAGAAACTCCTCCACCGTATGCGACTCCTCAGTCGCCACCACGTAATCGTCCGGCTTCTCTTGTTGCAGCATCATCCACATAGCTTCCACGTAATCCCCAGCAAAACCCCAATCCCTCGAAGCTTGAAGATTCCCCAAAAACAACTTGTTTTGTAACCCAATCTTGATCCTCCCGACAGCCGGAGTAATCTTTCGGGTCACGAAATTCTCTCCCCTCCTCGGGGACTCGTGATTGAAAAGAATCCCATTGCATGCGAAAATCCCGTAGGCTTCCCTGTAGTTCACGGTGTACCAATGCGCAGCACATTTGGAAGCCGCGTATGGAGATCTGGGGTGAAACGGGGTGTTTTCAGATTGCGGTGGAGGGGTGGATCCGAACATTTCGGACGATCCAGCTTGGTAATACTTGATATGATCCCGACCCGTGGCACTGATATGGGATCTAACGGCTTCCAACAACCGGAGAGCTCCGGTAGCTACCACGTCAGCCGTGTAATCGGGGATCTCAAAAGAGACGGCTACGTGAGATTGAGCCGCCAGATTGTAAACCTCGTCGGGTCGGATAATGTCGAGCCAACGGCGAAGCGAGGAAGCGTCGGAGAGGTCAGCGTAATGGAGCTTCATGCGAGCCTTGTGGGCGTAGTGTGGATCAATGTAGATGTGGTTGATACGGAGCGTATTGAAGTTGGAGGAGCGGCGGATCAAGCCATGGACTTCGTAGCCTTTGTTGAGGAGGAATTCGGTCAGGTAGGAACCGTCTTGACCGGTTATGCCGGTGATCAACGCGATCTTCCGGTCAGGAGTCGCGTTTCCATTGACAGTGTGAGATCCGGATTCGGATCCAGATCCGACCTTGCAACTGTCATTTTCGGTTGCCATTTTCAATTTTGACGGCCGGTGGGGTTTTTCAATTTGGAGATGTAAAAGAAAATTGGAGGAACCGCTCTGGGTCCGGTTAAGCTATCGGCTGTTTATAGGAGTTTAGGGAGGGGGACAACCAAGGATTCAATGGTCAAAGAAGAAGATAATACTACGTATATATTTTGTGAACTTACAGTTTTGTCCTTGAGAAATTTAATGTGCGGTGCAATTTGATTGGTTGGGCTTGTTGAAATGTCTTCTTGTTATTGGTTACTAAGTGAGTGGGACTTTTTGTTAGTCCAACATTTTTCGTTTCATGGACCTTCGAACTCGCATTACCCATTATGGAGGTCATGTTTGTATATAAATATATTAGAGTGTGGCCAATAATAAATACACTAGTGGAACCCCAGTTCTTTAGGGAATTTAATTTATTTTATATAATAAAAATTGATTAATATACTTTTATTATGAAAATTAAACATTTATATTTTCAAATTATATCTTTCTCGTAAATAAAATTATTACTTAATATGATATATGGTTCGCTATTTATATTGAGAATATCTAATCACAATGACGCGGAATCTTGGAGGTAAAATATAAATAATAATAAAAATAGAATATGTAAAATCAAAATAAATCAAAATTTGAAACTTTAAATAGATATTTATTTATATATATTTTTTAATAATAAAAAATTTGGGGTGCAATGCCCCTGGAACTATATATTGTTCCGTTCGTGCCTAATCATTCATTCAAATAGTCATCTTTACGTGATAGTTGTGTCTCTTAATATCACATTATATTTTACTTGTTGCATGTCTTTTGAATCTCTTTCTAAGATTGATCTTATATCAAGGCCTTTAACTAATTCCCTTTGTCGTTAAAATCACGATAACTTTGAATTTAAGGATATCTCTCAAGAAGTTGTAATCCGACATGACCTCTAACAAATATCATATGATTTGTCAAAGCTAAAATCTATCAATCAAGTCTATCAACTTATTAATAGCCATGATACATATATGTTTGATACCCACACTAATAGTCACAATAAAACTTCTTATGAGAAAGAAGTCTAACCACTCTTCACATATTACTCTGGCAAAAGTATATTTTTTGTCCCTATAGTATATTTAATTTATCACTTTTTTCTCTATCGTATTTTTGCATCAATTTAGCTCTCGAAGTTGTTCTATTGCATTATTTTATAACCCTACCTCTAACTTAAAACCTCAAATTATATTCTCTAAACCCTAAACCATAATCATCTTACCTCTAAACACAAACTTGGCTTTTATAATTTAGGGTTTTAAGTTGGGAGCATGACATAAAATGATGCAATTAAACAACTTTAAAGGTTAAATTGATGCAAAAATACAATATGGACGGAAATAATATATTTGATCTACTATAAGGACAAAGATGATCCTTTAAGTCTATTACTCTTCACCTATTCCTCATGAAAACAAAAGATATTGATATCGACCAATCATCGTACAACCATTGGATGCGGCTCTTTGCTCAAGCTAGAAGGGATAATCCACCAACGTTGATATAATATATTTTTCCATAAACAATATGTGCGGTGAGCGTGAGCCACCTTATAAGCATAAAAGAATCATTTAAAATACACCCTAAAGACAAAATAAAAAAATACTCCATCAAACTTAACCTTTTCCTAGACCTAAATCTAAAGATGTAAATATAACTCCTGCTAAGGAGTAATCATACCCCTGTTTTTACTTATCCTAAAACAAAACGCATCTACTAATATTTAGACTAATACAATGTACCAACACATGTTTCGACACTTGAATGAATAAACCCTCACGCTCTTTGTAACCATCCTTTATTTATTCTCAACATGCGTCGATGTTACTGGATACAATGTCTCATTAATATCAAACTAGGTATATGGAAAATCAATCTAGCTAGATACAAACAAGTAAGAGTGGTAGTAGGTGCCCTAGCATTCATGAGCTTCAAAGCAAATGGGTTTTATATCATCTCCACTAACATATGCCATGCTTTTGCTTCGTAACTTCACACTTTTTCCAACCTTTGGTACATTGAAAAAGAGAGGTCGTCACATACTTATTTAAGACTTTACTACCTTTTAGGCTCTCATGCAAGCAAGGAGTGTCTCTTCAAGCTCATAATTATCCTGTATTACCACTTTTCTCTATTAAGCTTAACCACCATCACCTTAACACTAAACGTTGGTCTTACCTTCTTTTCTTTTCAATTTTTAATGTTTTAACTTAGACGAATTTATTGTGATAAAGTTGTTCTGAGATTAACTACACTCTCTTTAATCTCTAAAGAAGCACTTATTATCATAAATTATTTAAAGTCCTTGGATGTGTTTGAACGAAAAAGTATAATTACATCTTAATTCTCTATGTCATATTTGATATAAATTATAATTAGACAATTATATAAGATGGTTTTTTTAAAACAATATTAAATTATAAAACGGAAGATTGTAATTATTTATATAATTACATCATTTTTTTCATTTCAATTAAAATGGAAAAAATGTAATCAAATATCTTTATTTATATTTAATAAGATTCACAAATTTCACGAACCAAGCAACCTTAAGGTCTTGGATTCAAGCACTTACGATTAAAAAATATTTGAGCATTAATTGTCAAATGGTTGTGAGTCTTTAGAAAGTTATTACCACTTGTAATCATCATAAATTATTAAAAAAAATGAGATTCACAAATTATAATAATTATATCCTAATATAAGTATATGATAAATTTCCAAACTAATAATAATAACATTCCATAAATATTCCAATTTCAAAGTTCAATTAAAACTAGAATTAGGAAAATACATATCCAATATCCCTTGCAGATTAGGGGTGTTCAGGTCCAATCTGATAAAAAAAATAACCTAAAACCGATCTAAAAAATCGATAATCGAAAAAAACTGAAACCGATTTAGTGTGTTTGGTTTTTTTTAAAATCGATCGGTTTGGTTTCTGTTTGAAAATCCATAACTGATCTAAACCGAACCGAACCGATAGTCTCTTACAATGAATGGCTATCTCCTTGTGTAGAACGGTACCGTTTCAAGTTCAATAAAAAAAGTAAAACCCTTTTCTTGGCTCGCGCTCACTATTGGCCAAAAATTGAAACCCTAGCCCACTTTCGTTCGTTCCCAATTTACTCCGCCTCTTTTCATCCTCCTCAAACACAACCTCTCACTCACAACCCAAACAACTCATCTATGTCCAAAGATGACAAATTTTGGTTCCATTTACAAACTGCTGTTGAACTATTAATGTGAGCAAACTTCACAAACTTGCATTTATTAAAATATATATTCTCTTTGCTTTTGTTATACATATGATGTTTCTTATATGAAAAAAATTCAAGAATTATTTTAAAAAATTAGAATCCAAAAACCGAATAAATATAAATTGAATCAAATCGCACTTAATTAGATCGGATTAGATCAGATTTTTTTAGAAACTTCTAAACTGATCCAAATCACAAATATTTATACTTTTTAATTGGATGAATTTTTAACTAAAAATCGATCCAAACCGATCTCGAATAACCCTACTGCAAATGTTGTCGCTCACTATGAGCGGGATTTAGCTTACATAATTTTGACCGACTAGGTTTCGTATTTATTAATTTAATTAATATATATTATATTTATATGAGCTGTCACCCTCTTCTCGCGTAAAAAAAAGCACGATAAAAAGGGATTTTCTCTATGGATTTCACGTCTCTTCTGCAGATGATTTTCGATTAGTCGCGTCTCTCAAACTTTCTAAGCTCTCAGAAAAAAAGAAAGCTTGTGTCAAATTATTTTTCAAGGTTTCCAGTGATTGCTGTTGGATCTTTAAAGGGTTTTCGAATCGGATTAAGTTCTTAATCTGATTGGTTGTTTCTTTTTCTTTTCTTTTTTAAATTCTTCTTCTTCCGCGATTAAAGAATCTTTAGGGTAGTGGTAATTTTTCAAAGCGGTAAAGGTATCGATATTGATTTGAGATTTTTTGAAAAATATGAAGCGATCGCGGAAAACGAACAGAGTTTCTTGGGCTCCAGCTGTTAATCTTTGTCAGGTATAGCCGCCATTATCATATCTTCCATCAATCCTTACTGGTTTCATTTCCTTTTTTAACATATCTTTAAAAAGAAAAGGAAAAAGCTAATTCGATATTTGAATCTTGATAATATTTTTCCTTTATTTTTTATTTACCTTTCGATTTATAAAAATTTCAATCGGACTTATATTGATCGTAACTGGAATATTATTTAAAGATTGTTGCCTTTAACAATCTGATTAAGAATAATGTAGATTCTGGAAATACTGATTCAATATTCCAAAGATGCAATCAATTATCAGTTTGTTTAAAAAATAATATTGAGTTAAAATTGTCTCTTTAAACGAGAATGATGTATTAAGGAGGGAGGAAAGAGAGGAATCATCAACGGATCTGAGGAAAATTATTTTGATAAGAATTTGTTAAGTGGAGTAAGGATTTCAAAACAAATCTGGGTTTTACCCTAAAAATCATTTGAGAATCTCCAGAAAAAAAATAATTTAATCTCCTCAAATATTTGTAATAATAATATATATATCAATAAAGCTATGATTTAATTATCAAGAAAATCTTGAATCGTAAGATTATATGCCTATTCTTTTGCCCTTTAATTAAGTGCTACGGGAACCTATTTGCCCCATAAGCTTAACTTTATTCTTACAGTATGATACTCCTGAAATGCGTGATTTTATTTTAAGAAATAAAATATACTCATGTATTAAAAGAAATGCATAATAGTGATAGAAAACCTTCTTGACAGTGTAAAAATGGAACTTTTATCTCATATGCTGACTTGCTAAAAAGGTTGTTGTTAAGCACGCATTATTTCATCATCCGATAATTTTTTTGTATCCCTTTCTTATTTGGGTATCAAAATCTTAAAGATAAACAACTTTATCGTACAAAATACATGGTACAAAATGAAGTTGGAAAGATAAAGTTGGTGATTTGCTTCTCAACAAGTTGCCTAGCAATAGTTTTGACCAATGATTATGATGTATCTGATGAGGCGGCATTGTTAAAGTTTTTGCATAACATTATACTTGAATGTGATTATGATATGGTATATGATGGATGCAATCTGTCTTCAGAAGTTTTCTAACCTGAAAATTTCGAGTTTTGAGCTTGTATTTACCTGGGGACTGTTAATCCCTACTGTTATGTTGCTTTCAGTTGAGGTCTGATTTATTGTTAGAATGTCTAGAATATCTAAGTCTGCTGTGTACCTGAAATTCATGCCATGAAGTTCATCTAAGATCACAAACAGATGATTTAGTAATTATTAACCTACCAAAGTGGACTAATTCTGGGTACGTCTCAGGTGAAGCTGTTTTTGAAAGAGGATTGCCCCTCGAAGGTTGGTGGTGAACATCGACACACTCTTCAAGCAAAACCATCATGGGCATTGCATCCAAGTGGCATGTGTGCTAATGATGACCTTTCCCCTGGGTTTGAAGGTGGTCATTATGCAGGTGGATTTAAGTGCAATCTAGCTAAGATACCCATCATCCAATGGAAAACCCCACCTAAGGTAAGCAGCAGATATTTCTGTTCTGTTTTATCGACTTCAAAACACCTTTTTTTCTCATCTAGTATTGGTACCCTAGTGTAGAGAAAGACTTATCCTTTAATATTATCTTCTGTATGAATTTAGTCTTGAAATTGATCTTCTTGCTTTCTGTCACATTTAAACAGTTTGCCCTGAATTTTAACTGGCAAGTTGTAGCCGGTGAAGAGAGCAAGGAAGTGGAGGCTCAAAAACTGCGGGAAAAGAGAGTGCTTGAAGCAGTTTATCCTCGCCTCTCCGTCGTTCCTCCCAAGTATGCTTCATCCTTGTGCACACTTTTAATAATTCCCTTTTGTGTTTATATGACTGAATTCCAACCATACCATCTTTGCAGTCCTCTTGTTTTTCGGGATGTGGAAGTCGAACACTATGATGATAGCCGAATCCCTCTTGTTCCTCTAAATCCAATTGAAGATGATGAGGGAGCAGATGTATCTTCTGGTATTGCTGCTCAAACAAAAACTCCCTTTAAATTTGAGACACCAGCATTGCTAATGCCCCCAGGTCGGTCATACTCTGAAACTCCTGCACATTGCCATAGTTCAGCTGCCGAGGGACTGATACCCGGTGCAAGTTCTGATGTGATGGCAGCTGCTTTGACTGCCTTAACTACAGTCATGAAAAGCAAAGAACAAGGAAGTATGGTCGACACCGATTTGCTTGTTAAAATCCTTAGTGATCCAAAAATGGTTGAGAAATTAATTCACAATCCCGGACATGCAAGTGCTGCTGCCGATGGCAATTTGATAAGTGCACCTTCATCTGTTTCACCAGAAACAGTAGTTACTTCCTTACCCTGTTCAAAACCTGCTACAATTTCATCAACTCCGGCAGTAAGATATTCAAACAACGTAGAAAAAGAGTTCCGACCTGCGTTAAGTATGCCAGTTTCCAGGGCCAACATCGTTTCCAATTCTATGCCTACGAGAGTCGAGCCGTCATCGTTTCCCTTCCCCAGTACCGGTGCAACCATAAATATGAATTCAGGACATAGGGTAGCAAATGGTACTACCTCTTCTTACTCGAGAATGAACCAGGTACAATCCGCTCTTGGTATGATGCCGGTGCAGCCGGCCATTGTTTCAACAACAGCCATGCAAGCAATGGAAGCAAACACAGTGAAGGATGCTAACTATTATAAGAATCTGATAAGGGAACATGGGAGAGAAAAGGAAGAAGCTAAAGCATATAATATCTCACAAACTGGGAATCATTTAATTCATAGCCAGCAGAACATAGAACCTGGTGCATCAAACACCATGTTTCGGCATCATTGCATGTTTTATAACCGTTCAAAGGGGTTTAATCAGGGGTCCAATTACCCCTACTTGCATGATAACAAGTCATTACAGCGGCATACTGACAGAACGGTGGAAGATCCATGTGCTAAGAGAATGAAATTGAGTGGAGAAATTACTGGTAGGATCTAAGTAGGACGGATGCCTTTGTTTTCCAGGGAATTACCCCTTCCTTTCCTTTCAAAGCGTGTACATACTTTCTTTTCGGTTAGACTTCGAAGATAGATTAGTGTTTCCCCAAAAAAGATTTTTTTCTATAACGATCCATTTCCAAGTTATTAATTGATTAATTCGGATCATATACAGCATGTAGATACTAATTTTTGTCCTATTTTATTATTATTATTATTATTATTAAATAATAAATAATAATTTTATTACAAAATCCGAGGCCCATTTACAAGTGAAGACCCGGTCCAGACCCAGACGACCCAAACCCAACTAGGATTTCCCATGCCTCTCCAGCCGCCAGCTCCAGATGCATCCAACAAAAACCCTAGGGTTTCATTACAACCCTAGGGTCTATTCCGACCGCCGCCTTGGATCGAAGATAGGTCGCCGCCAGATGCTCCACCCAGCGGTTACCACGTCGCCACCGCCTCACCGTCGGATCCAGAAGATCTGGGTGCATTTAATGCACTCAGTCCCCCCTACGGTGAGTCAACACCATAGCTCCGGTGACTCACTGGGGTTCCCCTTTATAACCGGTCCAAGAGAGGCATCTCGAGGCCTATAAAAGGCCATTAATCAAACCTGGAAAAAAAAACACAAATAAAAAACGAAAAACAGAGAGAGAGAGCAAAACATAGCAGCCAACAGCAAAACCGAAAGGAAAAGAGGGGAGAGAAGACTTATCACGATCGTCGGAGCTTCCACGCACTGTCGGAGAATTGAAATATCGAAGGTAAAAAGCCTAGATCTACGAAGTGTGGTAGGGTTTTAGGCTAAGAGAAGCTTAAATTTGGGTTTAGAAAATAAGGGCTTCGATTTAGGTAAATTTTATAAATTCCGGTCTCCGTGAGCGGTGACTGGCGGCAACTATCGGCGTCGGAGGACAGTGACCGACTTTCCCTCCGACAAAGGGAAAGTTAGAGAGGGGTGTCTGTGTAATTTATTAATGGGCAAACCCCGTCCGCAGTCCTTCAAGTTTTGTAAATTGTCATTTTAGTCATTGAATTGAGTTTCTGGGTATTTTTAATTTCGTCTTTGCATTTTACTGTGTTTTTATTTTAGTCACTAACTAGTATATATATATATATATATATATAAGGTAAAATACCCTATTTAGCCCCTATCATTATAATAATTTTTTATTTTGATCCCGAAGTAGTTAATTATGGTTAAATTACATTGTTAATACCTAGATTTCATGATATTTCTAGTTATGTCCATTAAATTTGATATTTTACAATTGAATCCCTAAGTTTTAATATTACAATATTTTATTATAAGATTATTTACAATTGTAGTACCTAAAATACTAGGTATTTACTAAATAGTACATAGAATTTTGATATTTAATAGTTATTATATGTACTTGGGTATATTATTTTATAATATAGATCATAAAGTATCTCCTTAATTGATTAGGAAGATATCTTAAATGATTATTGGTACAAAATAATATCCCTTATGTTTGTTTAGGGGATCATAAATTAAATTCAAATTTGCAAATATTTACTATTAGAGACAATTTATAAAAGATGTGGTACTAATTTTGGGCGTTGTGGGTGCTAATCCTTCCCCAGACATAATCGACCCCGAATCTCTTTTTATTACTAAAAAGAATGAATTTATAGATACACGTAGATTGATTTATCTTTTAAATGATATTTTCTTAAAAACTCTTTTAAAAGGTGATTTTTAGGTATTCGACCTACCTAATCCAAAAGGTCGATGACGACTCCAAAACATTTCATTGAAAACCATTTATTCACCTGCTTTTCTGCCAAGAAATGTTGTGCCGGGGGAAAATCGGTTACGACACTGCAGATACGAGAGTAACCTGAAAAAGATATTAATCATGATTCAGAAGTGAGTATAAGAATAAGATACATAGCTATCTGAGTATAAGAATAAGGTATATTATCTCAATGAATGAACCTAATTTTAGATTTTAAAAGTGATATTATTGGAAAGGATAATTATGCACTTCAAATATTAATCACGTTTAAGAAATGGAAGATACTAATAAACGGAAAAAATGACCTAGAAAATTTTATATCTGTATCAATTCATGAAGGCGTCATGCATTTTTTCTTCACTTCTGTTGTTTTAGTTCTTTTGATCTCGATCGGGATCTAATGTTATCGTTTGTTCTAAATTGGTTCTTATCATTACTAATGTTCTTAAAAAAATAAGCTATACGAATAGACTCCTTTATTAGGTCATTAACACCTTAATAGAATTATTACATAGCAATGGAAAAATTAAGAAAATTCATGTAAAAATTTATAAAAATCCACGTTCCGTGTCTTCTAATTCTAAATATCACTTACTTATCCAAAAAAAAAAAAAAAATTCTAAATATCACTTGAGCTTTCTACCCTCTGTTTCTTTAGTCAAATATGGTAATTTGAGGTATTACCTGGTTGCTTCCTTTGTTTCTCTTTTTTCAAGCTATGCGGATAGGCTGCCCTCTTTATTTATCAAATAGTTTTCATTATAAACTTTTTATATAAGATTATATAAAATATTGATAACAAATTCTAACACGTATTATAAGATCGCATTTGTGTCAATTTATCGATTTAACATCTCTAAATGTTAGTTTAATTCAAATATTAAACGATTTATAATTGAAATTAGGCCTAAATGATAAGATTAACAAACAAGAAGACATTTTACAAAAAATATATCAATAATTATATATATACTTAATTAGACTCATAATCAATTCAACCCGAATTGACTTGATTTGAAAGTTGACCTAAACCGAAAATCAACTGATTCGATATTGACTCGACCTGATATTGACCCGACCCGAAATCTAACCAATATGGTATTGACCCGGCCTAAAAATAACCGATCCGATAATTACCCGATCCAAAAATTAACCTGACCCGATCCGATTTACCATACACACAAACTAAATCCGAACCAGATCAAATCCGACCAAAATAAAATTAAACTGAATATAATCTATATCCCAAATAACTGACCTAAAATGACCCGACCCAAATCCGATTGGAATCACCGTTTGCCACTGGGTGATCCCAACTTCAACAATGTTACGAAGGAAATATTGTGCCAAGATGGCTAAGATGATGTGTGGAGATTGTGAATAAAAAAGATGTCTACTTGATTGGGTTTAGTAATGAAAATGATTATTTAGACTGAAGAGGCTTAGAGACGAACATTTTAGTTTTGTAAACTGCATTTTTTTCCATTAAGGAAAATCAGAATTCAGTGGAGGAGGAGGAGGTCATGTCAACACTCGTAAGTCAGACAGTTAGGTGGATACAATCAAATGAAATTGAATTTGGATATGATAAATTATATAAATTTGTTAAAGGTCATGTCAATAAATTATAATTTTTTGAAATCTAGATCTTTGAGATCACTTTGTTTAGAGAAGTTCTCTTTATTCCTTTAAGAGTTTTCGAGAAATGTTAAATGTTTGAGATTTTTTTCTCTGAAGATACTATCTCAAAATTATAATAAGATAATGATATTATTGGAGAAGTTTAGACGAGAGTATCAAAATAAAGTGATGATGACTTAATTGGACATATAGAAAATATAATTTTTATTTGATTCATATTATAAGTGTTTTATTTATGTATTTGATTTTTAAAAATAAAGGAATTCTGATTGGAGGTGACATTCACAAACTCGACAATGATTAAGGGTGTGAATCTACAATGATTAAAGGTCAAATTTGAGATATTACAATTTAAGTGAAAAAGAAAGTGATGATTGGACCTTTATTCATTGACAAAATTAACCCAATATCATAGGCATATTAATTATTTTACCCAATACAACACAAAGCAAATTATTTAAGGATAAAAAGTTTTAAAATATATTTTTTATTCAAAATTTTTACTTACATCATTTAAATTTTTCATTCCGATAAGATAAATTCTATATAAAAAATATTTTATTGAAACTCGTCAAACTAACTCAATATCATAGGTGGGCTAATTATTTAACCCAATACAACACAAAGCAAATTATTTAAGGATTTATAGCATGATGACTTAATGAGTTTGAATAAAAAATATTATTTTGATAAATTCCTTACATCAATGTAACGAATTTACCTTGTACTATAATATTTATCGTATATTGCAAAATAAATTTTGAGTTTACCTATTGGGCCAATTAATTTTTCCTCCTGGTCTAATGGGCAAAAAAAAAAACGTTTTCAATTGAGGTTATGAAGGCTATCATAAACAATCGTGGTCGAAAAATAGCACACTTTTTGTCGAAAAATAGCACACTTTTTTATAAAGAATCGACATAAAACAAATTAAAAGTGATTAAGAAGAAAATATACTTGAATATGATCATAGCAATATAATCAAATGCCACCAGAGAAATCTGGAAAAAAAATTGGAAAATCAAAAGTAGTATTAATAATGTCAAATCAACGTTTTACAATTCTAGTTTCCACAAAGAAATAAAATATTGCTTATGATATCTCAAAGTAGTAACAGTTCATACTTCAAAACAGTTATATAAGCTGAGATATACGAGACTGCACAAGACAGTTCAACCGGGACAACTCGAAACAGTACAATTATCTGAAAATTCAACCAATTTCTAAAACAGAAATGTACTTCATATTCTTGAACGTAATTATAAAGCCCAAAACCCAAGTAATAAGCCTAAGCCTTATCAGCCTTGGCTGCAGTAGCAGCAGCTTGACCTCTGAGCCTACCGGTCCTTCTTGCAGCAATAAGACCAACCTTCTGTCCCGGAGGAGCATCGCGTCTAACTGTGCTAGCATGACCGATGTGTTGATGGTTACCACCACCATGGGGATGCTCGACTGGGTTCATAGCCACACCACGCACCTTAGGCCAGCAGTTCCTCTTCACCCTATATTTGTGGAAAGCATTACCAGCTTTGAGAAGAGGCTTCTCAGTCCTACCACCTCCAGCAACCTGCCCAATCATCGCACGACAACCACTCGGAACAATCTTCTTCGCACCTGATGGAAGCTTGATCCTGTATGACCATGCACCAAAACAACCAATTACTCCAAACTTTCCACCACCATGTTCATATGTAATTAATCACTCACACTTGCCATCATAGCAAAATGTAATGAACCTCTTCGACTACCAGTCTCCCACAGGTCATTCAATGATGAAAAAAGATTTTGATTATGAATTTCACATAGACCCATCAATTCTAGCACGAACCAAAAAACAAAACTAACATGGCCCATCATTAGCTAATGAAATTTAACATGAAAAGGCCAGAAACAAATAAAAGCCAAACTAGCAAAGTTCATCTAACTAGAACCAACATATGTGCTCAAGGGATAGTGTTTTATTTTTTCATTCAATCGATTAGTAATTGAAGAAAAGTCGCCTCTTTTTAGAATTCCCCACATCTAAGTTTTTTAATAGTATGCGATGATGATTATAAGGTAGCATCTATTTAGAATCTTTCTATAACAACACGAATTCTACATTTGCAGCTGTTTAAACTCAAATTCTCTAAAATAATAGCATCTTTTACCACTAAGCTAAACAACTAAATCCAAATCAATAAAAACAAGAATGGAAATTAGATACCTGGTGGTATCGTTATCAGGGTTGTGACTAATAACAATAGCATAATCACCAGAAGCCCTAGCAAAAACCCCACGATCACCAACGTGATGTTCGACGTTGCAAACTACGGCTCCTTCAGGGATGGATCTAAGAGGCAACACATTTCCGACCACAAGGGTGGCTTTCTTACCACAGTACACGAACTGTCCAGTGTACATGCCCTCGGCGGCGACAAACAATTCCTTCTGCTTCTTGTAACGGAAAGGATGACGGAACACGACGCGAGCTAACGGTGCACCACGGCCTGGGTCGTGTATAACTTCGGTGACAACACCCTTGAGGTAGCCATTTCGTTCGCCGAAGTCGAGGCTGCGGAAACGGGCGGGACCCTTGCGGTGGTGGGTGTGGGCTTTGAAGACGGAACCCGGACCCTTACGTTGAGCTCGGATGACTCGACCCATTTCGGTGAAAGGTCTGTGTTGCTGAGAGAATTCTCTTTCTCTCTCGGAGGCGGCAGAGAGTACTGAAATGAGATTAGGGTTTCGAAGAAAATGTAACAAATATATTAGTCCGAGTATTGGGATTGGGCCGAGAAAGAGATGAACATAAAGATGGTTTTTTGGCCCATTAGAGTATCCGGGTTTTTTATTTAGCTCATTAGGGAGCCCGGGTTTTTATATTGGGATATACGATATTTTCTACAGCATTCATGAAACTCATCACGTTGAGGTGACTAGTTCCATTAAAAATTATTCAAATTCATCACCTTGAGGTGACGAGTTATAATAAAATATATTTTTTTATTAAAATTTAACACACTGAGATAAAAATTTGAATAAAAAATATTTTTTATTTGAATTCGTCAGCTTGACGTGACGAGTTACATCACATGTAACTATTTTAAGCATAATACGTCAAAATATCTTCGAACGAGGGTGAATACAAATAGCCAGGATCGAGAATCTTTACCGGAGACATCCGATAAGCGGTACAATGATTATGTCAGATTTAGTGGTTGTAAAAAGTATGAGCTTCGAGAATGTCATTGAACCTAAGTAAGTCGTCTTTCTCAGTTTAAGAAGTTCTAAAGGGAAGTACAATAAGATGATTAGAGTATCGCTAATAAAAAACGAACCCTTGTCATATATCGGGCTAGCCAGTTCCTCATAAATGAACCTGAGCTGAATATCATCTAATGTTCTAGATGAGAGAACGAGCGAGATAACAACTAATGTGACGTTGACTTCATTTTAATGAGTCCAGCTATGTTAAGGTGTACCCAGGTGATCTTAGTTGCCCAACTATATTAAGTTGTACTCAGGTTACCTTAGTTGCCCTAGTGGGGCATTACCAGTACACGAGACACTTCATGGGTTAACTAGGGTGTGATACCCGAACACTCGCGAGGAGTGGGTTAGTAATGTCAGTATTATGTGGCCTGTGGCCTTAGATCTGCATGGTTAGTAATGTCAGTTGAGTTGGGTAAGCTTTCTATGCACGTAAATTCTTGTTCTTACCTCTCGGCTCTTCGGTATTCAAGTTAGTCTAGGGTGTTTCTTCGAGATGCACGTAAATTTATCCGACCACACCACCAAACGTATCTCATGTTCGTTTGTGCTAGTCATGCATGTATAGTCCCATCAGCTCAGTATGTCAAATATGTTAAAGCTTGGCTTGAAGGCTATGTGAGACCAAGTCGATGCTTCAGTTCATGCGGGAATTGTACCGACGCTATGAGACCAAGCCAAGTATGTTTATGGGAATTACGCCGATGTTATGTGACACTGGGGTTCCCTCAGTAACTAGTTCCAGAGAGCTATATAAGAACATATATTAGTCAGATTTGCATTCAGATAATGCACAGTATTTCAAGTTTACATTCAGATAATGCATAGGAATATCGGTGTTGCATCTAGATAATGCGTAGCATGTTCAGTTGTTAGGGTTAGAGACCTTTTAGAGGTGTACTCATGTCGAGACCCTTAGCAGAGGATTAAGGGAAGCGTGATACCCCTACTTCAATTATAGAGCAGTAAAGCCTTAAGTAGGTAACACTTGATCTAGGTCATTCATGCACCTACTGCTTAATACCATGTCTTCAGCAAGCCTATGTTTATGAATTCTTATGTTGCTCTAGATTAGTGATTATGCTGTTAGGCTTTGTAAGCTCAGTCTTCGGATGTTTTTCGTTGGTAGGTTAGTAGTTTGGGTAGTTCATGGAGCACCGTCGCAGCAGGACTTCTAACATATCCGAGAGAGTACTATATTGTAGCTTTAGTGGGTATGTGTATTCATAGAACCTTACTATGTATTTGAGTTTTAAACTTCAAGTTGTATTATTTTGTTTTAAATTATGTGTCACAGAGCTCCGGTTTTGTAAAATGATTTATATAAGTTATTTATGATTTATTACGATACCATTCAGTATGTTTGAAAAGGAAATGAACATGTTTTAAAATCAGGGCTTGCCTCGACAGTCCAGTATGACACTTTAACCCAAATCAAGTTTAGGGTGTTACATGATGATTCCACAGCGACACCACAAATCAAATACCCCTCATCGGACGATAAATGTCTTCCAACATGCTCTTCATTTGAAAGAAAGTTGCCCCTACAACTAAACTAGGGATTGTCTCAGGAAAGGCGGGTTAATACACGGCTAATATACGGTAGTACCGGATACATTAAAATGTATTTAATAAATTCGGTTTAGCGGTACCTATTATGTTGACAACTAATAATGTTTTAGGTAGAAAATATGAAAAACTATTAAAAAATTTGGTAACCGGTAAACTTTGGTTATCGGTAAGTATCTATCCTTTTTATAAAAGTGTTCATACTTTTAACATATCAAGTAAATTTTACCGGTTTTATCATAATGAATCTGGTTTTGTCATATTTTTACTTGTTATATTGTAAAGTATCTATCCTTTTTATAAAAGTGTCCATACTTATTTCACTGTGAAAATATATTTATTATTATCTTTGGTTAATATTGTTAAATTTAAATTCTAAATAATATTTTATAAAATATCAAAACAATCAAATAATTTTGTGTGTAAATGAAATTATTAAATTAATATTGTAGGTGGAAAACATGAAACACTATTAAAAAAAATTGAAACATAAATTACATAACTTTAAAAAAAGTATATATCATTTTTATAAAAGTGTTTATACTTATTTCACTGTGAAAAATATATTTATTATTATCTTTGGTTAATATTGTTAAATTTAAATTCTAAATAATATTTTATAAAATATCAAAAAATCAAATAATTTTTTGTGTAAATGAAATTATTAAATTAATATTGTAGGTGGAAAACATGAAACACTATTAAAAAATTTGAAACATAAATTACATAACTTTAAAAAAAGTATATATCATTTTTATAAAAAGTATGGACACTTTCAATATAATAGGTAAAAATATGATGTAATAGGTAGCGCTTATATAATGTAATAGGTATCGTTTATATATGTAATAGGTAGTTGTAAGTATCTATCCTTTTTATAAAAGTGTCCATACTTTTTTCATTGTGGAAAACATTAATTTAAGGTTATCTTTTGAGTGAGTTTTAAGATATTAATTTAGTAATTATAGGCGTCTAATGATTTATTTTTACGTTACGATATATATTATTATTAAATTAAAACAATAAACATATATATTACATATTTATTATTATCTTTGGTTAATATTGTTAAATTTAAATTCTAAATATTATTTTATAAAATATCAAAACAATCAAATAATTTTTGTGTAAATGAAATTATTAAATTAATATTGTAGGTGGAAAACATAAAACACTATTAAAAAAATTGAAACATAAATTACATAACTTTAAAAAAAGTGTCGATCCTTTTTATAAAAAGTATGGACACTTTCAATATAATAGGTAAAAATATGATGTAATAGGTAGCGCTTATATAATGTAATATGTATCGTTTATATAATGTAATAGGTAGTTGTAAAGTATCTATCCTTTTTATAAAAGTGTCCATACTTTTTTCATTGTAGAAAACATTAATTTAAGGTTATCTTTTGAGTGAGTTTTAAGATATTAATTTAGTAATTATAGGCGTCTAATGATTTATTTTTTACGTTACGATATATATTATTATTAAATTAAAAACAATAAACATATATATTACATATTTATTATTATCTTTGGTTAATATTGTTAAATTTAAATTCTAAATATTATTTTATAAAATATCAAAACAATCAAATAATTTTTTGTGTAAATGAAATTATTAAATTAATATTGTAGGTGGAAAACATGAAACACTATTAAAAAAATTGAAACATAAATTACATAACTTTAAAAAAAGTGTCGATCCTTTTTATAAAAAGTATGGACACTTTCAATATAATAGGTAAAAATATGATGTAATAGGTAGCGCTTATATAATGTAATAGGTATCGTTTATATAATGTAATAGGTAGTTGTAAAGTATCTATCCTTTTTATAAAAGTGTCCATACTTTTTTCACTGTGGAAAACATTAATTTAAGGTTATCTTTGAGTGAGTTTTAAGATATTAATTTAGTAATTATAAGCGTCTAATGATTTATTTTTTACATTACGATATATATATTATTAAATTAAAAACAATAAACATATATATTACATATTTATTATTATCTTTGGTTAATATTGTTAAATTTAAATTCTAAATAATATTTTATAAAATATCAAATAATCAAATAATTTTTTGTGTAAATGAAATTATTAAATTAATATTGTAGGTGGAAAACATAAAACACTATTAAAAAAAATTGAAACATAAATTACATAACTTTAAAAAAAAGTGTCGATCCTTTTTATAAAAAGTATGGACACTTTCAATATAATAGGTAAAAATATGATGTAATAGGTAGCGCTTATATAATGTAATAGGTATCGTTATATAATGTAATAGGTAGTTGTAAAGTATCTATCTTTTTTATAAAGTGTCCATACTTTTTTCATTGTGGAAAACATTAATTTAAGGTTATCTTTTGAGTGAGTTTTAAGATATTAATTTAGTAATTATAGGCGTCTAATGATTTATTTTTTACGTTAGGATATATATTATTATTAAATTAAAAATAATAAAAATATATATTACATATTTATTATTATCTTTGGTTAATATTGTTAAATTTAAATTCTAAATATTATTTTATAAAATATCAAAACAATCAAATAATTTTTTTGTGCAAATGAAATTATTAAATTAATATTGTAGGTGAAAAACATGAAACACTATTAAAAAAAATTGAAACATAAATTACATAACTTTAAAAAAATTATCGATCCTTTTTATAAAAAGTATGGACACTTTCAACATATTATAATGTAATAGGTAAATTTGCAATGCTATCAGTATAAATATACCGGTTTACTTATAAAATAGGTAAATATAAGCCTACCTATTACATTATATAAGCGCTACCTAGTATGTTATTATACTTTATAATATTTTCGGTTAAATAATATAACATAACCGGTCTAAATTTTAACCGGTTACTTGTTTTACCGGTTACGCCGTATATTAGCCGTTTTTTAGGCGCCGCACCGCAGAACTACCCCAACTAAGCGAAAGCATATTCTTTACTCTAGGATGCCCGTTGTATCTTGAACTTAATTTCCAAATAGAGGTATCATCATTCAAGTCCATATTGGTTCTTCATTGTAAGCGCTCTTAGTAGAGAATATGTGTCTGCTATCCCATCTCTATCCAGGTGAGTCCGAGCCTCCATTATGGACAGGAGGTTTCTTTGCTACCAAGTACAACCGAGTTGGCTGAGGATGATAATTCATAATATCAGCCCAACGCTAACCATCATTTAAATCTACAAGACCACTCCATAGTCGAGAGCAATTATTCTTAACGATCGATTCAGAAATAACTTCATGCATTTTATATTTTCCTCGAAGCACTTGAGCCCAAAGTTGATCTCGATTTGAAAACAAACGGAAACCCACCTTCATTAAGAGATCTTCATTTTGGAATACTCCAAGACCACTTTGCCGTATAGGTTGGCAAAGAATTTCCCATCGAACTAGGTGGACAGCGCGCTTATCCTCGATACTTCCTAAAATGAAATTGCGGATAAGTCGCTTAATATCATTACAAATACCTTTTGATAAACATGTTTGAATCGCATAAGATGGGACTTGGAAGGACAACCAAAACTGATTTGGCAAGAGTGACATGCCCTGCCATGGAAAGATGTTTGGCTTTCCAACCTGTCAGACGATCTCGAACCTTCTGTACAAGGTATTGATACGTTGCATAAGTAACACGACGATGCAATAACGGCACTCCGAGATACTTCCCCAAATCATCTACTGAGGTAAACTGGAATCCATGGCTAATATCGTTTCGTAAAGCCTCATCAACATTATGACCCGAGGCCTCACAGAAATCTCGAATGACTCTGAATTATGTCTCAGCAAAAAGAAAAAGGTCGTCGGCAAAGAATAAATGTGAGAGAACAGGTCCACCTCTTGAGATACGAATAGGCTTCCAGAGCTTGTCATCAACCGAGCGCTTAATTGTTTAAGCGAGTCGTTCTATACACAAAACAAAGAGGTAAGGCGACAGGGGGTCACCTTGTCTGGTCCTTTGGTTAAGTAAATATTTAATTCTAAAATAAAAAGCTAAGATTTCTCATATTTAAGTATAAAGATTAATTTCTTAGTTTGAGTAAAATATAAAAGACTATACATATTTTCATATATTTGAACCCTCTGTTTTCTAATGGATCTAATAAAGAATTTACAAGCTAAAAAACTATTCAGATGTACTGAGAATTGATTGAGAGTTGTTTTCTACGTATAAGAGGATGACTTTCTGAGAAGGCCTGAAAGAAGGCCAACGAGCAGGGCACTGTTATATGTGCTTGCTTCACCTTGTTTCACATTGTTTCGAGTATCAGAAAATGAATCGTTCAAGGAAGGTCCGCCAACAACTGCTCCAACAGCTATATTCGGATTTGGATTGTCCGAATAAAGCCACTTGAATCCGTCATGGCAGCCGGTATTCGCATTCACCGGAATTGAAGCTCCCCTATGATGCACGTACAGGGGGTACCTAGTACCGTAACCAACAAGATAGCTTATCTTCATGGGATTTGTGCCCAACACATAATCTGCCTGAAAAACAAAATGTACAGATACATTGTTTAAATCCAAAGTAGGGAAGGAATGCTTCCTTTGCCACCAGTTAAGATTTACCTGCGAGATAGCGAAGTTGCGAAGATCATCAGACTTGTATGAATTTCCGCTGCAATACAGTGTTTCGGTTTGCGAAGTGAGCATGTAATCGCTGTAAAGTATGGCTAGGAATGCAGATGCCACAGCATGCTGCAGCGGATTCCATTCTGTGATCCATATCAAGCCACCTTCAACGGAAGAATATTTCAAACTATAAGACACGGGCTGCAAACCTACCCGAACCCGGTAACCAGGTGGTTCTTGCTTATGGTTTAAGCCAAGAACAATCAAAATTAACAGGAGAATCATCAAAATTATATAGGAAAGTTACCATCTGTTCTATTTGATGTGGCTGTTGGTGAATCTGGTAGAAGACTACACATGACAGCCTCTGCTGCTTTCCTATACATTTGGAGATGGAGATTCTCGATTGTCGGCATGTCTTTTGAACCAAAGAAGATGATCCTAGACAGCAGGACCTGAACTCCAGCAAGCTTGTCATCCCAGCTGAACCAAGTTGTACTCGGATCAGCAAAACTTTGACCGTTTAGCTCGGTTACATATTGCAAGTACCAGTCGTCTCGTGTAGCATGATAGAGCCACGAAGCAGCCCACAGCAGTTCATCTCCATACCCTGTGGAGTTGTAAAATTGCTGCACCTGAGGAATACTGACGCTGTAAGAGCCTCTGTAAGTATCAGCAAAGGTGAAGAGCTGCTGAGCATGCATAAGGAGTGAACTTGAATAAGCAGGATCGTTGTTTTTGAAAACCAGGGATGCTGATGCCAGCGCAGCTGCTGTTTCCGCCGCAACTTCTGTTCCGGGGAACGATGCGTTAACCTGTGTTACAGGCCTCCTCTCTGACATGGTTTCAGGCCTTTCCCAACACTTGTGGTCTAGTTTCGGATCTCCCACCTTCAACCACAAAAATATACAGAACATAATTCCTCGATCCCTTTCGCAATGAATCCATTTACAAGAATCACAAGTTACCTGGATATAAAGAACGTTTTCAGAAGGGTGTGCATTGATAAGGTAATCTGCGATCCACCTCAGCGAATTCTGAGCATATCCCAGTTGCTTCACAGCATACATTTGATCACCATACTCAAGAATCGCCCATGAAAGCACTGTGGCAGTGAATGCCATTGGGAACCCAAATTTCATTGCATCCCCAGCATCATACATTCCTTTTGATAAATCCAAATTCCCTTCACTCCCATCTTCCAGACCCGAGTCCCCTCTCCAAGGGATCCTATTATCCACCAACTTGCCAGCTGCAAAAGCCAAATATATCTTAAATCCCTATAAGAAGGTAGAAAAACAAAAAACAAATTTGTATAACTTGGATTACATTTTTGTACGTCAAAGAATTGAAGAGTTACTTCAAGAGCATCAGCATATTTCTTGTCGAGGGGGTGACTTGAAGTTCGATGATTCTTGAAAAAGTGCTTTAAAACAGTAAGTGCAGCTGCTGTTACTACAAGAACCCCAAGTACTAAAGCAAGTAAACACCAAATGTTTGAGCATCTGGATTTCAGAGCTTCGGCCTCCTTCCCTTCCATTAAGCCTCAGATTTCCCTTCGTCTGCTTAGGCAAAGCTGTATTAATCTTACAACAAAACATGGAAATGAATATTTGCAACAAAGATAGTAATTCCATGTTACTAACTCGATCCGAATCTCCAAAAAGGAAACAAAATGGAGCTTTCAGGGTGATGACAAGATTACGGTTGAATGAAGACAAAGTTCGTGTATGCTCGGGTTATTTTTTTTATTTATACTACATGGAGAGATGCCTGATGATTTCTATGCATGGAAAGCGGCTGATTCGGATACGCCATTCGAAATGTTTGAGCATCTGGATTTCAGAGCTTCGGCCTACTTCCCTTCCATTAAGCCTCAGATTTCCCTTCGTCTGCTTAAGCAAAGCTGTATTAATCTTGCAACAAAACATGGAAATGAATATTTGCAACAAAGATAGTAATGCTACGTTACTAACTCGATCCAAAGCTCCAAAAAGGAAACAAAATGGAGCTTTCAGGGTGATGACAAGATTACTGTTGAATGAAGACAAAGTTCGTCTATGCTCGGGTTATTTTTTTATTTATACTACATGGAGAGATGCCTGATGATTTCTATGCATGGAAAGCGGCTGATTCGGATACGCCATTGGATCCTTGAAGTTAGATTCGAAATGGAGAGTGAGGATGTAGCCGAAAGATGATACTTTCCAAGAGAATCGGACAAACATTGCAGGTGAAAGTTGGAGGACAAGGCGGGGTGGCGACTTGTCGTTTGCTTCAAAAGTAAGAACGGGGAGAACTTACTTTCTACTTCAACTCATCAGTTTGGATAATAAGATAAGAACCATTTTGATGATGCTACACGCTAGCTTCAAGGAAGTTGGGAGCATGAATTTAAATGGTGGATGCAATCATGATCGCGTTTTCGTTTGCGTTATGTTTATCGTGATTGTAGACATAGTGAATGTTATTGTGGTGATTGTGGGTATCACAATCATGTAAATAATAGTTTTGGGACGCTATCGCTACCGCTATATAATGGACACTATTGCGGTAACAGACTGCTATTTAAATTCTTGTTGGGAGATAGATAAGATACGGTTGTGTAACTAAGGATGAAGAGAAAAGATATATAGGGAAGTCGGCACTGAAAATTTCAAATTCTCATATATTTTATATTTTTTTAATCTTTTTCTTAATTATCTATTTTAGTCTCTAAAAATTTTATAAATTCATCATCTAATATAAAATCATGTATTTGTAACTGAGCTAACAGAAACTCAATTCAATTTTCACTGCTCAAATCCTGGTTTGGATTTAACCTACTATTACTATAGAAGCCCAAAGTTAATTTAAAATAAAACTGAACTATCAAATTCAAACAATATGATTTCGGGTTTGAATAACAAAACTTCATATATAAATAACAAAATTAGGATTTGAAATTTAGGTTTATATATATTAAGAGTAATGTGTAATAAATATTAAAAATGCTATGAATAAAAATTCGATTTGATTTTAGAACTGTTTGAATTAACTATTAAGATATTTGAATTTAATTTACTTGATAATTTAAATTATTTCAGACCGACTTAACAATAATTAAATTTGATTTAATTTGATAACCAAACTCGAATGGCTTACAATAATAAATGTCACGCTACCATTGCTATCAAACATTGCAATTGAAAATCTGTAAATGAGGGGAAACTTGTGTATTATAAGTTTGTAACCAAGTTCATTTCTCTCATTTTCCTTTGCTTAACTGTAAAAATTATACCTATTAATTATTTCATAAGTACTATTGTTTTATATCACGAGAAAAATTTATAAAATTTTAAATAAAAAATAGATTATTGGTATAAAATATAAAAAATATTTAGATTATATGAGAATTTAAAATTTTTAGGAGAACAACTCCGTCAATCCTTTTGATTCATCCATGGTTGTAAATAGCTATAACCATGAACTAAATGGTTGAATGGCAACCAAGAACCAAGGAGACGTACATATTAGCTTCCAAATACAATGGTAACAATAGTAGTATAGTATAGAAAATTAGAAATAACGGTCAACATATACAGATTATGAACCCCATTTTCTTACAGTTGATTTATTGTAGGGAAACATGATCAATCCTTTTTGTCAATAGGGGATCAAAGCAGCCCATCCACCAAAGACCTCTGATAGAAACAGCTCAATTCAGGCTCATTGCATGAGATGGTTTGAGAAAGATTTTTCCTGTCATCTTCCTTTAGGGTGGAAGAAGGCTTCACTAGTTGCAGCGCCTCAATAATTTCATCCAATCTCTTATGTAGCCAACCAACTTGCAAATTCAATGATTCCAAATCTGAAACACTTGCAAGCATGGACTGTAGCTGGGGTTCTGTTAAGTCGTCCAATGTAGTTGATTGTAGTTTGTGAATAATCCCACAGGCAATCTCCAGGAGAGATGAACGGCATTGCATTGACTTCAATGAGCAGTTGGAAACAATGTTACCGTGCTTCATAAAAAGTGCTTTAAGAATTGGTGCTAGCTCTTCCTTTATTGTGTATTCTCCCACTGACGTTGAATTACAACCCACAACCACAAATGTAATGGCATTATGGTTTGGGGGGTCACTGTTTTTCATGTCAGTTTCGGTGGAACCTTTGCTTTTGGAAACTTTCTCCTGCTTTTTATTGTTGCCACCTTCCTCTTCTGGCTTTGGCTGTTCTGAATTTGCCTCTGAATCCGATGCCTGATGGATGGAGGTTAAAACAATTGATGATTAATTTGGGATATACGTAGAATTTTATGTTAGAAGATGAATCTATAATAATTTAAAAGGACGAACTTATAAGATGTTAAGAGGTGAAAATAAATTATCAATAGAAAATATAAATAAAATATATAAAATATATGATAATTTAAAATTTTTCTAAGCTACAATCTTCTAGTCATCCCCCTCTATCCATCTCTAGATGATTTGTTAGATGCAAACTACATTATCAGTATTTCATTAGTGTTGGATACAAAACTTCTTATAATTTCTTGGTATAATGTTAAAAAAATACATATAATGTTTGATTAAATAATAATTTTTGTTCTTATTCTTTTTAGAGCATTTTCATCACAACGTTTCGTTTTGAGACAAAAATGCTCTTAATGTTTGACTAAACAATCACTTTAGTATTTGTTCTGTTTTGCTATAATATTTTGACCCCAACATTTGATTTTAAGGAGAAAAAAAAAACCCATGGAGTGTTGATTATTTGCTAACTAATAGTTTTCATCCAATGATGACCTTTTTGCCTCGAAAGAAAATGTTGAAAGTCAAAATGCTTTAAAAAAAGAATAGATGATAAAATAACTATTTAATCTAATGTTAGAGACATTTGTAGTCATTATGCCTAATTTCTTTATATATTTAAAGGTATAATACCAAAATTAGCCCCTAACATTTATTAAAAGGATCATTTTGGTTCTTGTTCTATTTTTGTTGAGCATTTTGAGTCCCAAGTTTCATTTTAGGGTAAAAAGGTTCCTACTTTGATGGAAATCGTTAGTTAGCAAATGATTAACACTCCAAAATATTAGTCTTTTTACTTTAAAATATCAAAAGTTAAGTGCCATTTTGCCCTAAAATGAAACATTAGAGGTCAAAATACTCCAAAAAAAAAGGAGTAAAGATCAAAATAATCATTTTAATAAATATTGTGGGCTAATTTTGACATTATAACGTATTTAAACTATGATGTAATGAAACTATGGTTCAATGCTTTACTTTCTTCCTTTTTTGGCACCATCAAGATGACTTGCTTAATAACATCAGCATGAATTGGTTAAAAAATTACCTTGCTCTCCAGAAACTGAATTAGGCCCTCCAGACAATTTATGGGATCCTTGGACTTCATTAGTTCACCGGCAACTTCAGCAGGGGAAACACTGATCTCTTTGATAATCTTTTCGACTCGAGAGAACAGATCATGGTTCGAAATGCCGAGATAGTTGGCCGCGAGTTGCTTGAACGTAGACACCGTGCAATAGGTCAGGCATATGTGCTTGTCCATGCGACCAGCTCGTAACAGGGCCGGATCGATCTTGTCCTTATAGTTGGTGGTGAACACAATTATCCTCGCGTCTCCGCAGCACGACAATAGGCCGTCAATGGCATTCAGTAGTCCGGAAAGCGTCGCCTGAAAACAACAGGAATTTAAGAGCCTTCATAGGATAGTACCAAGGGAAAATTGAAGAATCAAGTTCGTATGTTCAGGAATTACTTGTCCGTGCGGATGACTCGCTGTTTGATCCCCTGCTTCTCTGTTCTGCAATTTGACTGTACAATCGATATCTTCGATCACAAGAATCGAACGATTCGACACATGGAGCAACAAATACTCGAGAGAGGAGTCTGAGTAGATTGCAGATAAGTTCATGTTGTAAATATCAAAGTTGAGATGGTTTGCCATGGCTGCAATCAAGCTTGATTTTCCTGTTCCTGGTGGACCATACAGCAAGTAACCACGTTTCCACACTTTTCCAATTTTCTTGTAGTACTCCTTGCCATTGATAAAGCTATCAAGATCCTCGATGATAGTGTTTCTTAGGTCACCATCCAAGGCTAATGTATCAAACGTCATAGGATGGTCCAGTTTGATAGTATCGGAACACCACCTTTCACGTCTGATAGTGTGAAACTTCACCATCCGGTTCTGGTCTTTGAGTTTTTGGCCATGTCGATGACATGAGGTATGTACTTGCCCTTCACCATCTCAGCATGGTTTTTCTGAAAACTAATCTCATACCACCTTGATTCAGATCTGGGTTGGTTATTTGTTGTGTTAACATCAGCGTTGTATCTCCACTTCATGGGAATACCATGGAAGATGTCGACGATCTCCGAATGCTTGTCAAGGCCGAAACTGATCTTCCTTGCGTTCTCACTCTTGCCGACGGTGAGCCGTTTCGGGGAACCCTCGGCAGATGAAGCGGACAGCAGATGGCTGCCGAGGTATTCCATGGCCGCCTTGAAGAGGTGGTTGCTTGATCCATCGTGTGTTTCTTCGATAACCAAGGTGAATTCCGATGAGAAACGGCGGATGAATCTCAACAAGTAATTTCTTATTTCCTTCGGAATGAGGTCGTTGAATGTGGTGCGGATGATGCTCAAAGTAGCCAAAATTGATAGTGATGATGCCATAACAAGTCTTCCTTCACGGTACCAATTTCTTCATTTTAGCCAATTAATAAAGAAGGATAGACAAGGGATGAAAGTACCGTATAGGTCCTGTGATTTTTTTGCAGAGTATAATTTAGTCCTATACTTCTAAAATGAGATAAAAACGTACTTCTAGGTTAGAAAACAAAAATAAAAATGTCATTTTTATAAAAACGGAAGAAAATCAGGCGATATGATATTAATTTAAAGTAAATCTCATAGAATTAATCATTTCTCCAAAATTTATAAATGATTATTTAACGCTTTTTTCTAACACTATGCCTTTTGTGCTTATTTTAGGAATACAATAATCAAAATGAACTCTATATATCATATAAGGGCCTATACGGCGATTTTACCCAAAAATGGCTCTATGGGTATCTAGTCAGTCACCGACGGGCGACGGGTTTATGACAGAGAAATTTCCTTGTCTTGCGCTGCAATGCAAAGGGGGGCTAAACGCCAAGAGAAATTTCCTTGTAAAACTTGAACACTTCTTTATTTTATTTTTTTGGAAAACACTTCAACGCTTGAAGTTGAAAGAGGGGACCATGTCTGCAAGTCTTTCTTGGTCAATAATGGCGATTATCATAAAATAGGATGTAATAACCCAATCCGCACCAGAGTCATGCAATTGAAATTCCTAGAGATAATGATTATATTTTTACTATTATTTCGCATCAAACTTATAAATTTAGACACAGCTAAACATGGTTTTATAACAAAACAAACTTGCAACATTTTAAAAGGAACTTATAAAATATTTGAAATGAAAATAAATTATTAATAAAATATAAAAAATTTATCTGTCAAGCTGTCAAGGTCAATGGATTGAAAGCTTTCGAAAACTCATGCTTCGACAAAAATGGACAAATGCTTTTCCATGTAATTTCTGTGTTAGAAAAGCCCCTTTTTTTTTTAAAGAGGTGTTAGAGAAGTCTTAGTCTCGTCATTTGGGGATATTTGAGTGAAAAAGGTTTACACAAAACTCAAGGATGTAAAATTATGAAAATATATAAAATTACTTTTACTTTATACTAATTTAAACGAAACATACATCATATATGATTGGAGTAGTTAATGAAAATATAACGTTTCAGACATTTTCTTTTATTTGATGAAGTGAATGAAATAAATTAATAAATAAAAAAGGTAAAAATAAGATTATTGGGCCAGTAGATGTTCCTATGCCTTGAATAAAACTGGACCAATCACTTGATAAATAGAAGAGATCTTTGCCGGTAGTATCGAGCACCACCAAAAATAACAAAGTTGACATTTGTAATTTCAACGAAAAATAAAATAGTAAATTAAATTAAATAATAATATTCTAAAACTAAATATAACCTATTTTATATTTAATAACTAATACTAATAATTAATGGTATATTTATATTTAACTTTTTAATATCTTTTATATTTTAAATTTAAAGTATTTTTATTTTAAAAAAATCAAATAAACCTTTTAACTTTTTAAAATATTAATTTAGCCCTTGAACTTGAAAAAAAAAAACTAATTTAGTCCATCTACCACGTTATCAGTCAATTCACCAGCCACCGTATACTGCTACGTCAACATTATGGACTGTCACGTCAATACTATAGATCGTCATATCAATATCGTGAAGTGTCACATCAGTATCGTAATGGTCAACAATATAAATCGTTGCTCAAAGGACCACATTGAGTTCTTTTTTTAAGTCCGAGAGTCACATTGGTGTTTTTTTTTAAAAAGTATAGAGACCTCATGTACCTTTTTGCCAGTTTGAAAATATTATGGGTGAGATTTTTTCTTTAAAAAAAGGTAGATGTTTAAGAATTATTTTGAGAATTACACAAAATAATTCTATAGTGACATTTTTTTTAATCCTATAACAACATTTTAAAGTGCCGCTAAAAAACCCCAGACGTAAAAAAAAGCGATGCAAGAACCGCTGCTAAAACAAACGTCTAACCTGTTAGCCATGTTTGTGAAAATAAAACACTGTAAAAGTTTAGGTTGTTTAGCGACGTTTTGGAAACAAATGTTGCTAATTGTCATTATATATAGTGGCTATTGTAAAAATAAAATAGCACAAAAGGTTAGGTTATTTAACGGTGTTTGTGTCCAAAGTGTCGCGAATTATTTTATATTTAGCGACGTTTGTTCTCCTAAACATTTTGTGAAATGTAGTGGAGTTTTTTGCTGCAAACACTACTATTGTTATGACCCAAATGTGTACTCCATTAGCGATGCCGTTAATCAAAATTGATTTGTCAAATTTTATTTTCTACTATTTATTACCAAAATTTAATATATCATGTAACAATATCTAATAACAACAACTTTAAAAATTAATTACGACTCAAATTAAGAAAAAATACTTAACAATAGGAATAAATCAAAGTTTACAAATATCAAAGTGAAATGTAATGTAGTTTAACATTATTCACTAGAAGAAACAAAGCATGAACCTAAGAAATTGCCTAGGATGATGAATTCTACGCTTGATTTTGTTGCAAGTTGATTTTGAAGTTCATCATCATATTTTTCTAATATGTTGCTTCTCTATCTGCTTCTTTCGCTTCTCTCTTTGTCTCTCTCTCTTCAGTTTCGACTTTCATTTTATCAAAATTTCCATCCACTTGAGTCAATTGTTGTATTAATTTCTAATTGAGAAGATTGGTTGTGTGATAACATGTATTGAGATGAGTTGTATTCAAAATATTTAGTTGGGGTAACAAGTGATCTATGACAGCTAACTCGATTATATCTTTTAAGACCGAAAACTTAAATAATAACTTTATTTTTAATCTCGTTCACATTAATAGAACCATAAGATGAAGTTGTTACTTCATACTCCACCTTTTTATCACTCATTTTTTCCTAATATTCAATTAAGATTTTACAACAAATTTAAACATTATATAAAATAAGAATGTTATACTATAAATAAAAAAAATAACATAATTCAGATTTTATGTCCAATAAATATATCAAAATTTTTGCAGCTTCAGGAGCCATATGAGAGCTATGTTTTTTGTGTGTGTGTCATTTTGAAGAGCTTTATT
The DNA here is from genome assembly GCF_006381635.1 of Hibiscus syriacus. Taxonomy (NCBI): domain Eukaryota; kingdom Viridiplantae; phylum Streptophyta; class Magnoliopsida; order Malvales; family Malvaceae; genus Hibiscus; species Hibiscus syriacus. Next base: position 171,411 of record NW_024063144.1, on the reverse strand, counting down.
TGTCCAATTCTATTGTCGGACTTATTTTTCTACAATGTATAATATAAATTAATATGTACAAAAAGTAATAAATAATAAAAAATGTTTGTTACTATATGCAACCAACTTAAAATCATTATGTGAATAATCAATAATTGAAAAAATAATACCTCATCATGAGCTATATGAGCAAAGTTCTTCAACACAATTGTGTGAGTAAACTTTTGTTGTTTGCTGTAGTATCAGCATGCTTTTGGACCTACAATTTGAAATAATACCTCTCTTTTCTTTGAACTCCAAAACTATATATTGCATCTTCCCATTGATACTTGAGCATTCCCATTCCATATGAGACATTTTGTAGCTTTTGTATAAAGTTGAGGTCATTCTTAAAATAATTTTTTAAGGAACTCTCGTGGTCTCTTCATTTTTTCCTAACGCTTGCTTCAAAATGTCATTTATCAGTGTGTGTGGAACTCATCGCGAGAGACTGATGAATTTCATAAAATATATTAAAAAAATAAAACTCGCCATACAAATTAAAGGAAAATTGTAGGGAACTCATCATTCCCTCGTGACGAGTTTCCATGTATTGTAGCAAATGACCTAGATTCTAAAATAATTTTCAAACACATGCATTTTTTAAAAAAATTCCCGCCTAAGTTATTTAGCCAACGAAGTCACAGTTACACTTAAAATTTTTAAATTCTTTTATAATTTTAATATTTTTTATAACATTTTTTCCTCTTCTAAAATGTTACTCCCTCTGTCCCACTTAAATTGTTCTTTATTAATTTCTTTTGTTAAATATTTTTCACATTTGATTCATTATTATTTAAAATTTATTATTTATAAAAATATGAAAAAATGTATTTTAGAAACGTTTAATCAAGTAGTTTTGAAATATATATTTAATAAAATTTAATTTTTTAAAATATTTAAAATAAATTAAAAAGTTTGACTTTTAAAAAGTCAATAAAGGACATTTTTAATAGGACAGAAATAATATAATTTTATCAATCTTAAAATTTCATAAATTCGTTTTCTAAAATTTTACAAGGTTATTCCTTTTAAAATTATATAAGTTCATTCATTCTCACATAAAATTTTATGTCTGCCTGACTTAAAACAAACATGGAACCCCTTGTGTATTAAATTGTTCTTCAAATAGGGGTCCCATGCTTGCGCCGGTGAGGTTTTGGACATTAGAATAGGGAAGAAGGGAGAATGTGATAACTGTGAAGATGTATAACAAGTGGCATTCATGAACATCCATCACACTCCAACAAAAATGGTGCATGCTCTCTCAGCTAATAATGATGTCTCTGGACCTCGTTTGCCCTCAGGGACTGATGGTCTTCTTCTTGATTTTCTTTCTTCGTGGGAAGCAGCCATCCGATAATGGAGATTAATGTCTTCCTTGTAACTTTCTTGACCCTGTCTGGTTTTTCCCGCATTTCGTCTTTGTTGACGATGACTTGGGCTAACGAAGGAGGGCTAGCGAATTTCACATATCTCTTCTTTTGAAACTCCTCCGGCTCTTTGCCTTTGATGAATTTGAAGTCTTCCATACGGGGATCCAACCGTTGCTTCCGGAACTCTCTGCCCTTCAATTGTAGCAGTTCCTTTTTCTTTTGTTCAAGCTCTTCTCTTAGTGCTTTTAAGCGATACTACATCGAGTTGTTTTCCTCTTGTGCCTTTTGCAAGCTTTGCTTTAGTTCTTCTAGCTGGGCTGTTAAGGCTGCAATCTTTGATTCATCTTTCCCACTTTCTCCAGCTTTACCTTTTGTTTGTACCAAAATAAAACTAAAATGTAACAAAAATAATAGTTAAGATACTAATTGTATAATTTACCCTAGAATCTAATATCATATTCAGAGTACAGATATAAAGAGAAAAACCTCTTTGTTGAGCCTGTTGGCAAAAATTTCACCAACCAGAACTTTTTCTCCAAATAACATGACAGCCTCTTTAACTGATCGGAAGGGTGCTCTGGTATCAATCTCCGTCCGTCCAACGACGACACCACCACCACCGTCTTCCGTTTCCATGGCTCGCACTATGTGGGAATTGAATGAATTCACAAAGATCTCTCTTTAATACAACAGCGAGACTGATGAAAGTAACAGTAAAGCAAGGTCGTTAGTAATGAAGTTGGATGATAATTAGCTAATGGAAAGTTGTAATTAGTATTGGGTTTAGTTTCTTAGCGTCCACTTCACTAGAATATTTGTAATTGAGGATGATGATTATGGGTAGTTGGATGTATTTCTTTGATTATGACGTGGCATTAGAGCCACCCTCCTTTTAGACATAAGTGGACTATTAGTTGTCGCTCGTGTACTGGCCATTGTACATCAGATTTTTGTACACAAGCTTTTTCTTTTTCAAACAACTTGTGATTCAATTGTTCAGTGGCATTAAAAAAGGGATATATTATCAAAATTAGCCCCCAGTATTAATTAAAATAATTATTTTTATCTTTATTTTTTAAGAATTTTGATGTCAATATTTTAATTTGAGACTAAAAAACTCATTTATGAATGAAAGCTTTAAATTAATAAATGATTAACACTAAAAATAAGGATCTTTTTACCTTTTAATAAAACATTGAGGACCAAAATATTCTTAAAAATATAGATCAAAATGATCATTTTAGTTAACATTGAAAAATAATTTAAATCTTATGTCTTTAAAATAGGTGCAAAATTATAAAAGATTTTCAAACAGGTAATGTACAAATAAACTTACAACAAAGGCTCTAAAACCTAATATTTTTTTGGTTGACTGAAAATCTGATTGTTGTCTATCCTTAACTATGCAAATGAAAAATGAAAACTAATTATTTTATATTAATTATCATTATTAAAATTATATACTAATGTAAATATTTTCATTTAAGTAAAATATAAATAAATACAAGTAAATCAATCTTTTTAGTATATTTGATATGTTTTATTTTCATCACAAAAGATTTGATTTCTTTTTATCATTTTTTGATATGTTTGTTTATAACTAGTATTTTTTTTAGATGAATATGTAGATTTCATTCCAAATTAAAGAATACAACATACTCGAGTCGCAAAAAAAAAAAAAAAAAAAAAAAAAACCAACCCAAAGAATCAACAAATAAATCAAATAGGCTAAAATCTACTCTTTCAAACCCCATGCTTGGCACAGGGCCCTATTAACCAAACCTCCAGCCTTTAACTTCACCCCTTCCCGGCGCAACAAAACCAGGTCCTTAGTCCGCTTGACAACCTCCTCCACAGAGGCAGCCGTTGCGCAAAAACACCTACAATTTTACTCTTTCCAAATACAAGCAATGAAAGAATTTCAAGCTAATCTCAGCACCAACGACCTCAAGGATCTACCTTTAAGAAACTCATGGTCCCAACTCATCACCCCCTCTGCAAATGACAAAGAAAAATAATACCAACCCAAATAGCTTTAGAAAAATTACACTAAAAGCCCAAATCATAGGTACCATTAATAGTCATTCCGAACGACAGGAGCCTATCTTTGGTAGGCAATCTATCAAGAACGGCCATCCAAGCAATAATAAAACACTTAGGAATGTGGCTTAGTGCCAAACTAGCCTCTCCCACATCACCTTGTCCTTCTTTACTCGGAAGTCCTTCCAAATCTCACAAGTCAAAGAGAACAACGTACCTAACAGGCCATCCATACGAGCAATTCTTGGTTGAACCTTCAGCAAACCCCTCCAAACCCAGCTGCAATTCTTCGAACAAGTCAAATCCCAAAAGGAGTTTACTTTGATGATATAGGCATGCACCCATGCAACCCAAATGGAACCATCCTTTAACAAGAGTTTCCTAATCAGCCCAATACATGCTCCTTAAGGGTCATACAATGAAAAAGTTAAAAAAGGTAATAAAAAATTTGAACAAAAGATAGATACGAATAGATATGACTACATCGACAAACAAATCATAGAAGAAGATCAAGATAGTAAAAGATCACATACAAATCGTAAATCAGAGTCGAGCTACGTGAAAAACTATCCCTGAATGCAAGTCACATATTTAAATCAAATCTGATAATCCAAAGAAAGGAAAATCAACATGATGCTAAATAAATACTATTTTGATCAGTTATGACGATACCAAATCCAATCGTAAAAAAATAAAGCATTTAATAATAAGATAACAATAAATTATATTTATTTTACATGGTCAGAGTTTTTTTTTTAATTTTGATGATATACAACCATTTGATTTATTTTATTATAGATTGATTTACTTTTCTTCAATTATTTTCAAATTGTTTTAAAAAATTCATCGACTTCCTTAAATAAATATTTTTCTAAACATGTAAAATTTCCACAAAACAAATCCCGTCTTTTGGGTCAGAAGGTACAACACACAGTGTTCAAAGATGTTGAATCCGATCTAATTATTAAAACCCAATCAATTTAGATCCAGTAAAATGGATCGGCTCATAAATATTACTAATTAGGTCTGTAAATTCTATAATTTACGATCATCATGCCTCCATTTCCTGGAGTAAAAGATAGAAAAAGAGGGAGCGTACTGGTAGTATCACGAACAACGATCTTCTCCTCTACAGTGTCTGAAAAAGAGAACAATAAAAATCAATTCCAAAACCCTAGTTTTCAATTTAAGAGCTTACAAGAGGCACGATTCAACCTTAACTGAGTTTTTTATTTATTTACAAATGTGAAGAAGAAAGCAGAACAAGCAAGCAGAGTGACGGTTGTATTAAAAACCCCTAGAAAGCTGAAGCTTTGAAGGGCGAGGGTATTTTGGCTGCAACAATGAGTCCTATTCAGAATTTCGAACAACACTCTCGCCTCCTCGTCGAACTTGACCTCCGTAATCCTACTCTCGCACTCCTAATTTTTCTTTCCTGTTTGTTGCTCCAGAAAATATATAAATTTTTTGACAGAATTAGTCATTTATTTGTAATTTTTATGTGTTCTCCCCTCTGAACAGCAATTCAGACGAGGTTACAAATGGCAATGGAGGTTAGAGACAGTCTCGAGATAGCTCACACCGCTGAGTACTTAAATTTCCTCAAATGCTATTTCCGAGCCTTCTCAATCATCCTTTTACAGATTACAAAGCCCCAATTCACCGACAATACCGAGCACAAATTGCGAAATATTGTGGTGGAAATTCTCAATAGACTTCCTCACAGTGAAGTTCTTCGACCTTTTGTTCAGGACCTCTTAAAAGTAGCTATGCAAGTGCTTACTGCTGATAATGAAGAAAATGGCTTCATTTGTATTCGTATTATCTTTGACCTCCTCAGGAATTTTAGGCCCACATTAGAAAATGAGGTTCAGCCGTTTTTAGATTTTGTTTGCAAGATTTACCAGAATTTTAGGTTGACAGTTAGCCATTTCTTCGATAATGCGGCTGTGGGAATGGAAGTAGATATGAAGCCTATGGATACTTCTTCAGTTCCAGATCAAGGGATCACTTCAAGTGGATATGCAGAGAATGTGCTGTTGAATCCCAGTACGCGGTCGTTCAAGATTGTTACAGAGAGTCCACTCGTACTTCTGTTTCTATTTCAATTGTATAGTCGTCTTGTACAAACTAATATTCCTCATTTGTTACCTTTGATGGTTGCTGCAATATCTGTTCAGGGACCTGAACAGGTTCCTCCCCATTTGAAGACTCAATTCATTGAGTTGAAAGGGGCACAAGTTAAGGTGAGTGATTCTTCATTTCTTGTTCAGTGTAGTTTCAGTCGTTCTCATGTCTGCTACATAGTGAAATTATTCTTATGATAAAAATAGTGGATATTTCACGCGGAGAAGAGTATGAGTTGTTTGTCTTTGCATATCCATGTTTGTCCATATTCTGTTTTCGAAGTGTTGGTGAAAATTTCAAATTTGTTTTGCTGCATAAAGATTTCCTCTTTGCCTGAACTTCTCTTTGAATTAGATCAATTTTTGAAGATAATAAAATTGGAAATTCAAATAGTCATGGCCTAGCTTTTGCTTGAGAATGTTTTTTTTTTATAGGAATTGAGGCCTCATTAAAAACCCCCTTCATGATTTAAGGAACTCATATTGAATTCCTAAATCGGAGGAAGGAGGAAAAGAGTGCCTTAAACTTTATTAATATAGATACATAAGATACAATAATAAGATAAAACCCTTACAAACAACCTAAAAACCCAAAATAAGATATCCCAACAAAAAAGAAAAATTAACCAATACCAGACTTAGCCAACCCATCAGCCTCAATATTGGCTGTCCTAGCCACCCATCTAATAACTCCCTCGACTTCTTTGAGTTTAACAGCTACCTCCCTAACAATGGAGGCATAGACAACATGACAACAAGATCCATCCTTAATCCAATCCACTACCATTTTACAATCTGATTCTATAATCAACCGACCCTTAATACTTCCTCTCACTGAGTGAAAGAAATTTAAACCCTCCTTAATACTAGTTCCATCAGAATAGGTGGACCTGGACCAGAAGCCGTCTTAAAAGAACCTAAAAGTAGACCTTCTTCATCCCTTAGGATGCCTGCAATTCCACTGCTCTTCCAGTCAGAACTAGTAGCTGCATCCACATTCAATTTAACAAAGCCCTTAGGAGGGAGGGACCACGGGATGGTAGAGACAATTGATTTGTTTGGAGGGAAACATGAATCCCCAAGGGAAGGGTCACTGATAAGGGAATCCAAAGAAATGACCGAATCTGCAAACTTAGCTAGGAACCAAGATGCAAGCCTTACTCTAGCTAAGAAAAATAAATTAGTTTGATCCAACTTCCCTCTATCGAAGACGATGTCATTTCTAGCTTTCCAAACAGTCCACATAACAACAGCCGGAATAAAGTTCCAAATAGTAGAACCGGAATTTAGATCTTCCCAAGCTAGAAGAAAGTTTTGCGCATTTCCATGAAAGACCGAACTGATACTCCAATACTGCAAAAATTTATTCCACAAAAATTTATTCCACAAAGACCACACGACTAAACAAGAGAGAAATAAGTGAGAAGAGGATTCATCCACCAAATTACATAAAGGACATGAAAGATCTACAATATCCGAAACCCCTCTTTTAGCCAGTTCAGTCCTCACTGGTAGTTTTTGAAGGACCACCTGCCACATAAAAGTCTCAATCCTTGGTGGCACCAATCCTTTCCACAAAAATTTCTTCCAAAAAGAGTTCGCCTGGGAAACCGAGGAACAAATCTTCACACATGAATTAACAGAATAAACACCATCCCCTTTCCCTTTCCAGATCAGAGCATCGCTGGCATCTTTAGACAAGCAAAAATTAGAAATGATTGTCATCAGATTAGTCCACTGTTCAAATTCCCAATCAGCCAAATTCCTCCTCAATCGAATATTCCAAATCCAGCCTAGAGAACTAAACTCACCGAAATCAATCAATTTACCACTCTGATTTGAAGAGATAGCAAACAGCCTTGGGAAAGAGACCTTAAGAGGGCAGTCCATTGCCCATTTATCCTGCCAAAAACAGATAAACTGACCACAACCAACTTGAATTCTGCACATACTTCGAAATTTTGAGCCAATTGAGTCTTCTTTAAAATGAGAATTAACCACTGAACTCCAAATCCAAGAGGATTGAGCTGGTAACTTGCTATTGAACAGTAAAGAGTAGGGATCCAGATTGTATTTTGAACATATCAACCTCCTCCAAACATCATTCCTTTCATTAGCAAACCTCCAAGACCATTTCCCCAGTAAAGCTCTGTTCATATTACTAATATTCAACACTCCCAAACCTCCCTCCTCCTTAGATTTGCAATCATTGGACCAGCTGACCCAATGAATCTTGTTTTTATCCGTTCCACCTCCCCATAGGAATTTTGACATAATGGAATTGAGTTTGGAATTAACCGAGGAAGGAATTTTAAACAGAGATAAATAGTAGGTTGGAAGCGAACAGAGAACCGATTTAATCAAGACTAGCCTCCCTGCCAATGAAAGAGTGTTCGATTTCCAACCTGCAAGCTTCTTGTTAAATTGCAAAACCACCGGATCCCAAAGAGAGGAAGAATTCCTAGATGCACCGAGAGGCAAACCTAGATATTCAGAGGGAAAATTCCCAACTGCACAACCAATAGACGAGGCCCACTCCTCAACCTCCTCCACTGCCGTATTAACACCAAATGATATGCTTTTCTTCAAATTCAATTGAAGGCCAGAAATCAGTTCAAACACTCTTAGGACCCTCTTAACATTTAAAATCTGATTCTTCGAAGCTCCACAGAAAATAATTAAGTCATCTGCAAATTGCAGATGAGATAAATTAAAAGCCGTCTCATTTCTTCCAAATTGCAGTCCAGAAAACAGTCCCTCAGATACTGCTTTTGAAAGCAGTAAGTTTAGAAGTTCCCCAACCAAGTTGAAAAGCATAGGAGATAAAGAGCAGCCCTGACAGAGACCCCTTGCCATAGAGAATTCCTGAGAAGGGACCCCATTAATCAAAACTGAAATTGAGGCTGTTGTTACACATTGTCTGATCCAACTCCTCCATCTGAAGCCAAATCCCATTTTCTCCATAACCGTAAAGAGAATGGACCAATCCACAGTATCATAGGCCTTTCTGAAGTCCACTTTAAACACACATCCTTTAAGTCCTTTCTTCCTCCAAAAGTCAACTCCCTCATTAGCTATAAGAGAGCAATCCAGTATTTGACGACCTGGAATAAATGCAAACTGCGTTGGGCTGATCAAACCAGTAATACAATTCCTTAATCTCCTTGAAAGACATTTAGAAAGGATCTTGTACAATCCTCCTACAAGGCTTATGGGTCTCAAATCATCTAATCCACCAATATTAGACACCTTGGGAATAAGAGTAATGAAAGTATGAGACTCCATGTTCCCAATCTTTCCCCTTATAGAAATTATGAAAAAATTTCAGAATATCTACCTTTAGAATATACCAAAATCTCTTGAAAAAGCCCATATTTAATCCATCTGGTCCGGGAGCTTTATTGCTATCACACGATTGAAGAGTTTCCCAAATTTCTTCCTCTGTAAATTCTCTTTCCAAAAACACACATTGCTCCCCAGAAATTCTGGAAAATTCAGCTTCAAATCTTCAACTTCCAAGGTAGACTTAGAATTATAGATTCCAAAAATATGGTCCTTAATAGTAGCTTTGATGATAGCTGGATCTTGAATAACCTCTCCATTGATATTTAGAACACTAAAATAATTCCTCATTCTCCTGACTGAAGCACATGCATGGAAAAATCTTGTATTACGATCCCCTGCTTGCACCCATTTTGATCTCGAATTTTGAAACCAAATCTGTTCTTCAATTTTATAAAGCTTCCATAATTCTGTTCTCATAGTCCTCAATTCTGCAGCTTTTTCACAACCATTATAGTCTTGCATTTGCTGGAAATTATCCTCTGCTAAGTGGATATTCCTTTCTAATTCTGCAATTTCTACAGCTGGGTATTGATCTCTATTCCCTGCCCATTCCTTGATTTCCAATTTGGTAGATTTCAAGATAGAAAAAATTCCAACTCTGTTTTGTTTACTCTTGCAGTTCTGTACAGCAGAGCCAACTAAATTATGAAAACCTTCTTCATCCATCAAATAACTAAATAACCTGAATGGTTTTTTACCCCAACTAACACCACCATTCTCAAGAAAAATGGCATTGTAATCTGATATAGCCTTAGGTAACAAATATTGTATAGTCTCAGGAAAGGCTTCCAAGAAACGGACATCAACAAGGAACCTGTCCAGTCTAACAAAGGTGGGTATATCCTGATTGCTACACCATGTGAACCTACCCCCATGTAGAGGTAAATCAATTAACCCTGTCTGTTGGATAAAATGACTGAAAATTCTAATTGAATTTCTGTTTTGGGCTCTTCCAATCTTCTCCTCTTCTGAAAGATACACATTGAAATCACCTCCCACACAAAGAGGAATACTCTGACCACAAATAAAACCAGCTAACTCTTCAAAAATGCAAATTTTTTCTTCTTCGACAGAAGGACCATAAACATTGATAAAACCACACCTAAATTGTGAAGTTCGAAATTTCCCAAACGTAGCAATAAACCTTCTGTTTATAACATGATTTTCCACTTCAAACATGCTCTCATCCCAACAACTCAATAAATCTCCAGAAGAACCCACTGCTGGAGATTCTGAAAACCCTTGAAGGGTATTCAAGCCACTCCTCCTAAAAAATTGCCTCTGAATCTTCTACATTTTCGTTTCTTGAAGCAAAAGAAAAATAGGGCGTTTCTTTAGAACTATATTTTGAACAGATCTTTGTTTTTCCTTTCTTCCCAATCCCCGAACGTTCCATGAAATAATTGCTAATTGGTTACTCATCACAAAAATAAAAAACCAAACCTGCCAAAGAAAATCGAAGCTCAAACCAGCCTCAAATCATTCTCCAACTTAATAATTTTTTCCAAAAAAGATGACTTCCCTTCCTTGAAAGGCACCCCTAGAAGCTTACTGACTTCCCAAGTAGCTAAGGCTTCCTCCAATAGAACTGAAAAAGCTGGCGAAGAAGCTGTTGAAATGCTTGCCTGATCCAATGCCTCCCTTATCAATAACCTTTTGGCTCTTCGAATCAATGCAGTGGAATTGAAATCAGAATCATCACCTCCTGAAAACCACCGTTCACACGTATTACCCAAACTGCTATTAGCAACATGTCTCCCCTCAGTAGACTCCACACAACCCTCCATATTAAAATCTGCTACTGGACTGACTGGCAGAACTGAATTTAGCACCAAGTCCTTACCCTTTAGCAACTAAGGCTTCCTCTTCTGCAGTTAATGGCCAGTGTCTTCTCTCCCTTGATCTCGAATACACCCTTTTATAGCTAACCGTTCTTCTCCTTTCCAATGGCTCACTCCTAGTAGTTAAAGATGAATTAGATCGATGAAGCGATCTTCCCCTAGAAAACATTTTTCCAGCATGTACATTAGAGTCAATCATCTTAGTTGCTGCTGATAACACTCTTTCCCCACTGCGTGACATTAAACTGGAATGAGGTATACCTCCATTATTTGCTTCCTCCATGTTGACAGATTGAACAATAAATTGGTTCTGGTCCATTCTCCCAAAACTATCCAATTTAATAACTGGCCCAGCTGGAATAATTTTAAAGTCTGTAGAACCAGGCTGTCCACTTTCAACTGACTGGGCTTCAGACCCATCAGCCGAAAAATTGAAAACTTTGCATCCCAAACTGGCATAATCACCTAAATTGTTTCTCCCAAGGTCCTGGCAGTCTGACACCTCACAATTAATGCTTTTCCCATCTTTGTTAAGCATTGGGATATGATTTTCCCCACCTGCTCCAACCAAACCCACAAAAGCTCCTTTGTCAAACCATAAGTCTACCTTTTGTCTGCTGTGTTCTTCTGAATGTTCAGCACTTTCCATACTTTCTGACACACTCCTGTCAGCTTCCTCTTCAGCAAACTTCTCACCAATTTGAAATTCATCGGAACCTCCCACCGGCGCTTTGCTAGAAAAATCTAAATTATACTCAAGCACCGAACCCCGCTTAATCTTCACTGTATAAGATCTTCCATAGGCTCCAAGTGTTAACACCTCAGGGACATCATATGGGCTCGCCACCCTGATCAAAATCTTCGCCGTGGAGAGGTCTTCTCTGTTTTTAGTTTCTTCATGAATATCTTCCACCATTCCCCACCTCCCTGCTAAACGTTCCAAGAAGGTGTTTTGCCAGCATAATAGTGGAACCCCAGATAGTTCTATGAGGCAAAAAGCCATCGGAATGCATCATCATTCAATAAAGGTGCCAACCTATCAAACCAGAAAAGTAATTCATCTTTTTTCGTCGACCATGCATCCAACATTTCCTCATCCGACTTAAAGGTTACAACACATGAATTCCAAACGTAACCCCATCTGGCAATCTGAACTTCAAGACCTTCATTAACTAGAGACTTCTGGACTAAATCTAACTCAAAAGATTGTTTAACAATCCCAGTTAATGACCTCTTCACCCAACTGGAGCTCTCTGAAGGAATATGCATTTCCCACATTTTTTATGCCATTCCTTCTGTTGAAACCTTCAAATGCCATATCCCTTTGGTCCGATACATTACTCTTCAATCTTTTAGACAGTAAGGCATCCTTGTAAGATCTTTCATCCCTAAAACTCCTACTAATATCAACTCTCTTTTGACCTTGAAGTATCAACTGAGACCTTCTTTAAAGTCATCTCCAATGAACTATTCTGCCCTGCTGACCTCATACGAGCATCCTTGAATCGTGCAACACCAACTGAAATTCTCCGACCATCCATCAATGAACCATTCAGCTTGTTAATAGCCCGTTTTAGACTTTCCTCGTTACCAAACTGAACAAAGGCGAAAGTGGAGAATTTGTATTTCGGATTCCTTGTTTCTTTAGGAATGAACACTCTGACTATCGGACCCTGAGTTGAGAACAACTCCCTTAACTCTCGTCGAGACACTCTTCTACTTAGATTGTCGATGAACGCCGACCAAACACTCCCGGAAGAAAACTTTCCTTTCAATTTTTCTCTCTCTACGTTCCTAACTCTCTCACTCATCTTTTCTTTTCTTGGGTCTATCTTTTTTTTTGATAAGAATTTCAGGCCTCATTAAAAACCCCCTTCTTGATTCATGGATCTTTTAGGAAAGCTCCTTAATCAGCGGAAGGTGGAAAAGAGTGCCTTAAGATTTTATTAATCAAAGACAAAGTACATAAAATACAGCCATAAGACAAACTAACAAAACCTAAAAAAATTACAAAACGTAGAAAGCAAAACCCCAATGCGACCAGACCTCCCTTAAACAACACCAAAACTGACTCAGCCCCAACAACCTCAATAGACCACCAACCCTACTGAAAAACCTCTAAGGCAACCTTCATTCATCATCCAATCCCCTGTTTAGCTAAAGTATCAGCCTCACAATTGTAGCTCCTCGGGATATGTCTAATAATAATCTCCCTCTCCAAGATTATGGAAGCAATTTTCTGAACCAACGAACTAAAAAAACGAGGAGATGATGTCGGCAGCAAAATCCAATCCACTACTGATTTACAATCACTCTCTATAATTAGCCTTCCCTTCCTCGCCCAATCCGACGAGAGAAAAAAGTCAATGCCTTTCTCAATGGCTTTCAGCTCAGCAAGTGGGGGAAGACCTGGTCCAACAGCGTGCGAGAAGGACCCAAGAATTTTACTTTCTGAATCTCTTAAAATGCCCCCCATTCCCCCTAGCAGCCCGTCCCCACTGTCTGCCCCATCAATGTTAACTTTGTAAAAATGAAGTGGAGGAGGAAGCCAGCCCTGAACCTTCATCCTTTTAAGGTTCCTAGTATGGTGCTTGTCTACAAGTGTAGGGTCCCCAACAAGGGAGTCTACCTGAATAAAGACGTCCGGGTGCTTAGCCAAGAACCATTTAGCCAATCTAAATCTTAGTTGGTTTTTTTTGCTTGAGAATGTAAAATGGCTATAGCTTCCCAGTAGTCTTAAAAGGACCGAATCCTTTGGACTCCTTGTTGTAAAGGCTTGAGAGTATTCATTTGAATCAAAGAAATAAAGCTAGAATCATGTTTATACACTTTGCTTGTGCACAACCTCCCAGTTATCTTGTTTGGTTACATATTCGTAATTGTAATTTGAGATAAAAATAAACCTTGTGACTTTAGTTTGTATTCAGCCCTTTCTTTTGTTTCCTGATATTTCTTTCTCCTTTATTGCAGACAGTTTCCTTTTTAACATACCTCCCGAAGAGCTTTGCTGATTATATCAGGCCACATGAAGAAAACATATGTAAAAGCATTGTGAATTTACTTGTTACATGTTCGGACTCTATATCAATTAGGAAGGTGAGTTTTGTTACTTTCTGTTTTCCTTTCTGCATTTTGTTTCTTCTGGTTCAAATTTTCTCATGCTAATTTTTTGAGTACAGGAATTGTTGGTAGCATTAAAACATGTTTTGAGTACAGATTTCAAGAGGGGTTTGTTTCCTTTGATTGACACACTATTGGAAGAGAGGTATTTGCTATATGTTTACTTCAAGATGAATTATTAAGATGTGTTAAATATCTTAGATATTCATTCTTATTGTGGTCAAGATGAAAAACAATGTGCTTCCATTTTCTGAAAGATGAGAGAGAGTGTCAGGGAGAAAGTGGGAGAGAGAGAGAGGTTTTCAGTTGGTCAGTTTTCCGGTGAGGAGTGGACGGTTTTCGTTGACAATCTGAGTAAAAGGGTAACTAGGAAAACTCTTAAGGAAATTTTTCATCAACAGGGGAGTGTTGTTCGTGTCTACATTCCGAATTATTCCAACAAGCCGAATTATAGAAATTATACGTTTGCTTTCGTCCAGTTGGCTAATGAGGATGGATTGTTGAAGGCGATAGCAAATATTAATGGTATCTGGATTGATGGTAAGAAAATCTCAGTAGGAGTTGCTAAGTACCAGAAGAAGAGACTAAAGCAGGCTGGTAGAAGTAACGACAGTAAGGAAGTTGATAAGTGGAAAAAGGATACGCATCGGAGTAGAAGAGCTGGATCAGAATCTTATAGCCGACTGAGAGATGAGAGATCTTACAAGGATGCGTTAGCATCTTTGGATGGAAGAAGAGAAGGTCCGGCGTCTAAAGTGATTTGGGAAGGCCATAAAGACAAGGAAGTAGGGGTGAGGAATTTGTGGTAAATGCATATTCCCCCAGACGAATATGATTGGGTGAAAAGATCAATAACTGGGATCATTAAATCCCATTTTGATCTGGGGACAATAGTGAAGGGGTTGGCTAGTAAAGGGATCAAGGTCAAGGGAACTAAATGGGGTTATACCTGGAACTCTTGCATTATAACCTTTGGGTCGAAGGAAGAGTTCGAGGAGGCGTGGAAAAACAGAAGGGATGAAGTGTCACTTTGGTTCGACTGGCTTGATCCACTTATGAGTGTAGACAGAGTCCCGATGGCTTTCTGTTCAGTGGAGTTGTATGGAATCCCTTTACTATGTTGTAATGTATCTTTTTTGGAAAAGCTGGTCTCAAGGTGGGGGAAATTGGTGTGTATTCATGAGTCCACGATCAGAAGAGAGGATTTGGCGGTGGCAAGAGCTTTGTTGAGGGTGGCGAGTCCTTATGATATACAGGATTCTGTTACCTTGGGTGCATATGGGAGATCGTATAAGGTTAAGATTAGTGTGGGATCGTATAAGATTAGTTTTTTTGCAGAAATTCTTCAGGTGGCCGGAGATGGTGTGTCTAGAGTTGATTCTTCATCGGAAGAGAAAGAAGTTCGGAGTTCAGGTGGAGTAGGTAGCCCACAATTGCCAGCTGAGAATTCTAGGGACACAGTAGACAGATGGTTGGTAGGTGATGTCTGCACAACAGTGGCAGGCGGCAGTGGATGTAAAAACTTAATGCTGCAGGAAGGAGAAAGTCAACCTAGTGGTGCTAAGGTGTCAGGTTTTTCTGCAGAAGATTTGAATTTTAAAGAGGACTATAGGGGCCTTGGTCTAAGGAATGTCCCTATTAATGAATCTGAAGAAGCCCATTTAGAGGGCTCGAGTGAGTCCAATACTAATATCTACAGAATAGTACCTTCTGGGCCAGCTGTTAATTTATTAAAACTGGGATATGGTAACCGTTTGGAGTCTCGGGTGGAATTGGCAGGTTCTCAGCAGCAATCTGATTCGGATAAACTAAAGGTGCAGAATTGGGCTAATGTCCCGGCAGACTTAAATCCAAATTTGTTGCCTGCTGGGTCTTCACAATCTAACAGGGAGTATGATTCACCAGCTAATAATCTAATTCCAGGGGGGCATGATGTTAAATTAAGTAGGGTGGAGGTTCAAGGAGAGTTTCAGCATTCTGTTTTGGTAGACTCAAAACTGCAGAATTCGAATACTGATTTGTCAGGTTACAAACATATTTCGATTGAGGGTGGGTTCACAGATAGAGTACAGTCTCAATCTGAAGGGATCTCAAATAAGCCAAATAAGGATCTGTTAGAGGAAGTAGTAGTCTTGGAAAATGACGATTGTAGGGGGGTTGGAACTGAACTGATTAGGGATAGAGACAGATCGCTGTTCCAGCAGAGAAGAAAACTTTGTCCCAAAAGTTTGCCCATAGAGAGGAGGAGAATGGCCAGCTATAAAAGACATTATACCAGGTCGAGGGTGAGAATTAACTGGTTTGAGAATAAACACAAAGGTATTCCGGTGAGAAAGGATTTGCAGCCTCCTTCAATAAATATGGAAGGTGGAAGGGAAGTGATTTTAAATGGTGCAGCTGATGATCAGAACCCTTATGTGGCACCAAATAATTGTAATAGTTCTTCGGAGGTCTTGGCAGTAGTTCCTTTCTCTGCTGTAGGGTCAGGAAGGTCTAAAAGAAGGAAGAGAAGAGTTTTAACAAGGGAAGCAGTTGATATGGTTAATTCTCCTTTTGTTTTTACTCAGCTCTCGAAGGCGGTTGAGGAAGCGATGGTTACATGGGAAGTATGTAAAGTTCTAGGAATTTCTTTCAAAGATGGGAAGAAGGCTTTTTTGGACAAAATTATCAACCTTGAAGAGGGTTCGGCTGAGAGTAGGGAACAGGGGAAGTCAGGGGTTTAGTCTCTATTTCTCTGTTGACTAGCTATAAGGATTTGGTGTAGATCTTCTTGTTATGATAAATGTCAACATTATTTCTTGGAATGTAAGGGGTCTTGGAAAAAAGGAAAAGTCAAGAGTTGTAGCTAATTTGGTGAAGAAGAATAAGCCGAACTTGATTCTAATTCAAGAAACAAAACTAGAAACTGTTTCTTTGGCTCTTAGAAGAAGGATAGGGGGGAGATTCCTTAGAGGAGGGATTGTTGCGCCAACAGTGGGATCTGCTGGTGGATTGATGATTATGTGGAATGAAAATGATTTTGAAGTTTCGAACAGCCATCTTAATGGCAGATTCATAGCAGTCTTTGGGAAGTTCAGAAATTCAAGTGAAGAGTGTCTGATTATCAATGTATACGGTCCATCAATTGAAGCAGAAAAGGAAGATTTTTTCAGGGAATTGTTGGAGTTTGTTTCGGCTCAAAATATGTTAGTGTGTATTGGGGGAGATTTTAATGTGTATCTTGATCCGGACGAGAAGTTGGGAAAATCACAAAACTGGCATTCTATTGATTTATTTAGAAACTTCTTACATCAATTACATTTAATTGATCTACCTTTGGTGGGAGGAAGGTATACTTGGTGCAATAATAGAGAAGACTCGACTTGGGAAAGACTAGACAGGTTCTTAATCTCTGGGACGTTTCTGTCATGTTTCCAAATGTAGTGCAAAGTCTCTTGCCTAAATCCCTATCTGATCATAATCCAGTCTCATTAGAGGACAAAGCTGTTAATTGGGGACCGAAACCATTCAGGTTTTTTAATTATTTACTAGAGGAGGAAGGATTTGAGGAATTGGTTAAATCTTCAATGCTTGCTATGAGGGGGAGAAATAATAAAAGGGGTATTTTCAGTATCTTAAAAGGTACTAAATATTCAATCAGAAAGTGGTCCAGCAGTAAATTTATTGGGATCCCTGAGTCGATTTCTGATTTAGAGAGGAATATTAATGAATTGGATCTTAAAGCTCAAGGTGGAATTCTTTCGAAGCAGGAGTGGGATCAGTTGAGGCTGTGTAGGACAAATCTATGGAGGTTGTATAGGACAGAAGAAAGTATCTGGTTTCAGAAGTCAAGGGCGAGATGGATCAAGGAGGGGGATAGGAACACAAGGTTTTTTCATCTGTCTGCTCTGAACAGAAGCAAAAGAAATGAAATCTTAAGCTTGAAGATAAATGGGAGTGTGGTTTCAGATCCTCAACAATTAAAGGTACATATTTCAGAATTTTTCAAGGCAGCCTATAATTCCAATTCAACATTGGAAACGGAGGATTTACTATTGGATTTTGCTAAGCTATCAGGGGATCAGTCTAAGAAGCTTGAAGAGCACTTCTTAGAACAGGAAATTTGGCAAGCTATAGTTTCATCAGACAGCTCTAAAGCTCCAGGACCAGATGGTTTCACCATGGGTTTCTTTAAAAACTGCTGGCCGATTTTTAAGGAGCACGTGTTGAATTTTTTTGAAGATTTCTATTTTGGAAGGAAATGGGAGCACGGTATAAACCATGCTTTTATCACACTTATTCCGAAGAAGCTTAATCCGGACAGTGTAGAGGAATTTAGACCAATCAGCCTTGTAGGCAGCTTATACAAGATACTTTCTAAAGTTCTTTCGAAGAGACTGAGTTGTTGTGTTGGTGATATTATTAGTCACTCTCAGTTTGCGTTTATACCAGGGAGACAGTTGCTGGATTGTGCTTTTATAGCAAACGAAGGGATTGATTACTGGAGGAAAAAAGGGTTAAAAGGGGTTGCCTTTAAAGTAGATTTTCGTAGGGCTTATGATTCTGTGTAATGGCCAATTTTAATCAGAGTAATGTCAGAGATGGGTTTTGGTAAGAGATGGTTGTCGTGGATATCTCAGTGTATTTCAACAGCTTCAATCTCAGTTCTCGTAAACGGGTCTCCATCGGAAGAGTTCCACGTGGCCAAAGGACTTAGGCAAGGGTGCAGTTTATCTCCGCTACTGTTTAACATTGTAGGTGAGCTGCTTAATTTGATGATATCTAAAGCAGTGGACAGGGGTCTGTTTCAAGGCTTTGTTATTGGGGAATCTGAAAATTCTGTTCGATTGACACATCTACAATTTGCAGATGACTTGATCATCTTCTGTCAAGCATCTCTCTCCCAGATTAAAAATGTCAAGAGAGTATTGAGGATTTTTAGTGTTATGATAGGGTTGCATCTTAATCTAGCTAAGAGTAAGCTATTTGGTATTAATGTGGAAGAGGAAGTTTTATCAGAATGGGCATCTTCGGTGGGCTGTTCTATTGATTCTCTTCCAACAGATTACTTGGGACTTCCTCTAGGTGCTAAGAAAAACTCAGAAGCCTTATGGGATCCAGTTTTCAAGAATTTTAGTTCCAAACTAGCCGGTTGGAAAGCTAATTGTCTCTCATTGGCGGGCAGGACAGTTTTATTAAAGTCGGTGTTAACATCCCTACCAATATTCTTCTTATCTCTTTTTAGAATGCCTTGTAAAATTGGTAAGAAGCTTAATTCTTTAATGGCTAGTTTCCTATGGGGGGATAATGAGGACAAAAGGAAGATACACTGGGTTAATTGGAAATCAGTCTGCACGCCTCTAAATTGTGGTGGCCTTGGTGTTCTTGATGTGAACCTATCTAATCGGGCTCTTTTGGGAAAATGGGTGTGGAAGTTCGCCAATGAAAAAAATACTTTGTGGAAAAGTGTGTTATGTTGCAGGCACAAGGTAAGTAGTAATTCCATGTCTATTTGTAAGGTTTTTTCGCCCAAATCTTCTTGGATTTGGAGAGGGATAGCCAACAATTTCTTGAAGAACGACTCGGAGGGTGAACGTATCAGATCTAACTCCAAGTTGAAACTGGAAATGGAAAGTCTATTGCATTTAGGACGGATTCATGGGCTGATGAGTCTCCTTTAAAAAATCTTTTCCCTAGAATGTATGCGTTGTCAACAAATAAATGGGGTATGGTCGCTGAGTTTGGAAGTTCAGATTCGAACGGTTGGGTGTGAAACATCGATACCAGAAGGAATTTGTGTGACTGGGTGTTGGATCAGTGGCTGGATTTAATGACAAAACTGAAGGACTTTAAACTGACTGATTCAGTTGAAGACTTTCTTTCTTGGTCTGCAAGCGGGGATGGACTGTTTTCAGTGAAATCTTGTAGAAAGGAACTCGGCAAGGTGTCTGGGGAGTCCGATTTATGGGTAAAAGAGGTGTGGCAGGGTTTATCTCCTCCTCGTGTTGAAGTCTTCCTGTGGCAGCTAGCTCATCAGAAAGTGGCAGTGAGAGAGTTGGTGAAAAGAGGTTTGCAGCTAGGGGATGAAATTCTATGTCCGTTTTGTAAAAAACAGGTGGAATCAGTTCAGTATTTATTTATTTCGTGTGATGTTGTAAAAAACATGGGATTGGATGAAATATTTTGTTTGTGTTAGAGGTTTCTTTGTAGGTTGTTGGTGGTTTTTCGATGTTTAGGGGCTGAGTTAGTTTTGATGTTTAAGGGTATTCTGGTTGTTTTTGTGTTTACGATCTTATGTGGTTATGTTTAAGTGTGTTTTCTGGTTGTATCCTATGTACTTTACCTATGGTTAATATATTCAAAAGGCACTCTTTTCCTCTTTCCGCTGATTAAGGAGCTTTCTTTAAAGATCCATTAATCAAGAAAGGAGTTTTTAATGAGGCCTGAAATTCTTATCAAATTTTTTTTTCCATAAATTATTTTTCAGAAAACCAATTACAGTCTATCAAATAGACCCTAAATTTTTTTCTTTTCAAGCTTTTCGAGCTTTTACGAGCTTCAGTTCATGATTTTGAGTTTGAGTCGAGCTTGAAAATTTTAGGCTTGTAAGTTTTCGAGTCGAGCTCAGCAATACTCGAGCTCGATTCGGCTCGTTTACACCCCTAGTTCTCAGTCCTCCAAGTGCGAATTCATCTTTGTTTCTGCCTGATATATATAGTTTTATGGATTGGGACCCGAGAAGATAGTTGTGGGCACTAAGTTTGTGGCAGGTGATCGTTACGAGTGAGGAATTGGTGATGGTGTTTTGGGAGGGATTTTGTTCAAAAAACAACTATATAATTGCTTTCTGATGAGAAGGATGGATTCATCGAGGTAGGTTTTTAGATCGAAAAAACAAATCTGATACCATGTAGAAAATAGGTATTTTTTTATAGAAGATGAGGTCTCATTAAAAACCCCCTTTTTACCCTCCATGTTATGAATAACATGAGGGCATTGAAAGGAGGAAAAGAGCGCCTATAATTTTATTGATCTGAAGAATAATACATTGTCAACCCTTACAACAAACTAAACCTTCCCAGAAAGCATAAGACTTAACAACCACTATCTGCTGGAAAGCCTATACACTAATTACATAAGACTGTGAACAAAAACCTGCAGAAATAAAGTGAAATAAACACTCCAACTCCCCAAATACATAGGCAACTAATCAACCTATACCATCTTTAGCTAATCTATCCGCTTCCCAATTGGCAGCCCTCAAGATAAGCTTTAACATAATATCCATCCCTTCCATAATAAAGACGATCTCCTTCACCAATGATTGGAATAAAGGGGTACTTAAATCCGGATTTTTGATCCACTTCAGCGCATTTGTAGAATCCGATTCTAAAATAATCCTCTGATTAAGAACCTCCCCAGAATCAATAAGCAAGCACAACCCCCTCTTAATCGCCAAAAGTTTTGCCATAATCGGAGGACCACCCCTAACATTTTCAGAAAACCAGTGGATCAACTTACCACTGCTGTCCCTAATCAGACCTCCTATACCACCTTTGTTCGATCCCTTCACCATCGCTCCATCAACATTAATCTTAATGAACCCAACTGAAGGAGGAACCCAGCAAGAGGGTTGGGATCTTGCTTTGTGACTAACCATTGAATCAGCAAGTGTTAAGTCACCCACAAGGAAGTCGATAGGAATCTGCATATCGAAACTAGCAGCAAACCAAGAAACTATTCTAAAACGAGCAATAAAGAATAACAGCACCACATCCAGCTTCCCATTCTTAAAAATAACTTCGTTCCTGACTTTCCAAACCGTTCACAAGACTGCCCTTGTAATGAATTTCCAAATACTAGAGTTCGGAAGAAGCTCATCCCACTGAGTGATACAGTCTAAGGGTTTATTAGGAATCGCCCAAGCAATATTCCACAAATTCAAAAATATGGCCCACAGTCCCCAAGCAACCTCACAATGCAGAAAAAAGATGAGAAACAGTTCCCCCAAATCTGCCACACAACGGACATAAGGGATCTTCAATACCAGCCACTCCACGCTTTAACAATTCCTCCTTAACCGCCACTCTCTGATGAACTACTTGCCAGAAGAAGGTTTCAACACGAGGAGGAGCTATCCCTACCCAAATATTCATGTCCCAAAAATCCTGATTCCCCTCAATACCATCCGAGTCAAAGAAAATCTTGATACATGAATTAGTAGAGAAGCAACCCTCTCCATTCCCTAACCAAATCCAGCAATCTTCCTCATCATGAGACAAAGAGGTGTTATTCGGCACATAAATCAGTTGCAACCATTGTTCAATCTCCCAATCCACCAGATTTCTTCAGAATTGAATATCCCACACCCAGCCTGCAGCATGGTTATCCCTAAACTCCACTACTTTTCCCTCTTTATTCGTCGAAAGAGCATACAATCTAGGGAACAAATCTTTGAGGGGGTCTTCTCCCAACCAAGCATCCTTCCAAAATACCACAGAATGGCCATTTCCAGTTTTCCACCGCAAATTACTCCTAATGCAGTCACCAAACCCATCATTGGAAAAGAAGTTATTAATCACTCCTCTCCAAATCCAAGAGGCACGAGCAATCAAAGAACTCTAACAATTTGGAGTTCAGGTCCAAATTATTCACACAACAAACTACTCTCTTCCACCAAGAATCCTTTTCAGAGGCAAACTTCCAAACCCATTTACCCAACAATGCTCTGTTCAGAATAGCTAAGTTCGGGATCCCTAGTCCCCCTAACCTTCTCGGCTTACTGACCAAACCCCAGTTCACCCAATGAATGTTTCTTTTATCAGTCGACCCCCCCCCCATAAAAATGTAGCCATTATAGTGTTTAATTTCAGCAGCACCGAAACTGGAATTCGAAATAAAGAAAGGAAGTAAGTGGGAAGAGAGCACAAAACAGATTTGATCAACACCACCCTCCCAGCTAACGCTAGAGAATTTGCCTTCCAACCAGACAACCTATTATAAAATTTCTGCACGATTGGCTCCCACATTGCAACAAAATTTCTCTTAGACCCCAGAGGCAAGCCTAAATAATATGTTGGAAACTTACCCACTGAACATCCAATTTCCTTAGACCAATCAACAAGCACATCATCCTCGATATTAATTCCAAAAATTCTGCTCTTGACTAGATTAATCTTCAACCCCACCAATAACTCGTAAATCAAAAGCACCCTTCTAACATTCTTCAAATCCCGAATTGAAGCCTTTGAAAAAATAATAAGGTTTAAGACACTCTTTTCCTCCTGCCTCTGATTTAGGAATTCAATACGAGTTCCTTAAATCATGAAGGGGTTTTTTAATGAGGCATCAATTCCTATAAAAAAATAATAATAATAAGATCATCCGCAAATTGTAAATGCAAGAGCTTGAATGAACGATCTTGAACTCCTAACTCAAAACCCGAAAACAGACCCAAATCCACTGCTTTAGTTAACAGCAGATGAAGCAATTCACCCCCCAAATTAAATAGTAAGGGTGATAACGAAAATCCCTGTCTAAGACCTCTTTTTGTATGAATTTTCTCAGTAGGAGTCCCATTCAGTAAAACAAAAATAGAAGCTGTTGACATACACTGATACATCCAAGAACTCCATTTTTCGCCAAACCCCATTTTATCCATTATTTTCAACAAAATCAACCAATCAACTGAATCATATGCTCTCTTGAAATCCACCTTAAAGACCACCCCCTTCAACCCTTTCTTCCTCCAGAAGTCGATTCCTTCATTTGCTATGAAGGAACAATCCAGAATGTTTCTCCCTTGAATAAATGCAAATTGGGACGGACTAATAATGTCATTAATGCACAAACTGAACCTCCTAGCCAAGACCTTTGACAAAATTTTATATAATACTCCCACAAGGCTAATTGTCCTAAAATCCCCCATCCCCTCCGGGTTAATCTTCTTAGGAATAAGAGAATTAAAGGAATGATTCACCTCCAAGTCCCACTCCTTCCCCTCGAAGAAGTCAGTAAAAAACAACATAAGATCATCTTTCCAATTAGACCAAAATTTCTTTAAAAAACCTAAATTCAAACCATCCAGGCCAGGAGCTTTATTGCTATCCGAATCAGCAATTCCTCTCCAAACTTCTTCTTCCGAAAATGGCTTTTCAAGTGCTAACCTCTGCCCTTCCGATAATTTTAAAAATTCCAGATTTATATCCTCAGCCTCCAAAGAATTTTCCTGAGAAAACAGACCATTGAAAAACTCCACCACGGAATTTCTAATTAAGATAGGATCTTCTATGACTTCATTCCCCACTATAAGGGACTTAATGCCATTGTTTCTCCCTCTAACTGTAGCAGAATGATGGAAAAATCTGGTGTTCTTATCTCCCTCCATTCTCCATTTCAGTCTCGATTTTTGCAACCAAATCGATTCTTCTTTCTTTTGGAGCTCCCATAAATCTCTCTTTGCTTCAATTATTGACCTCATTGTCATCGAGGGAAGGCCTTGTTGCAGATCCAACTCCATTTCCTGAATTCTTTTCTCCAACAGTTTAATTTTTCCAGGCAACTCTAAATAACCCCTCCCAGACCATCTCATTACCACTCCCTTCACCCGCTTAAGCACCTTAGACATGGGCTTCCCCTTTTCCTCTTTACAAATATTATCCAGCTCCTTACCCATCATCTCGGTAAAACCCTCCTACTCCATCACATAGTTAAACAACATAAACGGCTTCAGGCCCCAATTGCAATCCTTGTTCTCCAGCAAAATAATATTATGATAGGAAACGGACCTTGGCT
Organism: Hibiscus syriacus; assembly: GCF_006381635.1. Classification (NCBI taxonomy): domain Eukaryota; kingdom Viridiplantae; phylum Streptophyta; class Magnoliopsida; order Malvales; family Malvaceae; genus Hibiscus; species Hibiscus syriacus. The sequence continues at coordinate 146,772 of NW_024063144.1, read as the reverse complement.
GCAATGATTGACTTAGCTTCAGGAACAAACTTACTAATATCTGATCAATCAAAAACCGATCCAACATGTCAAACGTAAGAACTTCCCTATTATTACACCATGTAAAACGGCCTCCAGACAGTGGCAAATCGAGCAAATTTGCCTTGCTCACAAAATCCCTAAAAATATTCATAGACACCGAATTCACAGCTCCTCCTTTCTCCTCCTGTGACAAAACTAAATTGAAATCTCCTCCTAAGCATAAAGGACAATCCACGTTATCCAAAAAAGACAATAGCTCCCTAAAAAATGTCTCTTTCTCTGCATCCACACTAGGGCCATACACATTAATGAAACAACAACTTCCTGAGAGTCCCTCCATAGTCCCTTTTATTACAATATATCTGTTATAAATGACTACATCTTCCATCACAAATTCCTTCTGATTCCACAAGGTTACTAATCCACCAGCATAACCTATGGAAGGAGCTATTGCCGATCCCGTAAGTAATTTCCCCCCCCCATTTTCCTCACTAGCAAATGACTGAGAACCTCCAATTTGGACTCTTAGAGAAAAAAAATTGTAGGTTTTTTCTCATCAACAAACCTCCTAATAGCCCGAGCTTTCACTCTCCTACATAAACCTCTAACATTCCAAGACATCATCGACCACTCAACCATCATTAATATATCATAACCTTACAACCTAGCTACAACTACTGACCCTCCTTCGAATTACTTTCATTCACCATCGGAACCATTTTGGCCATAAAAGCTTCCTCTCCTCCTTTGAATTTCACCCCAATAATTTGGACACATTCCAACACTCCAATGCCTCTGCCACCCCCTCATTCTCATTCTCTGCAAAAGAAGCTACCTCCTTGCCGTTACAACTCTTAACTTCCCACCTCCTATAATAAACATTCTTATAAAAACCTCTTTCAATGTTACTTACTGACGCACATTTCCAGTATGAGGACGCCTCGCCGGTGATATATACCGATTCTGCAAGTTTAAAGCAGATTGATCACCAATTGCCATCTCTGCAGATTGGATACGAACAATATTCAACCTTAAAATCCCTTGATCAGGCCCACTTGTTTGACTACTGACCAAGCTGGTATTAAGCCCATTATCTTGTACACGAGCCGTAAATAGGTATTTTTGGTATAGAACATTTTGATTTTTTGCTCTAAATTATCTATTAGTCCTCTATCTTTACCTTAGATACTAATAAGATGAAATTATTTACTAGAGCTGTAAACGAGCCGATTCAAGTTCGAGTATTGTTGAGCTCCACTCGACTTGAAAACTCTGAAATGGAGTTCGACTCGACTTAAAAACTCGTGAGCCTAAAATCTTCAAGCTCTACTCGAACTCGAAATCATGAACTGAAGCTTGTAAAAGCTCTAAATGGCTTGAAATGAAAAAATCTTAAACTTAACTCAATTAAAGCCTCAAACTCAAACTCGAGCCTGAACCTCAAATACATGAAAACCTTAAACTCCATTTTTTTTGAAAAAACAACACATAAATGTTAATATTAGTAATAGTTTATTTTTAAGAAAAATAAAATCTTAATATATTATATTTTCGAGCTGCTCACGAGCTTTTTGAGTCGAGTATCAAGTAGCTCGTTTCCGCTCGTTAAGAATTCGAGTCGAGTATTTATCGAACTTTGACCAAGTTGATTTCGAGTAACTCGTGATCTGTCTTGTCTCATTTACAACCTTATTATTTACACTATAGATGAGATAAGACTTTTAGTACAAATTAATTACCGACTACTACTAACATACAAAAATTAACAATAAGTAAAATTACTAGGATTTACACGACATCAATCTATGTCTTATCCTTTACGTTCTAACTTATTTTGTCTACTCTAATCTCTTTTTAATCCCTTTTGTATATGTAAGTGAAGTTCACAAGGACTTATGAATTATTAGGACAATATTTCATTTTTCCGACTTAGCTGAAATAAGATAACACATTGTGTTCTTTTTTGTTAACATAGATTATGACCTCTCTTTCTCTTAGATATTATTTCTTTGTTTGTCTTGCATCTCTGATTCTGATTGATCAACCTTAATTGGCTTTTCACTCCAAAATTTCTAGATTTTTCGTTTTTCAAAATTCCATTTCTAATTATTTCGTGGGATCAGCTTCTTGTTGAATTTTCATTTAACCTTTTTCTTATCAAGATTATTTGCTCTGTTAACGTGTTTGTATTGTTTATTGATAGTTGTTGGAGGAGGGTGAAGAGGGAAAAGATCAATCTACGCTGAGGTCCAAGCTTGAGCTCCCTGTCCAGGTTTTCCTCTGATACTTCTAAATTTGATTTAATTTTTTATTTTCATTTTTTATTTTGATATAGTCTATTATTCAAGTACTGTCTCTCTTCTTGGTCTCTAATGTGCCCCTTGTTTTGTTGTTAATCAAGTCTTCGTACGGATTTATTTATTCTAATCCGAAAATTTTATTGTTTGTTACAATTTGTTTATTTATTTGTTGTTATTTCAGTTTTTGGGATGTTTTCCTATCATTGCTGTTTGAATGATATGTTTTTGTTAAGGAATGCTTACTGAAAATTCACTGTCATTACTCATTAATCAATTATGGAAGTTCTACATCAACAAGAGTTGTATATTATAAAACAATGATGAGTGAGAAAGATAGAGAGAGAAAGAGTGAGAGAGTGACAGGTCGTTCATCCTCCGTTGAGGAATGGACTATTTTTGTTGATAATCTTAGTAAGAGAGTTACTAGAAGTGAGTTAAGAGAGATTTTCAACTATTATGGAAGAGTTGTGAGGGTCTTTATTCCAAGTTTTACAGCTATACCGAATTATAAATCATCGACGTTTGCTTTTGTGCAATTTGCGTTGGAGGCTGGTAGAAGAAGAGCAGTTCAAAACGTTAACGGAACGTTGATTGACGGGAAGAGAGTCTCAGTGGGGGTCGCAAGGTATAAGAAGGATAGGAGGAGAGAATTAGATGGGAAAAAATTTCAGAGGGAAGGAAACAAGTCAATTGGAGAGGTCAAAGGTAAGCAGCAGGTGGTTATGGAAAAACCAAGAAGCTTGAGGGATGACCGATCGTTCAAGGAGGTAGTGGAAGTGAATAACAGTGGGAGGAGGGACCAGGAATTAGCGGAAAAGAAGGGAGGTCATGACAAGAAAGTAAATGGATTAAGGGATGTATGGAATATGCACATTCCTACTGAAGATTTATACTGGGTGAAGAATGCTTTAACAGGGGTTATCAAGTATCCCTTTAAGCTCGAGATGCTGAGAGAGGCTATGCAGAATGAGGGATTCGAGGTTAAAATTGTAAGTTGGGGTTATGTTCGGAATGATTGTATTGTTATGTTCAACTCTAATGAAGAGTTCGTAAAGGCATGGTCGAATTGCTGAGAGAAGTTGTCTTCCTGGTTTCATTGGTTATCTCCGTTGTTGAATGAGGAAGGTGTTCCTTTGGCGTATTGCATGGTGGAGTTGGTTGGATTACCTTTTCTGTGCTGGTCTGAACCCTTCTTGGAGAAACTTGCAGGTACGTGGGGGGAGTTCGTAAGTATCATGGAGGAGACTAGAAAGAAAGTAGACCTCTCTGCAGCGAGATTATTGTTAAGGGTAGCTAGTCCGTTTGACATACCCGAATTTACAAATGTAGGGTCTTATGGTAGATCCTTTAAAGTTAAAATTAATTCGGGATTGAAGTGTACAAATTTTTCAGTTGTAATAGAGGAAGAGATGCAGAAGGTCTCAGATGATGGTTACGGTGTTGCTCTTTCGAAGGAGGAAGAAGATGGAAGTTCAGAGAAGGAAGAAGTCAACAGGGAAAAATCAGAAGAGGAGGTTTGGTCAAAGGAGGGCACGTGGCTTCAGCAAACACAAGATAGTGGGAGATTTAAAAGTGATGGGGAGCTTTCTATGAAAAAGAAATCATACACGGATCTCAATACTAACGGGTTGACTGATAAATTTGAATTTGAATCTAACCCTATAAGGGATTATGCAAGCCTTGGGCTGCGAGGGGAAGTGGATCATATTCTTTCAGCCCAATCTGATTCTAATTGGGATTCTTATTCCCCAGTCACTAAATTAATTCCTGCTGGGCGGGCAGTAAATTTCAAGCAGGGTGGGAAAGTTAAGTCTGTCAATGATTCAGGTGAGAAGGATAGAAGCAAGTTAGTTGAGGAGGAATTGGCGGGAGTCCTTGAAGCTGAAGTTTCTGTTCCGGGTGAGATAGAAGAAGGAAAGGTGCTGCAGGAGGAGAAGTCTGGAAGCAATGAGAAGGTTTCTAAATGCTGGAAACTGGGTTTTCCTGTTCCAGTTGGTTTGACAGTTAGATGTGATCATGAAGGAAGAAAGGGTATTGGTTGCTATGCTAGAGTATATAGAAGGAAAAGAGTTAGACGAATTAGGCCTCGTTCCAGTAAAACGGCTGAGGTCATTAGTTCAGAGGTTATTCCAACTCTAGATCAGAATTTTTCAGAAGGCGAAAATTTCCAGCATTTTTCTTTGGATAATAGAGAAAATGGGAAGGAAGAATTTTTCAATGGTTCTGTTGATAATCAGAATAATTTTTTGGACATTACTGAGGGCCTGGAAGTGGTTCCTTTTTCCGATTCAGGGAGAGGAAGAAGTATTAGAAGGGAAAGAAGAGTTCTTACCAGGGAAGCTGTAGACTTGGTCAATATTTCCACTGTCTTTTCACCCCAATTCGCAAAGTTGGTGGAGGAAGCAATGGCCACTTGGGAAGTTTGTCAGTTATTAGGTATTTCTTTCAAGGAGGGGAAGAAGACTTTCATTGATAAAATCTTAAGTCTTCAGAAGGGTGCGGAGGATGTTAAGGAAGGTTGATATGCAGGTTTGGCGGTCAAGGGTGAGTTGTTTTGGGAGTGTAGTGTTTTCATGAATAAATTAAGTATTTTTTCGTGGAACATTAGAGGGTTAGGTAGGAGGGAAAAGTCAGTAGCAGTAGCAAAACAAGTGAAGAAGTTAAAACCGATTATGATTTTTATTCAAGAATCTAAATTGGAGCATTGTCATGTTTCGATTTTAAGGAGGATAGGAGGTAATTTGTTAAAGGGTGTGCTGGTATCCCCAGCTCAGGGGTCTAAGGGTGGTTTGATTAGCATGTGGAATGAAAATGTGTTCAAGGTCACTGTGCAACATGTTCATAGAAGAATTTTGGCTTTAGTGGGGAATTTTATGAACTGTCAAAAGGAGTTTGTTTTTATTAATATTTATGGTCCTGCTATTGAGTCTGAAAAGGAGGAATTCTATGGGGAACTGTTGAATTTTGTTGTTTCGTTGAATCTGCCATTGTGTATAGGGGGAGATTTTAATGCGTACCTAGAAACGAATGAAAAACATGGGAGATCACAAAATTGGCATGCAATAAATATTCTTAGATCTTTCGTACAACAAGCTAATCTCATTGACTTGCCCATGTCAGGAGGATCTTACACTTGGTGTAGTAATAGAGAATTGGCTACATGGGTTAGGTTAGATCGGTTCCTTATTTGTGGAAGTTTTCTTGACAGTTTTCCTCAGATTTCGCAAAGCCTTTTACCGTAATCAATTTCAGATCATCATCCAGTATTGCTGGAAGATTTCTGTCTTAATTGGGGCCCTAAACCTTTTAGGTTCTTCAATTATCTTTTAGAGGATCAAGGTTTTGATGAATTGGTTACAGATTTTGTGGCAGTAGAGAAGAAGAAGGTAAATAGTGGTGGTATTTTCAGGTTGTTACAAGCTGCAAAAAAGAAGATAAGAAGATGGTCAGGCAGTAGTTATCTCGTCTCTTGAAATGAAGATTTTTGACATGGATTTAAAGTCGCAAGGGGGCAGGTTGTCATCGGTGGAGAGGGGTCAGGTGGTTGAATTCAGGAAGGAGTTATGGAGGTTGCTAAGGATAGAGGAGAGTATTTGGTGCCAAAAATCAAGAAATAGATGGCTCAAAGAAGGTGACAAAAACACGAGGTTCTTTCACCTTAGTGCTATGAAACGGAATAGAGTCAATTCTATCCATTCATTGAAAGTAGTAGGGGAATTAGTCAGTTCTTTCACCTCATTTAGCCACACATCATGCCAAAATACAATCGACTTTCCATTGCCTACTTGAATCTTCGAGTGGGATCTTAAACCATTTCCAATTGCGTCGTTTGTCAAGTAATTCTTTGTAATACCCTTCCATATCCAAGAATCCGAAGGAGATACTACCTTTCTAATGTCTAAAGACAGCATACTCACATTATGTTTACTGCAAATCATATTCTTCCACAGTGAGTCTTTTTCATTTGCGAACTTCCATACCCATTTACCTAGCAGCACTCTGTTAGCAAAATTCAAATCCAAGATTCCCAGCCCTCCCTCCTCTAAGGGTTGAAAGACCCTTTTCCAATTCACCCAGTGAATCCGACTTTTTGAAGAACTTTCCCCCCACAAAAAGTTTGCCATAATAGAGTTCAACTTCCTATAAACCTTACTCGGAATTCTAAAAATAGAGAGGAAGAAAATAGGCAATGAGGATAGAACTGACTTAATCAACACCAATCTGCCCGCCATAGATAGTGTGGAAGCTTTCCACCCGGATAATTTTTTGATGAAACTTTTCACAACTGGCTCCCAAAGAGCCTCTGTATTTCTTTTTGCACCTAGTGGTAGACTTAAATAAACTGTGGGAAGAACCCCAACGGCGCAACCAGTCTCCTTAGCCCTTTCATTAACACCTCGTCTTCTACATTAATTCCATACAAACTGCTCTTCGACAAATTCAAATGTAGCCCAGTCATTATGCTAAAAATCCGCAAGACTCGCTTAATATTAAGAATGTAAGTAGATGAGTCTCGGCAAAATAAAATCAGGTCATCAGCAAACTGTAAATGAGTTAAACTTAGGGAATCCGGTCTTCCGAAAGCAAACCCCTGAAAAAGTCCCTCATCCGCTGCTTTCATTAACATATGATTCAACAGTTCCCCCACTAAATTAAACAAGAGAGGAGACAAACTACATCCTTGTCTCAACCCTTTGCCCATCGAAAACTCCTCTGTAGGAGAGCCATTCACTAACACCGATATAGACGCTGTGGTGAGGCAACATTTTATCCATGAAGCCCATCTCTCCCCAAAGCCCATGACTCTCAATAATCTGAAGATAATTGGCCATTCAACCGAGTCATACGCCCTCTGAAAATCAGCCTTAAAAACTACCCCTTTCAACCCTTGCTTCCTCCAGCAGTCTATACATTCATTTGCAATAAAAGCACAATCTAGAAGTTGTCTCCCCGGAATGAATGCAAATTGTGAAGGACTTACAATACCTTGAATCACTGAACTTAGTCTCCTTGCTAAGACTTTAGAAATGATTTTATAGACTGCCAACTAGACTTATAGGTCTATAATCTTCAATAAGTTCCGGATTATTTTTCTTAGGGATCAGAGAAACAAACGCATGATTTACTCCATGATCCCATTTTCTCCCATAATAAAAATCCTCCATAAACTTCATAATTTGCCCCTTCAAAGTTGGCCAAAATTTCTTGTAGAAACCCATCGTAAAACCGTCAGGACCTAGAGCTTTAGAGTTGTCCGAAGAGAAAATAGCCTCCCTTACTTCCTCCTCTGAAAACATAACCTCCAAGCTATTCCTTTGATCTCCACTCAATTTATCAAAATTTAAATTCAAGTTCTCCACCTCTAGATAATCTTTAGAATTATAAGCATTCTTGAAGAACTGGGAAACAAAAACTTTAATCGAGTCAGGATCTGTCATCACCTCCCCCTCCACTTTCAATGCCGAAATATTGTTAAATCTGTTTCTGTTTACAGCACATAGATGGAAAAACCTTGTGTTTCTATCACCATCTTTGATCCATTTCGCCCTCGACAGTTGAAACCAAATACTTTCTTCAATTCTGAACATTTTCCAAAGCTCTTTTCTGGATGACAATAACTGATCCCAATCCAAAGAAGACAGCCCACTACGTTGCGCTTGAATTTCCATGTCATTTATTTTGTTCTCCAACCCTGCAATAGCTTCAGATATCCCCTGTTTACTTCTGAATGGCCAATCCTTGATACATTTTTTGGTTCCACGCAATAAACTAAACATTCCATGTCCCCCTCTATCATTTACCCGATCTGACATTATATTTTGAACCATTTCTACAAAGCCATTATCCTCCAGCATATAGTTAAAAAACCGAAAGGGTTTAGGACCCCAGTTTTTCCCATCTTCTATCAATTGTATCGGGTTGTGATCAGAAAGAGATCTAGGGAGTAATTTCTAGATCAACTTGGGGAAGCAACTTAAAAAACTGCTACTCAATAAGAAACGATCAAGCCTTACCCAAGTTGAGATTTCTCTATTACTACCCCAAGTGAAAGTGCCACCTACCAAAGGAAGATCCATTAAATTTGATTGTTGTAGGAAACTCCTAAGCAAACCCATTGAATGCCAGTTTTGTGAGGCCCCAATCTTCTCCTCTTGTTCGAGATAAGTGTTAAAATCTCCCCCAATGCACACTGGCAGATTTATCGAGTGAACATAACTCAACAACTGTCTGAAAAACTCCTTTTCTTCCTCTACAGAAGGACCGTACACGTTAATAATGACACACTCCGCTTTCGACACCTTAAACTTCCCTGATAACACCTGAAATCTACTATGATTACACACCTCAATGACCTCATAGGCATTTTCATTCCACAAACACATCAGTCCACCAGCTGACCCATCTGCTGGCTGAAAACTTAATCCCCTCAGCAGCTTTCCTCCTAGTTTCCTATTAAGCCCCTTCTGACTTTTACTCAGCTTTGTCTCCTGTAAAAGCAGTATGGCCGGTTTGACCTTATTCACAAGTCTCGAAACTCCTCTAATTTTTTCCTTTCTTCCTAATCCCCTAACATTCCACGAAACAATATTGCACTCCATCATAGTCGCTTCAAACCCAAACCTTCAAGACACAGAATCTGGCTCACTGGCCAGCTTCATTAACTACCCCTGCAGCTTCCTCTATCTTTCTAATTTTATCCATGAACGCCTCCTTCCCTTCCTTGAAAGAAATGCCCAAAATCTGACAGACTTCCCAAGTATTCAATGCTTCCTCGAGAGCATTAGAGAAAGAACGAGAGTAGACTGTAGATACTTCTACATTAGCCAAAGCTTCTGAAATTAAACCTCTTCTCTTCTTTCTGTATTTTCTCCTGTTTCTTGAAGCAATGACCGAATCTGCCACCCCCCTGACAGGAGGAATACTGCAACTAGTATGGCCCATAGTAGTATTCTGCACATGGGTTGAACCAGTGATATCCTTGTCCTGACCCCTATCCCCTGAAGCTAATTCAATTTGCTTAAAATTATGAAGAACCAGCCTGTTCTGAATTTGCTTATGACTATTTTCTGAACATAACCAGACTCGTCTTGTTTTCGATCTTCTATACACCCTAACCACACGACCACAACCCCTCAAACTTTCAGAAGTCTTACTAATAAACAAGCCTTTAGATACCTGATATCCCAATCTCCATCTCCTGCACCTCATCATCTTTGAATTACTGCTAACCTTCTTAGACTTGCTTCCTTTGACATCCTCATCTAAAACCTCTAATCCCTTACTGACTTCATTTGCCTCCTCCACCCTGATACTACTATTCTCATCGTAAGTTTCAAAAATTGTTTGATCCTGAGAATTGCTATCATTGTCCACAGGACTACGCTGGGCCAGAGAAACAAACCCAAACTGCTCAGGCCCAACCTCCTCAAATCTGCCCATTTGGGAATTAATCCCACAATCTTTGACACCTTTATCTTGCCCCGAGGTGTCACCTTCCACGCTGAAAACCCTTTTCCACTCCACAGAAGGAACTTCTGTCACTTTCTGCTGACTTTTAGCCTTACCTAGTACTATCCCCTCGACACAATGGACAGTCCCTAAAATATCATTGACTTCCATGTTTAAATTCAAAATACCATCGATCAACGTGTCATCCCCAAGAGAAACGCCTGACACCCTCTGACAGTTCAACTGCTCATTGAGATCTTCTCCATCAATCCCATTGATCCCTTCCAACTGAGTCTCTTCCCCCGGGACAACTCCTCCATCCACATAACCATCTTCTTCCACCCCATCATCTAGCTCAGGGAAGAACTCATCACATCCTTCCACTTTAATTTTAATGCTAAAAGATCTCCCATATGTATTAATGGTTTCCTGGGACGGAATATCAAACGGGCTCTCCGCTCTTAACAGCATATGAGCCACCCTACAATCCACTCTTTGAGCAGTTTGATCCTGAATCTTCACTAACTTGCCCCATCTCGCTGCCAATCTAGAGAAGAAAGAAACTGACCAGCAATTGAGAGGCACACCCATCAAGGATACTTTACAGAAATATAAAGGAACACCCTTCTCCTCCATGACCGGCTCCAACTGATCAAACCAAAAAGACAACGCCTCCCATTTGTTCTTCACCGCTTCGTTTTTCTCTTCCACAGACTGAAAAACAACCAGACAGGCATTTTTCGCAAAACCCCACCTTACCACCTTAACATTAAAGCCCTCGGTCCTTAAGCCTCTTTGTACAAGTTCAACTTCGAAACTTTGCTTGCATATCCCTGTTAGAGATGATCTCAACCAAGTTCTTTCTTCATTTGGAATATGCACATCCAAAGACTTCTTAACCCCCCTCGGAACTTCATAGCTGGACCTCTGCTGAACCTCAATATTGTCCTTTCCCACTACCGACTCCTTGTAAGATCTTCCATCATGATATTTCCCTAGTAACTCCCTTCTTCTCGCCTCAACTTGGCCTATTGAACTCTTCCCACGCGGCTCCACTTCTCTGTCCGCACCCGACCCCACTCCAGTATCTCGCTCTCTTCCCCTCAGAAACCTTCTTTTATGGAATTTTGCAATCGACACCAATATTTTCCTTCCATCTACCATAACGTTATTCATCCTATCCTTTGCATTGAACAGATCCTCCTTACTAGCAAAATGCACAAACGCGAATGTATGATCCTTGTACTTTGGTCTCCTATTAACGAACGGAATGAATACCTTGATCACCTTGCCGAAATAACTAAAACGCTCCCATAAAACGCTTCTATGCACTCGCCTACTAAGATTATCAATAAAAGCTACCCATGCTCCTTCTCCAGGCGATGCTCCGCCTCTACCAGATGAACCAAAACCAAGCGCCACTTTCCCTCTCTCACTAGATTTCTCACTCATGTTTTCTAGCAGTTATTTTCTTTTGAAACACTGGAAAAATATACTACAGAGCAATGTTGAAGAACAGGTTTCCAGCTGTTCTGAAGACGGAGGAGGAAAGCAGGGTGTTACAGGACTTCCATGTAGTTGACGTAGAGATTCCAGGGCAGTATTTCAGTGATCAGGTAACAAAACCAAAACTTTCATGTTAGTTTCTGTACTCTTTTGTTGGGTAAACAACAATTTACGAGAATGACATTCTAGTCTTCCAGACAATCTGAATGCAACATGTTATTGAACTTCCCTAAATTTGTCAAGCAAATGCCAGCGAGAACAACAAAGTTGACTTGCAGCTTTCTACAATTACTTGTTCTAGGTAAAACTAATCATCTCTTGGACTACCAGGAAATTGCACCTGATCACACAATAAAGTTAGATCGTGTTGGAGCTGATATACAAATTGTTAGAAGGCATGGAAGCAGCTTTCGTCGTTTGACTCTGATTGGCTCTGACGGTTCTCAACGGCATTTCATTGTCCAGACATCTTTGACTCCTAATGCTAGAAGTGATGAGCGGACACTGCAACTCTTCCATGTAATGAACCAAATGTTTGATAAACACAAGGAATCCCGACGACGTCATATATGCATTCACACACCAATTATAATTCCTGTTTGGTCACAGGTGATTACTCTTACATGATAATATCTCTAATCCATTGATTTCTTTTATAGTTATGTGTAGGCGTCCGAATTCTGTAGATGTCATGTCGGAAACATTTTATAGCTTTGCATGCATGGAGACAGGGCCAGACTGGACCTGCATATAGCAGTTGGTCCCAGCATGCTATTCCTGTTTTATCCCCACCAAGATTTAAGAATAACCTATATTCTTTGACAGGTGCGCATGGTTGAAGATAATTTGATGTACAGCACATTCCTCGAGGTGTATGAAAACCACTGTGCAAGAAATGACCGAGAGGCAGATCTTCCCATTACCTACTTCAAGGAGAAATTAAACCAGGCCATATTGGGGCAAATTTCCTCTGAAGCTGTGGTAGATCACCGCCTACAAGCATACAATGATATAACAAAAAATCTTATAACGGATGGTATCTTTTCCCAGTACATGTACAAGACCCTACCAAGTGGTAATCATATCTGGGCTTTCAAAAAGCAATTTGCTGTCCAGTTAGCTCTGTCGAGTTTCATGTCTTTCATGCTACAAATTGGGGGAAGGTCTCCGAATAAGATATTATTCACGAAAAACACGGGGAAGATATTCCAAATAGATTTTCATCCTGCATATGATGCAAATGGGATGATCGAATTTGGCGAACCAGTGCCTTTCCGTCTGACAAGGAATATGCAAGCATTCTTCTCCCATTTTGGTATGGAAGGCTTAGTCGTATCTTCAATGTGCGCTGCCGCACAGGCCATAGTCTCTCCCAAGGTATGGTTTCTTAGCATTTGTAAACCAACCAAAGAAATCTCATCCAATGTCTGATTTACATATTTTTTTACTACCAGCAAACGCAGCTTCTGTGGTATCAGCTAGCCATGTTTTTCCGCGATGAGCTGCTTTCATGGTCTTGGAGAAGACCAGGGATGCCACTTGCCCCTACCGCTGGAGGTGGTAGCATGAATCCTGCCGACTTCAAACACAAGGTTATTACCAATGTTGAGAATGTTATTGGCCGGATCAATGGAATAGCACCAGAGTGTTTGTCTGAAGAGGTAAAAGTTTTTGGGTAACCTATACGTTTAGTTTAAACTATTACTATTGTTCTGTTTTGGTACTCAAACTTTATTCTTTTAAATATCATATCTAATGTTTAGTTTAGGTTTTATTTTGGTACCTTATCAGTGAAAATTTAACGGTTATGTTGACATGTCATCATAAGGTAATATCATGTCATCATTGAAAAAAATACCACGTCAACAGTTCTGTTAATTTTTTAACGGTGGGGTATCAAATTAAAACATGAATTAAACGTTAGGTATGGTTTTGAAAAATAAATAAAGTTTAAGTATCAAAATGAAACAAAAGTAATAGTTTAAGTACTAAATGTGTAGTTTAGTCAAGTTGACTACACTCAAGTTTCTGTTTATGCGTTGTTGTTCTATAGTAGCTGTTCCTTTTGGTTCTCCGACTTAAAACGCTTGTTGGTGGTGTATTCAGGAGGAGAATGTAATGGAGCAACCGCAATCAGTACAGAGGGGTGTAACTCAGTTAGTTGAGGCTGCCCTGCTACCCAGGAATTTATGTATGATGGATCCTACGTGGCATCCTTGGTTTTGATGGATCCATTTGTATTTTTGGTACGCCACGTGACAGTGTTGTAGATAATTAATTTAACAATGTAGAAATTGTTCACATAATTGATTTTGGCACCAAAACAAATATTTTAAGTGACCAATCCAACGGATCAATAATTTAATTTATCTAACAAAAGATAATATAATTAGGTTGATGGCGGCGAAATTTTTTTTATTGTCTTTATTGAATCATTTCATTGACCAAAGAATATCCCCTGCCTGAGTCTGCCATGAAAAGAATGTCACTCATCCCGTTACTCCTCCGAAGAATATCCGTTGTTGGTTAGAGATGAGTAAAATATAATTTGATTCGTATAATTGATATTTTTTACTCGACTCAAAAAGAATTAAATTAAGTTTGAACTATAAAATAAGATGTTAACTCGAGCAATGTAAATTTTTTTTTTTTAGATTACGCCCACCCCTCTGGTGTTGGCACAGCCTTCATAATCCTCAATCTCCCCCAATTTTCCTTTCCCTTCAATTCAGCATCACTGCTGTCTACGAATCTTGTGTGCTTCACTGTAAACATTCATACAGTTTATCCACCAATCCATCATCTTCATAGTAGTTATCTCCCATTTCTTCAAAGTTCTTCATCATTGTCTTCGTCTTGTGTAAACCTAGATAACTATTGTAATACAATATATTTTTTTTCAAAAATATATAAATTTAATTATTTTTATATTAGTTTGGAGTGATTATAAGGTACTATTGTTTAAAAGATTTACAACCATTTAACAATGAATGTTTAAACATTCCTATAGACGTGCTCAAATCCGGAACTTCTACAGATAACAATTATTTATCTAACCATTGAAATTACTTTGATCGTTTGGGTTGCTACAATTAATCAGTACATCGTGTGGATAAAAGAACTAGTATGTACTATTAGGCAAATGTATTGCATATACCATCATATGAAGCCAATAACTGAATTTGGATTACCAATATTATGCCTCTGGTTCCTGCAACTATTAGACCTTGCCGATCGTAGACAATGTTCTAGAACTTGATCCCTGCAAATGGGACAATTCAACGATGGAACCTCCAGCCATTCTTCAGTACACTTCTTATGGAACATGTGCTTACACCTCGGCAGCACCCTCACCCTGTCTCCATGCACGTACCCTTCCAAGCATATAGCGCAGTTTTGGTCCTCCAAATTCGTGTCGAAACAAGACGACCGCGTCGACAGCGCCGTTGATTCTTCGTATACGAGGACAGGAATCTGCTTGAGTTCGCTGTTGATGGACTGTCTTGGCTCGGTGGGATTCTCGTCCGAGGATTCGTTTGATCTTTGAAAGTATTTGTAGAGTAGGAAACCGATGAGACCAAGACTTACCACCGAAATCGTGATTGTGAAAGCAATGCGGTCAACTATTATTTGTTCGTACTGGTCATTGTGCGGTGAAATCTGTTCTCCCAGCAAATGTCTATGCATGTTTTGAGTCGAACTTTTGGAAGGCTCCGGTGAGAATTGTTTTTAAAATAGTCCTAGATGAGTATAAAGTAATATCTGTTCAGAGAAGATTGATCATTCAAAAAATATATATAAGGAAGATGGAGTTAAATAGTAAAAACAATGGCTTAGCCTTGAAGAAAACGTCTAATCTTCCAAATTTTAAAGGTTTAATAAGTGAGGAAACCACTCATTAATCATTTATAAAAAAAAATTAATCAGTAGGGATTATTGATTATTATTACGCCACGATTTGATTTTGGCTTGTAGTTAATTACGTTACCATCGGTTCGTCATTATCCTATTTTTTGCCACAAGTAAAACCATTAAGTGATTGGCGGTGTGTTAGAAAATAGTAACTGTAGTACTGCTATCAATTGAGAAGTAGCGGTAGAGAGGAATGAATAAAAGAATATTGATCAAGTGTATTGCTTTTTCACTGAATTCAAGAACCTTATCCCTAACTAACCATACTAGTTCAACTGCTTGTTAGTTAGCTAAAACCTTCTGATCTAAACAAATTCATCCTCAAGTTTCATTACGCACAACCATTGTGGAAGGGAGGGGTAATATCGGTCACCTAAGATTCTTTCGGAACATAATTCACTTGAAGATCTTGTGTCAGAACCTTGTCCAGAATAAAATGTAAGTCAAGGTCCACATGTTTAGTTTTGGCGTGTAAGACAGGATATGGAGACATTGCAATAGTGCTGGTGTTACTATGGGAGCTTCATCAAGTGACACTCCCATCTGGTGTTACTATGGGAGCTTCATCAAGTGACACTCCCATCTCAGCTAGAACCCACATCACATGTAGCATCTGCAAGATTTTGATACTCAACCTCTATCGTGGACCTGGAGACTGGCCGTTGCTTCTTCGAACTCCAAGATAGCTAGTGAGGACCAAGGTTAGACCCGATACCTTAAGACTGACAGTATGTCATCAGGGTCACTGCTCCGGTCTGCATCGAAGAATGTTGTAGTGGTCACCTATGCCAGAGACCATAATCCAAGGTGATATGCAGAGACCGAAGGATTCTCTTTAGGGAAAGCCAATGAGCATGCTGAGGATGTTGTATGTATTGAGCAACTTTGTTGAATGGAAAGGCTATGTCCGGACGAGTGTGGCGGGTGTATTGTAAAGCACCTACAATGCTTCTATACTGACGAATATCCTTCAAATCTTCACCATCTCAACTTAGTTTAGGTGTCACAGCAATGGGAGTGTCTACTGCCTTTGCATTTGACATGTGAGCGTTAACAACTGAATATATTTAATTTGAGACAGGAATACCCCACCTACAAGCAAGTATTGCAAGGACCCAAGGATTAAGAGGGAAAATCTACAATGAAATTGTTGAATGACTTGTAATATATGAACCTCAGAACTGGCTGTCACTAAGATGTCATCAACTATGTTGCTGCATATGCGTGTACCCCGGGCAGCATAATTGTAAATCAACAAAGAAAAATACGATGTTGAGGCCTGAAACTGCAAAGATTGAAGTAACAGCTTCCCTTTCTCGATGCGTACTCTTCTAAACGTATAACATTGTTTTATGTTCACAAACATCATTGTTTATAAACTTATTTATAAATTTATGTCTAAAATTTATATTTTTACTATAAAAGATATGTTTGGATTTTTTTATTTATAATACAAGTATTAATAATATTCATGTTCGGTTATTTTATATTAAAATAAAAAAATATTATTTATTTACTATTAACAAATTTACTTTTAATTGTTTACGAGCATTTACAATCATATATTTACGAATATATTTGTTAACATACTCATTTAACGTTCATGAACATATTTATTTACCATGTTCATTAATATTAAAATTTAAAAGATTGAACATGAACATATAACTTTAAATAAACTAACACAAACAAAATTTTAACATTCATATAAAATATGAAGAAAAAAAGAACAAACAGGTTTAAAAATAATCAAAAAAAAAATAAACAAGTAAAAATGACTTCCTCAAACTTAGTCTACTTATGGTCCGATTTATGTTTGCAAACTAAAAAAACACATGCATTTATCTGCTGGTAATTTCTATTGCCACATGATGGCCTCTGCTGCGGGTTTATTAGAGTTTTAATACAGAGTCTTGTACCACGGAATAGTTTCGGTGTTCATTCAAGATGATTGATTGATGAGGAAAATTTCTCCTCTTTGAATAAATTAAATGGTTGAGTGATGAAGACAACTTCTCCTTGAATCGTATAATAACATCATTCAACCAACAAAAAGGAAACAGATTACATTACAGGAAGCTGATCCTACGGTGGTAAAAGATGCCTGATGATGACATCCTCACCAAATGCACTGGCAAATTTGATCCCATTTCATCATCCAATATGAACTAACATTCAGCACCTTCAATACATGTAATAATACTTTCTAGCATGAATGAAAGACTCCACTTTCTAGCATAGAAGAGGTTGAAATGGATACAGTGATTTACAACTGTATGCCAGTATTGAGGAGCAGAGTGGGAAGCGTATATTTGCATATTCTCCCATCAAACTTGGGCTGAAAGATCACCATCACTTCGGCCGAGATTTCATAGAAGCCCATCTAAAGTAACCGCAATTCGCTTCAGGGTTAGAAGAAGGGCCCTGTAAGATGCCAAAATAACAACTCAATTACCAAGTATAACTTGCACCTTTCCTAACATAAACTGCACTCGAAGTGCAGAGTACTTAATGATTTGATGAAAAACACATACCTCGGCTCGAGCGCACACATAGAATCTATGACCAAAAGTAGGACCTGGTTTCTTCACTACTCGAGAAATACAAGGTTCTCTATGGCCCTTGCAAAGAGGAATGCTGTTCTGCATGAGTTGTTGGATCCTTTGCCACTGCAGTAACGCGTCGCCGTTCTTCTGTTTCTCCAAATAACTTCTATCTCGTTCTTCTTGACCCTGTGAGAATGCACTCCCATTTGTGTCATTTTTCTTTGGACTACATAGACAATCCAGTTTTTCTCGACCCTGAGAGGATGAAATCCCATTTGTTTCATTCTGCATTATGCTGCATCTACAATCATCTATCACAGGAGCTTCCAGGGACTGATTGCTAGAGTTTAGGGCAACAGCCTGGCTAGTTGAAATATCAGTAGCAGAATTGTCAACGCCTTTATCTATGTTTGAACTTTTCTGGAAAAATGATCTCAATGAGAGCTGTAGGCTTTTTCTTGCTTTTTTCCTCGTTTCTTTGTTTGGCAATGAACCGACATACTGCTTGTTGAATGCAATTGGAGGATTACAAGCAGCCTCCTCTGTGAGATCTTTAGAATGACCAACATTTAGGATGGGATTATCAGAATCCTGATCCGAAGAACAGCAGGACATATCGGTTCCAAGAACATCACTATTAGCCATAGACCTTTTGACACCATGACTGCAACCTCCTGAGATGATACTACCATCAGTAGATGAACCAGATACTACATGGGATTCGACTTGCTTAGAATCTTGCCTTCTCATTAAAACTGACGCTGTCCAAATAAAAAAAGGGAGAAAAATCTTTGAAAATTTAAGATGCTGCAGAAATGATTCTGTAAAGATGGGAATACTAATTTTAAATAAGAATAATACACAAAAATGGGGATAAATCTTGTACCAAGAGTTTGCTGCAGACCATGAACCATTGGCAAATATCTAGCAGCTAAGGATGGAGTGCTATGTACCGAGACATCTGGGATATCCACTAAGCATGTATAAACAGGTGCATGGTCCGAACCTTCTAACTTAGTGTTCCACCCTCCATTCCACCTACACGAGGAAAAATTGACAAAATCATGTGAACAGAATGACCAAAGTGTTCCACATTGTCAGAGTTGATTTATAATAACATGATACTTCTTCTTTGAACCAGATTCCTTTAGAACATCTGAACCTCCAAATGAGCCATCAATTCCCACAAGGCACTAAAAATATTCACTTGATAACTGGGATAACAAGCCTTATTCCAAAAAACGATGAGAGAGAGTGTCAGAGAGAAAGCTGAAGAGAGAGAGATTGTCAGAGAGAGAGCTGGAGAGAGAGAGAGAGAGTATCTTAGGTCTTCATTCCTCCGGTGAGGATTGGATGGTGTTTGTGGACAATCTGAGCAAGAGAGTCTCTAGGAGAACAGTTAAGGAAATTTTTCAACAACAGGGTCGTGTATTGCGAGTTTTCATTCCGAGTAGTTCTAGTAAACCGAACTATAGAAACCACACGTTTGCTTTCGTTCAGTTTGCTAAGGAGAAAGGATTGAAGAAGGCGGTGGAAAATGTAAATGGTATTTGGATTGATGGAAAGAAAGAAAATATCTGTCGGGGTAGCTAAGTATCAGAAGCAGAGGTCTAGGCAAGTTGCCAGTAGAAATTCCATAAGAGAAGAAGATACGTTGTATAAGGGAGGGAATTGGAGAAGAAAAGTTGATAATGAGTCCTTTAATCGATTGAGAGATGAAAGATCATATAAGGATGTGTTAGCCTCCAATGTTGGGCTGAGGGAAGTTCTGGTGAGCAAAGAAAATAGGGAGGGGATTCCTAGAAAGAAATCGGGGTTGAGGAACTTGTGGGAGATGCACATTCCCTCGGATGAATCGGATTGGGTGAAAAGATCATTGACAGGGATCATTAAAACACACTTCGATTTGGATCTAGTGATGAAGGGTCTGGCTAGTGATGGGATCAAAGTCAAGTTAGCTAAATGGGGTTATGCAAGGAACTCATGCATTTTAACCTTTGCTTCAGTGGAAGAATTAAAGGAGGCGTGGCCGAGTAGATTGGAGATATTGTCATTTTGGTTTGAATGGCTTGATATGCTTCTGAATGAGGAAGGCTTACCGATGTCTTTTTGCTCGGTTGAATTAGTTGGAGTTCCCTTATTATGTTGGAATGTCCCGTTCTTGGAAAAACTTGTTTCAAGGTGGGGGAAGCTGATTTGCATTCAAGATTCGACGGTTAGAAGAGAGGATATGGCGGTTGCAAGGGAACTGTTGAGGGTGGCCAGTAGGTCTGTAAATGAACTGAACGTTCAGGGAACCGTTCATGAACCGTGCGGCGGGAAGTTCGTTTATGTGCGTTTATTTATTAAATGAGCGAACATGAACAAGATTTTATGTTCGTTTAATTAAATGAACGAATACGAACATATGTCTCGTTCGTTCATTTACGTTCGTGAACGTTCGGTTATGATCGTTTATGTTCGTTCGGTTATGTTTATTTATGTTCGTTCGGTTATGTTCGTTTATGTTCGTTCATTTATGTTTAACCCAATCTTCTTAAATCAATTTTGGTGACCAATTTGTAAGTATCTTAAAAATATTAATTAATCTGATATTCTGATGACCAACTCCATAATTAACCCAATTTTATTTGGAGATTAAATCCAATATGTTAACCCGTGAGGCACCTCGTACCTATATTCATTTTCTCCTTTTTTTTCCCAAACCCTAGTGTTTACTGGAGAGTGGAGACGATCAGTGAAAGCTTCAAAACAAGTTATATTATAATGCAATCTGAAGTTTTACATGTATGTATTCATCTCTTTCTTTGTTTTATTTGGCTTAATATTTGATATGTAAAGTTATTGTGGGTATCTTCACATCTAAAACTCAAGAAAACATCATACTTCTTTCTAGAAATAGATAGGAAGATAAAGGTAACAATCGGAAGTATATGAGCATCAGTAAAGAGAAAAATATATAGAATTTGCCAGAAAACAAAACAAAGGTTTCTATGCAATTTCTGAAAAAGAGTGTAATAGCGGAAATAATGGGTTTTTCAGGAAGAACCCATTAATAAATAGAAAATACACTTTGACAATGAACTTTTGTTTTCATAGTTTTTGTGTGACCTTTAGTTGTGGAGTAGACTTTTGGTACGTTAAAATTTTGAATAGTGTTTTAACAATAATATCAATTAGATATGTAACATCGGATGGATTTCGGATCTATGTTATTGCCTTGTAGTCCAATTTGTACCGTTTGAAATCTTCATGCTATTAAATTTTCTACTCTACCAATGGAAAAGACCATTATTAACAAATCTCACTAAATTCTGACATTGATGTCACAAAACTTTTAGCCGGCGAATTTATTATAATAACATAGTGGAAAATGATTGTTCATATGTAATCATGGATCACTAAGATAAATGTTGTAGTGTTAAATTAAAGTCGTGTAAATCATTTAATATCTTTAAAAGATTGATCGAAATATTTGATATCTTTAAACATTTTATCACTGCTAATCAATTTTACGCTATTTATCACTGTAGATTTGGTTGATTTGCATTGTCGACTATTTTTCATGAAAGAACAATGGAAGGTAGGGTCTCCAATGTTTATGTTCGTGTTCATTTATGTTCGTGTTCGTTTATGTTCGTTTATATATTAAACGAACGAACATGAACAAGCTATATTCCTTAATGAACGAACATGAACAAAAAAATTTTTATTCGTTTATGTTCGTTTATTTATTAAATGAACGAACATGAACATACCTCCGTTCGTGTGCGTTCGGTTTGTTTACAGGCCTAGTGGCCAGTCCTTTTGATATACTGGAAACAGTCACACTTGGATCGTATGGGAGATCTTATTTGGTTAAAATTAATTTGGGCTCGGTTTATATGAAACATAATGGTTTATCAGTAGTGAATTCAGCGGTGGACGACGGTGGAGTATACAGGGAAGTTGCAGCATCAGAGGAGGGAGATGATCGGTGCTTAGGAGGGGTTGGTAGGCTCGACGTATTAGACGAGGATACTAGAGGTAGAGTCGACACGTGGTTGAAAGGGGATGAATGTACTGCTGTGGCTGGCGGCTGTGAGGGTCAGCATTTATTGTGGCAGGTAGAAGGTCAACCTAGTGGGGAAAGGGTGTCAGAAATACCAGAAGAAAATTTGAATCTAAAAGGGGAATATCTGGGCCTTGGGTTGAGGAATAATTTCTGTTATGGTAGTGAAAAAGCCCAGTCAGATGACTTTAGTGAGCCCAACTCAAATAATACAAGATTTTCTCTAACTGGGCCAGTTGTTAACTTAATAAAATTGGGCCATGGAAAACAGAAAGATTCTCGGGTGGACATTCTAGGTGATCTGCAACAGACAGATTTGGAGAAATTAAACTTGCAGAATTTGGTGCCTGCTAGGCTTGACTCCAATTTAAAAAGGAGTGCTGGAGAATCAAATGTCAGAGTACAGTCTCAATGTAGAGGGTTTTCTAAAAATAATAATTTTGAAGGGTTAGAGGAAGAAGTTGAACTGGACAAAGAAGAAAGAAGTATGGAGGAAACAGAGGTGGAAAGGGAAGTCGCACCAGTCCAAAGGTTGGAATTCAGGTGTTGGGAGCCAATCAGGAGTCTTTCTCAAATGGTTTAAGGAGTTGGAGTCCTTTGGATCACTTGTCTAGAAGTTTGTGCACTAGGAACGTCCCAATAGGAAGGTGGAATAAATGAATTGTTTATAAAGTATATAGAAGATCTAGGGTAAGAAAGGTGTGGTTTAATCTGAGCAGAGAAGATGGGGGACTTCAAACAAGGGAGTTGGTTGTTCAAAATAGGAAAATTCTAAACCCTCTTTCGAGCAGTCAATCATATCTAAATTCCTTGGTGGAAGGATCC
Organism: Hibiscus syriacus; assembly: GCF_006381635.1. NCBI lineage: Eukaryota > Viridiplantae > Streptophyta > Magnoliopsida > Malvales > Malvaceae > Hibiscus > Hibiscus syriacus. The sequence goes on along the minus strand of NW_024063144.1, from coordinate 124,162 downwards.
AATTCCATTGATGAGGAAATTGGTGTTCCTCATATTTCAGCAGTGGATATTTCTCAACATTCAGGGAATGTATAAGTGTTCTCTATTGGATCTAAACCTGTTTCTATGGCAGGGATAGTGAGTAGAAGAAAGAGAAGGCTTTTGATTAGAGAAGCTTTGGATGTGGTTAGCTTCCCTACTGTTTATTCTTCAACATTCTCGTTGTTCTTGGAGGAGGCATTGGCTACATGGGAAGTTAGCAAAATACTGGGGATATCTTTTAAAGAGGGGAAGAAGGCCTTTCTGGATAAAATTATAAATTTTGAGGAGGGATTGGTCGAAAGTAGGGAACGGGGGAAATCAGGGGATTAGATTTCTTTTGTTAACTAGCTTTAAGGCTTTGGTGTTAAATTTCTCGTTATGATAAATGTCAACATAATTTCATGGAACGTAAGGGGTTTTGGAAAAAAGGGAAAAAAGGGAAAATCAAGAGTTGTAGCTAATTTGGTAAAGAAGAATAAGCCGAGCTTTCTTCTCATTCAAGAAACAAAACTAGAAAGTTGCTCTTTGGCTCTTAGGAGAAGGATAGGGGGGAGACTTCTTAAAGGAGGAATTGTTGCTCCAGCAGTGGGATCTGTAGGTGGATTAATGATTATGTGGAATGACAATGATTTTGAAGTCTCCAACATCCACTTAAATGGCAGATTCATAGCAGTTTTTGGGATGTTTAGGAATTCAAGTGAAGAGTGTGTGATTATTAATGTTTATGGTCCATCCATTGAAGTTGAAAAGGAAGATTTTTTCAGGGAGCTGTTGGAGTTTGTTTCTGCTCAAAATTTATCGGTGTGTATTGGGGGGGACTTTAATGTGTATCTCGATCCGGCTGAGAAGTTGGGCAAGTCCCAAAACTGGCATTCTATTGATATATTTAGAAATTTCTTATAGTAATCAAATTTAATTGATCTTCCTATGGTGGGAGGAAGGTATACTTGGTGTAATAATAGAGAAGACTCTACTTGGGAAAGACTCGACAGGTTCTTAATCTCTGGGAGGTTTCTAACCTGTTTTCCGAATGTAGTGCAAAGACTTTTGCCTAGATCCTTATCTGATCATAATCCAGTTTCATTAGAGGATAAAGCTGTTAATTGGGGTGGGTCCTAAACCATTCAGATTTTTTAATTATCTATTAGAGGAGGAAGGATTTGAGAACTTGGTTAAATCTTTCATGGTTGATATGAGAGGGAGAAATAATAGAAGGGAAATCTTCAGCATTTTACAAGGAACAAAAAAATTAATCATAAATTAGTCAAGCAACAAATCTTTTGGGATTTCCAAGTCTATTTCTGATTTAGAAAGGAAAATTAATGAACTGGACTTTAAAGCTCAAGATGGAATTCTCTCGAAGCAGGAGTGGGATCAGATGATGCAGTTTAGAACTAATCTCTAGAGGCTGTATAGGATTGAAGAAAGCATTTGGTTTCAGAAGTCGAGGACTAGATGGATTAAAGATGGGGATAGAAACACAAGGTTTATTCATCTGTTTGCGCTGAATAGAAGCAAAAGAAATGAAATTTTAAGCTTGAAGATAAATGGGAATGTGGTTTCAGATCCTCAGCAGTTAAAGTTACATATTTCGGAATTTTTTAAGGCAACATACAACTCCAATTCAACAACGGAAGTGGAGGACTTACTTCTGGAATTTGCTAAGCTGTCAGGGGAACAGTCTAACAAGCTTGAAGAGCATTTCTTAGAACATGAAATTTGGCATGCTATAGCATCATCAGACAGCTCTAAAGCTCCAGGACCGGATGGTTTCACCATGGGTTTCTTTAAAAAATGTTAGCCAAGTTTAAAAGAGCATATGCTGAAATTTTTTGAAGATTTATATTTTGGAAGGAAATGGGCATGGTTTAAATCATGCGTTTATCATACTTATTCCGAAGAAGCTAAATCCGGACAACGTAGAGGATTTTAGACCAATTAGCCTTGTAGGCAGTTTATATAAGATCCTCTCTAAGGTTTTATCGAAGAGACTGAGTTGTTGTGTTGGTGATATAATTAGTCACTCCCAGTTTGCTTTTATACCGGGGAGACAGTTGTTGGATTGTGCTGTTATCGCAAATGAAGGGATTGATTATTGGAGAAAACAAGGGCTACAAGGGGTTGTTTTCAAAGTAGATTTTCGTAGAGCTTATGATTCTGTTGAATGGCCAATTTTAATCAGAGCAATGTCAGAGATGGGTTTTGGTAAGAGATGGTTGTCGTGGATATCTCAGTGTTTATCAACAGCTTCAATCTCGGTTCTTGTAAATGGGTCTCCCTTGGAAGAGTTTCCTATGGCCAAAGGACTTAGGCAAGGGTGCAGTTTATCTCCGCTTCTGTTTAACATTATAGATGAGCTGCATCACTTGATGTTAACTAAAGCAGTAGACAGGGGTCTTTTCCAAGCTTTCGTTATTGGGAAATCTGAAAACTCTGTTCGGTTGTCACATCTCCAATTTGACGATGACTTGATATTTTTTGTCAAGCATCTCTTTCCCAGATTAAAAATGTCAAGAGAGTGTTGAGGATTTTTAGTATTATGGCAGGGTTGCATCTAAATCTAGCTAAGAGCAAGCTGTTTGGTATTAATGTGGAAGAGGAAGTCTTAACAGATTAGGCATTAGCAGTGGGTTGTTCAGTTGGTTCCTTTCCAACAGATTACTTGGTACTTCCTCTCGGTGCTAAGAAAAACTCAGAAGCCCTATGGGATCCAGTCTTTAAGAATTTTAGCTCCAAACTTTTCGGGTGAAAAGCTTCTTGTCTCTCATTGGCTGGCATAACAGTTTTATTGAAGTCGGTGCTAACATCCTTACCAATATTTTTCTTATCTCTTTTTAGAATGCCTTGCAAAATTGGTAAGAAGCTCAATTCATTAATGGCCAGATTTCTATGGGGGTAATGAGGAAAAGAGGAGGATACACTGGGTGAATTGGAGATCAGTTTGCAAGCCTCTGAATTCTAGTGGTCTTGGTGTTCTTGATTTGAATCTTTCTAATCGGGCTCTTTTGGGAAAATGGATGTGGAAGTTCGCCAATGAAAAGAATACTTTGTGGAAAAGTGTGTTATGTAGCAAGCACAAGGTTAGTTGTAATACCATGTTTATTAGCAAGGTTTTTCTCCCAAATCTTCTTGGATTTTGAGAGGTATTGCTAACAATTTCTTGAAGAATGACTCGGAGGGTGAATGTATCAGATCATATTCAAAGTTGAAAGTGGGAAATGGAAAGTCTATTTCATTTTGGACAGATACATGGGTTGACGAGTTTCCTTTAAAAAATCTATTTCCTAGAATGTATGTGCTTTCTACAAACAAATGGGGTAAGGTTGCTGAGTTTGGCAGCTTTGATTCGAACGGTTGGGTGTGGAACATCGAAACCAGAAGGAATTTGTGTGACTGGGAATTGGATCAGTAGTTGGAATTGATTACAAAACTGAAGGATTTTAAACTGGCAGATTCAGTAGAAGATTTTTTATCTTGGTCTGCAAGTGGGGATGGATTGTTTTCAGTAAAATCTTGCATAAATGCACTCGGGAAGGTGTTTGGGGTTCTGATTTGTGGTTAAAAGGGGTGTGGTTGGGATTATCTCCTCCTCGTGTTGAAGCTTTCTTGTGGCAGCTAACTCATCAGAAAGTGGCAGTGAGAGAAGAGTTGGTGAACAGAGGAATGCAACTAGGGGATGATATTCTTCCTTTTTGTAAGAAACACGTGGAATCAGTGCAGCACTTATTTATTCCGTGTTATGTAGTTTGGGAATTATGGAATAAAATAGCAAACTTTTGGGATCTAGCCTTAGTACTTTCAAAGGACCCACCTTCTTTACTTAGTTCCTAGGGTGAGCTGAGGGGGAATTCGTTGATTTGGAAATTTATTCCGGGAGTAGTATTTTGGTCGATTTGGAAAGCTAGGAATGCAATGGTGTTCGAAGGTTCTCCCCTTGACAGGATGTCTCTGTTTTTTATTACTAGATTCAGGTTATCTAAATGGTTTCTAGCCAAGTACCCTAAGTTTCCTATTCAGGAAGATGTGCTGATTGGTGATCCATCTCTTGCAGATGGTATTCAAGTTCTTAAACCTAAGAATTTTCAGGTGATTCGTTGGTTCCCTCCCCTGTTGATTTTTTGAAGATGAATGTTGATGGAGCTGTTAGACTTGATGGCACAGATAAAGGTATAGGAGGTATTTTAAGAGACTGGAATAGCAACACTCTTCTGACTTTTTCAGAAAATGTAGGTCAAGGTCCCCTGCCGGTTGCTGAGTTAAAGGCTATAAAGAGAGGCATTGAAATCTATTTGTCTTCTTGCTGGGTTCCTGTTGGAAGGTTGATTGTGGAAAGTGACTGTAAGTCGGTTGTGGAATGGATTCAATCCCCGATTTTGGCTCCTGTTTTTATCTTGCCATTAGTTAAAGAGATTTCATCACTCATCTCGGAAAGGGTGCACTCAGTTAGGTTGATTCCAAGGGCGTGTAATGGGAGGCAGATAGTTTAGCAAAGTTGGGGATTGGTTGATTGTTAGGCTATATCAGTGGTTTTTCTTGTTTGAGTTTTAGGGTTTTGGTTGTTAGTAGAGTTGTTAAGTTTTTTTGTAATACAATATGGAGTTATTGTTAAATCTTATGTAATTTCGTACGAGTAATAAAATTTTTAAGGCACTTTTTTCCTCCTTCCGCTGATTAAGGAGCTTACTTTCAAGCTCCATTAATCAAGAAGGGGTTTTTTAATGAGGCTTGATATTCCTATAAAAAAATAACATGATACTTCAGTTACCACAACAATCGAATCGTAGATGTTAGATAATTAAGGCAATCATCAAATAATCTGAAAAGAGAAACTTTCAAATTTGAAATGTGTAAAAAATTCTTCTACTTTCTTATCTTGTTGGTTCAATTTATTTCCTAAGTCAGTAATGTTGAACTTAATTCCGGAAGGCAGGAGCTGTCTTGTGGACCTTATGGAAATGTCGGAATCATTTGATATTTGAGAAAGGGAAGTTAGATCAAATTCACTTGTTTTCTCTAACAAGATATAGATTGACTGCCTGGTTCTCGGCAAAGTTCCCTAATTTCCCTTTTCATTTAGACTGCCTTGTTGAGGACCCGACTTTGGCAGATTCCTGCAATTGTTCTAAGCAATCAAATCCTTCCTCGGCCTCTTGGAGTCCCCGCCCCCTGGTTTCTTTAAAGTTAATGTGGATGGGGCTGTTAACAGGGATTGGAAAAGGAGTGGTATTAGTGGACTTCTTAGAGATGCATAGAGCAAGCTGTTGGGTTCCTTTTCGGCTTCTACTGGTCCAGGCCCCCCATCCTAGCTGAATTGAAGGTCATTCAAGCTGGTTTGTCTCTGTTTGTGGATTCGGAGTGAGGTGCAAAGGGTCAGCTAATTTTGTAAAGTGACTGTCTTAATGCTTTTGAATTGGATAAAGAATCCAGGCACTTGCCTTGCTTCGTTTCCTCAGCTAGTCAATGTAATTATTAGGCACATCCAGAGATGTGCTAATTAGGAGGAGGATAAGTTAGCAAAGTCAAGCATTGGTTAATTTGGTTTGTATCTTGTCTGGCTGGGCAGGTTGTTTTGTTTCTTTGAGGGATGTGTCTAGCCTCGGTGTACTCTCAGCTGGGCTTTTAGTTTTCCTTTCTGGTGTATTTTGGACCCATTAATAAATTTTTTTTGTGGTACTCTTTTCCTCCTTCCTATGTTCGTTGAGTTACTATCTGTATTTCGATGAATATGAAGGGGGTTTTTAATGAGACCTCCTTCTCTTATCCAAAAAAAAATGTGTAAAAAATAAAAAGTTAATTATCTTGTCATACTCAATCTAACGACATAGTTGGATCTAATCTTTACCTTGGCGTATTTCCAGGTTTCCACCGTTTGTATTCTGTCAAGATATCGCACTCCTTTACATGGCAGGTTACCAAATTATGTCCCTCCACATCATGCTCCCCATGTATGCAAGGCCCAGCACATAGAATATGATCAATTCTTGTCCCATAATTGAATTGTTCGGCACCAGTATTTGATGGCCAGCATGTAAATGCATCTCTTCTGCAAAGAAGACAAAGATGAATATAAGAACTCTTCAATGAAAGAATAAATGCTTAGCGTTATAAGAGGAATGTTGACAAATTAAATGAATTCAATGTCACAAGGAGAAAGTTTAAACCTGTTTGGGTGTTTTGCCCTGAAAACATCAAAGAAACAACCTCTAGATTCCACAAGCTTGGATCTAAACCATGTTCTGAACCTAAAAATGAATTTCAACTGAATTAGTTACTTTAAAAGAAAATCGGTTTTGTCTCATAATGAAGACAATCTATATGTCAGAGGCTTACTCATTCTTCTCAAAATTGGGTCCTGCATCACAACGATCAATAGCACAAGGAGCAATGTTGAGGTCACCAACAACAAGAATCCTCCTTCCTTGTCGCAGCAGAGACTCCCATCTTTTCTACATCAAAGACAATCAGTTTTAATCCCATTGCACCGATTTCACATCTTACAAGTAACAATTCTTACCAAAACAAACTTCAGTACCTCTAATATCTTGAAAAAGTTAAGCTTGAATTGAATTCTCTCGGTATCACCATCCCCAGCTCGGGGTCCATACAAGTTGAAAAGAACTAACAAATATATTAAGCAAAGATTAAGATAAGCTCTCATCATAAAAAGAAGTAACACAATTGATAATACAATGTTAAACTAACCAAAATGAGCATGATCAGTGATAATGCACCGTCCCTCACTATCAACATGATGAAGCTCCTCTCTTGAAAACTCCTCAAGCCCTTCAGTTACGGAAGCGGCTTCATCTTTTCTAGAACAACCTAAGAGGCCCGTGAAGCCTTCCTCTGCCGCAACCGGCAATGCCACTTCTACACTTGAGAATGCCGACTTAACACGACAAAATGTAGCCACACCTGCAAATATATAATTTTTTTTTGAAAAAAAAGAGGGAACTTTTCTTCTTCTTCTTCTCGCTTTCTCATATAGGCATAGAATCAAACAGCTTACCGGAGTACCCAGTTCGGCCTTTACCGGAGGTATGAGTGCAGGAAAAGAAGGATTCATAGCCATCGGCTATTGCCAAATCCGCCGCTAATTCTTGTCTTCTCAACTTCGTCTCCTAACTCAACCCCAAAAAAGAAAATTAGGGATAAAAGTAAATTAAGGGATAGAAAAAATGTAGAATAAAAGAGGGGAAATTGGGACCTGGATGCAGATTATATCGGCATCAAAGGAATTGAGTAATTTGGGCAGAGAACCGAATTGGGAGACTCTTTGCCTCAGTCCATTTACGTTGTATGTTACTATCTTCATTTCTTCATAACTTAATCAATTCCAGCTCCTTTCTTTTCTGGTTTGCCCCAACCGAATCTCTCTCCTTCGGATGGATTTCCTTGCGATATCGCCGCTTGCTTTTTCTTACTAATTCTTGGGATTCTTTTAAGAGTTAATTACATCATATATCCTTAAATTATAATATTTATTTTAGTTAGTCCTTCAAGTTTTAAGTATTCCAATTTAATCTCTAAACTACGACTATCATTTTAAATTAGTCTTTAAACTTTTGTACATTCTTATTTCATCCCTAAACTATGACCCTCTTTCTACCTCAAACTTTAAAATCTTTCGATTTCATCCCAAAATTCATCCAAATATATAATTAGTTTCAACCATAGTTTAATCAAGATTTTGTTTTTTTTTAACATATAATAATATAATTTGGCCTAACAATTTTATAAAAAATATGTGATTAGTATATACGTATATTTTGGGATAAAATTAGAATGCTAAAAAATTTTGGAAATCAAGTTAGAATAAATGTCATAGTTTGGGGATAAAATTAAAATTATCAAAAGTTTAAAGACTGATTTAGAAGGTTGAAATTTAAACATTTAAAGTTTAAGGAGTCATACTTTAAGACATTTGCAGCAATTAACTTATTTTTAATATTAGAAAAGGTTAAATTACAAGAATCATTATTGTACTTTGCTCTATTTCTTAATTTATTTATTTTACTTTAAATCCGTTCAATTTTCTCACTGAAGTTTATACATTTAGCATTTTTAGTCACTCGACCATTTTTCTCACTAACGGCGTTATGACGTGGAATTTTTATTATTATTTTTAAATAACAATTTTCAAGTAAAAAAATTAAAAAAAAAAACCTTTTTTCTGCCCCATTATGTTCTCCTCATAAATCCATGGACTAACTTAAAAGTATACTCGAACAGAAACAATTTTATCGTCGCATGATAATCAAAAGAGGTTGGTTTCTATTTTTCTTGGCGGGGAAAGGCCGACTTCGAGATTGTGGATTCAGATGCAAATAAAAAAATACGTTAGATATGGATCTGAAAATTCAAAGTATCATTATCATAGATGAGAAGAAGTTTGGATTTTAGAGGATTAAAGTACTACGAAATCTCAAATGAAACCGTGATGCTGAAAACCAATATCCCAAACGAAAATGTGATTCTGAAAACCAAAGCAAATCAAACTTCATCACCACCACCTTAAGTTGACAGCAATAGAATCTTCCATTTCTTTTGCAGAGTCAAGAAGCCTCTCCATCTTTGGATATGAGGGGAAGAATTTGTACATGGCTGCTTATGATTGGAAAATCCACATTGCACTATCATTTAACCTGGAGGAAATTGACAGGTGAGTTCCTCGTATACCACCCTGGAGAGGATGCTAAAGGAGGGGGAGAGAAGAAGAGTTGAGCGGAGAAGAAGAGAATGAGAAAGGAAAAAAAGAGTTTTTTTTTGCTTTTGTCTAACTTTTTTTCTGACTTGGAAAATGTTATTTAAAAATAATAATAATAAATTCCACATCATAACGCCATTAGGGGAGTAAAAGAGTGACCAAAAACACTAAATGCATAAAGTTCAGTAAAAAATTGAATTGATTTAAAATACAATAAATGAAATAGAAAATAGAGCAAATCGCAGTGATGATTCATATAATTTACCCAAAAAATCATTAAGATAAAAACTTAGAAACAGCAGCAGCCCAATAATTTGGATTTTACTGTACCCAAACAACAAAAAAACAGGCCGACATTAGCTTAAGAAACCCACAATGGGCAACTAAAAAATCTAAGCAACACCAACAATCAATTGGTCTAGTGGGATGAGGCACTAGATTTCTTAAGCAATGTCAGGGGTTCGAACCTTAACGTTTGCGAATGGAGAAAACTGGATTGGGAGGGTCGCTCTCGTCTCTACAATACATGATCTGGATTAGTGGATCAATAGATTAGACACCGGTGATTAATTCAAAAAAAAAAACTAAGCAACAAAAACCTAAAGAGCATAGGCTCTAGTGAAATGGTATAAGGGGAGACCTTGATTTTGTTGGTGTTTTCATGTTTATTTATATGTAAAGCTTTTAGAAAGGTAATTGGGGGTGTTAAAAGTTTTTGTTAACCGATTAAACCGATCGAACCAAAATTTTTTTTTGATTAATCAGTCGGTTAACTTAAGGTTCGATTGATTAACGGCTAATGATCTTTTCAAAATTTGTTTATCGATTAATTCGGTTTGAAATCAATTAATTAATCGAATTAACCGAAATTACTAAATATCAAATTTATAAATATTATTTATATATATTTAGACTAATCTGCTCCAGACCCATTAGTTACAAATCCAATTTGTCTAACCCAATTAACTTTAACTCATTAAAGACCCATTAAAGATCCAATTAACTTAAACCCCTAAAAATAAATAAAATGTTAAAATCAGTTGGGAAAAAAAATTAGGTCGAAAGAACCCTGAAGTCTTCAACGCCCAAACGTGAAACGGCTGTTACTCTCTATCTTCTCAAAAACTTCTCAATCCTAAAGTTCTTCTCAAGAACTTCTCAATCCTACGATATTAGATTTTCGAGCTTGCATCTTTGAATCTTTTCGAGCTGGTAAGTTATCAAACTTTTGTTACATATAATTTCTGCTTATTTCTTTCCCCCAAATATATTCCAACTTTGTAATTTGTAGGTGAAGCGAGTGGAACTGCTTAAATTGTTCAAAGTACCATAACAGAGTTGAAAATCAGTGCAGATCTATTGAGGTAGTTCAAAACAATGAATTTTTGTTTTCTATTTTTTTTTTGCATGTACTAATATATATACTCTATCATGTTGGTTTGAGAGATTTTGTTCACTTCTGTTTATTTGTTTGCATGATTTGGGGTTTAGGGTATGTAAAAATTCTTGAGGATTTAATGTCTATAGAACACAGGGCATTGTAAAAAACTAAAAATATAGAAGCTGTTAGGAGCCATCTTTTTCTAATTGAAACCCTAAACCATTCCATTAAAAAACAATACCAATCCCTGTTTATACATGGAGTTGTAAGTAATTTATAAGACAATAAACCAATTGAAGATTAGAAAACTTGATTTTGAGAAATTAAAAAAAAAAATAAATAAAGGGGAGTCAATAGAATTGAATATTTGAAGTAGCATAAAATTAAAGAGTTGGTGGTGCATAAGTAATTGTTCAGTGGTTGAGTATATTTTTTTCAAGAGGAGAAGTTCATTATTTATTACATCATTAATCTTATTTATTATTAGTTGGATTAATGAATGTATTCATTATTCATCTTGGAATGCATTAGATCCTACCCTCAATTCATAAGCTCATAAGCTTATTTACTGTGAGATTGTGAGTGTGAGTAGAAGGAAGGGTACGCATTCTAGTCTTTTAGCGTGTATTATATATGATCGAATTTTTTAATGTTTATTCTAGTCTGTTTTTACTGATATAGTATATATTTTGTAGTGATAATGCAAATGATGATTTTTTAGAAGATTTAATAGATGCACGTGAAGAATTTTGAAGAATGAAGACTGCTGGCTGCTGCTCCCTATATAATTGTATTAGTGGTTCTTCTAACTTGGTTTATTAGACTGTTTTTACTGAATTATTAATGTATGGAGGTCGGAATGTATGGAACTTCTTTTCTTTTTGTATTTCGTTATGCTTGGAGGATGGAATGATGATTGTTGAATTATGATGCAAACTGGTTTTTCAATGAAATAAGTCACACTAATGTTATTTTAGAAATGGAAAATTTGTAATAAATTCAGTTAATCTGTTAACCGAACCGATTGAACACCCCTAGAGGTAGTTGGAGGTGAGACATCAAATGGGGAAGGAAAAAGCCAAGTTATCTTAGACTTAAATCAATATTCTACTAAGAAAGGATTAAAGTGAGTGTGAGTGTGAGTGCGAGTGTGAGTGTGAAACGAGAACATTTATATGTTATTTCTAATGTAGAAAACTTGCTCATATAAGTTTTGTTAGGCTTTGGTGTAGGGATCAGGTTGGGTTAGGCTTTCGGCCAATTCGATCCAATCCGAAAATATAAATCTCTACCTAAAACTCGATTTGACATGTCTTTTGAGATAAAACCTGAACTTTAATTAATTCGACCCGAAACAAATATATTTATAAAAATTCTTAATTTTATTTAAAAAAATAATGATTTAATTGAAAAAAATATAGAGATGAATATTATTGCAATTATCCTTAAATATATAAAGTATTATTGCTAACCAAAAATTTTCTTTAATTTCTTAATCAAAACAATAACTTGAAAACACCCATGATAAAATAAATTAACCATATTTATATAAAATAGTTTTACATTAAGAGCTCTTAAAATAAATGATTCAAAATATACAGACCAACGTTTATAAATGAAGTTACGACTTGAATATACAAAAAGAGGGTCTACAAATATACATGCCCTCTAAAGAAATAACTCGAGACGTACTCTGCTTAGCAACTCGGTATGGATCTTGATTGCTCAAAAAGCTCCTTGACTGCTCCTTCTACTAACTTGCATAAGGAAACAAATTTCAAACTCTGAGTTTACTAGCCTAGTGCCACACTAACAACTAAACTATACTAAAAGTATTCATCAAATGCTCATGCAAGCAATGAGTATACTCGTATACTGCACTCTCTACTTTATGGTAGACATCATGGTGCGGTTGAGGGTCCTATATTTTGGAGCTCATGCACCCCTCTAGTCTAACGAGGATTAGCCCCGAAATCTCTACATCAGATGCAACACCCTCAACTAACCCACCTATTGCGAGTGTTGGGCCTCGATCCTAGTTAGTCAGTTTAAAGTGCCTCGTGTACTACCTAAGGATATCTAGACTGATTTTATTACTCGAAACTAGTATCATTCACTAAAGTGACTCAGGTGTCCTGATCGTTTCTCGAGTATTCAAACGAGGCTAGTTTTGTGTAACTCTAATTAATCTCGTTTTTAATGTACTTAAGCAATATTATCGTTATCACTTGAAGTCTTATTAGAGAGTAATTAGAGTTCTTAGGAAACCTCATCACTTCTTAGCATCCCTTGGATTTAAAGCCCCCAAAGATATGCTAGTATCGATACTAATCACCTCAGTATCGATACTGACTCTAGAGTATCGATACTCTACCTAGGGAGTCGATATTCATCAGCTGGTTTTAACTAAGAAATAAGGAGGACTAATAGCGATATTCTCATCCCAGTATCGATACTCCCAAGCTAAGGTATCAATATTGACCAGGATATCGGTACCAAAATTGTATTCTAGAATTTGGTTTGTAATCTCGGTATCAATACCACATCGTGGGTATCGATACCAATCCAGTAGTATTGATACTCCGTTGATGAGTATTGATACTCCCTTTTTAACTTAGGCTAATTTTACACCAAAAGAAGAACAATATTGGTATTGATTGTTGTTATAACGAAAATTAGACGAATCAGCATTTATCATGGAACTTCTCTGGGCGCACGTTAGCAGGTCTGATGGGCTCTCAGATTTGCTTCTCTTATGCTAATTTCTGCTTCTCGCACGCTGTTTTGGTTGTTCTTCTTTGCAAATTTGTTTTTTCTCTTATGGAATTGAGGACATCTGAGCTCGATTGGAGGAAGCTTTTTCGTGGTTTGCAGGAACAAGCCCTAGATTTCTTTCCTCCCGAAGTTTTGGAGGGTATATCTACTGTTAAGCCTCTACCCAATGTAATTGAGGAAGGACTTGTTGAGTGGAATAATGCGGTGGTAGGCCAATTTATTGGATTCGCTCCGAACTTTGGATCCATGCAGAGAATTGTTGATATTTTGTGGGGGAAGCTATCATCGGTTAAGGTTAGTCTGGCTGGATTAAACCTCTTTGTGTTTTCCTTTTCTAATGCTGAGATGAGAGATTGGGTCTTGGAGAATGGCCCTTGGCACATTCAGAATAAACCTTTAATATTAAGAAAATGGGAACCAAATATACAGAGATTAGATTTTGATCTTAGACAAGTACCAGTTTGGATTCAGCTTTATAATGTCCCCATCGAGCTTTTCTCTAGGAATGGTCTTAGCTACATTGCTAGTGTTGTTGGGGTTCCCCTCTATATGGACACTGTTACTACCTCGAGGGAGAGGCTTGAATATGTAAAGGTTTGTGTAGAAGTTGAGGCAGGGGCAGTTATTCCTGATGTAGTTAATGTAGTTCTGCAAGATGACTCCTTAGTCAAGGTCCATATTGATGCCCCTTGGATGCCCAAATTCTGCTCTCACTGTAAAATCTTTGGGCACCTGGCCAATGTATGTGTTGAGGGGGTTAAAGCTCCTATGAAAAATAAGGAAGTTTGGAGGAGGAAAGTGAACTCCAATTTACCTAATCTTTCTGATAAGGGAAATTTGGATAATTTTGTTACTGTGGTAGAGAATCTATCTTCTGCTGGCTCTGGATCCAACCCTGCTGATGGAGGATCTCTGCCTTTTGACCTGAAGGTTGGTAATTCAGAGGTGTCGAATGTGAAAGGCCTGTAAGAAAATAATGTAGGCAATGTACAAGTGCTAGCTGGAGACAATACAATCCAGTCTCAATTCCCTATTGAGTTTGCTTCTGCTGACAATAGTGGAAAGGTTTCCCAGAAGTCTGAGGCCAATGGTAATGATGATTTGGCACCTGATGCAATAGGAAAGGTTATTTCCACTGACAATTTGGTTAGCCTTGGTTGTGGTGGAGAGTTCCCCTCGCTACAAGATTCACTGCTCCAGAAAAAGAAAGCATGGGGGAAAAGGAAGGATAATTCCGGCACTTCTAGTAAATTGGAGCTACTTGCTGGTGGTGGTGGTGTTGATGGTAACATGAAAGCTAGAACTACTTCCTTGGGGGTTGCTATGCTTCTCAATGAGATTAAAGCAAAGAAAAAAGATCACATTGAGAAAGTCAAAGGTAATGGGGTCAGTTGTAGTTAATGACCCTCTTATCCCTATTTGATGATTTTTAGTTTTTGGAATGTTAGAGAGCTCAACAGTGGGCTCAAGCAAGGAAAGGTCTTGAGAAGGTTGGAGGTTTTAGGTGTGGATGTAATATGTTTCATGGAAACTAGAGTTAGGTATATTAATTTTCCTAAGATTGCTGATACTTTGGCTGCTGATTGGAATATAATTGCCAATTATGAGTACTCTGAGGGTGGTAGGCTTTGGATACTGTGGAAAAAGTGTCTTTCTTTCTCTGTACTAAAAGGTTGTGACCAAGCTCTCTCAATTGTAGGAGATGTGGCTGGTAGAAAGGTTGTTGTTATTGTTGTCTATGGTAGCAATAATAGTCAGACTAGAAGAGGATTATTGGAGCATTTAAGAAATTTGGATGTTGAAATTAGGTTTGTCCCTTGGGTGATTGGGGGTGATTTTAACACTTTTGTCAGTGCAGAAGAGAGCTATGATTGTGATGCTTTGGGGTTGCAAAGCATCTCTGATATGGAGGACTTCAATGATTGCTTGATGGATTTAGAGATTCATGACCATCCTTTCACAGGTCCACTTTTCACCTTGTCCAACAAACAAGAAAGTAACTTCTTGGCTCGAAAATTAGATAGAGTTTTAATTAACTCTCAATGGTTGTTGGAGTTTGCTGAATCAGCTGTGGAATTTAAAGCTCAGGGGCCTTCTGACCATTGCCCTGGGATTCTTTGGACTTAGAAAAGTGCTCAGGTAATTCGGCCTAAGCCATTCAAGTTCTTTAATTGTTGGACTGCCAATGAAATTTTTTTGAGGGTTGTAGAAGGTTGTTGGCATGAACATTATGAGGGGAACCCTATGTTAGTCTTGTTTAATAAGTTATAAAGACTAAAACCATTGTTAAAAGACCTCAACAGAAGCTGTTTCTCTGATACCACTAGCAGAGTGGCAGCAAAAAAGGCTGAACTTGAATATGTTCAGCTATATAATCTTGCTCATGTAGATCATAGAAGGTTGGATGAGGAAAAGAAGCTCCAGGCAGAATTAATTGCCCTGAAATCTGCTGAATCTGATTTTTTTAGGCAGAGAGCCAAAGTCCATTGGCTTCAAGAGCGTGATTTGAACACTAGGTTTTTTCATCAGAGAGTGGAATTGAATAAGAAGAGGAATACTATCAAAGTCATTAAGGATAAAAGTGGGGTGTTCCATGAAACTTTTGATGACATGGCAACTGAGCTTGAATTTTTTTTAAGAGCCTTATAGGGGATGTTGATTCAAGGGTGAAGGGTTGTTCTGTTGGCTGGCTTAAATCTGTTCTGAATTACTCTTTACCTGCTGGAGCTGAGGATCTCCTTGCTGGTGTGATTACTGATGCTGAAATCACGGATGCCTTGTTCAGGCAGGGGAAAAACAAAAGCCCTGGACCTGATGGCTATACTTTTTGGTTCTTCAAGGTTGCTTGGGGGATTGTTAGCAAGGATTTTATAGGGGCTGTAAGGTATTTCTTTCAAACATCCTCCCTGTTACCTGCTTTTAATGCCACCACCATTGTCTTAGTTCCTAAGTCCTTAAATACATGTATGGCTAAGGAATTTAGGCTCATTTCTTGTTGTTCTGTGGTTTATAAGACAATCACTAGAATATTAGTCACTAGATTAGCTGTATTCTTCCCTAGCATGATTTCTTTAAATCAGTCAGCATTTGTCAATGGTAGAAACATTGCTGATAACACCTTACTTGCCCAGGAAGTAGTTAGGGGTACTCTAGGAAGAATTTTTCCCCTAGATGCACTATTAAGGTTGACTTGCAGAAGGCATTTGACTCAATATGCTGGGATTTTTTTATGAATGTTCTTTATGCTTTGGGGCTACCTGAGGTGTTTCGTGGTTGGATTAAAGCCTGTATTACCACACCTAGATATTCTATCTCTCTGAATGGTAGTCTGGTGAGGTATTTTAAGGGGGCTAGGGGGTTAGACAAAGTGATCCCCTATCCCCTTATCTTTTTGTGATTGTAATGAATGTTCTTTCTTCCTTGCTGGACATTGCTGCCAAGAATGGGATTTTCAGGTTTCATCCTAAATGCAAAAATATTCCTCTCACACACCTTTGTTTTGCTGATAACCTCCTTTTGTTCTGCCATGGGTAATTGGATTTTGTTATAGGGGTTGTCAGTATTTTGGATATGTTTTATGGCTTTCGGGCTTAAGATTGAATGCCATGTAGACAAAAATTTTTGCTTGTGGGATGGCACCAGATAAAGTTGCACTGATCCAGAGAGCTACTGGTTTCAGGATTGCCAAACTCCCTGTTAGATACCTAGGGGTGCCCTTGGTTACTCTTAAGCTCACTAGCAGGGATTCCTCGGCTTTGCTTGTGAAAATTAGAGACAAAATTGGTAAGTGGTCCAGTAAGAAGCTTAGCTATGGGGGTAGACTACAACTTGTGAGGTCTGTCCTGTTCAGTTTATTTGGTTATTAGAGTAGGCAGTTTATATTACCTAAGGGTGTCATTAGGGATGTTGAGAAGCTTTGTATGAGGTTCTTTTGTAGGGGCAATGATTCCTCTGCTAGCGGTGCTAGAGTGAACTGGAATCAGGTGTGCTCACCTAAATCTGAGGGAGGGTTGGGCATAAGGAACCTAGCTGATTGGAGCAAAGCTTGCTGTTTAATGCTTATTAAGAGCATCCTTGCTGGGGAAGGGTCTTTATGGATTGCTTGGATCAAGGTTTACTGTTTTAAGTCATCTGACTTTTGGACTGTTGTTAGTAAATCACATTTCAGTTGGATTCTAAGCAAATTGATTAAAATGAGGGAAGAGGCTAGTGTTCTCTTCAGTCCTGCGACTGCCTTATCTCAGATCAAGGGCAGGTGGATATGGGATAGCATCCGAATCAGTAGGGGGAAAGTTGCATGGCATAGACTCATCTGGTTCCCTGTGCATGTCCCTAAGTTCTCCCTTATTGCTTGGATGGTTCTACTTGATAGACTGTCTACTAAAGACAGACTTATCAGGTTTGGAATTGCAGTTGGAAACAATGTGTGTGTGTTGTGTGGGGTTGGTCATGAATCTCACAATCATCTCTTCCTTGAATGTCCCTTTGCGAGTGAGATTTGGCAAGCTATTATGTGTGCTTGTGATTTGCAGCATCAGTTGCTGGAGTGCTGGGATGATGAGGTCTGCTGGATGGTTCATCACTTTAAAGGGAAGTCCCTTTTAGTTCATATCCTCAAGCTTGCTTGGACCGGATTTGTTTACTCTACTTGGGAGAAATGTAATCGTAGGAGTTTTAGGGGTGAGATGCGTTCTGTTGACACAATTGTAAATACAATACAGGAGGTAGTTAGAACAAAGTTGTATAGGAGTCACATTAATAGGGTTGATGTTGTAAATATACGACTGTGCCTAAATTGGGGACTGATTTAGTTGATTGTATATGTTTCTTGTAGCAACTTTGCTGCTCTCTTTTGGATGAATAAACTTACTTATCCAAAAAAAATATTGGTATTGTTCTTATAATATCAATACCCCTACTCGAAAATGTCATGCTTGGACTCGAATTTTGCACTCAAACTCACCCAAACTGTTCTATTGAGGTCCTAATAATTATTAGTGTTTTATGTGATATTAAGGGTCATAATTAAGGCTTTGAAAAATACTATAACACTAAAACATATAATTTACCATGAAAACTACTCAACATGCTTCAACTCAACTCTTAAGGTGGAATGCACTTCTAGTGACCCACAATTGGTATGAAGAAGTTATAAATGTGTTACCTTGAACTCTTAGCTGTTAGAAATGCTCTCAAATCACCCAAGAGACAACTTCTCTTTTCCTCTTGCCTTTGAGCTCTCTCCCACTTCTTTCACTAATCAAAGGTAAGAAAATGAATTACTAAATTAACTAGGTGGTTGGATTAAAGTTAAGAACACTTCATATAACTTGAATCTACTAAAAACAAGCTAGAATCCATAGATACTCTTAAACCTCCCAAAAACCTATTTATGGAAACTAAGTGTAAAACTTGAGAAATGAGGCTTAAATTGAAGCTCTTTGATTGAAGATTATCATGCTTACCTTATTTAAACTCAACTAGGCTTGAAATACTTGAAGAAAAGAAAGATGAGATGAAGAGAAGAGTGTTTGGTGAACTAATAGGGGGAGTGGTTCACGTAATAAGGCATAGAATAGGGGTTTTCAACATTTAATTTGAACAATGGGTAAATAGCACTTTTGGTCCCTCTTCTTTTATTTCATAAAATACTCATCACCCTTCTTTAACTCTCTTGGGCCCAACTCAAGCCCACTATCACTAAACTTGGTCCAAACTATTCTAATGGGTCCTTTGGGCTCAAAAATAGGTTTCGAATTAACCCGAACTACTAACTCGGGATTCGGGACGTTAAAATAATTATATTATTTTTTAAAAAAATAACTCGGGTAAATTTATGTATTTTGACCCGACCCAAACTTATCTTTCAAAAAACTCAACTCAACCCGACCCGAACTTATCTTTTAAAAACTTGACCTAACCCAGACTTATTTTTTTAAAAAAATAATCCAATAAATCAGATCGAATCAAAACTTATCAGATTCAAATCTCGTGTCATCGCTATTCCCTACTTTGGTGTCGATTAGGAATGTTTTTAGGCATGTAAGACAGTAAAATTTGCATAAATTGCAATATATATATATATATATATATATATATATATAGTTTGATCTAGTTAGTGTTGATGCCTTCATTGTAGTATCAATACTAAACTGATAGTATCGATGCTTGAAATTTCAATAGCCATAGTACTTATACTCCAGATGAGTATCGATATTAGCTATAATAGTAATAAATCAATGTTTTATGTTTTGGATCGCATACTTTAAATTGTTTGCATGTTAGTCCATGCATATATTTTTGTATGATATGCAATGAACTTAGAAACATAATTTGTATTTGATTCGACTCATTTTCTAATTTATTATCAAAATGTGACATCTCTGGTTGACTGAACATCCAACCTAAGTAAGAGATGTTACAAAATTAATTATTATAAAACTATCTTTTGAATAAACCATATTTTTCATTAACTTTCTTATTAGCGTTACAGAAAAATTACATATATAAACCATTCAACACAAGTTCATAAGTTTGGAACTGAATCTCTCTCTCAAATTTTATAAATATCATAACACGATGAAAACTATAAAGAAATTATAAAGAATGATCCATCTTCTAAATAAAATTGCTCTTTGATCTTATTCAACAAATAGAAAAGAGACAAAAACATGTTTTCATGATCACCTCTAGAAGATAGTTGAAGTGAAATCATCTATCAAGATCAAATCTCAAGTTTCTAGGGTAATAAAATAGTTATGCGAATACCCTTACTAGGGTTGAACTTAAAATGTTACTTTCTTAACGTCAACCAAAAATATTACATTCTTCCTAATATTTTCGATCGCGTATATTACCGTCATTTTTTAACCTTAAATTAGACAGTCTGTTTTTAGATTTTCCCGGAATAAGCATTCACTTCAAGATCAAATATAGATGATCCTTGAAGCAAAACTATTCACTCAATAACAAGTCCTGTCGAACTTTGGATAAAACTCCCTATGATTCGATTGAATGAACACGAAGAAAGATCAAAGTTTTTCTTTAAGATTAAGTCTAGCGACCTTTGCAGCGAACCTTATTGACCCAAGATCAAGTCTTAACGTTGTTTGTTGTTTGGATCAACTGTTAATAAAATGTAAAGCAAACAACTCTCCATACTGTCTTTGACAACCCTATAGCGGATATCCATCCAAAATCAAGTCTGAATGACTCTTATATCAATGCTCTAATAAAAAATAAAAGAATTTATCTCGAGATGGTAACTAAATTTGTAAGTAAAAGTCATAGTATTTGCTCCAATTTTTCAGGTTTTATTTGACTCGAGCTGTGTGTACAAATTTACGTATCTATATATATTCCCAATCAATAATAAACAATTATATTTTTAAAAAAATGATGAAATATTATATATTTATTATGAGATTAAATTAGGCTATGATGATCATAAAAAGTAGTATAACATCCCATGAAAACATGTCACTTCATATTTTACAGAAAATAATAAATAAATATCTAGATCAATTCTCCTTATCATTATTTTAAACTCAATTATCCAATTAATTTTTAGGTTGATTAATTAAATAAAATTAACCAATAATAATGGTAAAACAAGATTTAGGTTTAGGATCCGGAGAGTATGGCTTAGGGTATGAGATTTTGAATTTTAAGGTTTATGTTATTACTAGGATTGGAATTTAGAGTTTCAATGTTTATGATAGTAGGGTTTTGGTTAAGATCAGGGTTTATTTTCTTTTGCTCGACAAAGTTAATTTTATTAATAATCTAAGATGATTACAAGATAGTATTTGTTCGGATTTTTTCTTGATTATTGATAATGCACACAAAAACTTTAGGTATAACAACATTTCCTTTGACCACTGAGATCAATTTGATGGATTCTTTGGGTATTTAGTTATGTATGTTAATCAGAGCTGAAAAAAAACAATATTAATTACAAGATGAATAATATTCTAATTTTTTTCCTATTGAAGTTCTAGTAACTGTAGTCTGTAGCTATCATCAATTTCAAATGGTGAAATGTGCAGTATAACGAAGCTTTCAAAACACTGCTCACAAGTCTACGATCACCACTTATATATTTTGGTTTTGTAGAAACCATATATCTAAAATTGTGGAGTTTTATACGACAAATATTTGGATTCAACAAAAAGAAATGAAGAAAAAAAATCTCTTGGGATGGAGACGTTATAGTTTTGAAGGGCTTGCTAAAATCCATATCTGGTGTTGCTTCCACGAAAGTGTGTTCCAGCTTTAGCTTGTCTTGCTCCCTTGTTTCACTTATGTCTTAATTGATTCCAACCCTCTTTGGTAACTGAAAAACATGGCAGATACCATAACCAAGCTTCTTGTACAACCAAAAAAAAAGGCAAAAGAAAAACCTCACCAAAATGCTTGGATTGGAAGTATTAGCCATTAGGGCATTGTTATTTCGTAAAGCAAAACGGGAAGTTTAGTGTTTTTGAGGTACATCTACCAGGAGAAACGAAAGTACGTACGTAATTTACATTGTACGTATTTGAAAATGTAGACAGGAAATCCAGAAATGATTGGTAGGTTAGGTGCGTAAATAAATGAGGCAGAGAGATCTCACAACTAACAGGCTACCCTAGGAACCATCGTTGTTCGTTTGCACTCGGGGATAAAGCTACACTTTTTTTTGTGATCAGTTAAAACAAAGTTTTTTCATCAGTTAGGACTCAAAAGCGAAACCACAAAAGATCGAAACCGCGAGGAGTACGGCTTTGATTACAGTGTTATTGTATTAAAAACCCCGATAACTATTTTTCTTGAATAATTATCTTAGCAGATTTGTTAGAAAAATATCTCTAAACTATCCACATAGGATGATCTTACGTTCAGCAAAATCAAGTCAAATCTCGCGTTTTACGTAAAACAAGTTTCATGCATTTATTAGTGTATTTGTCCAAAATTAACAAATCTACCCGGGGTACTCTTAAAAGAAATAATTTATGGAGTTTTCTTATATAATAATGCCTTTGATTACTATACTTACTTTGGTTCATGTCCGGAACATGTGATAATTAGGGCTGAAAGGGAAGGTGGCTATTTGAAATCGAAAGGGCATGCCCGTCAGCGATCATATGGGGTGGGATCCAATTACACCGTGTGTAAAACTTTTTAGTTTGACACCTTGTTAGGATAAGTGGATGAGAGAAATTAAAAGTTAAGATTAACAGTATGAAGTAAGAAATATCCATTGAAAAAAATTAATCTCAGTTTTTGATTCCTCTCAATCTAGTGGTCTTAAAAAGGCGTAAAATTTTTAATTTTACATTAGGAGTAAGTGGATCCTAATTATATGTATATATAGGGATAGGATCCAATTACATAATGTAAAACTAAAACGTTTAACACCTTTTAGGATCGTTGGACGAGGGAAATCAAACGTTGAGATTAACAGTAGAAAATGAGAAAATATTCACTGGAAAAAGGAGTTAATCTTAGCATTTGATTTCCCCTCATCCGATGGACGTAAGATTTTATATCAGGAGGATAAACTTATAAAATTTTAGAGGATACGAAATTTATAAAATTTTAAGGATGAAAACATATTATCTATAGAAATACAAAAAAGAAATTAAAATATAAGATAATTTGAAAATTTGAGGAAGCGACCGCCCCCACCTGCTCTCTTCTCGATCCATCTAGGGACATATGCATTTGGCTCTATATGATAACAAGTGCATTCCGTTATTTAAAAAAAAAATTATAAAATTTACACCGTTCAAAGTGTTAAAGGAAGGGTTAAAAAAGAAATTTGTACACCTAATATTTAAAAAAAAATGTATATTTAAATTTTGGATCCTATTTTTAAATTTTTAAATCCGCCACTAAATTCATGATAAAAGAATTGTTTTTATTCCTTAAGGTCTCGGATTTGAGAACTAAGAACCTAAGTAGTGTGAGCGTTTAATATTAAATGGTTAAAAACTATCTTTAATAGATACTACCTTGATAGTTGCATGGATTTGGAGTTTGAAGAAGTGTGAAGCTAATGAACCGGTTTCGATAAGGAATTCCAACAAGTGGAATGAATTTTTCTTCTCTTTTTCTCTGCAAGAATATAGATTTATTAGAAAAAAATAGTTAACCAGTGGTTGCTAGAAGTATAAAGTTTCCGACACAGCTCAGCAGTCGATTATTAAACGAAAGGAACCCGAACAGTAGACTCCAAATTACAAGACAACATGAATAACAATAACAACAGATTGCCTGCGGAGAGGTTTTAATGAGGGGCCACACCCACGATGAAGGAGCAGCCATCACCACCACGCTTTGAACATGGATTATCTTTACATACCTGATTTTGCAAGGCACTCTTTCATTACATTGCAGTTTCATTACATACCTGATCTTCTTCATCTTACCAATTAGTCCATCAATATCCACAAAAGTCCATCACCAACTCCACAGGCGCTGAACTGGATTTCAATCCAATTCAAAGTCATTTTAGATTCAGATTCTATCATCTTTTCCACCCAAATTAGCCTCTACAAACACTTCTATCGCTATTCTAATTACAGTAACTTTTGCAAAATTTACCGTCTGGTCCAAAAAGAATATTCTATTAACTATTAAAAATTTCTCATCAAAAAACTCATCTAATATTCTCGATTCTAATTGAAATTATTATCAATTGTGTAACAATTTTAGAGTAGTTAAGGTTACATTTTAGGTTAAATTCGCCGTAATATAACATTTTCAGTAATAACTAAAATTATTACGAATTGTATAACTATTTTTTTTAAATAAAAACATAACATAATAGATTAAAACCCACTATAAATTACTCCTAGATTCTCCAACGCACGACAAAATTACTAAGTAAACTCATGACTTTTAAATCATGATGAATTGGTTTCACCTAGCGATGGGCACGAGACTCAATCTCAACGGGTTGTGACCCGATTCGATTCAGATTTTTTAAAATAAATTTAGGTTTGTGTCAGATTAGAAAATATGTTCGGGTCGGGTCAGGTTGGGTTGGATAGAAGGTGAAAAATACTCGATTAAACCTAACCCAAAAAATAATACAAATTCGTCTTATATATCTAGAGATAATTACAATAATAATTATATATATATATATATGATTTTTAATTAAATCCATATTTTTATTGAATAAAAATAATATGTTTTATAAATATATTTATTTCGAGCAGGGTTTGGCTTTTATCTAAAAAAATTGGGCAGCATTCAGGTCGGATAAAATCACCCCTAAACTCAGGTTGGGTCATATTTCAAGTGAAAGATATATATTTTCGAGTCGGATCGAATTTACTGAAAACCTGACTCTACCCATGCCCTTCCCTAGTTTCATCCATTGAAAAAGAAAGGATATGAAATCAGCATTTAAAATTCTTGTTCAAAAGTTGCAGTGATAACCATTAACATTTTCCATAATTGAGATGATTATTTTGCGGTAAAAATAATTAATGAAACCATTCTCTATATGGGAATTTAATGGAAATAATTTTCGCAAGCTTTTCAAATTGTTATAAAATAATTATTTGTATAATATTATAATAATTATAAAAAATAATAAATTTAATAATTATTTTACTATAATTGAATAAAATTTAATTATCATTATATAGTAATTTTATAAAATTTAATACAAGAAATTTAATAATTATTTTATAATTTTAAAAAAATATAGTGATAAAAATAATTATTTAATCATAGTTAAATTCTCTTATATTTTATTGTTTATATAAATAGAAACAACTAATTATTTTAAAAAATCTAAAAAAAATCTAAAATTATCATGAATATTTACGGTCATAGACGCAAACTAAAAATATAATTAAGATTTTTTATATAGCCATTGACATAAGAAATTAGAAGCCACTTGAGATCATAAAAGAACCATACAAGAGAAAAGTTAAAAACTTATACAAACAACTCGAAAAAATACGAACAGATTTAATTGCATTAATTGCATTAACAATCGAACTACAATAGAAGATTAAACTATTGAAAGATCACCGACAATCGTAAATTAAAGTCGAGCGTCGTGAGAAAAGTATAAACAACGTATACAAATCTAATTCGAAAATCTAAAGTATGAAAGATCAACAGAATAACAAATAAGTTTCATCTTGATCTATCGAAATAACGTCAAATCTAACCCTAAAAAAATTAAATAAAGAAAACAATCAAACGACCAATAAAAATAAAAAGACAGAAAAATATGTTATAAAAATATAAAAAAATGTAATAAAGGTCAAAATGAATTATATATAAAACATGTAATGCATAACAACAAACCTTGTTCATTTTTTATAAGGAATCGAATAATAGAATAGGGAATTAAGCGCAAACCACATATTGAATGATTGAGATTGACATCGAAATAGACTCTGATTTATAACCGCCAACTAAGACGTGCATTGAAATATAGAATTTTATAGTAAGGGTGTAATTTTAAAATGTTGTATTAAATTTTTTTAATAAATATAAAATTATAAAAATTTAAAGAGTATAAAATTAAATTATTAATAAATAATATAAAGAATATATATTATTTACCCCATTACATATGAGAATAGGGTTTTGTTGTTGTTGTTGTTGTTGTTGATAAAGAATATATATATAGTTAGGATCCACTTACATAATATAAAATTCTTTAATTTTTTATAGATCTATGACCATTGGATAAGTGAAAATAGATTACTTCAATAAATATCTTCACATTTCCTACTTTTAATCTCATAAATATTTTTTCACGCATCAAATTGTGAAGGAAATTATGTTACACAATGTAAAACAAGAAGTTAATCCCAGCTATTTATTTTCACTCATTCAACGGTCTTAAATCTTTATAAAATTAAAAGAGTTTTATATTGTGTAAGTGAATCTTAATCCATAGAGATAAAGTCCAATTATATAATGTAAAACTTTTAAATTTTACACAGATTTAACACTGTTGGATAAGTGAAATTAAAGACTGAGATTAACAATAAAAAATGGGAAGATATTAACTGAAAAAAAAGAGTTAATCTTAACCTTTTATTTTCATTTATCCAACAATCATGAATATGTGTAAAATTAAATAATTTTTTTTACTATGTGAGTAAATCCTATTCTATAATAGGTTACGTCTCCAAAATTGATTTATATTGTCATCTACCTAGACTACCTTGCCCTTTTCATTGTACATGCTATCTAAAGTAAAATCTTTATAAATTAATAATATATTATAATCTATTCAAATATATTTTCTTCATTCTGATTTGGGCAAGGTCTAAATTAATAATTTTTAGAAGATCCTTATATAAATTTTGGTCCTTCAACATTATATATAATAATTCTAAAAATAAAATTATGACAATTTAGTATATAGTACAAAATTTAACATTTGAATTACATATTAATTTATTTTTCTTATTAATCTGATTTTCTTCATTTACCTCTTAACTTATTTATTTTTTTCAAAAAATTACCATAATTAAACATGTTTAACTTCTTACATCTTTCTCATTTAATTTGATTCCCACAACTTTCTCTTCAAATTATTTCATTTTTTCCATTTTAATTAACTTCCCGTTTTTAATATTTATTTAATAAATATAAAAAATCACTTCCTATTTTAGATTACTTTTTACATCTTTGTATTTATGTTTCTGTACGCATTTCTTGTTTCTTTTAAATTTTGTGCATTTTATTTATTTATTTCTAGCATTAATTCATTTATTTTTTTTTGTTATTTATATCGGTGTCTGTGATCATTTTATCTCAATTTTTTAGATTCGACTCAAGTTTTTCTTTTTTTTTTTTTTTTTTTATAATTTAATTTATTTTATTTTAACAATACTCAAAGGTAGGTATTTAGATTTTCATTTAATTTCAGCTCTAACTTTAATTTTCTATATTAAGATAACATAATCGTATTAGTACAGAAATGATGATGTGGGGGTGTCATCCTTCCTATACTAATCGACTCTCGAACTATTCCAATGAATCTATGGTAAGACGTAGATCCATAAAAAAAAGTAATTTTAGATATCCAACCTTACATACCAAAAGGTTAGTGGTTACTAAAAATCTAAATTATTCACTTATGTCCAAATATGATCTCGGTCACCCGAAGGACCGTTGCGATAGCTACTATTGGGAATGATTATTTCTCGGTAAAACTTTTTCGTGAACCAAACATGGAGATGCAATTTCAAAAATATTTCCCCTTAGTGATTATCTTTTCTAAGAAACAACACCCCTGAAGGTTCTCACATCCACTTTTAATAATATATTTGATTGTTCAATGGTTAATAGAGTCAATTAAATTTTTTATGTTTGATGATTATTGGTGACAATGGTTAACGGTGATTGATAGTAACAATGATGAGTGGTTATCGACGATGAGAGACTTTAGTCGAATTTAATGCTCAAATTGATTCCTTATCTAAGTTTAGGATCAAATGATAACTCATCTAAATTTTAGGAGTCTGATTAAAAATTGACCATTTTCCTAATGTACTACGTCATCAAACAACACAAGTTAAAGGTTCATTGATCAAAATGTAACAATCAATGATCAAAATCTAACAAATTGGCAATGTATGACCGAAATATTTTTTTTCAAAACCACTGATTAAAATGACAAAAGTGATATTTTTATAGTTTACCTAATTTTTTGAATAATTATTTACCTGATTTAAAATATCAGTAATTATACTAAATTTGAAATAATTACCATATTGGTATATTCTGTCGTGGTCTAGACAAGTCCTCCAATGTTAGCAAGGCAGTATAATTTTCTATTATTGTCAATGAAATAATAAAGATAAGCAACACTTTCTCCCTTAAAAAAAACTCAGGTTTCCTTCTTCCAACCATGAAAAATGCCCAAGATTCATTTTATGTAACAGGAGACGACAATGGTAAAAGCTGCTATAAAAAGCGTTCGACCTTGTAAATCTCGTCCGCCATGAATGACCACCCTTTTCTTTTTTCATCATTCTTCCTCTCCTCTTTTCTAAATCGTCAAGCCTAAACACTCAGACAAACGCAAAAACACATTAACCCAAATCGCAATAATCTCAGCCCATTTCTTATGATTTGATTTGTTTTTTCATATTTTGATCTGATAAAGTTACCCTTTTTTCCTTTTGTTGTGATGGCGGATATAGTGAAGCAATCTTGGCGAAACCAATTCAATTAGGGACCAAGTGACGAAAGCAGCGGATGAAGCGAGTTCGTTCAAGCAAGAGTGTGCGGAGCTTAAGTCCAGACAGAGAAACTCGTTGGCTTGCTCCGGCAAGCTGCGCGTGCGAGTTCTGATCTTTACGAACGTCCCACGCGCCGCATCATCGATGATACCGAGCAGGTCCTCGATAAAGCTTGTCTTTGGTCCTCAAATGCCGCGCCAATGGAATTATGAAGCGCGTCTTTACAATCATCCCTGCTGCTGCTTTCCGTAAAATGTCTTCTCACTCGATAACTCAATCGGCGACGTTTCCTGGCTTCTCCGTGTATCGCTTCCGGTGACGATCGCGATGATGAGTACTTGGCCTTCCTCCGATCGCCGCAAACGAGCCCATTTTATGTCTAATATGGGAACAATAGCGATCCTTTACACCGGATCACTTGACAACCGGTCCGACGCGGCGGCTTCGCTGGTTTCATGGCCAGACAATGATCGTTACGGGAAACTGATTATAGAAGAAGGAGGGGTCGGACCGTTATTGAAATTACTGAAGGAAGGAAAATCGAAGGTCAAGAAAACGCCGCCAAAGCAATTGGGCTTCTGGGTAAAGATCCGAAAGCGTGGAGCACATGTCCATGCCGGCGTTTGCACGGTGTTTGCGAAAATCCTCAAGAAGGTTCTATGAAAGTTCAAGCCGTGACGGCGTGGGCGGTGTCTGAATTGGCAGCTAATTACCCAAATGTCAAGATTTTTCGCTCAGCACAACATAATCCGATTACTCGTCAGCCATTTGGCGTTTGAAACGATTCAAGAACATAGCAAATACGCCATTGCTAGTAACAAGGCGACCTCAATCGACGTGTGGTTTGGCCAACAAATAATGCACCGTGAAGTAGCCGTCGACGAAGATCATCAGAGTCTGATTTTGCATCCGATGGGAACGGACCCCGAATCAGATGCACAATGTGGTTACCAACATGCAACGAATGGAAGGGCGAAATTGCCACAAAAGCTGAATAACACCATTTTAGGAGCAACAGTCTGGAAAGTGTCATTTCATCATGTTAATTATCAACCACAGCAATCCGGAGTGAATATGAGGACGGGAACTCGAAGATCCTGCTACCAAGTCTTATATGAAGGCAATGGCAGCTAGAGCTTTTGGCATCTTGCCAGGGGAACTCGTCTATATGTCGGAGTATCACTGAGTCTAGAGCATTGCTATGTTTGCAGTTTTGTTAGAAAAAGGAACCGATGATGTGCGGTTTAATTCGGCTATTGCATTAATGGAGATCACCGCTGTGGCAGAGTGGGACACCGATCTGAGAAGATCTGCGTTCAAGCCAAATTCTCATCTTGTAAGCTCCTCGTCGATCAGCTGCTGAAGATTATTGTGAAGGCCGATTCAGAGCTGCTGATACCTTGTTAAGGCTATGGTAATTTGGCAAGGACGTTTAGAGCAACCGAAACAAGGATGATTGCCCCATTGGTTAACTTCTTGATGAGATGGAAGCAGAGGTTTCCAAGGAGGCTGCCGTTGCGCTTACCAGTTTGCTTGCACTGATAACTACCTACACCTTGATCACTCCAAGGCAATCGTTAGTGCAGGAGGAGCAAAGCATCTGATTCAACTGGTGTATTTCGGAGAACAATTTGTTCAACTCTCCGCGTTGGTTCTCTTATGCTACATTGCCCTCCATGTACCGGATAGTGAAGAGCTCGCCCAAGCTGAGGTACTTACGGTGCTCGAATGGGCAGCCAAGCAATCCTGCATGACCCAGGATGAAATAGACACTCTTCTACAAGAGGCCAAAAGAAACAATATCGAATCATCTTCAAATGGAGTGTACATACAATTATCGGTCTTATTTTCAGTCATTTGCTGAGTTGTTTTGCTGGTATAAGCCCAGGAAGGTTCATATCATGTAATCCACATATTTTTTGTTCCTGTCCGAATATGTCTCACTTTTTTGGAATCACAAAATGTGTGTTGGTTTCCAATTATAAATTTTAAATAAATTTATTCATGAAGGGATTCGGTTTGCATTATTGATGAGTTGGATATGTGAACAGCTGGGAATGAGGTAATGAGGAAAAAGTCGTCTGATAAAAGATTGCATATCTGGAAAAGAAATGGGAGGCATTGATATGAAGGTCAACTAATAATTGGGCAGTCTCTTTCTAACTTGTATTGTCCATAAAACAACTATTCATCCTCACACCTCAAACTTGAGTGCCTTCTTCGACTCTTTCAAAGCTAACTGCTCTCACTCACTACAACCACCGTCATTGTTCTTGTCCTTGTTTCTACCTCTGAGCCTCCTCTATTATACTTTGTTGCAAGTAGGGATCGTCACGGTCAGGTCGAGTTGAGCTTTTGGCCCATCTGAATTAGAGCTAAAATTTAAACCCCTTTGTATGCACTCAACTCTCATCTGAATTAGATCCGATAATTAAACCCCATTGTACGCACTCAACTCGAGTTTAGAAGGATCCACCCGACCTAGTGTATTAGGTCAAAATCTACACCTGATATGATCAGACCCATATATGTATAGGTAAAAGGGGTAACTTTTGCCTATGTAGTAGACACAATTTATCACTTTTGCCCCTATTGTATTTTCGCATTAATTTAGCTATCGAAGTTGTTCAATTGCATCATTCTATAGCCCTATCCTAAATTAAAACCCTAAATTATAAATCCTAGGTTAGTGTTTAGAGGTAATAGGGTTATAGTTTAGGGTTTATGCTTTATAATTAAGGGTTTTAAGTTAGGAGAATGCTATTAGATGATGCAATTAAACAACTTCGAGGGCTAAATTGATGTGAAATTACGATAGGGACGAAAATGATAAATTTAGTCTACTACAGAAATAAATGTGACCTTTAAGCCATATACATATATATTCATTTTTATTAAGTTAATAGAGATCAAATCGGATCAAATTTCATCCGTTCAGGATGAAATGCCCATCCCTTGACTGCAAGGGATAATAAACAAATAAGAACATGTAACATGTCCTCACATGAGATGAAGAAAACCACTTATAGGTTGAAAGCAATCTCTCAAAAATTCAAGCGGAGCAGCATCCATGTACTTGTCAGAACCCACCCGAATAACTGTGCTGTCAATTTCAGTTTACCATTCGGTAAGAGTAAAAAAGAAACCCCACATTTTGAACTAGTTAAAGATAAGAACAAAAACAGAGAAAATTAAGCCCATTCCAACAAGGTTGAAATAGTTAGCTGAAAGTGCGTTGCACGATTCTGTCACCATGCGATCTGTCGTGCCATTTTGGTCTCCTTAGTGATGACATTCTTTCCCACAATTGAGTTTGGAAAAGTGACTGCAGTAACCCATCACTTTCCATTGTAGGATTCACATGCAAATATCCTTCACTGTTACAGATAAATTATTGAGCTTTGACATAAAAAAGGCATCTTTTGGTCTTCTTTCTTGGTTTTGATGACTGAATTTTTTCTTCTTTTCCAAACTTCAAGGACTTTTGTAATAATTACAACTTCAAATTTACAAGTCTGCCAGTAGAGCTTGTTTGTTCTAAGGAGGGAAAATGACACAAGGCATGGGTTTTGAAGAAATGAAAACATGTTAACTGTATTACATAAACACATTTTCTCATCACTTCTTATCATATCATTGATCATATCACTTATAAGCGCATAGCTTATATTCACATGGCTTATCTCATATGCATATTCACATACTTTATGATAGAATAATTTATACCTTTCCACACATATCACATAGATCACTTTTGCATAGCTTATATCAATTTTTCATGTCATTCCACATTTCTTATATCTTATTCTTATGTCTTCTCATAGACATATATTCACGTGTTCATATAGTCAACCATTTCATCACATAAATATATATTCATATAACTCATTTCATTTATACATAGTCTCATAACTTATCCTAGTATAGATCATAACATTCTTATAACTCATAGTCATATATATAATATATATATATATATCTATATATATATATATATTAATAATATATATATATCATATGTATATACTAATTAACTTATAGCATATCATATAGTTTATGCTTCATTCTCTTATATTCACCTAGATCACGTAACCTATTTTATACTTATAAGTATATCACTTCTATTATTTCATTATATACAATTTAATCTATTTACTTAATTCAATTTCATATAACTTTTATAACCTCTCATATGGCTCCATAGATCTTATCTATAACCCATGTGTAATAATTTTATTTAAGCACATGAATCTTTCCATCTAGCTTATCTTAAATGTTTATCATCACTTATGTTCAAATCTCCTAGTTGATATACTATTCTCATATCATCCTATAGGTCAATCTTATTGGCTTATTTCACTTCTCATTCTATAATTTTATTTTAATATTTCACATAAATGATCATACCACTATATACTTGCCCAACTTACGTTCCTATTGTTTATATAACCTTTACATTTACTTACTTAGCTCATATCATTTCTCATGAACTTCCTTTTATCATATTCTCATATTATACCTATTTATTCATATCATGTATTCATATAGTCTTATTTTTCATTTTCATATATCACATAGATCTTATCACATAACTTATCTTTTATACTCATATTTCATAACTTATTTATATTCTCTTATTATCACTTAATAGTATTTTTACATGAATCCATAGCACATACAAAAATCAATCATATATCAAGCATACTACACTCATATTAAAACATGTTCCTGTTCATAAATTCATACGTAACACTATAGGAAATAGACTTTTCGGCAAGTCTTATTTCCATCAAACATCATAAACTATCTAATATGCACTCACTGGCCTCACTAGTCAATACCGAACTCTATCTTTTCCTCGATGACTATTACTTGTCAACTTGTCCGACCTTGCTATCAATCAATATCTACACGAATACGAAATTTAATGAATGTCGAGATCAAATTACTTGCTACGATTCATATCAATATAAACTAATTAAATCTTCCAATTTCAACTTTCCAATTTTGTGGTATCGATACTACCCTTAAGGTATCGATACCTCTATGCTAGGGTATCGATACCCTACCCATGTATCGATACCAAAATTAGCTTAGATGTTCCCTGGTATCGATACCCTCCACATAGGTATCGATACCTCTTCTATATGGTATCGATATGTTCATACAGGTATCGATACCTGTTGAGTTAATCGATCGACGGAATCGGCCAAGGGGGTGAATTGGCAATTGAAATTTTTGTGTAAGCTTTGCGAAATTGAAAGTAATTGCACAGCGATTTAGAGTGGTTCGACTTTCTCAATCAAAGTCTACGTCCACTACCTTAGCTATCCACACTAAGGATTTCCAACAAATTCACTAATTTGTTCTTTCTTTTGAGGCCAAAGTGATAAACATTACACTCCCTCAAGAATATACCCCAATTCTTGAGAACACTCTTTCTCAAGAGAGATTACAAATTTGCAAACTTACAAGGAAATCCTCACAAGGTATTGTTTGCACAATTCTAGAAAAAAGATAAAACACAATTTTACACATTTAGTAAGGTTTAAAATTGATCTTGAAAGACTTAGAGTAATAATTTGATATTCGAGTAATTAAATCGAATATACTTAGAAAATCATTTGTGAAATCTTAAAATTCATTTAATTTAATTTGTTATATCGAAACATCAAAATGTTTTCAACAATACCCCATGAATCAATTCCTCATAATTTGCCTTGCAGTATCGATACCCACTGAGGTTCCCTTGGTAACTAATGTCTGAAAGCTATGTGACACTAGATATTAGTCAGATTACATTCAGATAATGCACAGTATGTTAGGTTTGCATTTAGATAATGCACATAGGTATGAGTGTCGTATTTAGACAATGCATAACATGTTCAGTCGTTAGGGTTAGAGATCCTTTAGATGTGTACACATGGCGAGGCCCTTAGTAAAGGATTACAAGAAGCGTGAAACTCCTACTTTAATGATGGAGAAGTAAAGCCTTAAGTAGGTAGCACTTGATCTAGGTCATGAATGTACATACTGCTTAGTGTCATGTCTTCAACATGCTTATGTTTATGAAATTCTTATGCTTCTCTAGATTAAAGATCATATTGTTGGGCTTTGTAAGCTCAACCTTTGGATGTTTTCGTTGGCTTGTCTATAACTTGAGCAGTTTGGGGAGGACCATCGCAGCAGGGTTTCCAACATATTCGACAGAGTATTGTATTATAACTTTAATGGGCATGTGTATTCATAGAACCTTACTTATGTATTTGAGCTGTAAACTTCAAGATGTATTATTTTGTTTTAAATTATGTGTCATGGAGCTCTGAGTTTTATAAAATGTTTTTATAATAGTATTTATGTTTATTATGATACCATTTAGTACGTTTGGAAAGAAAATTAACATGTTTTAAAATTCAGGGGTTGCCTTGACGACCCAGTGTGACACTTTAGGCCAATCAGATTTAGGGTGTTACAAATATATTACCTTAGCTTTGGTCAACAAAAAGAAAGCTCATTACTTCTTTCTTCAAGCTTTCTCCTTCCCTTTAGATTAAGAAGGTTCTCCTTCTTCCCTTACTAAAATAAAATCATCAAATAGTACACATATAAGAAAACTAAAGAATGATAACATGAAATATACACTCTCACCTTTTTAAAACTCATCCACTATTTCCCTTTTCGTCCAAACCTATCAAATCCTAGACGGTTACTACATCCAAAACATGGAGATCCACTACTTAAAATAAAGCTTAAGCCACGAGGAGAACAATTCTTATCTTGGAAATTTGCTTCTACAGTTGTGGTTCCAAATAAGAGAAATATGATAAGAAGGAAAATAAAAGAGAGAATAAGAATGAAGAAGATAGAGATAATGATGTTTTTCCACTCTCTTTTATTATTATTTTTTTTAAAAACGCAGGGTTACCCTACATTTTTGGAACCAAACTCTAGATTTTTCTTCACTAATTCTACTTTCACTTTCATTCTTCCAGCCTAACATTCGGGCCTTAAATTTAATTATAATATACCCAATGTAATACCCTAATTTTGTCCGGACCATTTAAATTCACTTGAAGATGATCGATAATTAATTTAAAGATGCTTGTGCTCGACGATGAATTAATTCAAGTGATAAATCATAGGAGTTTGAGTTTGAAAGCTTGAGGTGCTTAATTGGAAATGAAGATACAAATTTAAAGTCAATCCAAAATAAATTTAAGTGTCTAAAGTCCAATTACAAGCTAAATTAATTGCAAGCTCAAGAATCGACCCAGAACTCAGCCCAAGTCCGACCCAGTTACAAGACCCAACCCTTTTTGCATCATCATTTCTAGCTCCCACGTGCAGTTCCCCACGTGAACTGCCCATGCTGGTGCCATTTCCAACCTTGGAGTAGAGCATCACGCCCGACAGCACTCACAGCCACCCATGCTGTCCATGCCCCTCGTGAAGACCCCATGTTCCTGCAAAAATACAAAACATTAGCATATTCAATACATGAAGTGGGGGTATCATATTATGGGAATAATAAAAAAAATATTCATTATCAGGTCCCAGCGCCACCCACCAGCGCATGTCGGCCACTCCCCGAAGCCACTACCGCCATTCAGACGCACTTTGCTCGAGCCCATAACCGGTAGAACTTGTTTTTGTTTTGAAAGGAGGCCTTGGAATATAATACGAGGGGAGGAACTCGATCAAAAAGAAAAAAAGGGGGGTCAGGAACGAAAAAAATGATTCGAACAGGTGAGCCATCAATTCAAGAGCAAAGAAAAAACATCAACCAGGGGCAAGTAGAAAACACAGTACAGGGGAGGAACATCAGAAATCAGTCACGAACAGCAGTGAACAACCAGAAAAATTCACCAACCGACAACAAATAGGGGGAATCGAAATCATTGTAATTCCACCCATTTCGGGAAATTAATACAAAAACTCTTCTCATCTTTCAAAGCAAAGGCAATCTGGGAACCAAAGCATAGTGAGATGATTAGGAATTTAATTTGGGGATCCTAGGGTCTGTTTTAGTTCGGTTTACATGTTTAAGTGGGCTATTTAAGGGTCATCGGTTTCTCGTTAGAAAGTATTAGATCAGAGCAAGCAAAAAAATAAAGTAAAGAGGGTAGAGGCTCTCTCGATCTAGTTTCCCTTGCTGTGTTGGGGTCCTTGCCGGAGAAGAAGGTGGTCATCATTGAGGAGAGGCTTGCTTGCGGAGAAGAAAAGCCGAGAGGTTGAGAGCTTCTTTGAGTCTAGATGTTAGCATGGCAAGGCGAGAGTTGTGAGGGGTTCAGGCCATGGCAGTCGTTCGTGCAGAGGGAGAGAGAAGAGAAGATAGGGGAAAGGGGTAGAGATATGCGACTGTGAGGAGGAAGAGTTGAGGTAAATGAAATTAGGGTTCAGATTATTAACTTCAATTTATATATAATAACTTGTTACAATGATGTCGTGTAGGTTTTTAGGGTTTCTTGATTTCGCATGGTTTATTCAGTTTAGGGGTCATTTTGGTTTCTCCTCAAGTTCATTTTAGTCCCTAGGCCAAAGTCTGCATGTTCATATTTCTGTTCATTTATTTTATGCGTGTTTAATATTGGTCCCAAGTGTTAGTATATTATTGCATGTTTCTTTTTAGTCCTATGTATGTTTAGGGTTTATTATAATTTTAGTCTCTTATGGTGATGATTTGTTTTATTTTGGTTTCATTGTTTACTATGTATACTATTCATATGTCCATTTCAATTTGTTCGTATTTTAGATATTAAAATTCGGTTTAATGTGATTTGGTCATTAGTTTAACATGTAAAGTTTTTCTCATAGTTTGGTATGTTATGTTTTTATTTTTTGTATTTAAGACCCATTGGTATGTTACATATTAATATTTTAAGTAATGTAATTGCATGTTAATTTTTCATTTATTATTTATTAATTAGATAATTTTTTTTATATATATTGTATGTTAACCTCATGGGCATGACCCGACGCCGCTACATAATCGGATTAAGGGTAATACCCTTTTAATTTAAAACTATTGGAATGGCTTCTCTTAACTTACTGGAGGGTTGTTTTGACGATTTTAAATTAAAAGTGTGTCCCAATAGTGTCACCAAAAGAATTGGTTCATCACTTTAAAATTTGGGAACGAAAGAAAGAGAAATGTTTGGCTATTTAAATTCATTGAGAAAAGATCATTAGAACTTACCTAAAGATCTGGTCTCAATATTTTTAAATAATCGAACATTCTTTATCTTTCTAATGATTTGGTAATTTTAATTTAACTTATTTCGTTTCTTTTGGTATTAAAAATTGTATTTTGTTGTTTTAAGGGATCGTAAACCAAATTAAACTCGAATTTGTGAATTTCGTTGCAAAAACATTAATTAATCGACTAGGTACCGATTTAGGGCGCTATGGGAGTGCTAATCCTTCCACACGCGTAACCGACTCTCGAACCCGGATTCTGGTAATGCAGACTTTTACCTGTCGTTTTAATTAAAATTAATTTTTATTTAAAATGGCAAAACATTTTTGGGTGCCCAATCACACCCTAATCAAAGATTGGTGACGACTCCTCGAACCATACGTTTTATTTTAATAAGGAATCCCAAATTTTTGAAACGAAAGGTTTTCTAAAAATCGTATTGTTTTTAATTAAAATTCAATCGTAAAGAAAATAATTAAAAATGACGTGGTTTTTAAAATCTCGCCCCTCACTCTTAAAAATCGTTTCGACAGCTTGGCGACTCCATTGGGGACATTTTTGAGAGTCAGGCCGATAGTCGATTAATTAATTGTCTTTGCAAACGAAAGTTAGAAGTTCATTCTAATTTGGTTTTTTATCCCTTGTTTGTTTTAATTTTCTTGTTGGCGATTTAATTTGTGATTTGGTTAAAGAATAAATAGTTGTACTAACGTGTGATTTGCATGTTTCAGTTTTCTGACCTTCACTTTAGTTTGTTGATTTTCTTGGATTGAGACAAAGGATTATGGGTTTCCCCTCACTGTCGCTATAACCTTTTGATATTTAGAGCCTTCTAACTGTGCTCTGTCCCATTAGGTAGGGGTGAAAGCTACGCTTACGTGAGAAAAAATATTTTTCTCCGCATGGGCTTTAACAAGTAACCTCTGGGGTACATGCCTTATGTTTACGAGCGAAACATCGAGTTTCCTCGTATGGACATAGGGAAATGTATCCTATCGAATTGAACTCGATCCGTTTTAAGCCTATAATGGGTGAGGATTGAGGGTCTGACAAGCCTAAGGGGGCACCAGCAAAGGATAATTCGAGAACCCTGTTAGTGATACCAAAACTTTTCCCGTCTTATGTTGAATCTCTGTCCGCAGACATAAAGGGGAAACTCATTCTAACCTTTTCCTCGAATTCATTTTTGTAATAAGTATGAGAACTAGAAAAGCATGCGGTTAGGTTTTATATTTCTGTACGAATCATGTGAATTAGATACCATGCGATTATGATTTTTTATGAATAATAAAGCATGTGGGTAGATATCATATTGGGTATGATCTACTAAAACATGATTGGGTAGCCAGCATGTGAGGGTATGTTTTATTTGATGTTTACGGTACCCACTATCTTGTTGTTTATCTTATGTGTACTAATCCGTTTTTGTTCTATGTTTATTTTATTGTGATTTTATTGCATCTTCATCCTCATGTCATCGAGGGGTGTTAATTCGCAAGTGATTGACTAACAAGAAGGCTGACCATATTGAGGCAAGAAATTTTCCACCACGTAGTCAAAACCGAGAGATCCAGAGATGTTCAAACGATCCATGAAGAAGGGCACCCGATGAATGAGGAGATCTGAAGTTGATTAAAGAATTCCTTTAAATGTGCAAAGGCCAAGATGTTGACGGAAATGTATCCTATCGAATGAACTCGATCCGTTTTAAGCCTATAATGGGTGAGGATTGAGGGTCTGACAAGCCTAAGGGGCACCAACAAAGGATAATTCGAGAACCCTGTTAGTGATACCAAAACTTTTCTCGTCTTATGTGAATCTCTGTCCGCAGACATAAAGGGGAAACTCATTCTAATATTTTCCTCGAATTCATTTTTGTAATAAGTATGAGAACTAGAAAAGCATGCGGTTAGGTTTATATTTCTGTACGAATCATGTGAATTAGATACCATGCGGTTATGATTTTTATGAATAATAAAGCATGTGGGTAGATCATATTGGGTATGATCTACTAAAACATGATTGGGTAGCCGCATGTGAGGGTAGTTTTTTGATGTTTACGGTACCCACTATCTTGTTGTTTATCTTATGTGTACTAATCCGTTTTGTTCTATGTTTATTTTATTGTGATTTTATTGCATCTTCAT
Source organism: Hibiscus syriacus (assembly GCF_006381635.1). Lineage (NCBI taxonomy): Eukaryota > Viridiplantae > Streptophyta > Magnoliopsida > Malvales > Malvaceae > Hibiscus > Hibiscus syriacus. Next base: position 84,720 of record NW_024063144.1, on the reverse strand, counting down.
CTCATGTCATCGAGGGGTGTAATTCGCAAGTGATTGACTAACAAGAAGGCTGACCATATTGAGGCAAGAAATTCTCCACCACGTAGTCAAAACCGAGAGATCCAGAGATGTTCAAACGATCCAGAAGAAGGCACCCGAGGAATGAGGAGATCTGAAGCTGATGAAGAATTCCTTTAAATGTGCAAAGGCCAAGATGTTGACTTAGAAGATATATATAGCCATACAGGAAGGAATACCATTCATAAGACGAGAAGACCATTCATAAAGACGAGAAGACCACTTCAAATGGGGGGTAAGAATGAAGATTTCAAGATTCAATTAAGGACATCCGACGTCATCAAAGGTGATGGAATACACTGATAACTTTGGGGGTGTAATGTTAGATTCCATGAAGAGTACGGCTCAAGGAAATGAAGAGATGAAGAATCACAGTTGTATTTTAACTACATGGTGTACTTACTGAATTCTTATTGTCTAAGTGAACGGTTGTTCTATAAGTGGTCACTTTTGGGATTAAACACCTCGTGCATTTGCTTTTGCATTGCATATATTTATTTAAGTATTTTACATGCATGAATTATGAAAACATGGAAATAACTTTGGGAGGTTATGTGACAGTAATAACAAGATTATTCATTCATACTGCTCATCATCATCATGAACAAATAAATGGAAGCAATGGAGCAATCTAATGAGAAATCACAAGATCAGTTGTAAGAGCAGTTGGTCGGGTTACAATAAGATACGAGGAATCAAGCATCGGGTTCTCTACAAGGCGCATCGAATCAAATGATCAGGTGTTGGCACCGTAGGCCATTGATAGAGAGGAACTGAATAATAAAGGAATCAATGTCATCATACTAATGCATCAATAGTGATAATTTGCCCCGAGAATCTAACTCAAACCAAGGGAAGAGCCTCGTCAATTATGAGCAATTTGAAAACGAATTCAAGTGGTTGAATGAAGCCGTTAAAATATGAAGGTTGTTAATGCCACTCACAAGGAGTTAGAAGCCAGAGACTCATTTTGGTCCCTGATTTGGTCATCCTATATGAATTTAGGGTGCCTAATTTGAGAAATATGAGGCACTAGTTGTCCCCTATTATATTGAGGATGTTTTGTCGAAAGATAGAAGGGTACTTAAATAATGATAATTTGCTGATTCATTTCTTCCAAGATTATCTTGCTGGTCCAGCTGTAGTATGGTATAATCACTTGAATGGAGAGCAAATCAAGACATGGGTCAATCTAGTCAATGTTATTCTGGGGCAGTATCGATATGTTAAAGGCTTGGCCCCAAAATGTCATGACCTTCAAAGGATAAGGATGAGAGCTACTGAGAGCTTTAAGGAATATGCCCTAAGATGGAGAGGAGTGATAGCATAAGTTCAGCCTCCTTTGCTAGAAGAAGAAATATCATTTATGTTTCACGATTCTCTCCCAGCTCCTTTCTTTGAGTTAATGCTGGGAAACTCGAAGAATGGCTTTAAGGACCTTATGATGCCTGGAGAGTCCATTGAAGATGCAATCAGCAAGGGAAACTTGAAAGTCACTTCCAAACGTCCGGCCGATCAAAAGAAAAAGGCCGAGGAGGTGAATGAATGTCGCATCTAGAACTCCTACAACCGTAAAAGAAAAGGGCAGCAGGTTACTCGAGTCGCCCAAAGAAAGTCTCAAGATCAAAAAATGCTTTGAAAGTGTTCCAAACTTCTATCTCAGATCTATACCCCCAATTGGTTAAAGGTCAATACCTCACACCGAGGCCAGTGAAAGTGAAACCAAACCTTTCTGCTCAAAGCTATGATGAAGTAATGTATGTGATTTTTATTTAGGGGCATTGGGGCTTCTACGAAAAATTGTAGGCCACTGTTAAAGGAGATAGAGATACTCGTGGAAAATGGGACATTGACACAAGAATTGGTGAAACAATGGATGACGAGTTCGAGTGGGGCACCAGCGCACATATGTAGCACCCGATCGAATCAAACACATTACATCAGAAGAATAATAGGGCATCCTAATTGCACAGAATTCATCATGAAACTTTTTGTCATATGCAACATCTTGTTTGAACATGTTTTTTGGACTTTCTCATCAGTTTTTTGTAATGATATTTAAATGAATTCATGTTACTTTAAGGATGGTGAGCATTGAATCGAATTCATGACTTGAAATTTCTTGAATATCAATTGAATTAAAAGCTCTTTAATGATTAGAGTTACAAATCTTTGACAAAATGGCAAGGTTGAAACCTGATAAAACAAGGACCTTGACCTTATCCTCAGAAGATACAATCGAACGCATACCATTCTATTGCAGGGACCGATATAGCATTCATCTTATAAGGAAATGAACAATAGGCTTGGTATTCAGGTATGCATAGGAGCAGATAACATGGGGCATCTTTTGTGTATGACATCACAAAACTGTCTAGACCATACTTTTGTTGACGACGTTCAATGAGATGATATTCATGGATGGAATAGTCGAGTAGGTGAATCTAGTTTAGGTCAGTTGCTTGGAAATTGAACTCTAATGATGATTTTCTGAATTTCAACAACACCTAGACTATGACAGGTTCTTCTGACAAGCTTAAGAAATTGAATCCGCATTCCCAACAAAATATATATATATATAATATAAGTATACAATAAAGTTGAGCTATTCCGCTAAGGCAATTGGTTATAGAGGAAACTTGAAAGCCCTGGCTTTATAAATAGATTATATTCAAACCATGACTTTGATCGGGTACTTGGTAATTCGGTGTATGCTTCACTGTGATTATCAAGTCAAAGACTTTGTGATGAGATGAACCCTTCAGCTAGCCTGATAAAGACAAATTACAATAAAGTTGATTTCAGCTAGCCAGAAAATGGCAAATTAAATCAATTTTATAAGTAAGGAGTTTCGGTAAAAAAATAGACTAAGGGAGTTAAGGAACAACTATTACAGTCAATTTCACATGAGCACTCAAAAATTTCATTTTTAGATCGATATTTCTGCACTGCCTTGGTTAGAGAAGTCTACGAAGCTTGAACAAATGGAAAATTTCAGAGAACTGAAATATAAGTGTTCTAGAAAGTCTAGTAATTGGTTATGTTAGTTGCATCATTTTGTCCACATCCGATTAAAATACTAAGCCAAGAAAGAAGGGCATGTTGCGATATTCATGATGACCGAGAAGGAAATAATATTTTGGTGGTCGAAACCTTAGAAAATAAGAAGCCAACCTGAAGCCATCCCCTCAATTTTGACACTTGTCAAAGAGCTATAACCCTGAAAACATTAAGAGCCATTGATTGTTTTGGTATTCTGTGAACTCATGTTTATGATTTGATTCGATTGTAAGCCTGAATTAAGGGGAAATGTTTTATAAAATTCTTTCATTCTTTGATCCCTAAAATAAGAGAAAACAGAAAAATATTTTCAAACAGGACAGTTTCAAAAGTGAAAGGTCCTTGAAGAGGGTGAGGCTCATTATGCCTCCATTGGAGAAAAAATAAGCAATGCCGGAACACGAAGCATTCCACAATCTTGAAGCAGATGGTCTAAGAAATCAGCATGGATGAAGAACACTTTCTTGGGATGTCATCGATAACCATCAAGAAGTAGATGCTCGCCATATTTGAAAGGGGCACATATCTCAGCCCGAATGAAAATACAAGACATTGTGTTAGAAGGGTTGATCACTTATTAAGTAGCATGAAGAAAAGCCCTCAAACTATTTGACAACACTATTGTGTAGTGACACTGAGAACATTCAAGTTATGATATATTGGGGCTCGAATAAACCCACTTCATGTTGAGATGACAAGATTCAGAAGAGGGATGCATGAAGAATGAGCCTTACAATTTGAGGTGATGGGGCATTTTGAAAACCCATACCAGTATAAGAGAATGTTGGGGCACGACTGAACCCATATCATGTTGAGATGACAAGATTCAGACAAAGAAGGCCTTGACCATCAGATATTGAAGAAAAACAAAGATTTTTGTGTATAAAGAAGTGAATCAATCGATTAAAGTGACTTGCACACAGGAGATTGGGGCAAAGTTAATTTTAAGCCTTCACCGGAGAGTAGTGAAGTAAACTATCTTAAGCCTTCACCGGAGAGTAGTGAAGCAAATCATCTTAAGCCTTTACCGAAGAGGAGTGAAGCAAATCATCTATAAGCCTTTAGAGAAAGATGATAAGTCCTTCGGGCCATCCATAAGACCTTCGGGTAGGATGTTTTCACATGAATTTGAAAGTGAAAAAAAATGATGTTTTAAGAAGATGAAATTTTTGAAAACTAAGAATGCGATTTTTAAAATTTCACAATTTATAAGTCATTCGGGCCATCAGTAAGTCTTTTGAGCATGATGCTTAAATCCTTCGGGTCATCTGTAAGCCTTTAGAGCAAGATGATAAGTCCCTCGGGCCATCCATAAGACCTTCGGGTAGGATGTTTTCACATGAATTTGAAAATGAATTTGAAATTTTAAGAAGATAAATTTTTTGAAAACTAAGAATACGATTTTCAAAATTTCACAATTTATAAGTCCTTCAAGCCATCAGTAAGTCTTTCGAGCATGATGCATAAATTATTCGGGTCATCTGTAAGCCTTTAGAGCAAGATGATAAGTCCTTCGGGCCATCCATAAGACCTTCGAGTAGGATGTTTTCATATGAATTTGAAAATGAAAAATGATGTTTTAAGAAGATGAAATTTTTGAAAACTAGGAATGCGATTTTCAAAATTTCACAATTTATAAGTCCTTCGTGCCATTAGTAAGTCTTTCGAGCATGATGCTTAAATCCTTCGGGTCATCTGTAAGCCTTTAGAGCAAGATGATAAGTCCTTCGGGCCATCCATAAGACCTTCGGGTAAGATGTTTTCACATGAATTTGAAATTTTAAGAAGATGAAATTTTTGAAAACTAAGAATGCAATTTTCAAAATTTCACAATTTATAAGTCCTTCGGGCCATTAGTAAGACTTTTGAGCATGATGCTTAAATCCTTCGGGTCATCTGTAAGCCTTTAGAGCAAGATGATAAGTCCTTTGGGCCATCCATAAGACCTTTGGGTAGGATGTTTTCACATGAATTTGAAAATGAAAAAAGATGTTTTAAGAAGATGAAATTTTTGAAAACTAAGAATGCGATTTTCAAAATTTCACAATTAGTAAGTCCTTCGGGCCATCAATAAGTCTTTCGAGCATGATGCTTAAATTCTTAGGGTCATCTGTAAGCCTTTAGAGCAAGATGATAAGTCCTTCAGGTCATCCATAAGACCTTCGGGTAGGATGTTTTCAAATGAATTTGAAAATGAGAAAATGATGTTTTAAGAAGATGAAATTTTTGAAAACTAAGAATGCGATTTTCAAAATCACAATTTATAAGTCCTTCGGGCCATCAGTAAGTCTTTTAACCATGATGTTTAAATCCTTCGGGTCATCCGTAAACCTTTAGAGCAAGATGATAAGTCCTTCGGGCCATCCATAAAACCTTCGGGTAGGATTTTCACATGAATTTGAAAATAGAAAATGATGTTTTAAGAAGATGAAATTTTTGAAAGCTAAGAATGTGATTTTCAAAATTTTGCAATTTATAAGTCCTTCGGGCCATCAATAAGTCTTTCGAGCATGATGCTTAAATCTTTCGGGTCATCTGTAAGCCTTTAGAGCAAGATGATAAGTCCTTTGGACCATCAGTAAGTCTTTCGAGCATGATGATTAAATCCTTCGGGTAATTTGTAAGCCTTCACAGAAGAGTAGTGAAGCAAATTAATCAGTAAGTCTTTCGAGCGGGATGAATAAATCCTTCGGGTATCCATAAGACCTCGGGCACGATGTTTTTCACCAAGATAATAAGACATCCGAGCCATTTTTAGCCTTTTCAGAAGAACGTCGGGGAAAACCATCAGATCATCAGATGTGGAAGAAAATGGAAGATTCTCGGGTACGAAGAAGCGTAACAATCGATTAAAAGGGTTTGTGTACGTGAGATAGAGGCGAAAGTCAAGAAGAAGACAAAAGAATGGAAGAAGACGATGTGGTCAGACAAAATTAGATTATTTTTGTCTTTGTTACATTCTTGTGTTCACAACAACGAGCAAAGAGGGACAGTTGTAATACCCTAATTTTGTCCGGACCATTTAAATTCATTTGAAGATGATCGGGAATTAATTTAAAGATGTTTGTGCTCAACGATGAATTAATTCAAGTGATAAATCATGGGAGTTTGCGTTTGAAAGCTTGAGGTGCTTAATTGGATTAAAACCGTATATGTTCGCTTTGGAAATCGAGATACAAATTTAAAGTCAATCCAAAACAAATTTAAGCGTCTAAAATCCAATTACAAGCCAAATTAATTGCAAGCTCAAGAATCGACCCATAACTCGACCCAGATCTGACCCAGTTACAAGACCCAACCCATTTTACATCATTTCCAGCTCCCACGTGCAGTTCCCCACGTGAACTGCCCATACTGGTGCCATTTCCAACCTTGGAGTGGAGCATCACGTCCGACAGCACTCACATCCACCCGTGTTGTCCCTGCCCCTCGTAAAGACCCCATGTTCCTGCAAAAATACAAAACATTAGCATATTCAATACATGAAGTGGGGGCATCATATTTGAAGATACTAATTTTTATCCATTTTTCATTTGTTATTTATTATTATTATTATTATTATTAGAGAAAATAACCTCAGTGACCAAAAATGCCTTATAATATACGATTTTAACCAACTTTTTTTGTATTTACCGAAATGACCAACTAAATCGCAATGCGATCGATAATTCGCAACGCGATCTCCGGTATCGCAAATCAGTTTCCAGATTCGCAATGCGAACTTCGACTATCGCATTGTGATTTACATATTCGCATTGCGATAGTCCAAGCTCGCGTTGCGATAGTCGAAGTTCGCGTTGCGATTTATTCCAAATTCGTTGCGATAGTCCAAGTTCATTGCGATAGTCGAAGTTCGCGTTGCGATTTATTCCAAATTCGTTGCGATAGTCCAAGTTCGCGTTGCGATTTATTCCAAATTCGTTGCGATAGTCCAAGTTCGCGTTGCGATTTATTCCAAATTCGTTGCGATAGTCCAAAATCGCAACGACTGGTGGTATTGCATTTGTTTCTTAAGAATTTTCTCTAAAAAGATAGTATTAGTTCGGTTTACATGTTTAAGTGGGCTATTTAAGGGTCATCGTTTTCTCGTTAGAAAGGATTAGATCAGAGCAAGCAAAAAAAAATAAAGTAAAGAGGGTAGAGGCTCTCGATCTAGTTTCCCTTGTTGTGTTGGGGTCCTTGCCAGAGAAGAAGGTGGTCATCATTGAGGAGAGGCTTGCTTGCGGAGAAGAAAAGCCGAGAGGTTGAGAGCTTCTTTGAGTCTAGATGTTAGCATGGCAAGGCGAGAGTTGTGAGGGGTTCAGGCCATGGCAGTCGTTCGTGCAGAGGGAGAAAAGAAGAAGATAGGGGAAAGGGGTAGAGATATACGGCTGTGAGGAGGAAGAATTGAGGTAAATGAAATTAGGGTTTAGATTATTAACTTAAATTTATATATATTAACTTGCTATAACGACGTCGTGTAGGTTTTTAGGGTTTCTTGATTTTGTATGGTTTATTCGGTTTAGGGGTCACTGTGGTTTCTCCTCGAGTTCATTTTAGTCCCTAGGCCGAAGTCTTAATGTTCATATTTCTGTTCATTTATTTTATGCATGTTTAATATTGGTCCCAAGTGTTAGTTTATTTAATTTCTCAGTTTTTAGACATTTGACCTTTACATTTTTACATGTTTCTTTTTTGTCCTATGTATGTTTAGGGTTTATTATAATTTTAGTCCCTTATGGTGATGATTTGTTTTATTTTGGTTTCATTGTTTACTATGTGTACTATTCATATGTCCATTTCAATTTGTTCGTATTTTAGATATTAAAATTCGGTTTAATGTGATTTGGTCATTAGTTTAACATGTAAAGTTTTTCTCATAGTTTGGTATGTTATGTTTTTATTTTTTGTATTTAAGTCCCATTGGTATGTTACATATTAATATTTTAAGTAATGTAATTGCATGTTAATTTTTCATTTATTATTTATTAATCAGATAAATTTTTATATATATATATATTGTATGTTAACCTCATGTGCATGACCCGACACCGCTACATAATCGGATTAAGGGTAATACCCTTTTAATTTAAAAATGTTGGAATGGCTTCTCTTAACTTACTGGAGGGTCGTTTTGACGATTTTAAATTAAAAGTGTGTCCCAACAGTGTCACCAAAAGAATTGGTTCATCACTTTAAAATTTGGGAACGAAAGAAAGAGAAATGTTCGGCTATTTAAATTCATTGAGAAAAGATCATTAGAACTTACCTAAAGATCTGGTCTCAATATTTTTAAATAATCGAACATTCTTTATCTTTCTAATGATTTGGTAATTTTAATTTAACTTATTTCATTGCTTTTGGTATTAAAAATTGTATTTTGTTGTTTTAAGGGATCGTAAACCAAATTAAACTCGAATTTGTGAATTTCGTTGCAAAAACATTAATTAATCGACTAGATACTGATTTAGGGCGTTGTGGGGTGCTAATCCTTCCCCACGCGTAACCGACTCCCGAACCCGGATTCTGGTAATGCAGGCTTTTACCTGTCATTTTAATTAAAATTAATTTTTATTTAAAATGGCAAAACATTTTTGGGTGCCCAATCACACCCTAATCAATTATTGGTGGCGACTCCTCGAACCGTACGTTTTATTTTAATAAGGAATCCCAAATTTTCGATACGAAAGGTTTTCTAAAAATCGTATTGTTTTTAATTAAAATTTAATCGTAAAGAAAATAATTAAAAATGACGTGGTTTTCAAAATCTCTCCCCCTTCACTCTTAAGAATCGTTTCGACACCCAATTTTAATAAACACTCACCTATAAATTTAATTCATTTACACATTGGTTCGGGTCCACTCCGGATATCGACTTAAGATTCTTCGGACCATTACCATTTTAATTACTTTTTATATAGAGAATGTGAATCATATGCGTCATAAAAAATTTCATACAGTAATTTCTCGAGTTTATTTAGAGAATTGTAGTATTATGATTTTGAGAATAGTTTTGGTTGTTTTTATAAAAGATTTCTTCTCCATTTAGAGAATATAAAGGTAATATTATTGTATTTTTTTGTGCTATTATTTCTTAGTTATTTTTCCATTTTAGTCAAATAATCTCATTGGGAGAATCGGTTGGTTTATTCCCAACACCCTTTTTAGCCTTAGGATGGGTTTAGACTAGCAGTTGTTTGGTTGGTTGATAGAATTTAATACTTAATATAGTTGAACAAAACCCATGTGTTGCTGCAGCAGTTGAATGTAACATTATAATATAGTGGAAATGACGATTTTACTCGAGCGTAGTCAGCTGTAAATGATTCATCCCAAAAAATAGATCAACTATCACCCATGTGTATCACCTAACTTGCATTATCTGCCTGAGTTTACAATCTTCTTCTGATTGAATGTCAGGTTATTTGTCATACATGTGTTGGTGAAACAAGAACAATAAATTTTATGTCAAATATGTTTATTGTCAGGACAAACGTATAATTTTATGTTAAGAGTAAATTTATTATATTTTGGGAATATAAATTTATAATATTTTAAGATTATCAATATAAAACAATAGAAAATATATAAAATTTTAAAAATTTTAAATGAACGACTGTCCTAACCAACCCTTCCATCTATCCCTAATTGTAGTATAAAATAAACTGACTGGACCATAGTTTTTCCTTGGATTCAGTAGGTTATGGCCTTTCAAAGTAAAGCTAATTGGGTTTTGAAATAGGCAGAATAATTTGTGCTGAATGAGAGGCCGAAAGCTATGATCCCAATCAACTATTTGGACTTTCAAACTAGCCCATTGATTGCCTTGGTGGACAACAAAAAAGATATGGTGATCCAAAACAAATTGTAAATTTAGCACTATTCAACATTAAAAGGCGAATAAATAAGGTATACGGGACATGGAGGGTGTTATGATTCCACATATCTTTTTGGTAAACTACTCAAATGACCACAATTATGAGCCGGTGTTGATATGACTACAATATTTTCAATTTTATCAATAAAACTAGTATCATCGAACGATTAACATAGGAGATTAGAGTATTAACACATCAAAGCTTTGAATGAATTTTTGTTGATTTTGAGGGGATTTCGTTGAAAATCAATCTTAGGAGAAAAAAGAGTAATTAAATACAAATGTCTTGATAATGATCTTGCTGTAAAAGATAACTTATGACGGGGGAAGATTGTTTGCCAACGGTGACCGAAAAAATTTAGTATCTAAAATTGAACATTTTTAAAGTTTAGTAGCGAAATCGATATACCTCTAAAGTTTTAGTACCTAAAACGATGTTATTTTGTCCATATCATCGTAGTGATAGATATATCCATGTCACCATACAGTTAAAATTTAATGGCTTAGTGGTATAAGTGAAGTCAAAACCAAAGTTTAGTGCTATAATTGAAATAATTGAAAATTTAGTCATATAAACAATAAATTACCTAAAGTTAACTGGTATATGGTGTAAGTTTCCCTTTATGTTATCATAATTAAGTCATATTAAAAAAACAATAGTATATTTGGTTTAAGGGTAAAATACAAGTCTAGTTCCCCAAATATAAATTTTATTGCAGTTTGGTCACCCAATTATTTTTATTTAAAATCATGTCCAACGTCACATTTCGCTTTCATTTTGCTCTCTTACCGTTAAAAATTAACTATGCTGCTAATATATCACCATAATATAATACCATGTCATCATTGATTTTTTTTTTAAAATTCCACATCAACAGTTCTATTAGTTTCTTAACGACCAAAATTAAATTAAAATGTAACATTAGATATGATTTTGAAAAAAAAAATTGGGTGAGACCAAAATGGAACAAAAGTGATAGTTCGGAACTTAATGTGTAGTTTACCCATGATTTAACGCTCAATCTAGAAGTGGAAACTGGAAATCAAGATCAAAGAATGAAATAAAGAGAAATCGAAACTCCAGAGAAGTCAAACGCAAGGCAAGATCGAAGCATGAAAGAAGATTACGAGGTACTCCTACTTTTTCAATCTCTCTTTTACGTTTAATTTTATAATTAATAGTGAAATCATCGGTTGATTCGACCCTTGGTTGAAATCTCTTCCTTTCATGATATCAATCTTTAATCCTTAATAAATCTCCTATTGTTACTTGTTTTCGATTAAAGAAAAGCAAAAATGACGAGATTCTGATACCGTTTCTTCTCTGTCTTCTGTTAAGTTCAACCTACCTTAATTAGTAAATCGTCTCTCGAACTGGGCAACAACTGTTCCTTCTTATAACTGAATTTAATTGAAAAATTTCCGGTAAAATTTATCTCTTTACAAGCTTGGTATAAGTGGAAAATTAGTTACCATGTACTTAATTTTATTTGTTCTTCTGGGCATTTGTTTTCTTGGTTTAGAATGCGAGTATAATTATCATTCTTTTTGGTCGTGAAGTTTTTCTGATAGGGATCAGTGTAAATAACAACTTCTTAGAGTTACTTTTCTATCAATATTTTGTGGATTATGGCATTTTTAGCATTTCAAATCCATTTTGTTCATCACTTGGAAGAAAGAGACTCATCCGAGGTTGAAACAAGGATATTCAAGCTGATGTTTTGTAAAGTTGACTTTGGCGGATTGGTTTCAACTTTCCGCATCTTTATTTTAAGGGCCATAGCTGCATCTACCAATCCCTAGTGGTTCACTATGATATGGTTTTAAAAATTCAGAATCATTCCTAATGAGTATTATATCTATGGATCAATAAAATCAGGATTATACCTTTTTCGAAGCTTGTTGATTCATTTGTAAACGCAAACCAGTGTGCAAGTTTGTTTGTCTCCTTCATGTGATGTTGTTACTTCTACTGATTGAAGTTGGAATTATTTCAGCTGCTTTTGGTATCTTTTACTTAATGACTTAAGCTAAGCGGTCGGAGTCTAGGGGTGTGTGTGTTTTTGATCTCCTCTTGACAAAAAGCTGTTTTAACTTATTTCATTCTATTTATTATCATATGCCATTTATGTCAGACTGAAGATAATAAACAAGCTGCTGCCGATGTACTATTTCAATATTCAAAATTTGCAATGGCATGCATAGGAAACCATGTCCGACCTTGTGATCTGAGGCTGCATTTAATGAAGGTAATTTGGAAAAGGGGTTACAATGATTCTCTTTTCGCTTCTATTATATGCATTGTAAATGGTATTATGGAGTGGCTGCATGTGCTACCATGCATACTGTGATGTGAACTCACCTGTCATGCATATGAAGAGTAAAGGGTTCAATATCAAAGGGCTGAATTTCTGCCCAAATAAATGATAATAGCTTTTTCCACCTGTTTAGGAAATATCAGGGATGCCAACTTCTCTGAAGATAGCTTCATCCTAAGTTGCTGCTTCTCCCGATTCAATGGGTGAGTCATCAAGCTCAGGTACAACAAGACTTGATAAGAAAGCTGATAAATGAGGTGAATTGAGAGTGTTTCTTATGTCACTTGAAGCAGCATTATGATTTGTGAAATTTCAAGTTCTAACAATGTAATTCTTATCGTACTAGATCCTTACTGCAACTCAGGATGTTCATGTAGTACTCGAATCTACCAGATTCATGTGGGTCAGATTAGGGTGTTACATATCCTTTACCTATCTTTCCTATAGGTTTTGGGTTTACTTGAAAATGGTAAGAAATTCTCAATACTAAACTTGGATCACAAACTGTTTTCTCAATGGATCTTTGCTGGTCGCCATCAGATTGGCTTGAAATCAGGATGACAACTTCTCCTCTTCCTTTTCTTTTTGACTTCTATTTTTCTTTACTTTTTCTTTTGATTGTTGATTTGCTTTTCTTATTGTTTTGTTGTTGATATGTACTATCTTGCTAGGTTTCGATTTTGATGCGGGTATGAGGGAGTTAGGGGATAGGTTACGAGTTTATGAATCGATTAGTTTAGGAGAATTATGGTGGCTGAGAGGTCATCTTTAGGTATTTATCATCTTTAGGGATTTAAGTTACTAGGTTTAGGGACTACCTGTGAAAGTTTAGTGGGGTCTAGGGAAATAGTTCCAATATGGTAGCTAGGTATTGAGCGAGGCTAGTGATGGTGATGGTAATGGTAATCTCTGAACAGAGTATCGTTCTTTGACATCTGATAATGAGATGATTAGATTCATCACTGACATTGATTCAAACAATGATGTTATTGTTGGGTGTTGAGCTTGCATTGTTCTACATCAACTTAAATTGGTTTTGTGGTATTGTTCCTCACAAGTTAGTAATTTGATGATATTGTTCTAACTGGATCTTAGAAACAATCAATTCATTAGTAAGTTTCCTAAGGTAGTTATCCGATTTTTGACCCTCAAGTTTATGGATTTGTGGTTTACTGGTTTAGCGAATTCAAAGGAACCATACCTTAAGAGCTTTTTGACAGAATTTGTTAGTTTCAATGATTTGATAAGGCCTTTGCTAGCGAGTATTTGTCGATCTTAGGGCTTTTTTTTGCTAGTATTTCTCAGTTATGTAGGGGGAGTGATGGTCGTTCGATGGTTTGGAGCTCGGAGATAGTAAGTGATGAAGATGGCTCGATGGACAGTGAAGAATGGAGGTCAATAAAGAGTTAAATGATTAATTTATTTTTATGTTCGGAAGTTACAAGTATATTATTTAATAATTTACAGTGTCACGTCAGATTTTCGTGAATAGGGTAATAAAAATTATCGGGTCATTGATTAAATTTTAACCAAATGATATATAAGTGAACAAATACAACAATTGAAAGTTTGATAATCAAAATAAGAAGAAACACAAGCAAAAATGACCTTAAGTGTTTAGCCTTTATTATATGTAAGTTGAAGTTCAATATCGATTCATCAGAGCATTTGATGGGCACGGAAGTATAAATCAAATGACGTTAGTGATTAAAAAAATTTATTATTGTTTTTTAGTTTTAAATTCGAACATTATGCATGTTAAAATATGTTCATTCGTTGTCAATTGAATAAGAATTTTGATCTGTTATAAAAAATTTCTGCATTTTGATATCCAAATCCTTTTTACATTGAACTTACAAAACAAAACAAAGGCCTTAATATTTATCACCTTTACTTCTTCCCATCTTCACATATTTGGTATCATCACATCCACCACCCGATGTCTTCTCACGCGTCACTTTCACTTATCACATATCAATCTAAATTTGCCAAATTAAGAAGCCATTGTCTACTAATTGTTGAGCTTAGGATTAAGAAAACAAGATCTAAGTGTTATTTCTGGGATTGTCTTAGAAAAGGTGGGTTAATAAACGGCGTTACCAGATACATTAAAAGATATTTAACAAATTCGGTTTAGCGTTACCGGAAATGTTGAGTAATAATAATGTAATAGGTCTAAATCATGAAGAAATATTAAAAAATTTGGCAACCGGCAAACTTAGCTTGTCGGTTTATGTCGATACTTTATAAAAATGTATCGATCCACATCAATATAACATGTAAAAATATGACAAAACCGGTCTCGAAAATACAAAACCGGTAAAGCAGTACCAGATATATTGAAAGTGTCGATACTTTAATATAAGTATCGACACTTTGTGAATTTAAAAGAGAAGCAGTTTTAGCGCCTATAAAGTGTCGATACTTTATAACAATGTATCGATCCACAACGATATAACAGGTAAAAATATGACAAAACAGGTCTCTAAAGGACAAAACCGGTATAGAGCGACCGGATACATTGAAAGTGTCGATACTTTAATATAAGTATCGACACTTTGTGAATTTAAAAGAGAAGTAGTTTTAGCGCCTATAAAGTGTCGATACTTTATAACAATGTATCAATCCACAACGATATAACATGTAAAAATATGACAAAACCGGTCTCTAAAGGACAAAACCAGTATAGAGCGACCAAATATATTGAAAGTGTCGATACTTTAATATAAGTATCGACACTTTGTGAATTTAAAAGAGAAGCAATTTTAGCGCTTATATAGTGTCAATACTTTATAAAAATATATCGATCCATAACGATATAACAGATAAAAATATAACAAAACTGGTCTCGAAATGACAAAACCGGTAAAGCACTACCGGATATATTGAAAGTGTAGATACTTTAATAAGTATGCGTAATAAATTATCGATACTTTCAAAGAAATAGGTAATTATACTATCGAAAGTATCGATACCTGACATAAAAGTATCGACATTTTGGTAGTTGTATCGATTAAATATAAATAACATATCCGGTGAAAATATAAAGGGCATAGTTAAATATCCTCTGAAAAATAGATAGAACGGACGAGTTTTTGAAATTGAAGCGTAATTGTTGCTGCATTTCAGAAGGCGTTTCTAAAGCGAAGTTTGTTTGTTTGTTGTTGCAGTCGAATCGAAAAGTACGTTGTTGAAACTCTAGTTTTTTATTATTACAGTAATCGAAAAAAGGGGTTTTATGTGTTGTTTGAGATTTTGGAGTAAATAAGCATTTGAGACCGATTACAGGTAGAAAGTGATATTCTAGGTAAAATATAAATATTGATACTTTTATTAAATATTATAGGTAGAAAATGATATTATAGGTTGTATAAATGTGACAATACTTGTAGTATTGAGTGTTCCTATTCGTTTGAAGGAAATAGGAATTAGGGTTTTTGGATTTGGTTTGGGGGTTTCAAATCGAATCCAAGAAGGATTTGAGACTGTTTATATAATATTGTAGGTAGAAAATAAATATGGATACATGTATATAATATTATAGGTAGAAAATGATATTTTAGGTTGTATAAATGTGCCGACACATTTTATAGTGTTCATTCAAATTCTTTTGAAGAAAACCGTTTTACCACAAGAGTAGTTATCTATATTTGTATATTGAATAAAGTGTATGTAACAAGTATTTGATTTGATTTGCGTAAACTGATATATGAAGGAAAAATAGAGTCGATGGGTGGAAAAATTATTGGTGGCGCAAATGACTTTGAAATTGAGGCCGATACTCGAAAGTAACCAAAGGGTGGATATAAGTATTTCTAGTAAGTATCAATTTTTTGTTATTATTGTTGAAATGGTAATTGAATTAAAGTATTTAAGAACTTTAAATTGATTACAAATTTTAAATGTTGACAGTATGACCGAATTCCAAAGGATGAAGGAAGGTGGAGAACACATCAGTTCAGTACGTAAATTGAAATTTACATTGAGTATTATTTAGCGTTAATGTATTGATTAAGAAACGTTTATGCTTAATATTAGGTGAGAAATGATGTGTTGGAGAAATGGAATTTGATGAGTGATGCTGATAAGGAACCTTACATCGCACAGTCAAAGATGAATAGTGGAGAATACAAAGAATGGAGGAAAGTACATGAAAAGAATGTATTCATTAAACTTGTAAATACGTTGATAAAAAATATATAAGAACTATAACATTATATATTGTTAAAAAATGTAGGAAGTGTCGACAATGTGCAACATTAAAAGGGTGAATTCATTAATTAAACACCTTAAGGAGAAGGGTAAGTTGAATGTGCTGGGAGAAATAGGGTTTGGATCGTTGGTAAGAGTAAGGGATCGACCTATTCGGAGGGAATTGTGTTGATCTTTGATGGCGCAATTTGATGTCGAACAATGTATTGCTAAATATGGTGATTTTTCATTTCCTCTGGGGATCCCATGTGCTGCAGCCGTCTTGGGGGTAGGAAATGAAGGCAAAAGTGTTGTAGAAGTCTTTAAGAGTAAGAATTGGAAAACACTTGCCTCCAAATATGGTTTGCAGCATAAGGTAACATATGTTGAACTTGAAGAGGAAATCAAAAGTGGATCTTACGCGAGGGGGGGTGAGCTGAAGGCCCGAGTTCTATTGTACATTGTTGGGATCTTTCTTTGTCCAACGGGTGATACGTCAACGAACAAGGACTATATGAAGCTCATTTGCGATGAAGGCTTGAAGGGTGAATTCACTTGGGCTGAATATGTCCATTCGAGATTGATTGAATCAATAATCACCTTTAAAAAGGGCAGCCAAAGATACCTCAAAGGGTGCATAGCAATCTTAAAGGTAAATGAGTTGAAGAACGTTTTTGTTTTTTTATATAAAATGATAGTATAGTTATTATATAAAATTATAAATTTTATTATAAATACAGGTTGCACTGTTCGATTTTTGGTCGGGCCGTGAGGCAGTGCCGGCTTATGAAAGAACTGGAGTGGCACACATCCGTGCATGAGGGAAGGAAAAGGTGGTTAGAGTGATGACGAAATTGAAGTTGGATAGACTGAGGAAGCAAGAAAGGGTAATAAATGTAATTAAATAATATTAAAAATATAATCAATGTCTTAATATTGTAATTTAATTTTGAAGGTTATTGGCAAGGAGGTAGAGGAGACAGATGAAAAGAAAGAATAGATGGTTGTATTGGGGGGATGACGGTGAGGGGGATGATGGTGAGAGAAAACAGAGTAAATTCAACATTTTGATGTCTGAATTGGCTGATATAAAAAAAATCCAATTTGATATCATGCAAAGACAATCAAGAGTCGAAGAGACACTTGAGAGGCATAAGGGGGAAATAGAGGGAAAAATAGATGGATTTATGAAAGAAGTTGAGGTGTTGAGGGGTGAAGTGGTGAAAGAAGTTGAGGTGATGAGGGGTGAACTTAAGATGGTAACGGGTGAAAAAATTGATGGAGTGGTGAAGGAGGTTGTGGAATTGAGGAGTGAACTTACGGGGGTGAAGGGTGAAATAAAAGAGATGAAGAGCTATGTAGAGCAAAAATATGATGAACTGAAAAAATATGAAGAAGAAAAGATGGAGGAAGAAGAAAAGATGGAGGAAGAAGAAAAGATAGAGGAAATGATGAGGAAGGATGTCGATGTGATCTATACACCGGAGAGTGTTATAGATGCATATTTGGTTTCGGAATGTCCTGCACCCCTGAAGAATAAGAAGAAGGTAAGTTGAATAAAAGAAAACTTAATTTGATCTTTATCATGTTGTTATGACAAAAATTTGTATACAAAATTGTAGGTTAAAAAAGCGGATATTCCAAGTGGAATTGATGACCTCGAAGCTGCAATTTGTGATTATTTATGGAATAGTGGGTTAGAATCGGGGTAAGTGAAATATATTACTTTGTTAGTGATATTTAAATATTTCATGACAAAGATATTAATCCTAATGATTCATACTAATATTATGTAATCTCAATGGGAAATCAATTCGCTAGTGTATCCGACGTTGCAACGTTGAAGCCTACGGAATGGGTTGGCGGTATGGTAAATAGAAAGTACAAAATGTTAAAACCTATTGAATATGTTCTGATTCTGTAATTAATTTTTTTAGGTTATTGATTTGCTCGCCTGGACAGTATGCTACGATTTAAAAAAGTCACTCCGGAGGATAGGCTACCTTCCATACCACTTAGCGGTGAGTTAAATTAATAAATGTTGAAAAGTAGTGTTATATACGGTAAATTAAAAATTCGTTTGTGGTTAAATTGTTAAAAGTCATAGATTGAATGTTGTGGTTTACAATACTTAACGTATTGACAATTTGAATATAGGTTGTTGGACAGTGGGATCGATCGCGAATATTAAACGATCTCGTTAGCCACAATCAAAATCAACTAAGAGAAAAGATAACAAAAGCTGCCATGAGACACAAGAATAAAAAAAGGAAGCGATGATGTAAATGTAGGGTTAATTTTGTTTAAGATTTATAATTTTTTATACGATTTATAATTTTTGTATGTGAATGTAATTATGTATGATATGAGAAAAGTTAGCAGTATGTTGTTGTACATGTTTCTTATACACAGTAAGAGTCATGTTGATACTTACGATATATGGAGATCGTTGTCTGCATTATTCCAAATGTCATCATAATTGTCATCATGTGCGGCACTGAATGGCCATTCCATATTGAGGGTATGTACAATAACTACAAAATCCAATAACTTTCAAGTAAAAGGTAAATTTACAATGTAGGTGGTAAAAATAAACTTTCTTAATGACAAAATTAATAAACACAAAGATTTGTTTCCAACATTTTGTCCAGTATAGTTCCCAAATGTAAAGTTTCCAAAAAATAGGTAAGCAGATGTGTCGATACATTTATAAAAAGTATCGATCCCAAAAACATCGAAACACATAATTATAATGTAATAGGTACTTTTGTAATATAACCAGTATAAATATACTGGTTTTATGTGAGAATATGTCTATATAATGTATCGAAACTTTTGAAATTGGTGTCGATACTTTTTGTCCAGAATGAATGCCCAAAATGGTGAACGCATAAAGTGTCGATACATTTATAAAAAAGTATCGATCCCAGAAACATCGAAACCCATAATTATAATGTAATAGGTAAATTTACAATGTAAATGGTATAACTATACCGGTTTTATGAGAGAATAGGTCTACATAATGTATCGACACTTATGGAATTTGTGTCGATACTGTTTGTCCAGAAAGAATGCCCAAAAGGGTACACCCATAAAGTGTCAATCCCAGAGGCATCAAAACCCATAATTATAATGTAATAGGTAATTTTGTAATGTAACCGGTATAAATATACCGGTTTTATGTGAGAATAAGTCTACATAATGTATTGACACATTTGAAATTGGTGTCGCTACTTTTTAAAAATCGTGTGTTTTCCCCCTTCATTATTTATAGATTATAATCGATACAAACTCCAAATCGACAAGCCCTAAACCTAAAGGCAGAAGAGAACTCTTCCTCTCCGACGAATACCAACGTTCTCATAACAGTGAAGATCAGATATTCAGGTAAATTTATCGATATTTTATGGGTTTGATTGATTTCTAGATTGGAGTTTTTTTCCTGAATGTGTTTGTGTTCCAATGTAACAGCATCCACACCCAAAATGGCTCCAAAACGTCAGCGTCAAAAGCGCGGTCTTTCTCAAAGCTCTTCTCATCCCAGTTCTTCTCAACCATAACCTCATTCTCAAACAATCGCTTCTTCTGAGGAAATCAGGTCATTCGAAACTCTGAACTTTAGATCCGATACGAAGAAATAAAGATGGCATATGAGTTTTAAACTAAGGAAGATTCGTCCTGAACGTGTCATTGACTTGGGTTTCTTGTTCGATGATAAATATGCATTTAGTTTTAAATCCACATTTACATCTTGGGGTTGACTTGAATTCCTTGGTGTAGAACCAAAATATTACCCCAACCTAGTTAATGTCTTCTACAACAATGCTTCTTTACAGCAAGAGCCTAATAAGACTAATATAATAGGAATTAATACTCATGACATGGAGAAGGATATATATATATATATCTCCAGATACTATTGCAGAGGGTCTAGGTGTCGAGAATAAAGGGGATTCAGATGAAAATGATTTAGATACTACAATACAACAAGTTGCTAGAAATAGCCAAATTCACCTAGATGTAGAGTCGAGAGTGTTTCACAAAATGCTCACTTGTTATATCCGGCCTACTGGGGGAAACATTCAACACTTCGAGACAACGATTATTGGTGGATAGCAAAGTATAAATCCAAAACGGCTCCAAACATTGCTAAACTGATATTTAATACAATTGTATATATGGTCACAAAGGGAGCAACAATTTCAACTTCACTACCATATGGATGTGTCATCACCCATCTGTTGAATAAGAAAGAAGTTGATTTTTCGCATGACGCTCTTGTTCGATTAACCCGTAAGATTGACATATTATTTATTAAAAAAGCGAGATATGATTTTGTTGAAAAAGTCAGTTAGAAGCACGTCAAGAATGTCGGATTAGATCAAGAGAGGGAGGAAATGGACCCCATTGGCCATGAAGACAACCAACCAATTGGAGACGCAATGATGGAAGAAGCTCCAGTTGGAGAGGATGTCACAATTAAGACGGTGATGGAATACATGGTTAATTTTCGGGAGCATATTGATTCCCTTGTGAGTGGAATGCGAGCCGATATTTCATCATTGCGTGATGAAGTCTCCATGTTGTGTGACGAATTACGTCAACGACATCAAACGAGTTAGGCAATTAATTATTTATGTTTCTAAACATTTACACATTTTGAAATGTATTTTATTTTCTTTTAACAGATGTGAACAACCAAGAGGTCAATGAAGATGAAGATGACGATGAAGATGATGATGATGATGATTATGATGATTCAAACAAGTATATCGTGTCTGCAACGTCGCCTGCAAGAAAACTTGTAATTTTTGGTGTCCTTGCTTACTTTCCAAGACATCCAAAAGATTTTAATTCTGTTCTTTTGTATCCATTATTTTAACATATAAGCGTAGAACTTTAATATCATTTTCTTCATGTTGTAGATGTTGTCTTCAGAACATGATTATATGAATTTATGCATTTTTGTGTAGACAATTTTGTTGTTGCCATTTGGTATAACAAGATGAGGTTAGAACTGTTGAGTAATTGAATTACTGTAGTCAAAATCGTTAATATACAATTAAATGTTAACATTCAAACTTGATTACAATCTCAGGCATAACATCAACCCTGTACTTGAGAAACTACCTTTATTGTCTGACCATTTTCTTTTCACTTGGGTAAGATGATTTTTCATTACAGTTTGCTTACTTTTATTTGTCTATGATTCCTACATATTTATGTTCGACTGTTTGTGAACAAGATCAAGCAAATTTCAAAACATACGATAATGTTACCTACTGTAAAGATCTAAATGATGTTTAGAACGTGTTTCCTTATTTTAACAACCTAAATACATTGTTGGTCGATGATTCACCGGAAAAAATGATTTATAATCTGGTAAGTTACATTTATACAATATGTTTTTTCCAGTTAAACAGGTGTTCATACATTGATTGATTAACAATTTATATGTTTATATAGAAATACAATTACGTATGTCCACATTCCTTTGACACAAATTTATTCCTGCTTATGCGAATTTAGTTTATTGTTAGTAAAATTGCATATCATTAGTTTGATAATTGAAATTATTTATATGTGTCCTTAGAAAAGGCGGTAACATACGAGAGTATTTGGAAAATTTGTTGAATGCGCCTAATGTTCCGGACTTCGTTAGAAATAACCCTTTTTCATCGGATTAATTTCGTTGTGGGTACATTATTTGAACATTGTTATGTATAAATTTCTTGTGTATGTATGTTTTGGTTTGATTATATTGTGTATATCTTCAATCGGATGGGATGGGTTGTGCATAACAAAACAATCTATATATCTCTTCCATGTGAGTACTTTATTCCCACCATGTGACAAGTGTGACAACCCAATCAACTCATAACTCAGCTTTGAACTCAATCAATATTGTCTTTTACCCGCTTGATGGTTCATAACGCATGTTACTTGAACAGTATGAATCAATTATGCAATTTCCATGTTCAATTTAACACTGCATTTCAAATTCATTTCATATGTAATTGGAGTTTGAATTTAAATTTCAATTTGAGTTTCAATATAAATTTCGGCTCCACTATAAATATTAGCCCGAGCCTTTGTTACATCCAAACAACAGCTTACTCAATGGAAGCATCGAGAGTGTTTCAAATTTCATTTATAAGGTAACAATTTACTTTTTTCAAAACTTATTAACTTAGCTAATATGCATGTTATCATTGATTATTCCTAATTTCAATTGTTTTTTTTCAACTTTAACTGCGAGGGAAATCCGGACCATCGTAATTTTTGGTTAACAAGTAGGAAGATTGGATATCCGAATAATGCCTTCCGGATACTATCCATTTCAGCCAGCTCACTGAAGTAGATTAACCCTAAACCAAAACTATCTTAGCCAAACATACTTGATGTAGAATCAGTTGCAGATTTAAAATCTCAACGGTGATGCATTTGGTTCTGAAACAGTTAAATCGTCAGAAACGTTTCGGACGTATGATCTAGGTGGTATACGGAAAATGCAACAAATGACAACTAAAAATCCCGATAATTGAGGGCTACAACTTGTAATAATAACAAAAAAAATTGAAGGGTACATGTGTATAAACTATCGATACTTTGCTAAATTAACAATGTAAATGGTAAAATTCTACCGGTGCAATGGTAATAGGCGTACATGACAATCGTCGATACTTGTCATTTACGGTTATTTTCATTATACCAGAGAACTTTTATCCGTTTACATTGTTAATTGTATCGGTACTTATGCTTTACGTGTGTATCTTCAATTATTTTAACATTATTATTAAAAGATCTAGCGTTTAATTATCGAGAATTTTTTTATGCATTTTGTTGCATTACTCGTGTACCACCCAAATCATAAGTCCGAAATGCTTCCGATGTTTTAAATGTTTGAGAACTAAATGGATCGCCTTCGAGATTTTAAATATACAACTGCTATGTTTCTCTCAGACTGTTCGGTTTACGGTTATCATATCTTCATGAGTTGAATGAAATGAATAATATTCGAAAGACATTCTTCGTATATCCAGTCTTCCTGCTTGTTACTCAAAATTATGATGGTCGAGATTTCCCTCGCGTTTCATTTAGGTTGATTGCTCCGAATAAATAACGACATTTGATCTCTGAATCGTTGTTGGTTGATTGGTCAGACTTTTATATCCATATTTGCTTCTCTGTATCAATACTAGTTATTAATGTATTTTACATCTGCGTGCAAATGTATCGAAACACATTATTAAAGAATCGTTTCTATAATCTCCACAACAAAGTTTTCATACTTAGAAATATCGATAACTTACAAACATGTATCGACACATAAAGTTTCTAAACTTAAAGTTTCCCATAAAGTGTCGATACATTTTTAAAAAGTATCAATCCCAAAAACATCGAAACCAAAAATTATAATATAGTAGGTAAATTTACAATGTATCCGGTATAAATATACCGGTTTTTTGAGAAAATAGATATACATAATGTATCGACACTTGTGGAATTTGTGCCGATACTTTTTGTCACAAATGAATGACAAACGTGGTGGACGCATAAAGTGTCGATACATTTTTAAAAAGTATCGATCCCAAAAACATCGAAACCCATAATTATAATGTAATATGTAATTTTGTAATATAATTGGTATAAATATACTAGTTTTATGTGAGAATAGGTCTACATAATGTGTCGACACTTTTGAATTTTGTGTCGATACTTTTTGTCCAGAATGAATGCCCAAAATGGTGAACGCATAAAGTGTCGATACATTTATAAAAAGTATCGATCATAGAAACATCGAAACTCATAATTATAATGTAATAGGTAAATTTACAATGTAACCGGTAAAACTATACCGGTTTTATGAGAGAATAGGTCTACATAATGTATCGACACTTGTGGAATTCGTGTCGATATTTTTTGTCCAAAATGAATGCCAAAAGGGTTGCACGCATAAAGTGTCGATACATTTTTAAAAAGTATCGATCCCAAAAACATCGAAACTGATAATTATAATGTAATAAGTAAATTTACAATGTAACCGGTATAAATATATCGGTTTTATGAGAAAATAAGTGAACATAATGTATCGAAACGTTTTAGATTTTTGTCGGTATATTTTGTCCAGAATGAATGCGAAACGGGGTGCAGGCATAAAGTTTCGATACATTTGAAATTGTATTGATCCCAAAAACATCGAAACAGATAATTATAACGTAATAGGTAAATTTACAATGTAATCGGTATAAATATATCAGTTTTATGAGAGAATAGGTCAACATAATGTATCAACACTTTTAAATTTGTGTCGATACTTTTTAAATAGCACGTTTTTTTCCTTCATTATTTATATGTAACACTATACAAACCTTAAATTGACAAACCCTAAAGGCAATTCTCTTCTCTTCCATCGAATACCATCGTTCATAACAGTTACGATCAGTTATTCATGTAAATTTATCGATATTATGGTATTGATTTCCAGATTGGACACTTTTTTCCCTTCTTGTGTTCGATAGGTATGTTGTCGAAACCCTAATATTTTTAGAAAGTCTTCGAAAAGAGGGGTTATATTTTAAAGTTTGTTGTTTGTGAATGGTTATAGGTTGAAGGTTCAATCTTTGTTCGCGAAGATGATGACCATCAAATAGAGCCCTAGCGTATCAATATTGAAGAAAATCGAAAGCGACCAATAAGTATCAATGTATTCATGTAATTGTTCTTGAAATGGTAATTGGATTAAAGTATTTAATCTAATTTAATTGATTCAAATCTCTACAGTCTGACTGAATGCGAAAGGATAAAGGAAGCTCATAATCATGTTTACAACATAGCCAATAAAACCCCTTGCAGGGTCCAAATGGTAAGCTAGGAATTGGTAAGGCAAGCTTTCTTTGAGGGTTTAAGGTTTAGAGCCCTCCAACGTAAGGAGTGCATGATTGAACATTACATATAATAGTTGTATTCAGTTGTTGAAGAATTGTTCTTAATATATATAAGGATAGTTGTTATGATATACGTTCACATTTCGGGACTAATTAGTTAGATGCGTTCAGTAGCCTATATCCTCGAGGCAGAGCACAAGAAATCTGACACTTAAAGATTTATCAAGAGCGGTAGCTTTTGCTATGCATGAAGACCAAACCTAGAATCAACTTTGCAATTATGCCTATCATGCTGAAGAGAACCTGCTGAATAATAGGATTTGCACATAACTGCAAGTATTTTAAACCCTAAACCCAACTACTCACATGAAAATTATACAACAGAGATGTCAATCATTTTATGGGAAATCCTGACATCTCTGTTGTATAATTTTCCATGTGAGGAGTTGGGTTTAGCATTTAAAATGCTTGCAGTTGTGTGCAAATTCTATTTTCAGCAGGTTCTCTTTAGCATGATAGACATAATTGCAAAGTTGATTCTAGGTTCGGTCTTCATTCAGAGCAAAAGCTATCACTCTTGGTAAATCTTTAAGTGTCAGATTTATTGTGCTCTGTCTCGAGGATATAGGCTACTGTACGCATCTAACTAATTGGTCCCGAAACGTGAACATATACTATAACAACTATCCTTATATAAAATTAAGAACAATTCT
This sequence comes from Hibiscus syriacus, assembly GCF_006381635.1. Lineage (NCBI taxonomy): Eukaryota > Viridiplantae > Streptophyta > Magnoliopsida > Malvales > Malvaceae > Hibiscus > Hibiscus syriacus. Next base: position 58,637 of record NW_024063144.1, on the reverse strand, counting down.
TCAACTACTGAATACAACTATTATACGTAATGTTCAATCATGCACTCCTTACGTTGGAGGGATCTAAACCCTAAACCCTCAAAGAAAGCTTATCTTACCTATTCCTAGCTTACCATTTGGACCCCCAGGTTTTATTGGCTATGCAGTCAACATGATTAACCTGGATAATCCCAGTTACAGAACTGATTCTGGCCATGATTGCAGGAGACTATAGTCTACAGATTGTTTGGCATTTATGTGATGATGCGGATGAAATATTAAACGGTCTCGTAAGCCACAATCAAAATAAACTAAGAGAGAAAATTTTGTTAATGTAGGGTTAATTTTGTATAAGATTTATAATTTTACATACGATTTATAATTTTGTATGTGAATGTAATTATGTATGAGATGAGAAAAATTAACAATTGATTGTTGTACATGTTTCTTATACACAATAGGAGTCTTGTTGATACTTATAATATATGGAGATCGTTGTCATCACGTGTGGGACTGAATGGCCATTTCATTCCATCTTCAAAAAACTCAGTTGATGTATGTTGTGTGCTTGTATTCAAAATGAGCTTGACTTGAGGACATGTTAGTTTGTTATGTCTCTAACCGTTGCAGTACCCACATCGCCTAATTTTCTTCTAGACCTTATTATTCGGTACTTCTTTTCGCTTGCATTGTTTTCATTGAGGGTCGCAAACGTTGTTTACTACACTGCTCTGGTTGACTGAATCATTCAAACCAAACGAGTTTTCAAATTCTTCTATTAGTCTTTTCATCTCATCTCTTGCGGTTTTGAAAGACGCGTCTCTCTTTGATGCAATGTAGCATAACCTACTTGACGTTGAACGTAGAGCAGCGAACCTTGCCATTTGCATCACTTCTGGAGGCACATTCAAGTTAACATACCTGGGTACAGAAGCCTTCGCATCCTTAGTCCACCTACTTTGAATCAAAGTCCCGAACAAATATGTGTAATCCAAGTGCTTCAAAATGTGAAGTTGATGGCGACACGGAAGTACAACGGTCTTGAACTTTTTGTAAGAGCAAATTAGGGTTTCTGTACGAGAATCAAAACAAATTTCAAATGTCCTATTTTTTTCTTTGTACTTTGTCAAAATATAATGTTGACATTCATCTGATAAGGACTGAATCTCTTCGTCAATCCGGTACAATGTCTCCCCTTGAAGTTCATCTTGGAACGCACGAAAAGATTCGAGGGTAAAAATCTCAGCAATATGGCTTTCAAGGTCGACCAGTTTTGTGATCTGAAAGGGCTTCGTCTGGGAACTTAAGTAATCCGCTTTCAACTTTTTCATACGCATTCTACTAATTCCATCTTCAATTGCATGGATAACATCTAAATATGTTTTCTTGTGTTTCAGTGAAATCGCTAGTGAAGCATTTATAGACTCGCACTTTTGTGTGGAGCGAATATTGGCAAATAAATTATCGGTTAGATATGCTTGTGCCCATAAGTGCCGAGTATTTCCCTTCTCAATCACCCATGGATACTTTTCGACGTTGAATTCTGAAACAACCGAACGCCATTGAATATCAAATTCCTCGATTGTCCACCAGGAAGCCATGCATTTTTAGAATGCTGCTGTAAATTTTGGGTTACCAATGTTTGCTTGTGCATTGCGAGAAAGATGCAAAGAACATAATATGTGCTTAGTATAAGGGATAACAGATTTGATTGTCCTCTGCATTGCCCTATCCCCATCGGTGACAACTGAAATAGGTGATTTATTCATCATGGCTTCTAAAAAATTCTGTAGCACCCACTCGAAAGATTGTGACGTCTCATCAGTGATTATGGCAGTGGCAAACACAATTGTGTTATGGCGATGATTGACACCGATAATAGGCATAATTGGTCGACCATATAAATTATCTTTGTATGTTGTGTCGAACGTAATTACATCACCAAAGCATGTCTAATATGATCTCGATGTAGAATCCGACCAAATAAGATTATGCAATGCCCCTGATTCGTCTACCGAGTATGTCATAAAAAACCCGGGATCATCATGTTTCTTATAATCAATGTACGTAATAAGCACATTCACATCCCCATTGACAAATTCCTTTGCTTTACCTCTTTGAAGTGCATTGTAGAGGTCTTTATGTGTAAATCCAACATTATGATAGCCTCATGCCTGCTGCGTTAAATAGTTCATTACTTGTGACGTGCCAACACCGACCTCTTTCAATGTTGTTACCTCATCGATATCAGCCTTACTTACAACTCTATTAGAACGAATAAATGGTGTCATAGCAGGTGTGCACAATGCATGATTATGTTTCTGATAAGACTTACTTATAACCCAGTGATAGTTTGTATTTGTTGCTATAACTACGACTCTAGCCTTGCATCATGTTCTTGTGACTGGCGTATGAGCACGTTGACGATCAACAGTATTGACTTTTGATACTCGAAACCCTTCTTTGGAACAACAAAATTCTTGTGTCTTCACATTCCCTTCTACGCCAAACCGTGTTGTTCCCTTACGTGCACTAAACCCATGTTCCCGTGTGTATCCCTTGTAAAAGTACCAAGCTTGATCACGTGAAGAGAAGAGCTGACCAACCAATCTGTCAAATTCATCAACATTATGTACTTTGGCTTAATATTGTCTGCATCAGTATGATCCATGACAAAAAAAATTTTGTGCAAGTTCAGTGGTCCCAGAGTTGATGGAGATGTAAGTAAAGGTTCATTGAACATGTTTCAGTCATGCTTTCAATAGGATGTGGTATTGGTAGTGGTAGTTGAAGGGTGAGTACAACATTAAATTCGCATGACATATTTAGGTATGTACAATAACTACCTAAAAATGTGTCGATACATTTTCTAAAAGTATCGACCCAAAAAACATCGAAACCAATAATTATAATGTAAGAGGTAAATTAACAATGTAACCGGTATAAATATGCCAGTTAATTAGAAAACATGTCAACATTATGTATCGACACCTGTGGAATTGTGTGTCGATACTTATTGTCCAGAATGAATGCCCAAACGAGGTGCACGCATAAAGTGTCGATACATTTATTAAACATATCGATCCCAATAAAATCGAAACTGATAATTATAATGTAATATGTAAATTTACAATGTAACCGGGTATAAATATACCAGTTTTATGAGAAAATAGGTCAGCATAAAGTATCGACACTTGTTAAATTTGTGTCGATACATTTTGTCCATAATGAATGCCAAACGGGTGCATGCATAAAATGTCGATACATTTATTAAAAGTATCGATCCCAAAAACATCGAAATCGATAATTACAATGTGATAGGTAAATTTACAATGTACCTGATAGAAATATACCAGTTTTATGAGAAAATAGGTCTAAATAATGTATCAACACTTTTTAAGTTTGTGTCGATACTTTTTTCCAAAATGAATGCCCAACGATGAGCACGCATAAAGTGTCGATACATTTCAAATTGTATCGATCCAAAAAATATTGAAATCGATAATTATAATGTAATAGCTAAATTTGCAATGTTAACGGTATAAATATACCGGTTTACTTATAAAATATGTCAATATAAGCGTTATCTATTACATTATATAAGCGCTACCTATTACATATATAAGCGCTACCTAATATGTTATTGTACTTGATAATATTTCCGTTAAATGCCTATTTTATTATATAAGCGCTACCTATTACATTATATAAGCGCTACCTAATATGTTATTGTACTTGATAATATTTCCGGTTAAATGATATAACATAACCGGTCTAAATTTTAATCGGTCACTTATTTAACCAGTCACGCCGTTTTTAGCCGTTTTTTAGGCGCCACACATCAGAAGTTCCCGTTATTTCTTATTTATAAGTTTTAGGAATAAAGTGATCTCAATAATTAATGGATTGTAGTTATCTTTTGAGATCTTGGGTTCAAGCATGATGTTTGTTATTTCGAACATATAAATTTTAGTATTTGTTTGATCCAATGAGATCATTTTTTATTAGTATTTATTTAATTAATGAATGTAATCAAATGGTTGAGTTTTTTAAATCGATATTATTATTTATCTCATACTAATAAAAAAAGTTATCTCTTAAATATAATTATAATAATTAATTGAATTAAATTTAAAATGTTAGACCCAAAAGCTCCTCATATTGACCATGTCTTGAATTGGAGTAAGAGTACATTTACAATGACGAAATTTGAACTTTTATTGCACTTTAAGTAGTGCAAACAACAAAAAGTGACACAAAAGGATTCCTTTAGGTTTCAAGTTTGAAGGAAGTCCCCCAGAATTAATGGGTGGAAGATGCAAGGGCAAGGAACAGCTACGTAGAAGATGCGTAAAGGTGGATATATAATAATAATAATAGATTTTTTTTTACATAGAATGACCGCAAACAAAATTTTAAAGTGAATATTATTAATAAAATAAACTTGTGATACATTGGATTTCAACATGAGTAACTCGGGAATGCTTGCATCGCCACTAAGTATTAGGTGGTGCTGCATTTCCCCCACAACCTGTAAAATAGATGCAAATTCAATTTGATGGTTTTACAACCTTAAAGCGTAGGGGTCATTTGTCTTGTAGCGAGCAACCTCATTTCCCAAGCACAGCCTTAATACCGGCTGAAAGAATATAGAATTCTATGCAGATTCCAATTCAAAATCACATATAGTTGGATTAGTGTATTTGCCCATCAAACCACATGGACAGCATCAACCCAAAACCTAATGAAATAGTACTACTACCAATACTAAAAGGTTCATTTCTGTATTTATTTCAATTTCTAGCATATGCGATGGTTGGGTATGCTTTTCTTTTTAGGTGGAATATCACCCCGTGACATTCATCTGTATATTTTATTTCAGCTTGCCCGAGAACATTCATTATTCCTATTAGGATACTAAAATCCGAATATAGACTGAATTAAAGAATCGAATTCAAATACTTTACCCTAATAACGTCCTATTGTCAGGATACCATTTATGTACTTTACCCTAATAACAATGACCTGCAAACCAAACGACGCGTGAACTACTAGTCAGGTAATTTGATCACGTCGCGTGTTAAGGAAAAAGCAAAATCTTTTATCAAAGAAAACTACCAGCTAAATCAACCAACTTTGTTAATCTCCAAAATAGACCCTTCATCTTTAAATAACACTTCCATGCAATCCTCAAGTGACAACTAACATTGCTTCCAATGTTTTCTTGTTGGGAGAGGAGTATTGTCAATCGTGTTTCCACCGCCTAACATTCATTACCCATACAATTCTAACTAATGTTGTAAACTGACGGATCCAAAATTTTAAGAACGAGGTCCAAAATTTTAATTTTCTTTTCTTAAAAACAATGGGTATGCAAGATTTTTTATTTTTTCTATTTTTCTTTAACATATTAAATTGAATTTCACTTTTTTTCCTTAAATAATGGGATGCACTTGACCCCCTAAGGAGCTTAGTGCATCCGCCCCCGGCTTTAGAATGAAGTCGAATTTATCATATCATTAATTTATTTATAATTTATTAATATAAATTTATCTATAATGATAATGTATAATTATATATACTTCTAATTTAATTAATAACAATGCACGAATCAAACGATCTTAGTGATTAAAGAATTATTTTTATCCTGTTAAAATTCTTTAATCATATACTATCTTCTTTTATAGTGATTATATATAATCTTATATTCACTCCAAATTAATCAAAAAAGAAGTAGATAATAACATTATTACTATAACAATTTTGTTAATGGAAAAGTGAGATTGTGAAGGTTATAAATAATTCATTTTGTTAAAATTTAAATGGACATTCACATTCCATGATTCTACAAACAAACTTAAATGCATGAAGATAAAAATACATAATAGTTTCTAATTTGATTATCTCAGCTGAGGCACGAGCTCGTCAAAAGAAGTCAGAGAGAGAGAGATTATATATTATAGTTGTTGCTCTGCTTACTCTGTGCAAAGCAATGGCCGTTAGTTCCTCAATTTAATGCACCTCTTCTCCTAAATCCTCACTCCTTCTCTTCTTGAAGATATAAAACGAAAGCAGAATGAATTTAATAAATTAATTAAAGCAAGAGAAAAAGTCCCGCTCAGAAGCAGGTGTGTGTCTCGGCGCATTCTCTCTAATTTTCTTTCTTTTTACTATAATGCAATTTCTGGCTCTGAAGAAATATGTAAACGATCTTCATCACAGTTCATAATGGGTTTCAGATTTGATTAAAGAGGAAAAGGATGGCATCTTGGGAACATTTTGGAGAACTTGCAAATGTAGCCCAGCTCGCAGGATTTGATGCAGTGCGGTTAATAGCAATGATCGTCAAAGCAGCAAGCACTGCCCGAATGCATAAGAAGAACTGCAGGCAATTCGCAAATCATCTCAAGTTGATTGGTAACTTGCTGGAGCAGCTCAAGATCTCGGAGCTTAAGAGGTATCCCGAGACACGTGAGCCGTTGGATCAACTGGAGGATGCATTAAGGAGGGCTTACGTATTGGTACATAGTTGTCAGGATAGGAGCTATCTCTATCTCCTGGCCATGGGGTGGAACATCGTATATCAGTTTAGGAAAGCCCAGAATGAAATTGATCAGTATTTGAAGATTGTTCCTCTTATCACTCTTGTGGATAATGCTCGAGTCAGGGTATTTATTCGCTTTTCTTATTGTTGTTTTGATATTTACCCCTTTTTATTTTATTTTTCCTTATTTGCATGACTCTCGAAACAATTTTGAAATGATGTTTGGGGTTGGAATTGGTACTTGAAAATGAAGGTAAGCTTTAGAAATGCATGTATGATTCCTTTATTGAAATTCAGTGCTGTAAATACTATTGTCTTGTTGAAATTCAGTGCTGTAAATACTATTGTCTTCTTATGGATCTCTCCATAGCTTTTGTTTCTTTGTTTGGCCATTGTAAATCAAGGGATGATTTTTGATTCCTTGCTACAATGGTCAACCATCGAAAACCGACTAATTTACATTTTAATATCTGGTTCTTCATTAGCTTGGGGAGGGTTGAGATAGGTAGTGGAGAAGGCAAAATAGGGTGGGACCAGGGATTTAAATAGAAGTCTGTTATCGGAATAGTGATTGTTATATAGTGGTAAAGGTGATGTCCAATACCATTATTGCACGACTTAGATACCGCAATTGCGATTGCCGCAACCGCGATAAACACAACGCAATAAAAAACGAGACTGTAACCGCAATTTAAATCCCTAGGTGGGACAAACTTCATACCTTCAGTCATATGTCCTTTTGAATTCCTTTGATATTTAAATTTTTTGGAAGGATAGGCGATCATATATGTTTTCCTCCCTATTAATTCTTTTCTAGTTAATTAACGTTCCTTCCCTTCAGCCACTTGTTCTTCTATCTTCCCCTGTTTTTTTAATGAAAATCTAAACCATTCAGGCCCGATATCAGCTTCTCTAAAGATGAATCCATCGGCCAAATAGTTTGTACACGGCTTCTGATTTTGTCAAGGAAGGATACAGGTCAAGCCTTTACTGCCAAGAAAATGTACTGAATTATATAGAACTTTTTGTGCAGATAAAAAATGTTGTATTGGAAGATTTGGATATGTTTCTTTCCAGAAATATCATTGGAAAATAATTAATCAATGGGATTACTGAAGGGACTAAAATCTCCAGTGGTTGGACAGTATTTTTAATCTTTAGTTTGCCTGCTTTACTAATTTTTAAGTTCTCTCAAACCTGCAGGAGAGACTAGAAGTTATTGAGAAAGATCAACATGAGTACACACTGGATGAAGAGGACAGGAGAGTGCAGGATGTTATACTGAAACCAGATCCGTCGACAAATGATGCCTTGATTTTGAAAAAAACTCTTTCTTGCTCATATCCAAACATGTGTTTTAATGAAGCACTTCGTAAGGAAAATGAAAAGCTTCAACTGGAGCTACAACTATCGCAAGCCAATTATGATGTTCAGCAGTGTGAAGTAATCCAGCGTTTGCTTGATGTGACAGAGGTTGCGGCTATAACTTCTATTCCAGATAAGAGTTCATCCATGAAAGTAGAGCGTAATTTCTCAGATGCCAATAGTGAGAAAGGTCATTCATATAATGAAAACTCTCCTAAGAAACCTGGTTCACGCACTACTTCTAGGTTAGTTTTCCTTACATTTATAGTCTTGTGTTGTTAAAATATAATTGTAGTTATACTCAAAACAACTTCCCATGTAGCAATATCCTTTGCAACCTTTCCCCTTTTCCATTGGCCTTATACCTCGAGTTGAAAGCTGATGTATGCATATATTAAGAAAGTACAAAAAGCTTTTTGAACTGCCATTGTAATTAAAAATGATAACTAATTTGCCTTCATTCTTTTGATAAAGTTAAAACTTTGGTCATAATTTTTAGTTGCCAACAACTTGATCCCTTTCATTCTCAAGGAATTTGGCATTTGAATTACAGTCTTGGTGTATTCAAGTCCACGAGCTTTTGAATATACACCCATGGTTTACGTACTTCATGTGCTCGGAGCTTAAATTCGGATTCTAAAAGTTGTATGTGCGTACCTTTTTTCTCAGAAATACATCTTCAGTTTCATCAGGACATGATCTGCTCTCTAACAGAGGTTCGCATCAATGTGGCGAATGGCATGCAGATTTGCTCGGTTGTTGCTCAGAACCATATCTATGTAAGTCTTTCTTACATCATTGTTGCCCCATTTTTGTATGAAATGCCTACCTTCTACTCTGTTAGACTCTGTAGAAGTTACAAATTATACCTTGAGATAGCTAAGCTCCAAGAAAAGGGATAGGAACATTTATTTTAAATATGGATTTATGTTTCTTTTGCAGTTATGGAGGAAAAGAGGAACACAATTTTTAATAAGATTTGTAGGACAAACTTCTCATGCAGAACTGACCAGTATTTGCTGTCATGCATCTGGTCTCCTAAGCCACATTTTTTGGTTGCAGGTATAAAGACATTCTTTTGTCCTTGTGCTACATTTTCAAAGATTGCTACTGTGGCAAGGAACAGACATATGTGTAAGTATTTTGGATTATATTTTAATTCGTAATTATGTTTTACTTGCTTAGGTAAAATTCTTTTTGATCTTCATTTGTGCAAGAATTTGATTTGTTTAGTTCAGTTTACCCTGATAATAAGGATGCATGTGCATTTCCATATTGCTTGGGATGTATATATAACAGGATAAGTCCATTAATGGTTTTCCTTAGGAAAGGAAATTACCTTCTCTCTTGATGTCTTACCACAGAAAAGTGTTATACAAACAGCAACGCCTTTGGATTTTTTCTTTGATTTTGGTATTATTTCGAAGCTAACATAGAAACTTTCTTCAGCTTCCGCAGAAGCATGCAATGAACTGATGGCATATTCACTGATATTGTCATGCTGTTGCTACACATGCTGTGTTAGAAGGAAACTACGGAAGGCATTGAACATTACGGTATTTTCTCTTCCAATGAAAGAGTAATCTTCTTTTGCAAAGTATGAAACTCTGAGTTACAAGTCTCGGCTATTTTTAGTGCCATGCATGCAAGTAGAGATGCTTTTATGTTGTGTTCATTAGCTTATAGACTATAGTCCATTATCCCGAGTATTCTAATTTGATTGTAGCCATTAGTCATCATCACGAGTATATGATTTTGAGCTGTCTGAACATGAATAGCATATCAGATGATGCACTGCCATTTGAAATTATATACCTCCATGTGATTAACTGATGATTACTTCCTCCACACTTATTTTTGGTGTAAGGCTAGAAAGTTGCCATCTTAATTGAATTGGGTTTCCGTAATATGCTCTACTTTTTCTTTCTTTCTTTCTTTCGGCAGGGTGGATTTATTGATGATTTCCTCTCACATTTGATGTGTTGCTGTTGTGCCCTTGTTCAAGAATGGCGAGAAGTACAAGTACGTGGGGCTTATGGTATGTCCTATATACATATTTATGCATGGTCAAAATATCCAAATCCCACCTTATAATAAGATTATTCAAACAAAAAAAAAAGTTCGAGGTGAGGTTTAGGAAAGATTTTTATGGGACGGAGGTAGTACTTTATAATCACTCGAATTATTAAAAAAATAGGGAAAAAGCGTGAAAGGAGTAGATAAAGAGAGAGTTTGGAGAACAGTGAGGGAGGAAAAATATGAAGAAAAAAAAGAGAAGAGTTATTTTATAGACAAAATTTTGTGTTTAAGGATTATAGATGGTAATTTATCTTGAGTCGGGTCAGATCGAAAAAAATTATTCTAAATTTGATTATGCTAGGACCTTGACTATATTCTTCATAAGACTCATCTCGATTGACCTAAATCCTAGTTTCAAGAGAGAGAAAATATCTTGTAAGATCGAATCACATCAAAATTGATAGAATTAAGTTAGTTTGAACATTAGTACAGCATAATGCTTGTGATAACCGTGGTCTGGTTTCATGGTACAATAAACATGAGAATTCACATGAACTTTCAGGTTTAGAGAAGACTAAAACAAGCCCTCCACCATCACAATTTATGGAATCGTAAGTATCAGGTCAGGGAAGTGTTGATTTTTTAGGAGGTTTTAACACTAACCTCAGTTAGTCGCCGTTGTGAAATTGGAACTGTACTAGAATATATTGGCTTTGAACCTACATATATGTAAATTAGTCCAATTAATTGGGAAGATTCTTCACTTCATGTTGTATCGTACACTGATTTTTTTATGGTGGTTTTGATTTAACCGTGTATTAAAAAGTTGTTTATATTTTGAGTCGGAATCACGACCTATAAAAAAAAGTGCATTTGAACATTTAAATCTATGAGATCTTTTAAACCATTTCTTTGTTTTTTGGTGGAAAAATAGTTCAAATTTTAATAAAATTATGAAATTTGTTATAAGAACAAGAGAAATACATATCACACTATAAGAGGGAAAACATTTTCCCCCCCCATATGTTGCATTGTTTTTTTTTTTTTTTGAGTAACCCTTATGTTTTTTGAATGTCATTATATGACTAAACACATATCAATGTATCATGTGGGATCGACCCGATAAATATAACCATTAGAGCAAACTAATCCTATATCTATTAAAGCTCTCGCTGGTCCCTTTATTATTTGGATCATTGAACAAAGCTCTAGATCTTAAAGAAGCCAAAACCTAAATCAACCATTTATAATAAAATTAGTTATTTGCATTGATTAAAACTACTTATAATATAATGATTCATTTGTATACTTTGTGATAATTTAGTGACCTATAGTTAAGGGGGACATGAGTCAGGTAATTAGGTTTTTTTTTAATTCGAATCTGATTAGAAAAATTAAAAAATTTCCATTTAAATTTGACTTGATTTGATATTTTGTTATTTTTTCATCTAACCTCAATTTGATCAGAAATTTAAGTTAAGATCCACCTCAACCTAATCTAAGATAAATATTTCTCCCTATTCTTTTTTTTATTAATTTGGTGCAAGTATAATATAATATTTGTTCAAATAACACTCTTAACCATTTGACATTAAACGCTCACAGTCCTCGTATTCCTAGTACTCAAACTAGAACACCTTAAGGAATAACAACAATTCATTTACCACTGAGGTCGCTTAGTTTGTGTGCCCTATTCTTATTCTAAAAAATAGTAAAGTATATATATATAGAAAGAGAGAAATTATAATAATTATATCTAGTTTTTATTTGATGAGAAGTAATATATATATCATTATAATAATTGTTCCTAAATATAAAAGAGATGATTATACTATTATCTTGAGTTAGAATAAGTCAAATATTTTTCAACTTAAACTCGAACATGCAAGACCAACTTTATCTTTATAAACTTAACTCGACTTGAACATGATTATTATTTTGAAAATGGTCCTATATGATCATATCATGTCAGATCAAAACTCTTTAAATTCGAGTGATTCCATCCATGCATGTAGTATAATTTATTATTATTATTATAAACAAATTATATATATATGAGATTATTATTTGACACACTAACTATATACAAATTATTTTGTATAATTTATCTTTTTAATCTTAATTTTTAATTATAAAACCCTAAATTTTACTCTCTAAATTCTAGTTTATAAACATATATTCTAAACTAGGATTGTAAATGAGACAAAACATATCGCGAGTTATTCTAGTTTAACTTGATTCAAGTTTGGTCAACATGAATCGAATGGATTCAACTCAACCTCAAATTCAACTCAAGTTCTTAATGAGCCGAAGCGAATTATTTAATACTCGACTAAAAAAATATTAAAATTTAAAATTTAAATTAAATTCTTAATAATATTAACATTTACATGTTATCTTTTTTAAAAGTACAATATAAAATTTTCATGTTATTAAGGTTCGAGCTTGAATTCGAGTTTGGATGGAGCTTGAGTTTAAGCTTTAATTGAGCTAAGTCTGAGAATGTTTTGAGTTCGAGTCTAGCTTGAAATTTTAAGCTTGTGAGATTTCGAGTCGGATATCAAGTAGCTTGTGGGCCTTTTTTTAGAAAAAAATATAAGCTTGTGAGCTTTCGAATCATATATCAAGTAACTTGTGCGCATTTTTTAGAAAAAAAATATAAGCTCATGAGGTCGCGAGCTTCAATTTTTTATTTTGAGTTCTAATCGAGCTTAAAAATTTTAAAATTATAAACTTATGAGTCGAGTAAAACTGAACATTAAATATTTTAAATCGAGTTGAACTCAACAATACTCAGACTCGAGTCATTTCAACCTTATTCTAAACTATAAACTTAAACACTTAAATCATAAATTTATGGGTAAAGTACGTATTTAGGACATAAACTATCAATTTTAGTACCTAAAGTTTCAATTTTTTTAGAATCATGCTTAACATTTTATTCTCATTTCATTTTAATACCCTTCCATTAAAAGTTTAATGCGTTTAGTACCTAAACTATCAATTTTGGTCATTTTAGTACCTAAACTTTTATTCTTTTCAAAACTTAGTGTTAAATTTTGAACTGGGTACTAAAATGAAACATAAACTATAATTTTTAACGGCATATACTAAAATGAACCAAAAACTAAACTTTAGGCATGGTTTTGAAAAAATCAAAAATTTAAATACTAAAAAGAATCAAAACTAATAGTTTAGATATTAAACTCATAATTTACCCTAAATTTGTATATCCTACTATAGTAATTTTGCGTAGGCCATGAGGACAATTTAAGGGGAAAATCCCAAGTTTGGTTATGCTTGCTATTCACAACAACTCGTGTCAATAATTAATTGGCTGAAGATGCTCCACGTGGATGATTTAAACCATCTTATCAAGATAACCCGCCCTCTATTTAAGAGTAAACTCGTCGACTAGGAGGACTCCCGCCCTCCCCCTAAAAAAACCAATTAGTTCAATTTCTTACTTTTAATCTATTGGGGAATTGATAGCAAAAGATATGTCAGGTAGGAAGATCACTTTGAAGAGCTCCAAAGGTGAATCATTCGAGGTCGACGAGGCGGTGGCTTTGGAATCTCAAAACCATGAAGCATATTGTTGCAAATTAGTGAAACTTACTATCATAGTTGTTGAATTAGTCTTTGCTGAAAAAATCTATTCTGTTTGAAGTTTTCCTTTTATTTAGGAAGCTAATGTTATTTTTCTTTTATTTAGGAGTTAGTGGCTTTTATTTAGGCAAATAAACTCTGAAGACACGTTTGTGTTAGTTGAGATATTTTAGTGCATTTTTTAGTATTTATAAAGTTGTAATTGTTGTTTGATTTATTCATTGAGTAATAAAAGTTCAATTTCAAAGGATCTTCTCTGCTTTCTCTTTGGCTGCTTCTTGTCTTTATATTTGTTTCATGGTACCAGAGCCATGTTGCTTATTAAATGTTTGATTTTATTACTCAATAAAGATGAATGGTGGAAGCAATGTCTTTGTAGACAAGCTTGTTGGTAACAATTATAGTTACTGGAAGCTATGCATGAAAGCTTATCTACAAGGGTAGGATTTGTGGGATCTTATCTCTGGTGATGAAGCTGTAATTCCAGGAGATACACCATAGAATGCTGAGTTGCGAAGGAAGTGGAAGATTAAGTGCCGCAAAGCTTTGTTTGCTTTACGAATATCGATCAGTCAGGAGTACATAGAGCACGTTTGTGATGTGAAGTCGCCAAAGCAAGTGTGGGAGACATTTGAAAGGTTGTTCACTCAAAAGAACACAATAAGGATGCAATATTTGGAGAACGAACTTGTTGGGATGACTCAACACAATATTTTAGTTTCAAAATATTTTATGAAACTTAAAACCTTGTGTTATGAAATTTTAGAATTTGATACATATGATCCGGTGAGTGAAGCTCGTTTACGTCATTATCTTATCTGCAGATTGCGGAAAGAGTTTATGCCCTTTATCTCTTTTTTACAAGGGTGGCAAACCAACCTTCTATTATTGAGCTGGAGAATCTGCTCTCAAATCAGGAAGCATTGGTGAAACAAATTGGCAGCAACAACAAGCTATCTCCCTCTCAAGTGGATGATGTTCTTTACACAAAAGAAAAAGTAAAAAGCAATTATTCCTCCAAGCATGCTTCAGGTGACAACAAGCAATTCAAAACTAAATGGCAGTTCGGAGGTAATTCCAAAAATTGTTATAGTTGTGGAAAGCTGGGACACTTAAAGCGTGATTTTCGTGTGAATGTGGTGTGTAATCGGTGCAGGAAATCAGGCCATATTAAACAAATTTGTCGTGTAAATCTCACGGGAGCAAATGTTAGCCATGAAACTAGTAAGTTTAAACAACTCAAGTAGGAGCAATGCTTATCCATTGAAGTTGTTGAACAACCTGTTATTGTGAATTCTGTTGTGCAACAAACCAATGCAGAACCATATGCTAATGCTTCCATAGACTATAGCAAGGATTGAATTATTGATTCTGGTTGCTCTCATCATACAACGAGACATGATTTTTTACTCTCTAATGTTTGTCTGCATTATGGAAACATAGCTATTGTTACAGCTGATAATTCATTACATCCTATCGTGAACGAAAGACAATTTAATGTCAAGAAAAATATTTCCAATGCTGGTGGCGTTTCTCTCGAAGATGTTTATCATGTTCTAGGCTTAAAGAAGAATCTTGCTTCAGTTTCTCAGATTGCTGATTCTGGGTGGTATGTTCTTTTTGGTCCAGATGATGTGAAAATTATTTCCAATATAAAACACCTTTAAGATGATGTTTTATTAATGGAAAAAGAAAAGAGTCACTCTATGTATTGTCTACAAGTGATGTATATGTGGAAAAGATAGGTCAGAATGCAAGTGCAACACTTTGGCATGCTCGGTTAGGCCATGTTGGTTATCAATTGCTGCAGAATATCTCTACAAAGAAGCTTCTTGATGGTGTTCCTCTTTTTAAAGAAATTTATCAAGATGTGGTTTATCCTGGTTGCCAATATGGAAAATCGCATCGTCTTCCTTTCCCGAATTCGAAAAATAAAGCTATTGCTACACTACAACTGATACATTCAAATCTGATGGGGCCAACTAGAATACCCAGTTACAACGGTTTTCATTATGTAATGGTTCTTGTGGGCGACTTTTCTCGGTTCACTTGGGTGTTTTTCTTGGAATACAAAAGTGAGACTTTCTTCAAGTTATTCAGTTCAAGGAGCATGTGGAGAAAGAATTTGGGCTGTCTATAAAGTGTCTACACACCAATAATGGTGGAGAAAACATGTCTGATCAATTCCTAAATTATTGCAGAGAATATGATATTCGGCGTCAAATGACTTGTCCAGAACTCCACAGCAAAATGGAGTTGTTGAGCGCAAATTGTCACATCTCACATCCATGTGCTTGTCATGGTTGCATGCAAAGAACCTTCCAAGAGAGCTATGGGCAGCAACTATTTAATCAGCTTGTCATGTCATAAATCATCTACCTCCGTATCCAGGGACAAAATCATCTTCTTCTGAAGCACTATACCATCACAAACCCAATGTGAGTTATTTTTGAGTTTTGGCTCAGTTTGTTATGTCTATGTTTCAAAAACTAATCGAACTAAACTTGACCCAAGGGCAAGGCGTTGTATTTTTGTTGGTTATGACACTCATAGGAAAGGATGGAGTTGTATGGATCCAGAAACAAAGAAAGTTGTTGTTTCTCGTGATGTGGTGTTTGATGAAGTTTCATCACATCAGATTGATGCATATACAAATAGAGGCACAACTGATCTTTTCCATTTTTTTTGTGACAATGCATCTAGTGAAAAGGGGAGCAATATTACTCCTTCTGGAGAAAATATTCAACAAGATGAGATTATAGGGACTACTATTCGGGGGTCCTCTAGGCAAAGAAAGCAACCTAATTATTTAACTGATTATGAAGTTCAGTTAAATCACTGCTCTATTGTGTCATGTTTTCTTATGGGAGAATCATATGTTAATGAACCTAAGTTTTACAATGAAGCTAAAGGTATTTTTAAATGGGAAGAAGCAATGTGGGAGGAAATATCAGCTTTGAACAAGAACTGCACATCAGAGCTTATTCCGAAGCCAAAGAATATTGAATTAGTTACTTGCAAATAGGTTTA
Source organism: Hibiscus syriacus (assembly GCF_006381635.1). Taxonomy (NCBI): domain Eukaryota; kingdom Viridiplantae; phylum Streptophyta; class Magnoliopsida; order Malvales; family Malvaceae; genus Hibiscus; species Hibiscus syriacus. Next base: position 42,091 of record NW_024063144.1, on the reverse strand, counting down.
CAAGTTGAAGAAAAGGGTTGATGGCACTATCGACATGTATAAAGCTCATCTTGTTGCTCGTGGTTTTTCTCCGCAATATGGTTTAGATTACGAGGAAACTTTTAGTCATGTTGCTAAAATGGTGACGATTCGAATAATTATATCACTGGCTACTTACAAAGGCTGGAAATTGTGGCAATTAGACGTGAAGAAAGCATTTATTTATGGAGAGTTGGATAGAGATATCTTTATGGAGCAACCACATGGATTAATTTCTAAGGAGTTTCCTGATTATGTGTGCCACTCAAGAAGGCTTTGTATGGCCTCAAACAAGCTCCACGTGCTTGGTATGGTAAAATCGCTCAATACCTTGATTTTTGTGGTTTCAAGTCTTCAATTGCATATTCAAGTTTATTTGTTAAGAAAACATATGCAGTGTGCACAATGCTCCTTCTTTATGTGGATGACATGATCATTACTGGTGATGAAAATATTGAAATAACTCGTCTTCGAGATGCTATGTCTCTTCGATTTGAAATGAAGAGTTTGGGAGAGGTTAGTTTTTTTCTTGGCTTGGAGGTTAAAAGGTCAGATGGATATTTTCTCTCTCAAAGAGGATATGCATCAAGTTTACTGAATTGTTTTCGTATGGGGGAGTCAAAAGCAATGACTACTCCCATGGAACCTTGCTTGAAGTTAACTAAAGATGAATGAAAACTATTGGAAAATGCAACACTTTTCCGACAGCTTGTTGGTAGTTTATTCTATTTAACTATCACAAGGCCTGATATTTTATATTTTGTAGGAGTCATCTATCAGTTTATGGAAAAACCATGTGAGAGCCATTTAACTGCAACAAAGAGGATTCTTCGCTATGTAAAAAAACACTATGAATTTTGGGTTATTGTATATACAGCATGTATCATTTTTTCTGACTGGTTTTGTAGATGCAAACTGGGCTGGTGATGTGAATGATTGTCGCTCCACAACAGGGTATTGTTTTAATACAGGTTTAGCAGTAGTCTCATGGTGCAGCAAAAAGAAAACTAATGTTGCTCTTTCAAGTTGTGAAGCTGAATATTTAGCAGCTACTATGGCCACTCAAGAGTATATTTGGCTTAAGAGGCTTATTCAAGAAATGTTCTTTGTCTTGGATTATGCAGTTCTCATTCACTGTGATAATGAAAGTGCAATTAAGCTTGTTGGAAATCCAGTGTTTCATGCCCGCACAAAACACATTGAAACACATTATCATTTCGTTCGAGAAAAGGTTTTGACTCAGGACATTCAGCTGCAGAAAATACGAACTGAAGAGAAAGTTGCTGATATATTTACCAAAGCACTTGGCAAAGGAAATTTTGAAGTGTTTCGAAGTGCTCTTGGTGTTGTTGACAGTAAATTTGCATTAAGGGGGAGTGTTGCAAATTAGTGAAACTTACTGTCATAGTTGTTGAATTAGTCTTTACTGAAAAAGTCTATTCTGTTGAAGTTTTCCTTTTATTTAGGAAGGTGATGTTAGTTTACTTTTATTTAGGAGTTAGTGGCTTTTATTCTTTAAGTGACTTCTATGTTATTGCATGATCAGCTTGTTCATACAAATACCATTTCACCAAATGATGTTCTTTATATCTGTTCCTTAATCTTTGGTTTTTGAGGTGAATGGGCCTGCTTCTCTAAGTCTTCTTCTTTCTCCATGTTCATTATTCTTTTTCAATATTCTGCCCCCATACCAAACAAAGCCCTAGAACTAACATGAGTGGAGCAGAGAATCAGATATCTTAACTCCTCTACTGAGTTGAGCTTTGAGCGAATGGTCTCTGTTCATATTTGTTTATTAGCTTATTCATGTTTGGTTTGACGAAGAGTGGGAGAATAAGGTTGGCGTTGCCGAGAGAAAAAGAAACAAATTTATATTTTTCAATTTGGATTGAGTACTTACACTTTTCTCATTTGTTGACAGAGATTTTATAAGAAGTAAAATAAACAAACAAACAACAATATTATTAAAAATATTATAACGAAACAACTCATAAATCATAATGAACATAGATGATTTGTTAAATAAATTTTAAATTAATATAAGAAAATTTTGTCCAAAGAATGTTGTTGATGGAAATAAAAATGGATTTTGTCAATAGGTGATTTTTCACTCCTTTTGATTTAGATGGATAATTGCACCTGGTGATGATGCAACAATTGATTAATAAAATCTAAACGAAAAAGAACATAGATTATTTATTAAATAAATTTTAAATTGATATGAGAAAATTGATTAGTAAAAATTGTTATAGTTGTTTATATATTAACTTTTTAGTTTTAGTGTTAGATTTTGGACCATGATGGCTACTCACATGCAGACAAACTAAATAGATATATATATTTGATAGTATATCATAGATCAAGTGAAGTTGTTATATGTCACATCATGAGATTATAGTTGGTTGGAGGATATACAATTTCAGAGATTTCGAAGAATTTTTAAGGACATGAAACGCAGGAGTGTATCTTGATGTAAACTTTTAGTGTTAGTGTCAGGTGTATGATTGTGATGGCTACTCGTATGTGTCATAACGTTTTTTAAACGAAGTGCCCTTTTTAAAAGAAAATCCAAGTTACGATTTATTTTGAAATTTTTGGATTAATTTGATTTGAAGTCATCATTGACCTTTAGGTTAGATAGGTCGAATATCTATAATCGTTTTTAAAATAATTTTAAGAAAAATCATTTTCAAAGTCAACAATTGGTATGCGTTTTATCAAAAACTCATTTTAAAGGGTTCGTGAGTCGATTACGTGTGAGAAAAGATTAGTACTCACAATGTCCTAAATTGGTATCTAATCGCTTATACGTTGTCGTAATAGTAAAAGTTGCATATTCAAATCTATATTTAAAACGTGATCCTTTTACTTTGAAAAAAAAAACCAACGAGATTTGACTTAGAAGTTTATCCTATTTATTTTTCAAATAAGATCATGTTGCCTCTTTATTTATGAAAACAAAACTAATCATGATTCAAACATAAATGCGTCAGAAAGTAGAATAAAATAGTAAAGCATGTTAATTAAAGAATTAATGCACACAATTATTAATAATATTAAGAGAAAATCTATTTAGAGAAAATAAATAAATATAAAGTCAAACAAAAACATTTACAGAATATTGAATAAATAATTAAAACTATAGCATCTATTTAAAATATAATACGTATACACACATGGACATATACAAGAGATATGAGGGGCCTAAATGCTAACATTCAAATGTGATGGGTTGGAATGCAAAATAATAAAAATTTACCAAACTATGCAAATGAGTGACTAAATGAAAAAACAACTTTAAACGAAAAATTTTAAACATGACAAAAATCAAAGATCCCAAAGTAAATATCATACAATACAGGTACTTGAATCTAAAAAAAAAAACTATAAATAACATACATGGCTAAAATGAAAGATGCAAAAATAAGGTATCAAATGTATAAAACAACAAAACATAAACAAACAAGCAAAAAGGGACTAAAATGAAAAACAAACAAGTTTAAAACCCAAATCATAAGTATTAATAAAATTCATTAATGTACAAGAAAGGATCAAAATCAAATAAAGTGAACATAAAAAGCTAGAAACATGAAAATAAAAATTCCATTCATAAGGGGGAGCCCTTAGCATGCAAATTATTTGATGAACCTGAATCACCACGTCATCCATTGTCTCAACCAATAAAACTCGTATATGTCAGAGTAACTTCTAAATAACAATAAACTCCTTATTTACAAGTAGGAAATAGGTGAAGATTCACCTTGAAAAAAAATGAAATGGATAAATTTTATTGGTTAAGACCACAGATGACATGGTGAATCAGATCAATCTAATAATTTTTTCAAGGGAAAACCTCTCGTTCTCTTCTTCTCTTCGAACATAGGGAAAACTCTCAAACTTTTTGTGAGAAGCTAAATGAGATCACCTCTTTTTTAAATTCCAAACTTACAACAAACTCCAAAACTCATAGAAACCAACATGTAAAAGTATATTTCTTAAAGAAAATACATTTAAAAAGTTTTTTTTAAAATAATATATTTAAAAAACATTTTTTTCTAAAAACAATCCCCTACTATTCATCTCAGATTAAGGTTTATTTTCAGATTAAGGGCTATTAGTTTTAGAGATTGAGTTTTAGGCATTAGAGATTTAAGTTTAGAAATTTAGGAATTTTGAGGTTTGAGATGATAACAATGATGATGATCGATCATTGGGTGGCTAACAACAAATAGATGATCAATCGACGATGGATGGGTGATCGGAGAAGACCGGCTACCGGAGCAAAGGGATTAGAATAAGAAATTTTATGAATTGTAGGGTATTTTGTGTAAAAAAGAAAAGTTTAGGGTTTTTATAATAATAATAATATTTTGAAGTTAAATGATCATCCAGCTCAGTTGGTAGAGCACAAGGCTTTTAACCTTGGGGTCGTGGGATCGAGTCCCACAGAGGGTATTTCATAATTTGGAGGTCTCCTACGGAAGCTGCTCTCAACCTGGCGTTGGGAGTAGCCAACTATTTTACCTCCCCCTTATCCCATTACATATGGGAATAAGGATCAACTAATTTAATAATATTTTGAAGTATTTTTCAAAAATAAAATTTTTAAAATTACCAGAGAGTGACATATGTTACTTAACAATGAAATTTCACGGCTTACATCCTAAGCACCTAAAATGATACCAATTGTAACGTTAGACACAAGAATTCAAAAATAGTTTAGGCATCAATTCGTGAAAATCGGTATAGTTTAGGTATTAATTTTATAATTAAGCCATAAACATAATATAAAATTTTCATCCAACGTGCTGATTTACAAGTGATTCTTGCATCTATATCATTACCTCCTCAACTTCTTCAACAAGCTCTAGAAGAACATAAATTTTAGGCATGTAGTCAAGTTTGTCTTATACCAAATTTATTGATCATTTGGCAAGAACAATTTTATCGTTTGTTAACACCAACTAAAGGGAATAATGGCACCTTCTCCTCTAACCCTGAATTGCAGTGCCCTAAGAATCATTGCTATTCCAGCAAACAAAGATTTCGATCTAATCTAATGTACAAAACAAATGATTATAATAATTAAAAGATTATTGTTATTTTTAGAGATTTTAAGTTTGATTACGTCTATAAAAATATTTGGACGTTTATTATTAAATAAATTTTTTTTAAATATATACTATTTTATAATAATCTCAAATTATTAAAAAATCGATATGGTACATCCTGCATAGCAGAGCTACATAACCCATATATCATCCACGAACCCAATTCCAAACAGCCCTCCGCCCCACCAGAACCCAAAAGCAAACTAGACCCGAAGCTCACGCAAACCATTGAGTGCTGTGAGGACCTGTACCATCGCTAGTATCGCACGAGCTCAAAGTGAAGGCAAAAAGGGGGAAAATGGTGAGATTAACCAACTGGCTACTAAAAGATGCAGGAACCGGACTTAGCAAAACTCTTTCGGAGATCCTCGTATGTCCACTCTCTAAACAAACTCTAAGGTGCTCTCTCCTTCGCTTTCCCTTCCCTTTTACGATGCTTCTGTTTCCTGACTTTGTTTCTTTTGGTTGGTTGATTGATTGCTACTGGGACAGGGTTTGTGAGGAATCGACTTCTCTTATCAGTGATTCTGTTGGGGTCTCTTTTCCCGTGAGCTATATTCCCATTTCCCCCTTTTTGATTTCGATTGTTTGAACTTGGTTGCAATTCCACCTTTTTATTGACATCAAAGCCCTATACAATTTCTGGGTATATGCTAGATGTATAAATGGGGCTGTAACTTATGTTTATATGTGGTTTTATTAGATAAAGGATGGGATCCCATGTTTGGTGCCGACCGACGGGAAGATGCTTGATAAAGATAACGCTCCTCAGGACTCAGCTGCAACAAATAAGGAATAGGAAAGGGAGTTGAGATCCTTTTATCTTGTTATTTATTATTGTAAACTGCTGCTTCATCTTACTCGAATTGCATTTTCGAATGGAGAATCGTTCTTGGGATTTAGAAATTATGATTGGTGTTCCTCAAAGCTACATGAATGAGCATACAAGCATATTGTCTGTACTAGTGTTATCTAATTCATGGTTCACGGAATCGGTACGGGATCACAATTAGTTAGTTTCACCGTTTACGGTTTGTTGGAGGTGGTTTTGTTTGGAACAGATTTTGGGGTCATGATTCGTTGGGTGGGATAATTTGGTGATGACCGATTCATTTTATAGATTAGAAATGGATTTTTCTCCTCCCATTGTTTAATTGAACGAAGAGTTGTGCAAACACTGCAACTTAAATTTATTTTCTTCCGATGCCTCTTTCTGTTTTCTTATTATCGACTTTGTTTGCTTTTGCTGTGTTGGGTTTTCGGTACGCCAATTTGATCGTTCCAGCATGCCTTCCTTAACGAAGGAACAGGAACAAATCCCGAATGAGTTCAAACAAGATTCATGGGGTGGGGGGTGAATTAGGTAACACTGGTATGCTCATTTGAAGTCTTATGGGGTCATCTTTTAGTGCTATCTTTATGTACGGTAGCTTATCTTGAAAACATTTCTGCCTGTAAACTGCACTAGAAATCAGCCAGGTTTCCCAAGGGCTGAAAAAGATTCATGCTGTATGCAGTCGGTTACATTTCATCTTTTATTGCTTCCTTAGAAGCATGGTTGTCCAATCCACTTTACGATGTTGTTGCCATTCGGGTTTGAATCTTTGGAATAAATCCGATTACTGGAAGCTGTTTACACTTATCAGTCGATCAAGTGGCATGCATAACTGTTATGTTAGCTTCTATTGAAACAATTTCAGCTGTACATCAACCACTCACTGACCTGGGTTTTCAAAGGCGCGCCTCGGCGCTATACGAATGGCGCCGGGCTCAGCGCCTGCGCGCTTATGGAAGGTTTTTTTTCTTTTTTCTTTCAGAATTTAATATTTTAATAAATAATAATAAAAGAAATAGAAGAAGGCTGCAGAAGACCGACGAAAGAAAACAGAAAAGAAGGCAGTGGATCTCTCTCGAAAACGATCAGGTGCCACAGTCTTAATAAATAATAATAAAATTGATTCATGTAATATATATAATTAATTTAAAATATTAAAATATTAAATAAAATAAAATTTAGTAATCAAATTTATTAAATATAAAATTTAATTTTTATAATAACTTAGAGTTATATAAGATAATAAAATTAATTTGTAATATTTAAAAATAAATAAAATTATTGAATATAAATTATTGTTCCATGATGACCATATAATTGTCCTATATCCATGTTTTCTTATCAAAATTAAGATATTTACTCTATGTTGAAATACTTTAGAAACTAGGGTAAACGAGTCTTGACACTTTAATGAAAGGAAAGGGTGTGAAGAGATAAGTATTTTAGGAGTGAATTAGTGGGTAATGGGTGTGAATGTACTCTAGAATAAATTATCTAACTTATTAACATAAAAAGTGCGCATCTCCTATGAAAGGTGCGTGCCTGCGCCTTACGCCTAGACTCCAGAAACCTTTTACGTCTCGATGCGCCTAGCGTCTTTATAAACCAAGGTTGCTTCCTTTGCTAGCTTGAAGAACCTCTCCATCTGTAGGAAGAAGAAGATTATATATATATGGTGACAAAATTAGTCTCCAGCATTTGTTCAATTACTTTGATTTCTAACCTTTAGTATTTTAGTCTAAATATTTCAATTTTTATTAAAATAACAGGGATGAAAATTGTTACTTGGCTAACAATTAACGTATACCACTCTAGTGAAGTGACATATGATATGTCATTAATTAAGCAAGTGTGAAAATATTATATCAATAACATTCATTGACTGTTAGTTAACTGGTAGTTTTCATCTAGTAATTGATATTTAGATAAAAACTTAAAACGCTAAAGATCAAAATGCTAAGAAATAAAGACTAAAATGATCATTTAACAAACGATAGATGTCAAAGAAAGATTGGGTTACTGTTAAAAGGAAAGCATGGACGGATCTATTTTTCCTCAAAATGGAGCCGTTAACGTAAGCGTGCGCTTTTTAGAAAGCGGAGAGGCACCACCTGCGCGTAACTTACAAAGCAAGGGCAGAATGTCAACTACTGTATTACTAATTCACGAATCCTTGATTTGATCAGCCTTACCTGTTCTTGCTCTCTCTTAGTCTTGCATTCTCTTCCATAAGATGTGAAACTTCAATCTCCAACTCATTGGTGTAAGCCTGCATATAAAAAGGATGATCAATTTCAAGATTAATGACGCTTTCAATAACCGAAGAAAACAAGGTGCTTACCTGTTTCCTAGCTCTTGATCGAGCTGCAGATTCACGGTTCTTGATCATACGCCTGTGCCGGCGATCCCATCGGATTCTTGGACCCTTTTATTATCAGAAGGTGGTGAGGCTACAACATCAAATGGACAGTTATCGTGTATAGAAGCAAGGTTAATGTCTTTCCATACCTCTTCCTTATTTTGGGGTCTATGGGTTTGGAGGTAGATATGAAGCAGTATGAAGTGAAGTTAATTACTAGTTCCCAGAAGTAGTGGAACTCAGTTTAAGACCAAAAAAGAGAGGATTTCGAGGGAGAGTGATAATGGAAAAAGAATATTTGTACTAAGAAGCTGCCTCCACTTCAATGACGAACGTGGAATGCTTTTAGGCATTGGTTTGTCCCATTTGGTCGTTCAAAAGTGTGCAAACTGGAGCCACGTCCCTGTAACTTGCTCCAAATTGGGTTGGGTTAAAATTTTGGGTAAATTATTCTTTTAGTACCTAAGATGTCAATTTTGGTTTGAGTACATAAATTTTTAATTTTTCAAAATCATACCCAAAATTTAGTTTTTGTTTCATTCAGTACCCTACAGATAAAAACTTTAGATTTTATTTCATTTTAGTATCCCGTTCAAAATTTAACGTTAAGTTTTGAAAAAAATTTGAAAGTGTAGGTACTAAAACGAACCAAAATTGATAGTTTAGGTACTAAAAACATTTAGTTTTTAAAGGCGAGTCGCTAAAATAAAATGAAAACTAAACGTTAGATATGGTTTTAAAACAATTAAAAGTTTAGGCACTAAAACTGATAGTTTAGGTACTAAATGTGTAATTTACCTTAAAATTTTCAACTCATTTTGATTTTGATTAATTTTAAATTCAAGTCGTTTTAAATTTCAACTATTTTTTAGGTAAATTAGCTATTTTGTCACTGTAACATCCCAAACTACGGGTTAGCGACTAAACTGTAAAACTTCAGAATTTGGTGATTAAAGTAGAAAAGTTGAATAGTTCAATGACTTAATTGAAAATATTTCCCGAAGGGTTGTTAGTAATTATTAAAAGAATTAAAGGGCAAAATGATCATTTGAATTGGAAATGATAAGATAATGATATATATGGGGATAAGGTTGAGAGATTTCTCCAGAAATATCTTCCTTCTTCTTCTTCTTCTTCATACGTGAGAGAGAGAGTCAAGCAAAGGTAAGTTTTCTGATTTGTTGATTATTTGTTGATTTTAAGTATGGGTTAGTGATACTTAAGTTTAAGGAAAGCTTAAGCTGTCTTAAAATCAAAAGATGAAGAAGTTATGAGAGATTATAGATAAGAAGTTTCTAAATGAATTTCTGAAAAAAAGTTGATAAAAGAACTTTGAGATTGAATTTGACTTGTCATATAGGAGAATAAGAAGTAATAAGTGTTAGAATTAAGTTTGGATAACATGGAAAATTTGATGTGATTCTTAACTTTAAGAATTTGAATGAAGTAAGGGATATAATAAAGTGTTAGAATGATAGAAGTTAGTTAAAATGGTTGTAGTTGAGTTTGGTGGTATGAAAGGAGTTTTGTATGAGGAAATTCAGTGAAGAGTTAATGAATTTTCGAGTGAAAAAGTATGTTTTGGGCAGAGTGTATCGATACCCTATGTATGTGTACCGATACCCTCTTGAACAAAAATTCCCAGAATGTAATAAGGGTACCAATACCTTAAGGAGTGTATCTATACCCCTAAATAAAAAAGTGAATATGGGTCTATTAAATTCGTTTAAGTTATTAGCATCAAATTACAAGGTGTAGATATCTGATATGTATAAATGTATGATTGTGTAGATATCAAGCACAAACAAGTTCTGAAACGACTACAAAGTTAGGATCAATCCAAAGAGAAAAATCATAGAAGTGGATTTGGATATATAAAGTGTCAAGGTGAGTGCATTTTATTTTGATATAGAATTATATGGAAATTGGACTTGTGATAAGTCTATTTCCTATAATTATAGTACATGAAGTTGTAAATATAAGCATGTGAATAATATGATTTGTATGATGTATGAATTCATGAGTAAAGACATGTGTGAATATGATTTGTATGCATTATATGTCATGTGAACATAAGAGGACAGAAAATAAATTATATGATATGAGATAAGTGAAGGTATGCGTATATGATATATGTATGAAATAAGATATATATGATTATATGAGATATATGAGAAAAGGTACATGTGACAAGTGAATTATATGGAAATGATCTACTTGTAATTGAACTACGTGACTATGTGATTCTTATGTGTGCATGAATACATGAATACATGAAAACATGTATATGTTATTATATATGACATGATCTATATGAATATGTAAAATTGTGAGATAAGTTATATGACATTGATATACGGACTATATGAAGGTATGTATATGAGTACATGTATAAGTTTATATGTTATTCTATATGCTATGTGATGTATATATGAACATATATGAACAAGATATGACATACGTACATGAACAAATGAGAAATGATGTAAGCCATATGAAACAATCTACGTGATTACATGAATACGTGATTATATGCACTTGTGATATTTTTTATATAACATGAACCTATGTGATTATGTGAATAGGTGATATATGTTATATGATATGAGATAGATGGTTACAAATACATGTGGTATGTGACAGAAGAGAAGAAATATGTGATCATAAGAGCAATGATATGACTCACAATAATAGTGCCTATGTTATGTAATATGAGAGCTAAGGGTATAGTTGGCATGCCAATAGTCGAGGGTTACCTATGTCTTTCGGGACATATGGACATGATTACCTATGTTCTTCGGGACATATAGACAGGATTACCTATGTTCTTCGGGACATATGGACAATTTACCTATGTTCTTCGGGACATATGGACAATTTACCTATGTTCTTCGAGACATATGGACAGTTTATTAAACGAGTTGTGGTGACAGTATATGTGTGCACAACCTCAGTGTACTCACATACCTTAAGTTCTCAATACTATACATGGGTTAATGCATGGTCCTATAAAGGATATCAAAAGTATTTGCATTATTATATGATATCGTGTTATTATTGTTTACACTGAATGATATGGGTACATGGTCTAATAAAGAGATAATAACAAATACAATATATGTTATATATATATATGCTTTTGGTGATATGAAATGTTTCACATGAATTATATGATGTTATATGTGTTTCTTTGTGAAATTATATATATGTGTTATATGATACACATAAATGATAAGTATAAGATCATATGATAAAAGAGTTAATGATAATGATGTTGATGTTGATAATGATAGTATATGTACATGTATACATTCTGTTATATGAAATGTTCTATGATTTCTATTATGTGTTTTATATGCCTCACTAAGTTAATGACTTAGCATGTGATTGTTTTACACGTAGGTTCAGAGAAGAGGAAGATTGATAAAAGTTATGCAAGACATGTCAGTTTCTCCTTTCCAAAGATCAGATCATAAAAGAAATGAATAGTTTGTATTTTGTAATACTGATTGTGGTTGGCATGTAAATAAAGGTTTGAATCCGATATGTTCTAATCGGTTTTGTAAAATCATATGATTGAGTTTTGTAATGTTTTAAACGTATTTATGTAAATGATAACTTTATAGTGATGAAATGTTAAGTTTTTATGAGTTTTATATATGTTGGCCGGAATTACTGTAGCAGAGTATCGATACACCATAGCAGGGTATCGATACCCCTGTAGTATTCTGGAAACTTTTTTAGCATCGGTACTATTCACGATAATGTTCATTAATGTTCATGGTACTATTCATACAGTATAGTACTATTCATAAAAACATTTTTGCCTTAAATTTTTTTATAATGAAACATAATTCAACAGTATATGATCGTATTTTATTCATATAAGTTTAAATGTTCTATTATTTTGTAAGAATATTGTTTTAAAAAGTCAATATGACATCTCAGACTCGTATCCAGGTTGGGTACGGGTTGGGGTGTTACAGTCACCAGCCTATTATTTAGTTTTTGTTTTGGTTATCCAACTATTTTTTCAAAGGCATGATATCAAAAAATGTCATTAACAATTGACTAAATAGTCTATTTGACCTCTATCCTTTTTTGGAGTATTTTGGCCCTCAATGTTTTATTTTAGGGGGAAAATGTCCTTTTTTGGATGGAAACTATTAGTCAACAAATAATAAACGCTACAAATAGTGAATTCTTAACCCTAAAATGAAACATTAAAAGGCAAAATGCTCTAGAAAGAAAGAATAAGGGCCAAAATGATTATTCAACCAAAAGTTAGAATCAAAATGATTCAAAAAAGAACATACCAAAGTGACTATTTAGTCAAACATTATGTCTTTCTCAAAATCATATCTAACATTATGTTTTGGTTCTAATTTAGTCATCCGTCGTTAAAAGATTAATGATGATGTTGGTGCGTCATCATAAGGTAATGTTACATCAACATTACAAAATTTGGATATGATTTGGCAAATGGTGTTTATGGGTTTGACAACATCGACACGGAGATCGACGATTCGGATTCAATCTCTTCTTCAGATGAAGAGTGGGAAAAAGAGGCAATAAAGTACATAGTTGAGAAGCATAAGAAGAATATGATGAAAATAGAAGATAAGAAGAAGAAGATGTATGAAGATTTACTGAAGTGACGTAGCAAACAACTCGTTGAGAGGGAAGAAAAAATTAAAAATTTTAGTCTAGAAATTGAGAAGAAGAACACGACAAAAGAAAAATATGAAGGTGTCTTAATTAGACGTATTGAACAAATTGAAGAGAAATATAAAAAAATAGAAAATGACATATGTACAAATATTGATTTGCATGGTTTTAATTTATGTATGAAGTTGTCTTTATTAATTAAGTAATTATTGGATTAAGTAAACTTATTTAGTAATAGTTTGCAATTATATAAGAATTGAAGTGAAAGTTTGAAGTAATGATGTTCAACTAAAAAAACTCATAAACATAGTTAGAGTTCAAACTAAAAACATAATTAAAAGAGTAAAAGTAAAAAATATAACATAATATTTTTAACGGTTATTTTAGCGTCCAGCCCGATATTTAGGAAGATGAGGACAAAACTTTCTGTTATGTCCTTCACTTTCCACAAAGTTTTGGTAGACCTGGCTTTCTTTGAGGATAATCCATATCGGTATGAATTTGGCTAGATTCAGGTCGACCTTTTAACTTCCTATGCAATTCAAGATTTGAAAACCATTCTTCAGAAATTCTTGATGTAGACCAATATGCTTCATTTGGGAGGTACTTAAAATCACAAATATAAATGTTATGCATAGTGTGCAAGCTATAACAGTCATCACCATATAAGTATGAGTCAACATTAATGTGCATACATGCAGCAACAACGTGAGCGCATGGAAATCTAAAAGCTTGAAATCGACCACAATCACACCATCTTCTATTCATATTACTAGTGTACGTTGTAAAATTACCTACCACATGTGGTCGAACTAGTACTTGGACAACGAAATCATAATCAAGTCTAGCAAAATTATGGAAAAACATCAATGTCGTGTGTGTTTGATTCTTTTGCACTGCCTTCTCTAAATCTGGAGCTCAATTTCTCCCATTGCTGATCATGGCATCTATTTGTACACTTTTGTTTGCCATACTTTGCCCGACCTAAAGTAAGTCTCCCTAACAATACTTGCTATTGGGAGATGTCGAATCCCTTTTTCAGCACTGAGTTGATACATTCAGCAAGGTTGGTAGTCATATGGCCGTAACATCGACACTCGACATCATATGCTTGCGACCATCTCTCCCTAGGTATTTCAGCAGGGAATTCATACACATCATATCCGTATCTTCTCAAATTTTCTAGCCGTACACGGAAGTTTGGTTTTAGTAAAGCGTACCCTAAAAAGCGGTAAAATAAATGTTATTGAAAAATACAAAAAATAACATAAATGAAGCAAAAATAATTAAGGAGAAATGACATAATAGTTACCCATGTTGATAATCTTTTTTTTGATCTTTTTCTGCTTAAACCTCTTCATAGCATTAGATGCAATATGACTAGGGATGTAAATGAGACGAGACAGATCGCGAGCTACTCGAGATCGACTCGATCAAGGCTCGAGTATGTTCTTTTTGGTCCAGATGATGTGAAAATTATTTCCAATATAAAACACCTTTAAGATGATGTTTTATTTAATGGAAAAACAAAAGAGTCACTCTATGTATTGTCTGCAAGTGATGTATATGTGGAAAAGATAGGTCAGAATGCAAGTGCAACACTTTGGCATGCTCGGTTAGGCCATGTTGGTTATCAATTGCTGCATAATATCTCTACAAAGAAGCTTCTTGATGGTGTTCCTCTTTTTAAAGAAATTTATCAAGATATGGTTTGTCATGGTTGCCAATATGGAAAATCGCATCGTCTTCCTTTCCCAAATTCGAAAAATAAAGCTATTGCTACACTACAACTGATACATTCAAATCTGATGGGGCCAACTAGAATACCCAGTTACAATGGTTTTCATTATGTAATGGTTCTTGTGGACGACTTTTCTCGGTTCACTTGGGTGTTTTTCTTGGAACTAAAAAGTGAGACTTTCTTCAAGTTATTCAGTTCAAGGAGCATGTGGAGAAAGAATTTGGGCTGTCTATAAAGTGTCTACACACCGATAATGGTGGAGAAAACATGTCTGATCAATTCTTAAATTATTGCAGAGAACATGATATTCGGCGTCAAATGACTTGTCCAGAACTCCACAGCAAAATGGAGTTGTTGAGCGCAAATTGTCACATCTCACATCCATGTGCTTGTCATGGTTGCATGCAAAGAACCTTCCAAGAGAGCTATGGGCAGCAACTATTTAATCAGCTTGTTATGTCATAAATCATCTACCTCCGTGGCCAGGGACAAAATCATCTTCTTCTGAAGCACTATACCATCACAAACCCAATGTGAGTTATTTTTGAGTTTTTGGCTCAGTTTGTTATGTCTATGTTTCAAAAACTAATCGAACTAAACTTGACCCAAGGGCAAGGCGTTGTATTTTTGTTGGTTATGACACTCATAGGAAAGGATGGAGTTATATGGATCCAGAAACAAAGAAAGTTGTTGTTTCTCATGATGTGGTGTTTGATGAAGTTTCATCACATCAGATTGATGCACATACAAATAGAGGCACAACTGATCTTTTCCATTTTTTTGTGACGATGCATCTAGTGAAAGGGGGAGCAATATTACTCCTTCTGGAGAAAATATTCAACAAGATGAGATTATAGGGACTGCTATTCAGGGGTCCTCTAGGCAAAGAAAGCAACCTAATTATTTAACTGATTATGAAGTTCAGTTAAATCACTACTCTATTGTGTCATGTTTTCTTATGGGAGAATCATATGTTAATGAACCTAAGTTTTACAATGAAGCTAAAGGTATTTTTAAATGGGAAGAAGCAATGTGGGAGGAAATATCAGCAATTGAACAAGAACTGCACATGAGAGCTTATTCCGAAGCCAAAGAATGTTAAATTAGTTACTTGCAAATAGGTTTACAAGTTGAAGAAAAGGGTTGATGGCACTATCGACATGTATAAAGCTCATCTTGTTGCTCGTGGTTTTTCTCCGCAATATGGTTTAGATTACGAGGAAACTTTTAGTCATGTTGCTAAAATGGTGACGATTCGAATAATTATATCACTGGCTGCTTACAAAGGCTGGAAATTGTGGCAATTAGACGTGAAGAAAGCATTTATTTATGGAGAGTTGGATAGAGATATCTTTATGGAGCAACCACATGGATTAATTTCTAAGGAGTTTCCTGATTATGTGTGCCACTCAAGAAGGCTTTGTATGGCCTCAAACAAGCTCCACGTGCTTGGTATGGTAAAATCGCTCAATACCTTGATTTTTGTGGTTTTAAGTCTTCAATTGCATATTCAAGTTTATTTGTTAAGAAAACATATGCAGTGTGCAAAATGCTCCTTCTTTATGTGGATGACATGATCATTACTGGTGATGAAAATGCTGAAATAACTCGTCTTCGAGATGCTATGTCTCTTCGATTTGAAATGAAGAGTTTGGGAGAGGTTAGTTTTTTTCTTGGCTTGGAGGTTAAAAGGTCAGATGAATATTTTCTCTCTCAAAGAGGATATGCATCAAGTTTACTGAATTGTTTTCGTATGGGGGAGTCAAAAGCAATGACTACTCCCATGAAACCTTGCTTGAAGTTAACTAAAGATGAATGAAAACTATTGGAAGATGCAACACTTTTCCGAAAGCTTGTTGGTAGTTTATTCTATTTAACTATCACAAGGCCTGATATTTCATATTTTGTAGGAGTCATCTATCAGTTTATGGAAAAACCATGTGAGAGCCATTTAACTGCAGCAAAGAGAATTCTTCGCTATGTAAAAAAACACTATGAATTTTGGGTTATTGTATATGCAACATGCATCATTTTTTCTGACTGGTTTTGTAGATGCAAACTGGGCTGGTGATGTGAATGATAGTCGCTCCACAACAGGGTATTGTTTTAATACAAGTTTAACTGTAGTCTCATGGTGCATCAAAAAGAAAACTATTTGTTGCTCTTTCAAGTTGTGAAGCTGAATATTTAGCAGCTACTATGGCCACTCAAGAGTGTATTTGGCTTAAGAGGCTTATTCAAGAAATGTTCTTTGTCTTGGATTATGCAGTTCTCATTCACTGTGATAATGAAAGTGCAATTAAGCTTATTGGAAATTCAGTGTTTCATACAAAACACATTGAAACACATTATCATTTCGTTCGAGAAAAGGTTTTGACTCAGGACATTCAGTTGCAGAAAATACGAACTGAAGATAAAGTTGCTGATATATTTACCAGAGCACTTGGCAAAGCAAAATTTGAAGTGTTTCGAAGTGCTCTTGGTGTTGTTGACAGTAAATTTGCATTAAGGGGGAGTGTTGCAAATTAGTGAAACTTACTGTCATAGTTGTTGAATTAGTCTTTGCTGAAAAAGTCTATTCTGTTGAAGTTTTCCTTTTATTTAGGAAGGTGATGTTAGTTTACTTTTATTTAGGAGTTAGTGGCTTTTATTCTTTAAGTGACTTCTATGTTCTTGCATAATCAGCTTGTTCATACAAATACCATTTCACCAAATTATTTTCTTTATATCTGTTCCTTAATCTTTGGTTTTTGAGGTGAATGGGCCTGCTTCTCTAAGTCTCCTTCTTTCTCCATGTTCATTATTCTTTTTCAATATTCTGCCCCCATACCAAATAAAGCCCTAGAACTAACATGAGTGGAGCAGAGAATCAGATATCTTAACTCCTCTACTGAGTTGAGCTTTGAGCGAATGGTCTCTGTTCATATTTGTTTATTAGCTTATTCATGTTTAGTTTGACGAAGAGTGGGAGAATAAGGTTGGCGTTGCCGAGAGAAAAAGAAACAAATTTATATTTTTCAAGTTGGATTGAGTACTTACACTTTTCTCATTTATTGACAGAGATTTTATAAGAAGTAAAATAAACAAACAAACAACAATATTATTAAAAATATTATAACGAAACAACTCATAAATCATAATGAACATAGATGATTTGTTAAATAAATTTTAAATTAATATAAGAAAATTTTGTCCAAAGAATGTTGTTGATGGAAATAAAAATGGATTATGTCAATAGTTGGTTTTGCACTCCTTTTGATTTAGATGGATAATTGCACCTGGTGATGATGCAACAATTGATTAATAAAATCTAAACGAAAAAGAACATAGATTATTTGTTAAATAAATTTTAAATTGATATGAGAAAATTGATTAGTAAAAATTGTTATAGTTGTTATATATTAACTTTTTAGTTTTAGTGTTAGATGTTGGACCATGATGGCTACTCACATGCAGACAAACTAAATAGATATATATATTTGATAGTATATCATAGATCAAGTGAAGTTGTTATATGTCACATCATGAGATTATAGTTGGTTGGAGGATATACAATTTCAGAGATTTCGAAGAATTCTTAAGGACATGAAACGCAGGAGTGTATCTTGATGTAAACTTTTAGTGTTTGTGTCAGGTGTATGATCGTGATGGCTACTCGTATGTGTCATAACGTTTTTTAAACGAAGTGCCCTTTTTAAAAGAAAATCCAAGTTACGATTTATTTTGAAATTTTTGGATTTTTGGATTAATTTGATTTGAAGTCATCATCGACCTTTAGGTTAGATAGGTCGAATATCTATAATCGTTTTTAAAATAATTTTAAGAAAAATCATTTTCAAAGTCAACAATTGGTATGCGTTTTATCAAAAACTCGTTTTAAAGGATTCGTGAGTCGATTACGTGTGAGAAAAGATTAGTACTCACAATGTCCTAAATTGGTATCTAATCGCTTATACGTTATCGTAATAGTAAAATTTGCATATTCAAATCTATATTTAAAACGTGATCCTTTTACTTTGAAAAAAAAACCAACGAGATTTGACTTAGAAGTTTATCCTATTTATTTTTCAAATAAGATCATGTTGCCTCTGTATTTATGAAAACAAAACTAATCATGATTCAAACATAAATGCGTCAGAAAGTAGAATAAAATAGTAAAGCATGTTAATTAAAGAATTAATGCACACAATTATTAATAATATTAAGAGAAAATCTATTTAGAGAAAATAAATAAATATAAAGCCAAACAAAAACATTTACAGAATATTGAATAAATAATTAAAGCTATAGCATCTATTTAAAATATAATACGTATACACACATGGACATATACAAGAGATATGAGGGGCCTAAATGCTAACATACAAATGTGATGGGTTAGAATGCAAAATAATAAAAATTTACCAAACTATGCAAATGAGTGACTAAATGAAAAAGCAACTTTAAACGAAAAATTTTAAACATGACAAAAATCAAAGATCCCAAAGTAAATATCATACAATACAGGTACTTGAATCTAAAAAAAGCTATAAATAACATACATGGCTAAAATGAAAGATGCAAAAATAAGGTATCAAATGTATAAAACAACAAAACATAAACAAACAAGCAAAAAGGGACTAAAATGAAAAACAAACAAGTTTAAAACCCAAATCATAAGTATTAATAAAATTCATTAATGTACAAGAAAGGATCAAAATCAAATAAAGTGAACATAAAAAGCTAGAAACATGAAAATAAAAATTCCATTCATAAGGGGGAGCCCTTAGCATGCAAATTATTTGATGAACCTGAATCACCACGTCATCCATTGTCTCAACCAATAAAACTCGTATATGTCAGAGTAACTTCTAAATAACAATAAACTCCTTATTTACAAGTAGAAATAGGTGAAGATTCACCTTGAAAAAAATGAAATGGATAAATTTTATTGGTTAAGACCACAGATGACATGGTGAATCAATCAATCTAATAATTTTTTCAAGGGAAAACCTCTCGTTCTCTTCTTCTCTTCGAACATAGGGAAAACTCTCAAACTTTTTGTGAGAAGCTAAATGAGATCACCTCTTTTTTAAATTCCAAACTTACAAGAAACTCCAAAACTCATAGAAACCAACATGTAAAAGTATATTTCTTAAAGAAAATACATTTAAAAAGTTTTTTTAAAATAATAATATATTTAAAAAACATTTTTTTCTTAAAACAATCCCCTACTATTCATCTCAGATTAAGGTTTATTTTCAGATTAAGGGCTATTAGTTTTAGAGATTGAGTTTTAGGCATTAGAGATTTAAGTTTAGAAATTTAGGAATTTTGAGGTTTGAGATGATAACAATGATGATGATCGATCATTGGGTGGCTAACAACAAATAGATGATCAATCGACGATGGATGGGTGATCGGAGAAGACCGGCTACCGGAGCAAAGGGATTAGAATAAGAAATTTTATGAATTGTAGGGTATTTTGTGTAAAAAAGAAAAGTTTAGGGTTTTTATAATAATAATAATAATATTTTGAAGTTAAATGACCATCCAGCTCAGTTGGTAGAGCACAAGGCTTTTAACCTTGGGGTCGTGGGATCGAGTCCCACAGAGGGTATTTCATAATTTGGAGGTCTCCTACGGAAGCTGCTCTCAACCTGGCGTTGGGAGTAGCCAACTATTTTACCTCCCCCTTATCCCATTACATATGGGAATAAGGATCAACTAATTTAATAATATTTTGAAGTATTTTTCAAAAATAAAATTTTTAAAATTACCAGAGAGTGACATATGTTACTTAACAATGAAATTTCACGGCTTACATCCTAAGCACCTAAAATGATACCAATTGTAACGTTAGACACAAGAATTCAAAAAATAGTTTAGGCATCAATTCGTGAAAATCGGTATAGTTTAGGTATTAATTTTATAATTAAGCCATAAACATAATATAAAATTTTCATCCAACGTGCTGATTTACAAGTGATTCTTGCATCTATATCATTACCTCCTCAACTTCTTCAACAAGCTCTAGAAGAACATAAATTTTAGGCATGTAGTCAAGTTTGTCTTATACCAAATTTATTGATCATTTGGCAAGAACAATTTTATCGTTTGTTAACACCAACTAAAGGGAATAATGGCACCTTCTCCTCTAACCCTGAATTGCAGTGCCCTAAGAATCATTGCTATTCCAGCAAACAAAGATTTCGATCTAATCTAATGTACAAAACAAATGATTATAATAATTAAAAGATTATTGTTATTTTTAGAGATTTTAAGTTTGATTACGTCTATAAAAATATTTGGACGTTTTTATTAAATAAATAATTTTTTTAAATATATACTATTTTATAATAATCTCAAATTATTAAAAAATCGATATGGTACATCCTGCATAGCAGAGCTACATAACCCATATATCATCCACGAACCCAATTCCAAACAGCCCTCCGCCTCACCAGAACCCAAAAGCAAACTAGACCCGAAGCTCACGCAAACCATTGAGTGCTGTGAGGACCTGTACCATCGCTAGTATCGCACGAGCTCAAAGTGAAGGCAAAAAGGGGGAAAATGGTGAGATTAACCAACTGGCTACTAAAAGATGCAGGAACCGGACTTAGCAAAACTCTTTCGGAGATCCTCGTATGTCCACTCTCTAAACAAACTCTAAGGTGCTCTCTCCTTCGCTTTCCCTTCCCTTTTACGATGCTTCTGTTTCCTGACTTTGTTTCTTTTGGTTGGTTGATTGATTGCTACTGGGACAGGGTTTGTGAGGAATCGACTTCTCTTATCAGTGATTCTGTTGGGGTCTCTTTTCCCGTGAGCTATATTCCCATTTCCCCCTTTTTGATTTCGATTGTTTGAACTTGGTTGCAATTCCACCTTTTTATTGACATCAAAGCCCTATACAATTTCTGGGTATATGCTAGATGTATAAATGGGGCTGTAACTTATGTTTATATGTGGTTTTATTAGATAAAGGATGGGATCCCATGTTTGGTGCCGACCGACGGGAAGATGCTTGATAAAGATAACGCTCCTCAGGACTCAGCTGCAACAAATAAGGAATAGGAAAGGGAGTTGAGATCCTTTTATCTTGTTATTTATTATTGTAAACTGCTGCTTCATCTTACTCGAATTGCATTTTCGAATGGAGAATCGTTCTTGGGATTTAGAAATTATGATTGGTGTTCCTCAAAGCTACATGAATGAGCATACAAGCATATTGTCTGTACTAGTGTTATCTAATTCATGGTTCACGGAATCGGTACGGGATCACAATTAGTTAGTTTCACCGTTTACGGTTTGTTGGAGGTGGTTTTGTTTGGAACAGATTTTGGGGTCATGATTCGTTGGGTGGGATAATTTGGTGATGACCGATTCA
This sequence comes from Hibiscus syriacus, assembly GCF_006381635.1. NCBI lineage: Eukaryota > Viridiplantae > Streptophyta > Magnoliopsida > Malvales > Malvaceae > Hibiscus > Hibiscus syriacus. The sequence goes on along the minus strand of NW_024063144.1, from coordinate 19,990 downwards.
TTTTATAGATTAGAAATGGATTTTTCTCCTCCCATTGTTTAATTGAACGAAGAGTTGTGCAAACACTGCAACTTAAATTTATTTTCTTCCGATGCCTCTTTCTGTTTTCTTATTATCGACTTTGTTTGCTTTTGCTGTGTTGGGTTTTCGGTACGCCAATTTGATCGTTCCAGCATGCCTTCCTTAACGAAGGAACAGGAACAAATCCCGAATGAGTTCAAACAAGATTCATGGGGTGGGGGTGAATTAGGTAACACTGGTATGCTCATTTGAAGTCTTATGGGGTCATCTTTTAGTGCTATCTTTATGTACGGTAGCTTATCTTGAAAACATTTCTGCCTGTAAACTGCACTAGAAATCAGCCAGGTTTCCCAAGGGCTGAAAAAGATTCATGCTGTATGCAGTCGGTTACATTTCATCTTTTATTGCTTCCTTAGAAGCATGGTTGTCCAATCCACTTTACGATGTTGTTGCCATTCGGGTTTGAATCTTTGGAATAAATCCGATTACTGGAAGCTGTTTACACTTATCAGTCGATCAAGTGGCATGCATAACTGTTATGTTAGCTTCTATTGAAACAATTTCAGCTGTACATCAACCACTCACTGACCTGGGTTTTCAAAGGCGCGCCTCGGCGCTATACGAATGGCGCCGGGCTCAGCGCCTGCGCGCTTATGGAAGGTTTTTTTTCTTTTTTCTTTCAGAATTTAATATTTTAATAAATAATAATAAAAGAAATAGAAGAAGGCTGCAGAAGACCGACGAAAGAAAAACAGAAAAGAAGGCAGTGGATCTCTCTCGAAAACGATCAGGTGCCACAGTCTTAATAAATAATAATAAAATTGATTCATGTAATAATATATAATTAATTTAAAATATTAAAATATTAAATAAAATAAAATTTAGTAATCAAATTTATTAAATATAAAATTTAATTTTTATAATAACTTAGAGTTATATAAGATAATAAAATTAATTTGTAATATTTAAAAATAAATAAAATTATTGAATATAAATTATTGTTCCATGATGACCATATAATTGTCCTATATCCATGTTTTCTTATCAAAATTAAGATATTTACTCTATGTTGAAATACTTTAGAAACTAGGGTAAACGAGTCTTGACACTTTAATGAAAGGAAAGGGTGTGAAGAGATAAGTATTTTAGGAGTGAATTAGTGGGTAATGGGTGTGAATGTACTCTAGAATAAATTATCTAACTTATTAACATAAAAAGTGCGCATCTCCTATGAAAGGTGCGTGCCTGCGCCTTACGCCTAGACTCCAGAAACCTTTTGCGTCTCGATGCGCCTAGCGTCTTTATAAACCAAGGTTGCTTCCTTTGCTAGCTTGAAGAACCTCTCCATATGTAGGAAGAAGAAGATTATATATATATGGTGACAAAATTAGTCTCCAGCATTTGTTCAATTACTTTGATTTCTAACCTTTAGTATTTTAGTCTAAATATTTCAATTTTTATTAAAATAACAGGGATGAAAATTGTTACTTGACTAACAATTAACGTTTACCACTCTAGTGAAGTGACATATGATATGTCATTAATTAAGCAAGTGTGAAAATATTATATCAATAACATTCATTGACTGTTAGTTAACTGGTAGTTTTCATCTAGTAATTGATATTTAGATAAAAACTTAAAACGCTAAAGATCAAAATGCTAAGAAATAAAGACTAAAATGATCATTTAACAAACGATAGATGTCAAAGAAAGATTGGGTTACTGTTAAAAGGAAAGCATGGACGGATCTATTTTTCCTCAAAATGGAGCCGTTAACGTAAGCGTGCGCTTTTTAGAAAGCGGAGAGGCACCACCTGCGCGTAACTTACAAAGCAAGGGCAGAATGTCAACTACTGTATTACTAATTCACGAATCCTTGATTTGATCAGCCTTACCTGTTCTTGCTCTCTCTTAGTCTTGCATTCTCTTCCATAAGATGTGAAACTTCAATCTCCAACTCATTGGTGTAAGCCTGCATATAAAAAGGATGATCAATTTCGAGATTAATGACGCTTTCAATAACCGAAGAAAACAAGGTGCTTACCTGTTTCCTAGCTCTTGATCGAGCTGCAGATTCACGGTTCTTGATCATACGCCTGTGCCGGCGATCCCATCGGATTCTTGGACCCTTTTATTATCAGAAGGTGGTGAGGCTACAACATCAAATGGACAGTTATCGTGTGTAGAAGCAAGGTTAATGTCTTTCCATACATCTTCCTTATTTTGGGGTCTATGGGTTTGGAGGTAGATATGAAGCAGTATGAAGTGAAGTTAATTACTAGTTCCCAGAAGTAGTGGAACTCAGTTTAAGACCAAAAAAAGAGGATTTCGAGGGAGAGTGATAATGGAAAAAGAATATTTGTACTAAGAAGCTGCCTCCACTTCAATGACGAACGTGGAATGCTTTTAGGCATTGGTTTGTCCCATTTGGTCGTTCAAAAGTGTGCAAACTGGAGCCACGTCCCTGTAACTTGCTCCAAATTGGGTTGGGTTAAAATTTTGGGTAAATTATTCTTTTAGTACCGAAGCTGTCAATTTTGGTTTGTTTTAGTACATAAATTTTTAATTTTTCAAAATCATACCCAAAATTTAGTTTTTGTTTCATTCAGTACCCTACAGATAAAAACTTTAGATTTTATTTCATTTTAGTATCCCGTTCAAAATTTAACGTTAAGTTTTGAAAAAAAATTTAAAGTGTAGGTACTAAAACGAACCAAAATTGATAGTTTAGGTACTAAAAACATTTAGTTTTTTAAAGGCGAGTCGCTAAAATAAAATGAAAACTAAACGTTAGATATAGTTTTAAAACAATTAAAAGTTTAGGCACTAAAACTGATAGTTTAGGTACTAAATGTGTAATTTACCTTAAAATTTTCAACTCATTTTGATTTTGATTAATTTTAAATTCAAGTCGTTTTAAATTTCAACTATTTTTAGGTAAATTAGCTATTTTGTCACTGTAACATCCCAAACTACGGGTTAGCGACTAAACTGTAAAACTTCAGAATTTGGTGATTAAAGTAGAAAAGTTGAATAGTTCAATGACTTAATTGAAAATATTTCCCGAAGGGTTGTTAGTAATTATTAAAAGAATTAAAGGGTAAAATGATCATTTGAATTAGAAATGATAAGATAATGATATATATGGGGATAAGGTTGAGAGATTTCTCCAAAAATCTCTTCTTTCTTCTTCTTCTTCTTCTTCATACGTGAGAGAGAGAGTCAAGCAAAGGTAAGTTTTCTGATTTGTTGATTATTTGTTGATTTTAAGTATGGGTTAGTGATACTTAAGTTTAAGGAAAGCTTAAGCTGTCTTAAAATCAAAAGATGAAGAAGTTATGAGAGATTATATATAAGAAGTTTCTAAATGAATTTCTGAAAAAAAGTTGATAAAAGAACTTTGAGATTGAATTTGACTTGTCATATAGGAGAATAAGAAGTAATAAGTGTTAGAATTAAGTTTGGATAACATGGAAAATTTGATGTGATTCTTAACTTTAAGAATTTGAATGAAGTAAGGGATATAATAAAGTGTTGGAATGATAGAAGTTAGTTAAAATGGTTGTAGTTGAGTTTGGTGGTATGAAAGGAGTTTTGTATGAGGAAATTCAGTGAAGAGTTAATGAATTTTCGAGTGAAAAAGTATGTTTTGGGCAGAGTGTATCGATACCCTATGTATGTGTACCGATACCCTCTTGAACAAAAATTCCCAGAATGTAATAAGGGTACCAATACCTTAAGGAGTGTATCTATACCCCTAAATAAAAAAGTGAATATGGGTATATTAAATTCGTTTAAGTTATTAGCATCAAATTACAAGGTGTAGATATCTTATATGTATAAATGTATGATTGTGTAGATATCAAGCACAAACAAGTTCTGAAACGACTACAAAGTTAGGATCAATCCAAAGAGAAAAATCATAGAAGTGGATTTGGATATATAAAGTGTCAAGGTGAGTGCATTTTATTTTGATATAGAATTATATGGAAATTGGACTTGCGATAAGTCTATTTCCTATAATTATAGTACATGAAGTTGTAATATAAGCATGTGAATAATATGATTTGGATGATGTATGAATTCATGAGTAAAGACATGTGTGAATATGATTTGTATGCATTATATGTCATGTGACATAAGAGGACATAAAATAAATTATATGATATGAGATAAGTGAAGGTATGCGTATATGATATATGTATGAAATAAGATATATGATTATATGAGATATATGAGAAAAGGTACATGTGACAAGTGAATTATATGGAAATGATCTACTTGTAATTGAACTACGTGACTATGTGATTCTTATGTGTGCATGAATACATGAATACATGAAAACATGTATATGTTATTATATATGACATGATCTATATGAATATGTAAAATTGTGAGATAAGTTATATGACATTGATATACGGACTATATGAAGGTATGTATATGAGTACATGTATAAGTTTATATGTTATTCTATATGCTATGTGATGTATATATGAACATATATGAACAAGATATGACATACGTACATGAACAAATGAGAAATGATGTAAGCCATATGAAACAATCTACGTGATTACATGAATACGTAATTATATGCACTTGTGATATTTTTTATATAACATGAACCTATGTGATTATGTGAATAGGTGATATATGTTATATGATATGAGATAGATGGTTACAAATACATGTGGTATGTGACAGAAGAGAAGAAATATGTGATCATAAGAGCAATGATATGACTCACAATAATAGTGCCTATGTTATGTAATATGAGAGCTAAGGGTATAGTTGGCATGCCAATAGTCGAGGGTTACCTATGTCTTTCGGGACATATGGACAGGATTACCTATGTTCTTCGGGACATATAGACAGGATTACCTATGTTCTTCGGGACATATGGACAATTTACCTATGTTCTTCGGGACATATGGACAGTTTACCTATGTTCTTCGAGACATATGGACGGTTTATTAAACGAGTTGTGGTGACAGTATATGTGTGCACAACCTCAGTGTACTCACATACCTTAAGTTCTCAATACTATACATGGGTTAATGCATGGGCCTATAAAGGATATCAAAAGTATTTGCATTATTATATGATATCGTGTTATTATTGTTTACACTGAATGATATGGGTACATGGTCTAATAAAGAGATAATAACAAATACAATATATGTTATATATATATATATATGCTTTTGGTGATATGAAATGTTTCACATGAATTATATGATGTTATATGTGTTTCTTTGTGAAATTATATATATGTGTTATATGATACACAGAAATGATAAGTATAAGATCATATGATAAATGGGTTAATGATAATGATGTTGATGTTGATAATGATAGTATATGTACATGTATGCATTCTATTATGTGAAATGTTCTATGATTTCTATTATGTGTTTTATATGCCTCACTAAGTCAATGACTTAGCATGTGATTGTTTTACACGTAGGTTCAGAGAAGAGGAATATTGATAAAAGTTATGCAAGACATGTCAGTTTCTCCTTTCCAAAGATCAGATCATAAAAGAAATGAATAGTTTGTATTTTGTAATACTGATTGTGGTTGGCATGTAAATAAAGGTTTGAATCCGATATGTTCTAATCGGTTTTGTAAAATCATATGATTGAGTTTTGTAATGTTTTAAACGTATTTATGTAAATGATAACTTTATAGTGATGAAATGTTAAGTTTTTATGAGTTTTATATATGTTGGCCGGAATTACTGTAGCAGAGTATCGATACACCATAGCAGGGTATCGATACCCCTGTAGCATTCTGGAAACTTTTTTAGCATCGGTACTGTTCACGATAATGTTCATTAATGTTCATGGTACTATTCATACAGTATAGTACTATTCATAAAAACATTTTTACCTTAAATTTTTTTATAATAAAACATAATTCAACAGTATATGATCGTATTTTATTCATATAAGTTTAAATGTTCTATTATTTTGTAAGAATATTGTTTTAAAAAGTCAATATGACATCTCAGACTCGTATCCAGGTTGGGTACGGGTTGGGGTGTTACAGTCACCAGCCTATTATTTAGTTTTTGTTTTGGTTATCCAACTATTGTTTCAAAGGCATGATATCAAAAAATGTCATTAACAATTGACTAAATAGTCTATTTGACCTCTATCCTTTTTTGGAGTATTTTGTCCCTCAATGTTTTATTTTAGGGGGAAAATATCCTCTTTTGGATGGAAACTATTAGTCAACAAATAATAAACGCTACAAATAGGGAATTCTTAACCCTAAAATGAAACATTAAAAGGCAAAATGCTCTAGAAAGAAAGAATAAGGGCCAAAATGATTATTCAACCAAAAGTTAGAATCAAAATGATTCAAAAAAGAACATACCAAAGTGACTATTTAGTCAAACATTATGTCTTTCTCAAAATCATATCTAACATTACGTTTTGGTTCTAATTTAGTCATCCGTCGTTAAAAGATTAATGATGATGTTGGTGCGTCATCATAAAGTAATGTTACATCAACATTACAAAATTTGGATATGATTTGGCAAATGGTGTTTATGGGTTTGACAACATCGACTCGGAGATCGACAATTCGGATTCAATCTCTTCTTCAGATGAAGAGTGGGAAAAAGAGGCAATAAAGTACATAGTTGAGAAGCATAAGAAGAATATGATGAAAATAGAAGATAAGAAGAAGAAGATGTATGAAGATTTACTGAAGTGACGTAGCAAACAACTCGTTGAGAGGGAAGAAAAAATTAAAAATTTTAGTCTAGAAATTGAGAAGAAGAACACGACAAAAGAAAAATATGAAGGTGTCTTAATTAGACGTATTGAACAAATTGAAGAGAAATATAAAAAAATAGAAAATGACATATGTACAAATATTGATTTGCATGGTTTTAATTTATGTATGAAGTTGTCTTTATTAATTAAGTAATTATTGGATTAAGTAAACTTATTTAGTTATAGTTTGCAATTATATAAGAATTGAAGTGAAAGTTTGAAGTAATGATGTTCAACTAAAAAAACTCATAAACATAGTTAGAGTTCAAATTAAAAACATAATTAAAAGAGTAAAAGTAAAAAATATAACATAATATTTTTAACGGTTATTTTAGCGTCCATCCCGATATTTAGGAAGATGAGGACAATACTTTCTGTTATGTCCTTCACTTTTATAGTGGCCACAAAGTTTTGGTAGACCTGGCTCTCTTTGAGGATAATCTATATCGGTATGAATTTGGCTAGATTCAGGTCGACCTTTTAACTTCCTATGCAATTCAAGATTTGAAAACCATTCTTCAGAAATTCTTGATGTAGACCAATATGCTTCATTTGGGAGGTACTTAAAATCACAAATATAAATGTTATGCATAGTGTGCAAGCTATAACAGTCATCACCATATAAGTATGAGTCAACATTAATGTGCATACATGCAGCAACAACGTGAGCGCATGGAAATCTAAAAGCTTGAAATTGACCACAATCACACCATCTTCTATTCATATTACTAGTGTACGTTGTAAAATTACCTACCACATGTGGTCGAACTAGTACTTGGACAACGAAATCATAATCAAGTCTAGCAAAATTATGGAAAAACATCAATGTCGTGTGTGTTTGATTCTTTTGCACTGCCTTCTCTAAATCTGGAGCTCAATTTCTCCCATTGCTGATCATGGCATCTATTTGTACACTTTTGTTTGCCATACTTTGCCCAGCCTAAAGTAAGTCTCCCTAACAATACTTGCTATTGGGAGATGTCGAATCCCTTTTTTAGCACTGAGTTGATACATTCAGCAAGGTTGGTAGTCATATGGCCGTAACATCGACACTCGACATCATATGCTTGCGACCATCTCTCCCTAGGTATTTCTGCAGGGAATTCATACACATCATATCCGTATCTTCTCAAATTTTCTAGCCGTACACGGAAGTTTGGTTTCAGTAAAGCGTACCCTAAAAAGCGGTAAAATAAATGTTATTGAAAAATACAAAAAATAACATAAATGAAGCAAAAATAATTAAGGAGAAATGACATAATAGTTACCCATGTGATAATCTTTTTTTTGATCTTTTTCTGCTTAAACCTCTTCATAGCATTAGATGCAATATGACTAGGGATGTAAATGAGACGAGACAGATCGCGAGCTACTCGAGATTGACTCGATCAAGGCTCGAGTATGTTCTTTTTGGTCCAGATGATGTGAAAATTATTTCCAATATAAAACACCTTTAAGATGATGTTTTATTTAATGGAAAAACAAAAGAGTCACTCTATGTATTGTCTGCAAGTGATGTATACGTGGAAAAGATAGGTCAGAATGCAAGTGCAACACTTTGGCATGCTCGGTTCGGCCATGTTGGTTATCAATTGCTGCATAATATCTCTACAAAGAAGCTTCTTGATGGTGTTCCTCTTTTTAAAGAAATTATCAAGATATGGTTTGTCATGGTTGCCAATATGGAAAATCGCATCGTCTTCCTTTCCCGAATTCGAAAAATAAAGCTATTGCTACACTACAACTGATACATTCAAATCTGATGGGGCCAACTAGAATACCCAGTTACAATGGTTTTCATTATGTAATGGTTCTTGTGGACGACTTTTCTCGGTTCACTTGGGTGTTTTTCTTGGAACTCAAAAGTGAGACTTTCTTCAAGTTATTCAGTTCAAGGAGCATGTGGAGAAAGAATTTGGGCTGTCTATAAAGTGTCTACACACCGATAATGGTGGAGAAAACATGTCTGATCAATTCCTAAATTATTGCAGAGAACATGATATTCGGCGTCAAATGACTTGTCCAGAACTCCACAACAAAATGGAGTTGTTGAGCGCAAATTGTCACATCTCACATCCATGTGCTTGTCATGGTTGCATGCAAGAACCTTCCAAGAGAGCTATGGGCAGCAACTATTTAATCAGCTTGTTATGTCATAAATCATCTACCTCCGTGGCCAGGGACAAAATCATCTTCTTCTGAAACACTATACCATCACAAACCCAAAGTGAGTTATTTTTGAGTTTTTGGCTCAGTTTGTTATGTCTATGTTTCAAAAACTAATCGAACTAAACTTGACCCAAGGGCAAGGCGTTGTATTTTTGTTGGTTATGACACTCATAGGAAATGATGGAGTTGTATGGATCCAGAAACAAAGAAAGTGTTGTTTCTCATGATGTGGTGTTTGATGAAGTTTCATCACATCAGATTGATGCACATACAAATAGAGGCACAACTGATCTTTTCCATTTTTTGTGACGATGCATCTAGTGAAAGGGGGAGCAATATTACTCCTTCTGGAGAAAATATTCAACAAGATGAGATTATAGGGACTGCTATTCAGGGGTCCTCTAGGCAAAGAAAGCAACCTAATTATTTAACTGATTATGAAGTTCAGTTAAATCACTACTCTATTGTGTCATGTTTTCTTATGGGAGAATCATATGTTAATGAACCTAAGTTTTACAATGAAGCTAAAGGTATTTTTAAATGGGAAGAAGCATGTGGGAGGAAATATCAGCTTTGAACAAGAACTGCACATGAGAGCTTATTCCGAAGCCAAAGAATGTTAAATTAGTTACTTGCAAATAGGTTTACAAGTTGAAGAAAAGGGTTGATGGCACTATCGACATGTATAAAGCTCATCTTGTTGCTCGTGGTTTTTCTCCGCAATATGGTTTAGATTACGAGGAAACTTTAGTCATGTTGCTAAAATGGTGACGATTCGAATAATTATATCACTGGCTACTTACAAAGGCTGGAAATTGTGGCAATTAGACGTGAAGAAAGCATTTATTTATGGAGAGTTGGATAGAGATATCTTTATGGAGCAACCACATGGATTAATTTCTAAGGAGTTTCCTGATTATGTGTGCCACTCAAGAAGGCTTGTATGGCCTCAAACAAGCTCCACGTGCTTGGTATAGTAAAATCGCTCAATACCTTGATTTTTGTGGTTTCAAGTCTTCAATTGCATATTCAAGTTTATTTGTTAAGAAAACATATGCAGTGTGCAAAATGCTCCTTCTTTATGTGGATGACATGATCATTACTGGTGATGAAAATGCTGAAATAACTCGTCTTCGAGATGCTATGTCTCTTCGATTTGAAATGAAGAGTTTGGGAGAGGTTAGTTTTTTTCTTGGCTTGGAGGTTAAAAGGTCAGATGAATATTTTCTCTCTCAAAGAGGATATGCATCAAGTTTACTGAATTGTTTTCGTATGGGGGAGTCAAAAGCAATGACTACTCCCATGGAACCTTGCTTGAAGTTAACTAAAGATGAATGAAAACTATTGGAAGATGCAACACTTTTCCGAAAGCTTGTTTGGTAGTTTTCTATTTAACTATCACAAGGCCTGATATTTCATATTTTGTAGAAGTCATCTATCAGTTTATGGAAAAACCATGTGAGAGCCATTTAACTGCAGCAAAGGATTCTTCGCTATGTAAAAAAACACTATGAATTTTGGGTTATTGTATATGCAACATGCATCATTTTTTCTGACTGGTTTTGTAGATGCAAACTGGGCTGGTGATGTGAATGATAGTCGCTCCACAACAGGGTATTGTTTTAATACAGGTTTAACTGTAGTCTCATGGTGCAGCAAAAAAAAAACTACTGTTGCTCTTTCAAGTTGTGAAGCTGAATATTTAGCAGCTACTATGGCCACTCAAGAGTGTATTGGCTTAAGAGGCTTATTCAAGAAATGTTCTTTGTCTTGGATTATGCAGTTCTCATTCACTGTGATAATGAAAGTGCAATTAAGCTTATTGGAATTCAGTGTTTCATACAAAACACATTGAAACACATTATCATTTCGTTCGAGAAAAGGTTTTGACTCAGGACATTCAGTTGCAGAAAATACGAACTGAAGATAAAGTTGCTGATATATTTACCAGAGCAATTGGCAAAGCAAAATTTGAAGTGTTTCGAAGTGCTCTTGGTGTTGTTGACAGTAAATTTGCATTAAGGGGGAGTGTGTTGCAAATTAGTGAAACTTACTGTCATAGTTGATGAATTAGTCTTTGCTGAAAAAGTCTATTCTGTTGAAGTTTTTCCTTTTATTTAGGAAGGTGATGTTAGTTACTTTTATTTAGGAGTTAGTGGCTTTTATTCTTTAAGTGACTTCTATGTTCTTGCATAATCAGCTTGTTCATACAAATACCATTTCACCAAATTATTTCTTTATATCTGTTCCTTAATCTTTGGTTTTTGAGGTGAATGGGCCTGCTTCTCTAAGTCTCCTTCTTTCTCCATGTTCATTATTCTTTTTCAATATTCTGCCCCCATACCAAATAAAGCCCTAGAACTAACATGAGTGGAGCAGAGAATCAGATATCTTAACTCCTCTACTGAGTTGAGCTTTGAGCGAATGGTCTCTGTTCATATTTGTTTATTAGCTTATTCATGTTTAGTTTGACGAAGAGTGGGAGATAAGGTTGGCGTTGCCGAGAGAAAAAGAAACAAATTTATTTTTCAAGTTGGATTGAGTACTTACACTTTCTCATTTGTTGCAGAGATTTTATAAGAAGTAAAATAAACAAACAAACAACAATATTTATAAATATTATAACGAAACAACTCATAAATCATAATGAACATAGATGATTTGTTAAATAAATTTTAAATTAATATAAGAAATTTTGTCCAAAGAATGTTGTTGATGGAAATAAAAATGGATTATGTCAATAGTTGGTTTTGCACTCCTTTTGATTTAGATGGATAATTGCACCTGGTGATGATGCAACAATTGATTAATAAAATCTAAACGAAAAAGAACATAGATTATTTGTTAAATAAATTTTAAATTGATATGAGAAAATTGATTAGTAAAAATTGTTATAGTTGTTTATATTAACTTTTTAGTTTTAGTGTTAGATGTTGGACCATGATGGCTACTCACATGCAGACAAACTAAATAGATATATATATTTGATAGTATATCATAGATCAAGTGAAGTTGTATGTCACATCATGAGATTATAGTTGGTTGGAGGATATACAATTTCAGAGATTTCGAAGAATTCTTAAGGACATGAAACGCAGGAGTGTATCTTGATGTAAACTTTTAGTGTTTGTGTCAGGTGTATGATCGTGATGGCTACTCGTATGTGTCATAACGTTTTTTAAACGAAGTGCCCTTTTTAAAAGAAAATCCAAGTTACGATTTATTTTGAAATTTTTGGATTTTTGGATTAATTTGATTGAAGTCATCATCGACCTTTAGGTTAGATAGGTAATATCTATAATCGTTTTTAAAATAATTTTAAGAAAAATCATTTTCAAAGTCAACAATTGGTATGCGTTTTATCAAAACTCATTTTAAAGGGTTCGTGAGTCGATTACGTGTGAGAAAAGATTAGTACTCACAATGTCCTAAATTAGTATCTAATCGCTTATACGTTGGCGTAATAGTAAAATTTGCATATTCAAATCTATATTTAAAACGTGATCCTTTACTTTGAAAAAAAAACCAACGAGATTTGACTTAGAAGTTTATCCTATTTATTTTTCAAATAATCATGTTGCCTCTTTATTTATGAAAACAAAACTAATCATGATTCAAACATAAATGCGTCAGAAAGTAGAATAAAATAGTAAAGCATGTTAATTAAAGAATTAATGCACACAATTATTAATAATATTAAGAGAAAATCTATTTAGAGAAAATAAATAAATATAAAGTCAAACAAAAACATTTACAGAATATTGAATAAATAATTAAAGCTATAGCATCTATTTAAATATAATACGTATACACATGGACATATACAAGAGATATGAGGGGCCTAAATGCTAACATACAAATGTGATGGGTTAGAATGCAAAATATAAAATTTACCAAACTATGCAAATGATTGACTAAATGAAAAAACAACTTTAAACGAAAAATTTAAACATGACAAAAATCAAAGATCCCAAAGTAAATATCATACAATACAGGTACTTGAATCTAAAAAAAGCTATAAATAACATACATGGCTAAAATGAAAGATGCAAAAATAAGGTATCAAATGTATAAAACAACAAAACATAAACAACAAGCAAAAAGGGACTAAAATGAAAAACAAACAAGTTTAAAACCCAAATCATAAGTATTAATAAAATTCATTAATGTACAAGAAAGGATCAAAATCAAATAAAGTGAACATAAAAAGCTAGAAACATGAAAATAAAAATTCCATTCATAAGGGGGAGCCCTTAGCATGCAAATTATTTGATGAACCTGAATCACCACGTCATCCATTGTCTCAACCAATAAAACTCGTATATTCAGAGTAACTTCTAAATAACAATAAACTCCTTATTTACAAGTAGAAAATAGGTGAAGATTCACCTTGAAAAAAAATGAAATGGATAAATTTTATTGGTTAAGACCACAGATGACATGGTGAATCAAATCAATCTAATAATTTTTCAAGGGAAAACCTCTCGTTCTCTTCTTCTCTTCGAACATAGGGAAACTCTCAAACTTTTTGTGAGAAGCTAAATGAGATCACCTCTTTTTTAAATTCCAAACTTACAACAAACTCCAAAACTCATAGAAACCAACATGTAAAAGTATATTTCTTAAAGAAATACATTTAAAAGTTTTTTTAAATAATAATATATTTAAAAACATTTTTTTCTTAAAACGATCCCCTACTATTCATCAGATTAAGGTTTATTTCAGATTAAGGGCTATTAGTTTTAGAGATTGAGTTTTAGGCATTAGAGATTTAAGTTTAGAAATTTAGGAATTTTGAGGTTTGAGATGATAACAATGATGATGACCGATCATTGGGTGGCTAACAACAAATAGATGATCAATCGACGATGGATGGTGATCGGAGAAGACCGGCTACCGGAGCAAAGGGATTAGAATAAGAAATTTTATGAATTGTAGGGTATTTTGTGTAAAAAAGAAAAGTTTAGGGTTTTTAATAATAATAATAAATATTTTGAAGTTAAATGACCATCCAGCTCAGTTGGTAGAGCACAAGGCTTTTAACCTTGGGGTCGTGGGATCGAGTCCCACAGAGGGTATTTCATAATTTGGAGGTCTCCTACGGAAGCTGCTCCCAACCTGGCGTTGGGAGCAGCCAACTATTTACCTCCCCCTTATCCCATTACATATGGGAATAAGGATCAACTAATTTAATAATATTTGAAGTATTTTTCAAAAATAAAATTTTTAAAATTACCAGAGAGTGACATGTGTTACTTAACAATGAAATTTCACGGCTTACATCTAAGCACCTAAAATGATACCATTTGTAACGTTAGACACAAGAATTCAAAAAATAGTTTAGGCATCAATTCGTGAAAATCGGTATAGTTTAGGTATTAATTTTATAATTAAGCCATAATAATATAAAATTTTCATCCAACGTGCTGATTTACAAGTGATTCTTGCATCTATATCATTACCTCCTCAACTTCTTCAACAAGCTCTAGAAGAACATAAATTTTAGGCATGTAGTCAAGTTTGTCTTATACCAAATTTATTGATCATTTGGCAAGAACAATTTTATCGTTGTAACACCAACTAAAGGGAATAATGGCACCTTCTCCTCTAACCCTGAATTGCAGTGCCCTAAGAATCATTGCTATTCCAGCAAACAAAGATTTCGATCTAATCTAATGTACAAAACAAATGATTATAATAATTAAAAGATTATTATTATTTTTAGAGATTTTAAGTTTGATTACGTCTATAAAAATATTTGGACGTTTATTATTAAATAAATAATTTTTTTAAATATATACTATTTTATAATAATCTCAAATTATTAAAAAATCGATATGGTACATCCTGCATAGCAGAGCTACATAACCCATATATCATCCAAACCCAATTCCAAACAGCCCTCCGCCTCCCAGAACCCAAAAGCAAACTAGACCCGAAGCTCACGCAAACCATTGAGTGCTGTGAGGACCTGTACCATCGCTAGTATCGCACGAGCTCAAAGTGAAGGCAAAAAGGGGGAAAATGGTGAGATTAACCAACTGGCTACTAAAAGATGCAGGAACCGGACTTAGCAAAACTCTTTCGGAGATCCTCGTATGTCCACCTCTAAACAAACTCTAAGGTGCTCTCTCCTTCGCTTTCCCTTCCCTTTTACGATGCTTCTGTTTCCTGACTTTG
This sequence comes from Hibiscus syriacus, assembly GCF_006381635.1. NCBI lineage: Eukaryota > Viridiplantae > Streptophyta > Magnoliopsida > Malvales > Malvaceae > Hibiscus > Hibiscus syriacus. Next base: position 4,832 of record NW_024063144.1, on the reverse strand, counting down.
TTTCTTTTGGTTGGTTGATTGATTGCTACTGGGACAGGGTTTGTGAGGAATCGACTTCTCTTATCAGTGATTCTGTTGGGGTCTCTTTTCCCGTGAGCTATATTCCCATTTCCCCCTTTTGATTTCGATTGTTTGAACTTGGTTGCAATTCCACTTTTTATTGACATCAAAGCCCTATACAATTTCTGGGTATATGCTAGATGTATAAATGGGGCTGTAACTTATGTTTATATGTGGTTTTATTAGATAAAGGATGGGATCCCATGTTTGGGCCGACCGACGGGAAGATGCTTGATAAAGATAACGCTCCTCAGGACTCAGCTGCAACAAATAAGGAATAGGAAAGGGAGTTGAGATCCTTTTATCTTGTTATTTATTATTGTAAACTGCTGCTTCATCTTACTCGAATTGCATTTTCGAATGGAGAATCGTCTTGGGATTTAGAAATTATGATTGGTGTTCCTCAAAGCTACATGAATGAGCATACAAGCATATTGTCTGTACTAGTGTATCTAATTCATGGTTCACGGAATCGGTACGGGATCACAATTAGTTAGTTTCACCGTTTACGGTTTGTTGGAGGTGGTTTTGTTTGGAACAGATTTTGGGGTCATGATTCGTTGGGTGGGATATTTGGTGATGACCGATTCATTTATAGATTAGAAATGGATTTTTCTCCTCCCATTGTTTAATTGAACGAAGAGTTGTGCAAACACTGCAACTTAATTTATTTCTTCCGATGCCTCTTTCTGTTTTTCTTATTATCGACTTTGTTTGCTTTTGCTGTGTTGGGTTTTCGGTACGCCAATTTGATCGTTCCAGCATGCCTTCCTTAACGAAGGAACAGGAACAAATCCCGAATGAGTTCAAACAAGATTCATGGGGGTGGGGGTGAATTAGGTAACACTGGTATGCTCATTTGAAGTCTTATGGGGTCATCTTTTAGTGCTATCTTTATGTACGGTAGCTTATCTTGAAAACATTTCTGCCTGTAAACTGCACTAGAAATCAGCCAGGTTTCCCAAGGGCTGAAAAGATTCATGCTGTATGCAGTCGGTTACATTTCATCTTTTTATTGCTTCCTTAGAAGCATGGTTGTCCAATCCACTTTACGATGTTGTTGCCATTCGGGTTGAATCTTTGGAATAAATCCGATTACTGGAAGCTGTTTACACTTATCAGTCGATCAAGTGGCATGCATAACTGTTATGTTAGCTTCTATTGAAACAATTTCAGCTGTACAACCACTCACTGACCTGGGTGGCGCGCCCTCGGCGCTATACGAATGGCGCCGGGCTCAGCGCCTGCGCGCTTATGGAAGGGTTTTTTTCTTTTTTCTTTCAGAATTTAATATTTAATAAATAATAATAAAAGAAATAGAAGAAGGCTGCAGAAGACCGACGAAAGAAAAACAGAAAAGAAGGCAGTGGATCTCTCTCGAAAACGACAGGTGCCACAGTCTTAATAAATAATAATAAAATTGATTCATGAATAATATATATATTAATTAAAATATTAAAATATTAAATAAATAAAATTTAGTAATCAAATTTATTAAATATAAAATTTAATTTTTATAATAACTTAGAGTTATAAGATAATAAAATTAATTTGTAATATTTAAAAATAAATAAAATTATTGAATATAAATTATTGTTCCATGATGACCATATAATTGTCCTATATCCATGTTTCTTATCAAAATTAAGATATTTACTCTATGTTGAAATACTTTAGAAACTAGGGTAAACGAGTCTTGACACTTTAATGAAAGGAAAGGGTGTGAAGAGATAAGTATTTTAGGAGTGAATTAGTGGGTAATGGGTGTGAATGTACTCTAGAATAAATTATCTAACTTATTAACATAAAAAGTGCGCATCTCCTATGAAAGGTGCGTGCCTGGCGCTTACGCCTAGACCCAGAAACCTTTTGCGTCTCGATGCGCCTAGCGTCTTTAAACCAAGGTTGCTTCCTTTGCTAGCTTGAAGAACCTCTCCATATGTAGGAAGAAGAAGATTATATATATGGTGACAAAATTAGTCTCCAGCATTTGTTCAATTACTTTGATTTCTAACCTTTAGTATTTTAGTCTAAATATTTCAATTTTTATTAAAAACAGGGATGAAAATTGTTACTTGACTAACAATTAACGTTTACCACTCTAGTGAAGTGACATATGATATGTCATTAATTAAGCAAGTGTGAAAATATTATATCAATAACATTCATTGACTGTTAGTTAACTGGTAGTTTTCATCTAGTAATTGATATTTAGATAAAAACTTAAAACGCTAAAGATCAAAATGCTAAGAAATAAAGACTAAAATGATCATTTAACAAACGATAGATGTCAAAGAAAGATTGGGTTACTGTTAAAAGGAAAGCATGGACGGATCTATTTTTCCTCAAAATGGAGCCGTTAACGTAAGCGTGCGCTTTTTAGAAAGCGGAGAGGCACCACCTGCGCGTAACTTACAAAGCAAGGGCAGAATGTCAACTACTGTATTACTAATTCACGAATCCTGATTTGATCAGCCTTACCTTCTTGCTCTCTCTTAGTCTTGCATTCTCTTCCATAAGATGTGAAACTTCAATCTCCAACTCATTGGTGTAAGCCTGCATATAAAAAGGATGATCAATTTCGAGATTAATGACGCTTCAATAACCGAAGAAAACAAGGTGCTTACCTGTTCCTAGCTCTTGATCGAGCTGCAGATTCACGGTTCTTGATCATACGCCTGTGCCGGCGATCCCATCGGATTCTTGGACCCTTTTATTATCAGAAGGTGGTGAGGCTACAACATCAAATGGACAGTTATATCGTGTGTAGAAGCAAGGTTAATGTCTTTCCATACATCTTCCTTATTTTGGGGTCTATGGGTTTGGAGGTAGATATGAAGCAGTATGAAGTGAAGTTAATTACTAGTTCCCAGAAGTAGTGGAACTCAGTTTAAGACCAAAAAAGAGAGGATTTCGAGGGAGAGTGATAATGGAAAAAGAATTTTGTACTAAGAAGCTGCCTCCACTTCAATGACGAACGTGGAATGCTTTTAGGCATTGGTTTGTCCCATTGGTCGTTCAAAAGTGTGCAAACTGGAGCCACGTCCCTGTAACTTGCTCCAAATTGGGTGGGTTAAAATTTTGGGTAAATTATTCTTTTAGTACCGAAGCTGTCAATTTTGGTTGTTTTAGTACATAAATTTTTAATTTTTCAAAATCATACCCAAATTTAGTTTTTGTTTCATTCAGTACCCTACAGATAAAAACTTTAGATTTTATTCATTTTAGTATCCCGTTCAAAATTTAACGTTAAGTTTTGAAAAAAAATTTAAAGTGTAGGTACTAAAACGAACCAAAATTGATAGTTTAGGTACTAAAAAATTTAGTTTTTAAAGGCGAGTCGCTAAAATAAAATGAAAACTAAACGTTAGATATGGTTTTAAAACAATTAAAAGTTTAGGCACTAAAACTGATAGTTTAGGTACTAAATGTGTAATTTACCTTAAATTTTTCAACTCATTTGATTTTGATTAATTTTAAATTCAAGTCGTTTTAAATTTCAACTATTTTTAGGTAAATTAGCTATTTTGTCACTGTAACATCCCAAACTACGGGTTAGCGACTAAACTGTTAAAACTTCAGAATTTGGTGATTAAAGTAGAAAAGTTGATAGTTCAATGACTTAATTGAAAATATTTCCCGAAGGGTTGTTAGTAATTATTAAAAGAATAAAGGGTAAAATGATCATTTGACTTGGAAATGATAATAATGATATATATGGGGATAAGGTTGAGAGATTTCTCCAAAATCTTCCTTCTTCTTCTTCTCTTACGTGAGAGAGAGTCAAGCAAAGGTAAGTTTTGATTTGTGGTTGATTATTGTTGATTTTAAGTATGGGTTTGATCCTTAGTGATACTTAAGCTAAGGAAAGCTTAAGCTGTCTTAAAATCAAAAGATGAAGAAGTTATGAGAGATTATAGATAAGAAGTTCTAAATGAATTTCTGAAAAAAAGTTGATAAAAACTTTGAGATTGAATTTGACTTGTCATATAGGGAATAAGAAGTTATAAGTTTGAATTAAGTTTGGATAACATGGAAAATTTGATGTGATTCTTAACTTTAAGAATTTGAATGAAGTAAGGGAGATATAAAGTGTTGGAATGATAGAAGTTAGTTAAAATGGTTGTAGTTGAGTTGGTGGTATGAAAGGAGTTTTGTATGAGGAAATTCAGTGAAGAGTTAATGAATTTTCGAGTGAAAAAGTATGTTTTGGGCAGAGTGTATCGATACCCTCTTGAACAAAAATTCCAGAATGTAATAAGGGTACCAATACCTTAAGGAGTGTATATACCCCTAAATAAAAAGTGAATATGGGTATATTAAATTCGTTTAAGTTATTAGCATCAAATTACAAGGTGTAGATATCTGATATGTATAAATGTATGATTGTGTAGATATCAAGCACAAACAAGTTTTGAAATGACTACAAAGTTAGGATCAATCCAAAGAGAAAAATCATAGAAGTGGATTTGGATATATAAAGTGTCAAGGTGAGCATTTATTTTGATATAGAATTATATGGAAATTGGACTTGCGATAAGTCTATTTCATAATTATAGTACATGAAGTTATAATAAGCATGTGAATAATATGATTTGTTGATGTATGAATTCATGAGTAAAGACATGTGTGAATATGATTTGTAGCATTATATGTCATGTGAACATAAGGACAAAAAATAAATTATATGATATGAGATAAGTGAAGGTATGCGTATATGATATATGGATGAAATAAGATATGATTATATGAGATATATGGAAAAGGTACAT